>NC_139975.1:31130099-32330099 GCF_963993115.1 Abramis brama
TTTCCACAGCCTCAAATTAAGTCTGATTATGGTTCCCATGGTACCTTACTTAGAAAAAAGAAACTAGTTTCTAATAGACATTTCTAAAAAAAAAAAAAAAAAAAAAAAAAAAATGTTTAAACATTTTCACTGTTGCATTTGTTTTTTAAGGAGGTGATAATCTGATAGTTCTTAAGCCGTTTACACTTCCAGTAATGCCTAGTAATGTTTGAGAATGACATTCACGGATGTTATTCCGTGCTGTAGACTAGAGCTGCGCGTTTAATCGTTAAAAGATCCCGATCTCGATCCAAAGACCCACGCGATCTTATTCCTAAATGACAACGATTCGCCTGTCTATTAAACCTTTGACAAGTCCAATCATAGCGAACATTCAAATCTGCGTTCACGCTGTCACTGAACCAGAGAGAGCAGTTGTCATGCATGAAATGGCTTCACAAACAGTCTTTTCAACAACTCAGAATCAGTATTTCCGTGTTACAAATGTTCAAATTATATCAGAAGTTCTGAGATAAAAGTTTATAGTTCGGATATAAACACTGATTTATGTCTACACTAGCGATCAAAATAAAGCACATCCCCTTTTGAAAGTTAATAGACGCATCAAATGAATAAGATTGTATCAATTACATCGTTATGCCAAAAGGTGGCGACAAGTGACTTACATTTATTTGTCTTTGAATCATTAATTCAAGAGATTAATTTAAAGGTGCTGATTCATCCAGTAAATGAAACGAGTGAAGGATTTATGAGCAAGTCATTGAATTATTCATTCAAACCGATTTCTTTTTTAAACATCTTAACTGAAGCAATTAACATTATGTCAGAATCTCTAGTACATTACTTGTTTTTTTGTTTAGTTGTCTGTTGAATCTTGCAAAAAAATTGTGATTCTCAGTTCATCCAGAATCGTGCAGCTCTACTGTAGACAGCCAATCAGCTTTCTTGCCGCTAAAAACAAACATTTTGGAGGGAAAAGACTAATGGGCCGTTCAACTAAAAACTGAAAACTTTTTATGCGTCTTGGCCATTCATTTACACAACAACGCAAACTTTTGAAATCGGGCTTCAAAGCCATTATCGACTTTAGCCGCTTTTCCGAAACCTTGTGAACGGTGATAGTTTTGACAACGTTGTCGTCTGTACACGAAAAAAAAGCAAAAAAAAAAAAAAAACGTTTTTAGTACATAGTCGTCTAAACACCCTAAATATAAATGGAATCGATACATAAAATGCTTAATATTAAAGGTGAATGAGAAACAGCGAGTGCTCTTTGCCATTGCAGCTGTTTATCTGCAGTGAAAGCACAAGTCTATCTGGGTTCACGAAACCATTCACGTTTGAAAGCATTCAGTCGGCATGCCAAATACCCCCGTATGTCGCTCTTCATTTGCGTAAAGTTAAACACATCTCAACTTTGCCACATCGTTGGACACGCCTGTAGCCTGTCGGTGGAAATCTTCAGCTCTCCATTAAAATGACTGGGATCATGTGGCTTTATGGCTGGCGGTGTGAACGGCGAACCCTCACCTGCGGTATGACCCCCACAGCTTTCCTCAAGCTCTCCAAACTAACATCACGAATGTTCTGGCCTGCGACGTAGATGTTGCCCTGCTGTGGCTCGTAGAAACGAAAGAGCAATCGGACAATTGTGCTCTTCCTGGAAGAAATTAAAAACATTCTTAAAGCACGGTCTCAACTGTGACCAACATAAAGACACTTTGCACGAACTCAGTACAAAACAGGACTTTTCAATTGTTCTGTTGTTTTAACAAAGGGTCAGCGAAGTTTATATCAGCTATTGGCATAGAGTTTTAAATGCATTACATTTTTAACAACTTAAAATATAAAAAAACTGTGAAAATCGTAGTCTGTGAAAACTGTCCGTTTCAAACTTCTGTTCACCCCTGAACAGAGAAGAGCTCTGCCGGGAGTACATCTGAGCTTTTAATGTTGGTTGGCATTTGCTGATAAACTTATAAACCCACAAATTAAAATGTGCTTAATTTTTTTCTCAAAACTTTGGTAACAGGGTTAAGCTTGACAAATGCTGATGACAACTGTGTAAAGCAAATGGTCTGAGATTATATACTTGACTTCCTGCCATGCTTTAAAAAGCGTTGAAATTATGAAATTTCAATCATATCACAGTTTTAAACGGCAATAATCAAACTTATCTAATAGTTCTCATAACTCTTGCCTTTATTGTTGTATTTCTAAGTAATAGGGCTCCAATTTGTACCCTATTGTGCCAAGATCAGAAGTTCAGTGAAAGCTGAAGGTAAAAGTAAACCTTCCCTGGAGCACTTACCCAGATCCACTGCCACCAACAATGGCCACCTTTTTCCCAGCAGGGACTTCAAAGGAAACCCCGTCAAGCACCTTTTGTCCCTCCAAGTACTCAAAATACACATCCTCAAACCTGATGGTGGCTTCCTGGGGAGCAACGAGCAGCGGCGGGGCCATTTCTTTCTCCTTCAGGGCACAGAGGTTAAAAAAAAAGAAGAAAGAAAACACATTTGGCAGTCTGAAGTGTACGTTTTGAGGCTTGAAACAGAGGAGTTTCTTCTCAAACGGGTTTCGCCGACAATCGATTGTAATGGCGTCGTCTAAAACAATAGAACCCGGCACATTTACTCTAACTCTACACACAGATGCGTTAGAGAAATCAAATTAGGGTCTCGCAATAATGGCTTGATGGGCAGTGCTGTCATGCGGTGAAAACCATTACTGATCGCGGCGAACAATCAGACAGATTTTATACACGGTAATTACAGGCTGCATTTGAAATTAGCCAAACGAAGAATGAGATTCATCAACCTCCCCCCACTAACGCCATGAAAGACAGGAAACACTCAAATGTTTTCAAAATCAAAACAAATACTAGGACGAACGACATGCTTTAGAGCTCCAATTTGTAATATTCAAATATAAAAGAAAGCTCTTGTCGTGGTATTTTAAAAAGCTCTGACATTTTAGGACGGCTAACGCGAATAATACAGCTCCATTCACAGGGTATTCCTTTCACATTATAATAACCCAGTGAAGCGGCGGAGCAGGCCGCAGTGAAGGCCTAGCACACCTTTATTTTCGTGTCCACGTTGAGCAGCGTGAAGAGCGTGTTCATGTCGATGAGGGCCTGTCTGGTCTCTCGGTACACGGTGCCCAGGAAGTTGAGTGGCAGCGAGAGCTGGAAGAGCAGCCCGTTCACCATCACTAGATCTCCCACAGTCATGGTCCCTACAGCAGAAAGAAGCCAGAGTACCGATTACACCCTGTTTACACAAACACTTTTTTTTAATAGAGGGTGTGCATTGACGTCACTTTCCCGACGGAAATGAGTGGCAGAAGAGCTGCTGTGTGACTGCGTTTAACAGGGGAAACTGCGAAAACTAAAGGTTGGACTCGATATAAGTGTTCCTTACAACTTACCAAAGATCCAGTGATCCATAGATATTGATATGCTTCCAGGAATCATGTTTCCTGACATTTATATGTGCCTGGTTTCAACGCCGGGGAAATACATAAAGCAAATTTGCCTGTGAACGCTTTATATAAATATAATATTTGTAGGTCTAAATCTGGGTGATCACTTATATCAATGTTATATATATATATATATATATATATATATATATATATATATATATATATATATATATATCATCATATCGTCCAGCCCTAAAACCTGTATAGTTTTTTGTCAGTGTTTATTTAAAAACATCCAATTATGCAAAATATACAATGGTAAATATTTAATTGATGAGTTGTCAATACAATATATAGGGCATGATTTTACCCCTAAATTGACCATATTGACACAAAATGATAACTGCAAATCCACGTTTCTCTGGCTGGATCCAGTTGTTTCTGTGAATTGTAGCGATCCATTCGCTTCTCTGCTCTGAAGCTTTCGGCAGTCTGTAAAAATATACCTCAGATTTCTTGTAAAATCTAGTTGTACAGTCAATCTCAAAGCTCTTTCCCGTTTTAGATGTGTTTTTGGCGGCATGTACGCTGAAAACCAATGCTGCCGCTCAGTGTTTTTGCCACTCAGTGTGTGTAACCGCAGTCACTCCGGCTGACGGTGACGTCACATGCTTTCCCTCTATTGGTTGGATTGGGAACATTCAGCTCTTATTTTATCATCGTACAACTGCATGTTGATGAAGCACTACAAAAGAAGCTAACCGGTCCTAGAATTTGAACCAATTAAGGTAAAAGACTTCAGTACAGCCCTAAAGGTTTCATCTAGTGATGAAAATGAGACATCACTGATTTTCACCTGCCATTATGCCTTTGCTTGCCAGCACCATAATGGCGGTGAGGCCGACGGTGAAGATGGCGCTCTGACCGAAATTCAGCAAGGCCAGAGTAGAGGTCGTCTTCAGAGAGGACGACTCGTACACCTTCAGGAAACCGTCATACCGCTCAGACTCATACTTCTCATTGTTGAAATACTGAAAGAGAAACAGAGAAAGACCTTGGGAAAAGAGCACAAAGAACTACTAAAGCTACTAAAGAAAGGTCATGCCTGTTTGAAATAAAAGACATTCTGTAAGAGCAAATCCGTCATTTTGAATTTTACTTGATATTGTAGAACTAACTGGAATCACATACAATGAATACAATGCCAGTATGCAGTGACATCGAATGGTAATAACTATGGTATTTTGGCATTTATCATGCTAATATAGTATCATAACCATAGTATATGATTACATTCATATACTATGACATTTTCATGCCAAGGTACTAAAAGAAACATGAGATAATCATTATTTTTATTCAACTAAACCAATAAACCCTTTTAAGTGTCATCATCTAAGCAGCTCTCAGGCCTCTGGGACGTGAACTGAAGCGTGTAACAGCACCCATGCCACATGCTGCTGATGCCTCAATCACATATCCAGATGTCATTAAAGCTACAACTGCATCTCTCCAAATATCAGCAGCTGAGCAAACCACAGGCTAATGCCTTCACAGGCTCGGGGCTGAGGCCGAGTGGCTCAAACATCTGACTCTTCAGCGGGGAGAGTGACGGCGTGCAGACAGATGCAGAGAGTGTGTGGCTCTGAAATACAAGTGCGCCACAATTAATTAGCTCTGAAATGTGGCGAACGGAGGAGTGGCGATAAACAGAGACTGTTGTTTATGTGGAGGAGAGAGACAGGATTATGAAGAGCACCAGAGCAAACAAGATAAAAAAACTGAGCACTGCTTTTCTCCCCCAACACATTAATATACAGGCACACATCTGGCCTAGCGATAAAGCTTATAGAGGTCGACCGATTTATCGATTGCTGTTATCGGCAAACATTATACCGATAGATTTCCGGCTTGTGTCCATTACTGTGCGCTGCCATTATACAGTACGAGAGCGGCCTCTAGAGGCCAAATAAAAGCTATCACTGACGCCTGGTGGAGTTTGTTTTGACACGCGAGACCGTACGCTGCACAGAGCGGGACACTTCAGTTTAGATGCGGATTTAAAACAGACAATCAAACCGTGTGTATACAGGACACCACAGTGCATGCTTTCACTATAAAGTAATTCATTTGTTGACTGGATGTTGCATTAGTAGAGAAAGAACAGCAGTATGTTTCAATCGAGACTGAGAGGACGCTAACATTAGTACCTCGAGCAGTTAAACAGTGGGATCTGTTTGCATTAGTTTATATCCAGCTGGTCATTTTAATGCATTCCTTTGCAAGCAAAGTTGCATATTTAAAGCTAATTGACATGTTCAAAAGCTGACAGAAACAAACGAATTGGAAAAGCATCTGATTTCAGTTCTTTTTTTTATCGTCACTGTAATACATATTTTGATTAGATAATCATCAAGTGTTCTAACACAGAAGCAAATAAAGCGTGAAAGTATACATACAATATGCATGTGTCTATTTCCAATGCTATGGCCTTTGTGTAGACATTTAAAGATGATCTTTAAGCATGACTGATTGGATTTATATGAAATGGTATGACACTTTATAATAAGAGTCCATCTGTAACATTAAGGTTTATAAATGTTGTTGAAATATTGCTCATTGACATAATTAATTTCAACATTTACGAACGCTTTTTTAAATTTTAAAGTTGTATCTTTTAGCATTAATGCACTATGAACAAATGTGAACGAATAATCGGTTACCGGTTGACCTCTACATGATATATCAATTTCACTCAAATGATTCATTTAAAAACTACTGTGTGTAGCTCGAAGATGTAGAGCTTGATTTTCATAAAAACAAAAATACACAAAGTAACTGTTAAATTTGTGTCTAAAATGTAAATTACCGAATACTAACTACTAGCTTATTGAATGTTATATAATAGCAATATCACACAATTGTGCTTTTAGTTGGAATATTAGCACAGCATATGGTATATATTGAATAATAATAAAAAAATCTCTCTCTACTGTGGTGTTAAGGAGATAGATGGTGCATCTTGTTAGCATTACAACGATAATCTCAGCGCCTTTATGAAATCATAACGGACAGCTCTCCTGGACTGCCGTGACATTCAGAACATTTCATTACAGCTCATCAAACTCAGCTAAGACTCCTGTGCCAATTATCAGAGCAAGCGAAAAGCAGGATTGTTTCGCAAGTGTGTCGTCTTTAAAGACGTGCACAGTGCTGTCAGAAAGAGTGTTTAGAGAGAAACAGACAGATATAGGTGCTAGTGTAACGGATTTGGAGTGGGTGGAGATCTCATTATGCATGCACACTGGCTTAAAGTGACATTAAATCCACATGCACTGACGGCAATGACAGAAAACAAAAGATATCTGCTCTTGAACACAACAGACTGAGATGAAGGGCAGAAGATCTGAGGGTTGAGACAGAGCAGAGCACAACAGCTGTTAGGAAATAAGATGCTTGTATGTAAAGGTCTTGAAGTATTCCTGACACAACACCTTTCACTGATTACAACATATTATACGACTGCATAATTCAAATGTGTCTAACTGAACAACATTGCATGTGGAAACTTAAGTGACATTAATTTGCAGTACAATACAAAATGTATAAATATGAAGAGATATATAAAGTGATTTAAAGTGCTGTATTTTAGAGTAACTTTTATATGCCATTGCTGTTAACTTCAAAGAAACCTTAATAAAAACAGAGCATACATGCATGAAAAGTGGCTTCAGTAGTTTTAGTTGCATGCATTGCACACCAATACAGTGATAACGACCAAGCATAACTTGAAATATGAATAATGAAATAATGTTTTACTGGTTTAGATGCAAACCAATAACCTGGTAATGCAAAAAAGCAAACACTTTTTTTTAAAACAGGTTATTTCCCAGTAGTGACATCAACACATAATTATCTGTGTGTCTTCCAAAAATGTTGCCCCAAATGATCAAGCCGCTGCTGAGTGCAGCAAACCTGCAGAACTGTTATTTGTAACTTTTTCCATTTGTTAAAACAGAACGTAATAAACCCGATTTTTTTTTTTAATTACATTTTAATTGTAAAAATTGCTGTAATTTAAAGGGATAGTTCACCTAAACCTACAACTCTGTCATCATTTACTCGCCCTCATGCCTTTTGTTCCTTTTCGGAATAGAAATGAAATGAAAATATTTTTAATATTATCTAAATTTTCAGTCTATCCATTGAAAGTCAAGGCAATCTGCATTTTCAAGCTTCAAAACGTTCAAAAGACATTGTAAAAGTAATCCATATTAATTGGTGACTGTTTGAGACTGACAACCACATTTACTTAAAGGTATGATTCTCAAAAGACCTTCGTGACAATAGTGTCTGAATCGAGCAACCGAAGTCAAGTCTGTGTTCTATTCGTGACTATCACATGTATCATATTATTGAAGACATTCATAAAACTGGAAAGTCTGATCACGAAACGACACAAGAATCCAATCAAGGTGCATGTTCATCAGTCAAATCTTAATTAAGAGCAGCTTTTATATATCGGAGTTAGGGCTGCATGATCAATCGTGATCATTTCTGCTTCTCGATTCATTAAAAATAACTGTTGCAATATTTGCCCCGCTGATTATTTGTTTTGAAAACATTTTTTAATTTAGACATTTCCTTTATATTGGATTGGGAAGAAGCCTCCACTATCGTTCCTGCGTGTGCGAGCTGCTGCTACTAAATGTGCCAGTGAACCTTCTCTGACGAACTGTAATAAATCCAAACATGAATCTCGACCACATTGTTAGCGATCATGGTTGATTAATAAATGCAGTCTCTGCAATCTCTGTGCTTCAATACAAAGTAAAAATGAACAACTTGGAATTAATATTGGGAATTTAATTTTACACGTTTTAGCTTTTGAGAAAAGCTTCTTAAGGTTTTACCAGTTTGCATAATGTAAAGCAGTTGAAAACTACATAGCCGTCATCAGCTTGCAGTGTCTAGCCATTTCAAAGATGAAAATGACTAAAAGAAATAAAAGGACGACAAGTATCGTTCTTGTGGCCTGTCTGTTTAAATTTGGATTTGTGGAGCGATCTGAATCTGTGGTCTGTCTCAATTAATGGTTAAACTGATAATCATGATTATTTTGCTCAAAACTTATAATCGTGATTAATCACAAAACTGACTGGTGCAGCTCCAGTGGAGAGACTGCCTGAATATGAAACCTTTGAATGACACAAACGGCTCATATCGTCTTCTCTGCAAGCAAACCAAACCACACATGAAAACCCACAACACTCGTATATGCCTCTATAATACTGTATGACATGGCAGACAATTAGTGATCCAGCAAAACGCAATCCCTATCATGTTTTTTGCTAGAAAACAAGCACACAAATAAAAAAAACAAAGTTGACTTTACTCAGGCGTGTCACAAATGTTGCAGTGACAATGCAGATGATGATGTGACCCACCTTAACAGTCTCATAATTGAGGAGAGAGTCGATGGCAGCATTTCCAGCCTCATTATCAGCCTTATTCATCTGGATCCTGAACTGCGTCCTGATCAAAGACAGACGAGTGATTAGTACAACAGTTTGTTAATGTAACAAACAACGGCTGCTATTTGACAGACACATACAGTACCTCCATTGTGTGAAAGCGACTGTGAACGCGCTGTACGCCGAGAGGGTCCCGAGAGTGACCAGAGCAAACTGACCCCCGCATTTATAATACTGCAAAGAAACAGGAAAATAGCTGTGGGTTACTGAAAGAGCAACTGAATATCAGGCACATCAGCACATGTGGGACACCACTATACACGATTATCACGGGTCCTGGCGTTAATACCTCCTGTGACCGCACTTCAATTAAACTTTGGATGTGTGCGCTTCACATGATCGGTGTCACATGACGCTAAGAATACTGAAGATGTCAGCTGAAATCTTGTACATGTCTCCGTATGTGCTCATCTGGTTCTCAAATGATCTTCTCATTGAAGGGGAAGATTATCAGTGAATAAATAACACAAAGATATCATTTGACTTCAGGAGATTAGAAAAACAGAGCTGGACTTCCGAGCTCATTCTTGAACACTAGCATTAATGATGTGTCACACTTCTGATGAAGTCTCATATTAGCCTGAGGAACCAAGAATGATTTTTATTCTATATATTCACTGTGATTTAATATATAAATGGCCTGGTGAATGTCAACAAAAAGTCATTTCCAGTACTAATTAAGTACAGGAATATCCACTGAAAATAAAGACAGTGCATTTCATCATAAAAACTGTATTTGACTATCTATAGTTGTAGTGTTCTTGTTAACACAGACTCAGAGTGTTTTATGTCACATACATAATGCACAGGCAGGGAAATTCTTGTCCTGCTGATTATCTCTAACAAAAACAACAACTCAGTTTTAAAGACTCCAAGCTTTATAAAGCAGATTCATCTCAGTATATTTTTTTCAGTAAATGCTGACAATGCATCAACTGAATTTTTTGTAAATGTTGCTTGTTATTGCAATTTCAGCTAATACTGAATTGATTCCTCTGTCACGTAGTCTTGCGTTTGAACGGAAAAATACACACACAATTGTCAAAATATCCTTGTAAACAGTCTTGAATGTAAACATTGAGAAAGAAAACATGTGTAACAGTACATTGGATTCATGCATTAGTCTTAAAGTGGCAGCAGCCTAATACACCTGCTAGGGCTGTGCGATATAGCTAAAAAATGTATCACGATTTAATGTTTCATATCGTTCGGTATCGATAATTATTGACATTTTTTATAACCTTCTTTTTTTTGGTAGAAAAGTTTGATTTGAGTTTTATGTATCCACATTAAGGCAAACAACAAATTATATTAGTTTTAGCAATCAAAAACAAAATAAAATTTTAACTCTTTATGTCTTATATTAAGATAAAAAAGTGTTAAAGAAACACTTGAACTTGTTAATAAAATGTTACAAATTGTGTGCAATGAAGTGTAAACGTAGAACAATCAAGGCAAACTTTGAGGTAGATTAACACGGTAATTCACGGTTCGGTTTGAGAGGATACAGTGGTGTCACGGTTCGGTACGTTTTCGATACAGCAAAAAGAAAGAAATGCCAGAGAAATTTCCTTGATTTAAAAAATATATATATAAAAAGAAAAAATTTCTACATCTTAAAACTTTTAGTTTTATAAATGGGGGTATAGGATAAACAACTCATGTTTTGGTCATCACATTAAAACATCTAAATATAAAAAAATAGTTTTGAAGTGCTGGAAAACGATGTGTGACGTACTTGAAAGCATTTTACTATTCCTGCCACACTTCCATGGTTACAGTTAGTGCTACTACATTAAATCCATGGTGAGTGTTGCTGATCTGTGGACTTAAAGCCTATAACTAGTTCATTCACGGCAAAATGTTTCTCCTGGTTTCCACGTCAGCGCTGTTTGATCTAATAGAGATCTACGGTTAATAACGGAGAAATTTGAATGTTTCTCACTAGATCTCGCAGCGATGTTATTACTTCAGTGGCAAATTCAAATGCTTTCTTTACTGGACCTCTTAGCGCTGTGTAGTAACAGTGCCGCTTGATCAATATGTGAACGGCCCCTAAGATCTACGGGCAATGCGCACGCATTTTAATGAAAATATCGAGCGTTATTTCGAACATTTTTGATAAATACCGATACCGCTTTATCGCTCAGCCCTAATACCTGCTGCCATCAGTGTCATTAATGTTAATCAAGAAGAAAAAGAAAATCACTCCCTGATCTTGACTGAATAACTGCTGTAACTTTAATAAGTATTTATCTATATTTTATTTATAAAAAGGAAACTATGCAGGGTTATTTTACATTTGATTTCAATTTCTGAACTTTGTTTAGTTATATTTATTTGTGCTATTGCTAATTTGCTTATTTGTTCTTGTATACTTTTTGAAATTGATATAAGTTAGTCTAGTTTTAGTTAAATGTTCTTTAAGCTGCTGTCTTTTGTTAATGGTATTCAGCTGCAACAGAATGATTTGCAAAAAGACAAAATACATGTTTTTTACCATATTATAATCGAAACTGGGAATTGATAAGAATCGGAATCGATAACCAGAATTGGAATTGAAATTGCTAAAATTCAAACAATACCTAACCCTAGGTAGACAACTTTTAGTCATGCATCAATTATATCGGCCCTCCAAAACAGTTTTGGTCAGAAATGAAAATTAATTTCCAGCTGAATGTTTTCATCTGCTAAGATTACAGTGCACATAGTATAATCAACAGCAGCAATGAATGCACTTTTTGAACATTGTTCTCTTTTATCCTATAAATGTTGTATTATGAAAGCAACAAGCCATTTGACCCCAGTTAAAGGGAGATTTGGTGCTCTTCATTTTGTCCAAGACTCCAAGAACAGACTTTATCTGTGGTAGAATTGTGGTTTTATATGAAGATTTCATTTGGACTTACCAAAATGCTGCTGACTAGTATCATTTCAAAGAGCGTAGGCCCCAGGTTGAAGACCAGAGCACTGAGCACAAAGCTAATTCCTCGAGTGCCGCGGTCAATAGCTTTGGACAGCGCTCCGGTCTGCCTGCTCAGGTGGAAGCCCAGATCCAGGTTATGAAGATGGAGAAACACGTTCTTGGCTATCCTCCTGATGGAGCTCTGAGCCACTTTCCCAAACACAGCGTTCCTCAGCTCATTGAAGAGAGCCGCTCCGGCACGGGACACACCGTCTGAAAACACACACACACTTTCAATGAAATACTGCCAACAGACTGAAAACTTAAAAGTACAGAAAGGAAAAGCAGCATGAAGTGTGTGCCAGTTAATCTTCGTAGTTGCTGGATAAACAGAGGGAGTCACTGCGTGAGGCAGAGACGACTGCCTCTAATAAATCCTAATATATCGGAGGCAGTCGTGGCACTCTTAAGCCCGTTAATGACAAATATGAAGAGCCTAACATTGCATGCATGCATGTTAACAAGCTTCAGGGAATATATTCACAGTCATAGACAACAGTGCACTTCTTCACTCAAGAGCCTCGTTAAACCAGCCAACATCCCATCACATACGGGTGCAGTTTAAACACTTCTTGACCCATTAGTATATCTGACTCACTGTATAGTAGGGCTGTGCGATATGAAAGAAAAAAAAACGATCATGTTTTTTGGACCATATTGCAATGTCAATTTTAATCACGATTTTGTACAACATTATTTCTCTAGACCTGCATCTCGTGTTTTTAACTGCAAATACGTGTTCTGTGTGAATGACCTACTCTGCTTTGCCAGAGTAATTTGTCATGTAAATCTATGATACATCGTCTCTCCTGTATCCAAAATATTCCCAAACCACGGATGTTGATTTTATTTATTTTTTATTTTTGGGCCCTGTTTCTGTGATTTCTTCTATATTGTTATGATGAACCCACTCGGTTCTGTTCTCTATGGTTTAGAAATAGAGCAAGGTCACATCGTGATTTTATTACCATTTTGATTAATCACACTGCCCTACTGTATAGCAGCTTTCCAACATTAACACAGTATAGATAATAAGTGCATGATATCATTTCAAACTAAATTAAGGAACGAACGAAGTTCATTTGGAGTTGTGATGATGGTTCAAATCAGCTACTCAGTGCAAACTTTTCGAAAAACGTTGCGAAAGCATTTAAACGCCTCTTAACAGACATTGGTCCATGATGATTGTGTAATAGGCAGAGGTGTTGCAGTGACTTGGGAGGTGGGCATACTTTTCGCTTACCTCACCTGCATACACATGCAATTATTCTAAGTATATTTAACCACTTATTTTAAGGTATTTGAGGTCCTGAGGGTATTAAGATGCGTTTTGGTCGATCGAATAACAAGTAGACGAGGGTTTTTAATCTATCTCTTTCTTTTGTGGCTGTTTTCATATGTGTTTTCGACTACCTCTGGAAGTGGTTGAAAGTGGACAAGCTTGAAACGTTTTAGATCCCATTTACACCTGTATTTAGCGTCGTCCACTTGTGATCCAATCGACCAGGCATCTTAATACCAGGTGGAAACGGTCTTTGTTAAGCTGTTGGCTGGTAAAGATGCTATATGTCTTTTTTTTTTTTTTACTGTACTAAAGCATAAAATACCATAATAGGAAGAAGCACAAGCAAACAACAGGCAGAGGATTCGGTTTGTTCCCAAAGCCTTTCGCAAATGGCCATGTTCACAAACAATAGCCGTGTTTCCATTACAGATTTGCGATATTTTCTAAATGTCGATAAAAAACTATTGCGAAATGACGGCGTTTCCATTAACCGATGTTATGCGACTGAAACGTATTTTTTTCCTCTCACGATAAGTCAATCCAAACATCGTGGCAACGGATGTTGGTAGGTTTACGTATATCACAGTCACCGCACTGGCCATCATTCGTAATGGAAGGAGACGTAGGCGTGTTATACAAGCATTAATGGCAAGGAAAGCAAGAAAAGGGGTTTCTGGGTGTTTCTCCCTCATATCTGCTTCAAGGTCTTGATTGTGGCATTTCTTTGAGGTTTAGAATCCAGTATTCCCGTAGTACTTTTGTCTTTTATGAGTTTAATGAAAAACTCTGTCTCGTCTTCTGTCCAAACATACCTCACCATCTTTAAAGAATGATCGACTGTTACGTATGTCAGGTGACCTATAAATGCACAAAAACTGTTTCAGTTGCAGTTTAGCTAAATATTCCTTTTTCGACTGCCTGAAAAACCACCTCATGCGAGCGTAAAACTCTTTTGGGAGTTTTTGCGAAATTGAAATGTTTACACAATGGGCGTATTTGCAATTTCAATTTGCGCAATATGAAGGGTAATGGAAACATGGCTAATGACTTGTCCAAAATGACTACACTACTGAAAATAGGTGAGAGTGCTCTGGAGACACGAGTTAAAACATGATCACACTGGAGGGCTGCGTTATAGCTGAAGTTGTAATTATAAATTAAATTGTGATTCTTGAAATTGAAGAACTTTACAACACTGACAGTTCTTTAGGTGTAATACTGTAACACTGCTCCAAAGCAATCTGTATTATATAAAGCCCAATATAAATAAACATGACTTGAATAGTGTGTCGAATTGCAGAGCTGTTGCAAACATCGCTGTGATCAGACGCTTTCTTAACTGTAGGAAAGCACACAACGCATATTTACATGCTCATCTAAACGTCGCTCACAGCTGTGCTGGAATGTTTGCATACATTTTACTGTTACTTCCTTATTTTGTGCTTATTATGGATGCGTCAAGATGGTTGACTAGTCATCCAACAACCTACTAGTCGACCAGTGAGGTTAACTTATCAGTTGATTTAGATGCATGTAAATAAGATTTTGTTTTGTAAATAAAAAAAGTGAAGAATTTAGACTTATAAAGCTGTCTAATTACACAGGGCTGGTTTATAATCATTAATTAGTTCATTTTTAACTCAGATTTCAAGTGTCAAAAATGAACTTGACCTGAACATCCGATTAAGGTTTTATTTGCTTGTGGCATTCAAAACCACTCTTAGTGCATCACATTCCCAGCTTCAGGATGAATAGTGCCTCGAATACAATATCAATCAACACAAATTCTGCACAGATAATCTGTGCCTTGCAGCGCACACACAAATCACACAAGCAGCAGCACGGAGAATAATGGTCTGTGTGCACAGGACCTAATGGCTCTCATTAAAACACACAGTTATGGGAAGTCAGTGAATTTTCATTTTCAGACACAATGACTTGCTAAGTGTTTAGTTACCATTAGTCATCATCTTCGTTTATCTTTATTTAAACATGCACTTGGGCTCCATTCAGTGGCACACACTGACAACTTCAACAGAAGCAAACTCTGACTTGGGGCTGGGCGATACGTAAAACAAATATGATACTCGTCTTAAAAAAATAATGCAAGATTCGATTATATCATCTACCCAAGCCCTGCCCCCTCCCCCGCTGGATACAACACTTCCAACACCGCAAACACACATCATGTTGAGTTTGGCTGCACTTTATCTAATGATAGCCTGCGATTCATTTAGTTTAATTTAATAATTGAAAAGGTTTTACTTTGGTTAGTTTGAGCTTTTAAGTTAGTTTTGCTGTTTTAGGTTAGTTTTGCTGTTATGTTAGTAATTTCCAAATTCGATTTGTTCTTATCGAATTTGTGTTTGAAATGAATTTCGTTTCGTGAGGAGAACTGTTGAATCCAGTTGAACAGAACAGAATCCAACTTGGTGATTGTAAGAATGATAAATGCATGTTGATGTCACATAGCAATTTGCCTATTTTTTTTCATAAGGTCTGATGTTTTCTCTTTCTTTTTGGCGGTATCACCTTAGTAGACACATTTCATGATGATATTGATAAATTTAATTTACTTAAAGTCCCCCTGTAGTCAATCTATTTATCCCTTAAAACTCATCTTTGATCACCAAAATTACATATTTAAGCGTTTTTTTTCCTTGAAAAAAATTCTTCCTGCCTTAAAATATCTTGAATGTAATTCGACACCCTTGCCTCATTTAGTATACGCGGTTCTATGAATATGCAAATGAACCCCGCCTCCACTCACTCACTGATTGGTTACAAGGTAGTTTGTGACGTCAGAAACACCAGCGATTTCAAAGCGTGTTTTTGAGACTGTCTTTGGTTCACTGCAGTTTAAGGAGAAAATACTCAGCAATGCCGTCGACTTATGAATTTACACATGTTTGTCTTAAAGCATATTAAAAACACCACATAGACTCATAAACAACATTAAAAGCTTGATTTTCACCACAGGGGGGATTATAATGTGTATTATGTAGCTCTGTTTTTAAACTTGTATTCAAGCTAAAATGCAGGGCTCTACACTTACTTTTTGAACAAGGAGCACTGGTGCGCCTAAATAAAAAAATTTAGGAGCACAGACAAATATTTGGGGGCACAGTCATTTTTGTTGTATAAGTTTATCATTATAGTTTTATTATTAGAATTATTCAACAATTACATTTACAATGCTCATTTGTAAGGTTAAGAACATCAGACCAAAACTTTCAAACAAAAGATTTTCATTTAATTCTACTTTATCGTCATGTAGATTTCATTTATCATTGTATGTAGGCCCTATGTATGTTTCACATTTTATCTGAAATGAAGATCATGTCTGAGTCACTTGGCCAAGCTTTGTTGCCTGGTCGCCTTGACCTCTTTCCAGCAGACAGCCAATTTTCAGCACATTTTGTAGGATCAAACAGTTCCAGGGAGGGCCCCTCTGTGCTGATCCGAATTAGTAGGGCCCTATAAAATCCGTTTTATTTTTTCCCAAATTCCGTATTTTCCGTTTTAATTTTTGGGAATTCAGTTTTTTTTTTACCCTTTACTGTAATTTTAGTCGTAAAAAGAGTGTTTTTAATGTTAATGATTAAAATGTACACAAATAAAATAGGAATGACCCTAAATTTATTGAGGTAACAAACAAAATTCTCATTTTAAGAGATGTTAAATGTGGTTTGGTTTGTTTACATTAGTGAATGAATGTATTAGGCTAACTAACATGAACCACGAGCAATACATTTGTTACTGTATTTATTAATCTTTGTTAATCTTAGTCAACCCTAACCCTGTATTTTTAATGTTACTTCACACAGTGCATTAAGCTAACTAATGTTAACAAATACAACTTTTCATTTAAATAATGTAGGCTACTAAATGGTGAAATTAACATTAATAAAGATTAATAAATGCTGTAGAAGTGCAGTTTATTAATAGTTAATGTTAACTGATCTAGTTAACTAGAGTTTAATAAATGGAACCTTATTGTAAAGTGTTACCGATTTTGTTATACACCGAACCGATTCAGTGTTGGACAGATCAGTTGTTTTAACCATTCATTAAAGTGAATCGGTTCAAAGGAGTCATTAGTTCGCGAATCGGACGTATCATTAGCAGACGTTGTGTGATTATCCCGGCAGTTTTAGGACATCGCACAAGATTTGTCAATACAGAAAACATTTCATCATTGGATAGGATTTGTTTAGTTTATTGAAAGTGTTTTTTATGTCAGCTGAATGGGCGGAACGCTTTTCAGAGAAGAAGGAAAGGTAAAAAAGTTTTTTTTTTTTTTTTTTTTGCACAATTCACACACAGCGGTAGCCTAATTCAGGAAAAGAAATATCCGAATGCTCCACGTGAAACCTCGTTCTTCCGATCTTTTTCCATTGTGTCAATTCTCAATTGATTTAGATTAATAAGCGCGAGGGAGTGAGAGAGAGCAAGACAGTTTGAAGACGCGCGCGCGACCGGGCCTCTCTCTCTGCTCGTTCTTTCAGTAATATGCGATTTTCCTCAGAGCTCAGACATACGTTTTTCTCCCACACAAAAACAGATGTAAAATTCCGCGTTGACACTAGATTCCGCGTTAATTTGCCAACTCCGCGATTCCGTGATCGCGGAAATTATAGGGCCCTAAAATAGTTCGTGTGTGGGCACTGTAGTTTTTTTATGAGGCTACAGACTAGCTACTGAAGATTTAGGCCTAAATAACTGATCTCCTGGTAATATAGTGTCCTACTCTGCCCCTCCTCATGATGATCTATTTGCAGCTGTTTCTATAGAAAAATGCTGTGTCACTCGCACGGGTGCGCCCAAATATTTTTTCACGTTCGCACGCCGAAATATTTACTCGCATGTGCGAGTGAAATGGGCGCACTGTAGAGCCCTGAAATGTATTTGTTATTTGTCTAAAATTGGGGTTTAAAAAACAAATTGGTTCGTTCTGCATGAAAAAAACGGTACGGTTATTTTTTCCTTTATGGTTAGAGTTTAAAAAGTCGCTTAGTCGCTTTATTTAGAAACAGAAGTAAATAAAATTAAAGCTGCAAGCAGCGATGAAAAGGGCCCTCGCACTCCTGCCACCGCCACCCGGCGCCTTTAGGAAAGGCCTTAAGATTACACTCACTAAATTTGAAGAAGATCAGATCAAAACTGTAGGAGGAGTTCGTTAAAGTACAACGTCTGGAAATGGCAAAAACTGCCCAAAATCTGAGAGGAAGTTCAAAATAGTTTTATTTTTCTAATTTTTTTTGATCTACAGCAAATTATAATGCTCGCGATATGCTATAATGCAGCTGCCAATATTGGAAACACCGGACACCACAATTTCTTCATCCATTTGCAATATAGCTAAATTGCATTTATAAAATAATTGTAATTACAATGGTCATGTTTGTGAATTGTTTATTCATTATGTACTCTATTTAAATTAATATTCAGAAACAGGTGCAGTTACTGCTACCATTTCATTATTTATCAGACTGCTAACCAAAATAAAATAGGCCTACTTGATAATAGTATTGCAGAAATGCAAGTTAAGTTAAACGTCATGCAGTGAAGTGTTCTACGCGAACACTTGGATACGCGGCTAATAATAGCACATATTAATCTAGGATAACGTTTGAGCGAGCCGCCGTATAAAGTGGCTAATAACGTCAGGCTGCTACTAGCGTGTTTCAAATGATAGAACACATTTGTGGAAGAAGAGTGATATGCAAATGTTTGGCAAGTACCAAATATGAAAGTATTGTTATCGGACTCGTTCTGGTGAGGAGCCAATGAAATGCAAAATTAAAAATTGCATTAGAACCTAGAGCAGACGCATGCATGACAAAACGCATTACAATGAATCTGAAAAGCAATATTGACGCAAGGTTTGCAGGAAAGGTCAGATGGCATTTAATATGCAGCACACTTCCCAAAATGAAGTCAAACACCTGCCAAACAGGAGCAGGCAGAACTTACAGCCAATCAGAATAGCCGTTGCCATGGTGGCCACCGTGTTTGGCGCATCGCTCAGGTTCAACATGTGTCCCGACATCTGGTTCAGGTCGTCCACCGCATATTTAAACATGAAGGGCACCATCACATTGGTTATCTGGAGGACAAGCAGAAAAAAGCAAAGGTTGATGTGAGCACACCAAATGTTGTTCTGTGTTCTGAGTGCACTGATGGGCAGAGGCTCAGCACTGCATTAACAGCAAGCTGTGTGTGTGTGTGTGTGTGTGTGTGTGTGTGTGTGTGTGTGTGTGTGTGTGTGTGTCCTCCTGCAGACTTGCTTGATGCATCCACTAATGGAATTGAAATGGTTATTAAAGCTAATTAAAAGCTCGCAGAAAGCTGCTGGGTCGTGCCAATAAACAGCAGCACATTAGCCGGACGACATTTGCCTTGAATTAGGCCTCACTGTTGCTCACCCCTTTTTATTGTACATGACTCATTTCAGGTGAATGGCAAACGTCTACGCCACACAATGATGAATCTCAAAGGCGAACGTCATGCAACCGGTCAAGAACAAGTCCTGCTCGTACTTTACTCTGAAGATGATATTTTGTTTTGCATCATTTATTTTCTACCCCAATTCCTAAATGACTATAAGGCAAAAATACTGATATACAGTCAAACCAAAAATTATTCAGACACCAGATATAATTTTTTAGATTTGTTTACTAGTGGGTGCAGGACAATAGTTCATTTATGTAAGTGAGGATAGAAAAATAAAGTAAACTGTGACACATTATACCCAAAACTTCTTCATACAGTGACTACCAGTAAACTTTATAAAAATTTGGGACCAAAAATGATTCAGACACTTTGACCAGACCATGCTTTGCTTGAATGTGTTTTTTCTTTAATTTTGCTAATGCAACCTTTTAACATCACAGACTCTTATTTAATTAAGCACTGCTTGGTAATTGGTCGAGTTAAATTGGTATTATCTAATTGTGTAGTTAAATTTAACAGCTGACATCTATTAAACCTAATTCATCTGTGAGACAGTCTAACAGAAGGATGGCAAAACCAGTGAAATATCAACTGATTTAAACTCGGAGTTATATTGTCATATTTTATTACCATTTTCTAAACTATAGCGAATAAACTGTGATATTGTGAGAAACGCGGAGGTCTAAATAAATTTTGGTTCGACTGTATCGTACAAATTGTGAAGCAATTAAACACTAGTAGGGCTGCTTTGTGTCTTGACAAAAGAAAATGAACCACATGCGAGACAACATAGCATTGACCCTATAGGACAGTTCAATCCCAAACTCATTCACCCTTATGGTAATATTTGTGCCGTCTTTCATTTATGCGCTTTTACATTAAATTGAATTGTACAGAAGTATGTTCAAACATATTGAGAATCAACACTGAGAAAAATGAGAATTATAAAACAAACAAACTAAAACAAATCTTAAAACGAAACTGTGTGGATTACATTAAAGTGCCCTTATTTTGCCATTTTAAAGGTTCCTACTTTTGTTTTGGAGTCTCCTGCAATAGGTTTGCAGGTTAGGTCAAAAAACACTTACATTTTCTCATAATATGCATTTAATATCACCTCATTTCTCAAAGATTCTCAAATGATTAGTTCAAAACAGTTTGAAGATTCAATCTCTCTAAACCCCTCCTTTCCGTTAGCCTACTCTGCTCTGATTGGTCAGATGGCCCAGTCTGTTGTGATTGGTCTACTCTTGTCTGATTGGTCAGGTGGCCCAGTCTGTTGTGATTGGTCTACTCTGCTCTGATTGGTCAGACGGCCCAGTCTGTTGTGATTGGTCTACTCTGCTCTGATTGGTCAGATGGCCCAGTCTGTTGTGATTGGTCTACTCTGCTCTGATTGGTCAGATGGCCCAGTCTGTTGTGATTGGTCTACTCTGCTCTGCTCTGATTGGTCAGATGGCCCAGTCTGTTGTGATTGGTCTACTCTGCTCTGATTGGTCAGACGGCCCAGTCTGTTGTGATTGGTCTACTCTGCTCTGATTGGTCAAACGGCCCAGTCTGTTGTGATTGGTCTACTCTGCTCTGATTGGTCAGGTGGCCCAGTCTGTTGTGATTGGTCTACTCTGCTCTGATTGGCCAGACGGCCCAGTCTGTTGTGATTGGTCTACTCTGCTCTGATTGGTCAGGTGGCCCAGTCTGTTGTGATTGGTCTACTCTGCTCTGATTGGTCAAACGGCCCAGTCTGTTGTGATTGGTCTACTCTGCTCTGATTGGTCAGGTGGCCCAGACTGTTGTGATTGGTCTACTCTGCTCTGATTGGTCAGATGGCCCAGTCTGTTGTGATTGGTCTACTCTGCTCTGATTGGTCAGATGGCCCAGTCTGTTGTGATTGGTCTACTCTGCTCTGATTGGTCAGATGGCCCAGTCTGTTGTGATTGAAAAGCATAATGGGGCACTTCAAACATTGCTTCTCCCGTGGCTAGTGCATTTATTTATTTCATTTTTATTTATTTTATCAAACGTAAAACAGCGCTCATTACTGTCACTTTTCACCCTGCAGTCATCCAATCACAGTGGAGAAGAGGCGGGACAAATCCCACACCAACCAACCGTCACATTCTGCTTGTACAACGATAACAAATGACAACGATACTCAATACTCTCACGATATTGAAGAAAATTGCGATATGTGATAACTCATTAAATAATGCGATATTCGACATGCGGTACGATAATGCTTAAAGTGTGTAAAATAAACTTAAAATATCTTTAAAATATCTTTAAAATTATATAACCAACATGTGTGTTTCACATTCTTTTTGTGACAAGAAAACATCTCTACAACTTCTGAAAGTGAACATCAGTGTTTTACTGAAGCATAAGAAGTGTTATTTTAACATCAGTGTAAACCACGGGTTTCAGGTTATCCTACATCAGGTTTATTAACAACAGAAACTGAATAATCAAATGTAAAAATAAAACACTGCTTAGTTTTCACTGTATCAATTAAACATATACTGATTCTTATTAAAGCTACAGAAGCTATTTAGCCAAGAGCAGTGAGTGATTTTCTCTGTCTTTAGTTCATGACCCCAGTTATTGCAAGTCGTTGCGAAATATGCATTTCACGATATATACATCTGCGATATTTCGATAATTTCTATATATTGTGCAGCCATAATCCAAAACTAGTGCCAGAGCAAGTATGTTACATTGTGTCGACATTTTTATATTCAGAAACAAACTATTAGCAAAATTAGATACAGTTCTGCGGTTATTCCGTATCACAGCACATGTGCATCACTCTCAAGCGCCCGCAGCGTTCAGGTTTTCAGAAGAGTGCTGGTGTTTTCAGATGGTAAACACACAACCTTACTTTCTCCTGCTCAACAAAGATACTATGAACAATGTTGGTGTCCAAACACATTGGACCTCGCTAACTTTAATTTAAAGTACAAAAACTGAGACATTTCAAAGGAACTTATTTTGTGTTTTCCGCAGAAAAAAGAAAGTCATGCCGGTTTGCAGGAAGTAATGTCGTTGCAAAGCAAATCACGGATCCGTAACATACCAATTACTACACTGAAGCTTCATTTGTGGAAGATAAAAATGAGCTGCCAACACCTCAGTGATAATTTCGCTTTCAAACAGCACACATCCATAGCAATGCCCTTTTCCAAGAGGACAGAGTCAGGAGGCAAGTGGTTATAAACAGGTTTTAGTTACCAATATCACACACACAGGATGACACAACAGCAGCCTCTAACGTACAGCAAGAAGCAAACAAAGCCTGTTTGCAAGGACAATGAAAGTTTGTCAAGCTTTTTGCTTTTGGTTCAATAATAGTGGAAAAATCCCTCCATGTTGAACTCACATGACTGGGATCAGACCAGCTAATAAAACAGGGAGTTATCCGTTTAGAGAGGAAGAGTGTTTCCACATGTGACCTCTGGTGGCCTACATGTCTTAACCCTCTACAATGAGACTAAATCTTCACTCTGGGCAACTAAATAATGTCTCTCATTAGCCACTGGCTAATACAATTTACTTGCCTATGTGTGTGTGTTAGAGTGTTTGAATGCTAAGTTTAAGTTTAGCATAGATATATTTTCACTCGCTGAAAACTGCCTCAGCGCTCGAGTTTCGCTCTCCGTCAAGCGATCTGTAATCCATTCTGCACTGAAGAGCTCCAGCATTTAAAGTGGCAGACGATGAAACTGCAGTACATGTTTCGAATGAACAGTGTTATCGTTCATTGCTGTGGACGCTAATGTAGTACATCTTGTGAAAAGAGTCATAATAGGTGCCCTTTAAAAGGTAGAGTACAACTTATCGAAATCCGTATCATGTGACATGGAGTCGCTCAATCAGTGTTTCAACCGTGGAAAGACTTCAGTAAAACAGCTTGTCCATAAACTCGTTAGTCAGCTAGAAAAATTAACTTAGCATTTTGCTAAATATATGGACCATACTACATATTCATTATAATTTTTAATGTTCTTCAATATTTAACGCATGTTTGAATAAATCTGGCAAGTAATTTTAATTGTTCTATCTGACTAACGAGTTTATGGTCACTGGATATGGTTTTTCTGAGGTAAATGTGACGTTACATGACAAACTGTTTTACTGACGTCTTTCCACGGTTGAAACAACAATAAGTTCAATAAGTTGTAATTATCTTTCAACACACTTTCAGATGCTCATTCATGTTTATTTCTCGCTGTAACTGGTATTATTAAGGCGAAAGAGAAGATCATGTGCTTCTCTTGAGCTGCGCTGTGTCAGAGCGATCTGAATTTCGTAAGCAAATGGACGTAATTTGAAATCTGAGACTTTGTTTCATATCAATAGTAACAAAGCACAAATATTATTGCGATTTATTGGATGGGATGCGCGCTAGAATGTTACATTCATTCATCAACAGAAAACAGGATGACTAATGACAGGATCACTGTATAAATAACAATTTAGCATCTGATTTATATTGCAGATAAATGAGGAATGTTTAGTAGGGCTGGGTAAAAAAATATTGATTTCTCGATTTTAATCGATTCTCATTTTTACGAACCGATATCGACAAATCAGATGCTAAATTGTTATTTATACAGTGATCCTGTCATTCAATGTAATGCATGATACTTTGGTGTCACAGAGAATTTGCATTACGCTGAATGACAAAACTTCTACTCCGCTTATATTACAGGCCATCAACTGGCCACCCATATCAAACGGTGAGCTTGACCAGTGAGGTTAATCACAATTATTCACAACATCTACAAGAAAAAAAGATATAAGTGTTTTGGCATTCCACTGAATGACATGCGTGTTAGCACAGCATGAAAAGGTGGATTTATTAAATATTTAAGAGCAATGAACTCACTTTTCTGCAGCACCACACGGCCTTCAGGGTGTCAATGACTATCTGTCTGACTGACTTTATTTATCTTTTTTATTTGATTTCAGAAAGGCTTCTTGCTCCTGTTACACTGAATGATCTCTTACAAACTGCATTTTCAGATATTTAAATACTTTCAAAAAATAAGACGACATAGTCCTTTTAATATTAACACAGCCAACACTTATTTGAAAATGCCAAGAAAACAAATATATTTTTTAAAATGTTTATTTAAAGATGTAATGGCAAAATCAAAGTGCGGACGATTACGCTGAACAACACTTGTACACACTGGAACATTATTTCCCCCATATGTCGACATTATATTTTCACAAAAGTTATTTGAAATATTAAAGTAGACACTTTACTTGCATTTAACATGTTCTTATGTGCATGTAAAATTACTTTTGTAAATTGTATTTGATGCGGACACAAAAATGGTGATGTCCTCCATTTAGAATAAAGGCTCATCTCCATTAAACTTCACTGAAGCAGCGCTGGCGCGTCAAACACAGACTGCAACAGAATGGGAGCACAATAAGACTCAAATGTACAGTTTGCTCAAATATTTTGCACTTAAAATCTGCCAGTTCCAGCAGTATTGACAGACTTTTTAATGTAAAGCCAGAGTTTGTTCAGTAAACAGCCGTTTAATAAAAATACATTGTTTCTAGCCCCTGCTGTGCTGAAAGCAAGCCGAACCGTGACTTCAAAACTGTCCACCGTGATTTTAAGTGTGCCATTACACACCTAAGGCACATCATGTCAAAACAGCCTGAATTTTACATTTTTGTCACAGAACTAGAAGTGTATAAAAAGACAAATGAGCCATTAGGTGATACAGTGATGGGATAAATGAACGCACCTTGGATCCAGCGAGCAGACCCAGTGATATGGCCACTCGAGCACGGAGGTCGGGTCTGTCTTTGGGCCAAACGTACATCAACATGGCTGAGAGAATCTTCGTTGAGTTCACTTCCTTCAGCTGGAAACACAAAATGAAAAGTTATTTTTTTTTAAAGGGTTTCCCAGTTTTAAAACCATAAGTCTTGAAGAAAAAAAAAAAGAAAAAAAAGGAAGAAAGAGGTTGCAGAATTTCATTCTCTTAAAGTCCCCCCGTAGTCAACAATTTTATCCCTTAAAACTCATCTTTGATCACCAAAATGACATTTAAAAGTTTTTTCCTTGAAACAAAAATTCTTCATGCCTTAAAATAGCTTGAATGTAACTCGACACCCTTCCCTCATTTAGTATACGCGGTTCTATGAATATGCAAATGAGCCCCGCCTCCACTCACTCACTCAGCTCAGAGATCCACTGGTTGATCTGATTGGTTACAAGGTAGTTTGTGACGTCAGAAACACCAGCGATTTCAAAGCGTGTTTTTGAGTCTGTCTTTGGTTCACTGCAGTTTTAGGAGAAAATACTCAGCAATGCTGTCGACTTATGAATTTACACATGGTTTGTCTTAAAGGTTTAGAGGCCCAGAGAGAAGGCAATGAATAGTGGAATAAAGTCGTTATTTTTGGGGGTTTTTGCGCACAAAAAGTATTCTCGTCGCTTTATAAACTTAAGATTGAGCCACTGTAGTCACTTGGACTATATTAACGATGTCTTTAATACATTTTCTGGGCCAGCAAGTTATAATGTCTTAGAAGCCTATGGAGGAGTGATCCAGCTCTCAGATTTAATCAAAAATATCTTAATTTGTGTTCCGAAGATGAACGAAGGTCTTACGGGGTTGGAACAACATAAGGGTGAGTAATTACTGACAGAATTTTCATTTTTGGGTGAACTAACCCTTTAAAGCAGATTAAAAACACCACATGGACATATAAACAACATTAAAAGCTTGATTCTCACCACAGGGGGACTTTAAAACATGCGTGTTCAGGCCAAAACAAAATGTATCTCAACATCCCAAGCATTTTCTGTAACTCTCTTGTATTCTTCTGTAATAACTTTCTGGTTGTATATGATTATGTGACGCTGTATCAACGTCTGCAGGAGGGGGCAGCAGAGATCCACAAAGCTGATCAAGACTGCTCAGTTCAGTCCGCTGGTGACACGTTCACCAACACATCTACACCACAAGAGAGCAACACGACGAGCCAAACCAGACTGTCCACATTACAATCAAAGCTCTCTGCAAGCACACTAATTCTAGTTGATCACATTTGTTAGAAGTGTAGGTTATTGAGGTTATTGTATGCAAAGAAAAGCATAAATCACAGACACGTGTGAATATGGTGAGTTTTGGTATGGGAACATCTGAACTTTACCATTTCCAAATGATCCAATCATACGCAAATGCACTCGATAGTTTGAAAGCTATAAGAGGAAGAGGCTCTGTTTGTTTTAGATGAGAGAATTATTGACCATTTGCACTTAAATGTTCAAATAAATCTGCACTCAAATAATGGTCACAGAGTAATCAAATGAGGCCGTTACATAATCTGAACACTCTTAGCAATGAGGACAAGACAGATCTGAACCTGGTTTACCTTTCTGTTTTAAGGCTTAAAAAAAAAAAAAAAAAAAATATATATATATATATATATATATATATATATATATATATATATATATATATATATATATATATATAATTAATTTACAATTTAACAATAATAGGACCCTATGTAATCAGTTTTATTTTCCCCCCAAATTGTGTTTAAATTTTTCTGTTTTATGATTAAAAGGGGTCCTATAATAATCATTTACAGTTTTATACTTTTGTTCAGATGATCTACTATAAAAAGGTTTAAAAAACAACTCATTATTTGTTTGTCATATAATTTACATTGTTGCAGCATCTGTTTTCCCCCTCGTGTCACTGTCAGTCTTTACATCGGTGCAGAACTAGGGTATGCAGATTAAGACACCTACTCATCGCCATGCACTGATTAACTCCATGTTGTAGCGAGAAAAATAAACATTGTAACCAAATCATGCGCTGGTGCGACCAACTGAGAAAGTTGGTAGAACCAGTGCAACCAGTGGAAAAGTTAGTCTGGAGCCCTGATTGGTTGTTTTTAAATAAACACTGACAAAACATATACGAGTTTTAGGGCTGGACGATATGATGATATATATAACACTGATATAAGTGATCACATGGATTTTAACCTACAAATATTATATTTATATAAAGCGTTCACAGGCAGATTTGCTTTATGTATTTCCCCGGCGTCGAAACCACGCACATATAAGGCAAGGCAAGGCAAGGCAAGGCAAGGCAAGGCATATAAATGTCAGGAAACACGATTCCTGGATGCATGTCAATATCCATGGATCATTGGATCTTTGGTAAGTTGTAAGGAACACCTATATCGAGTCCAACCTTTAGTTTAAACTGATAATCATTTGATTTACTCAGTTTCCCCTGTTAAACGCAGTCACACAGCAGCTCTTCTGCCACTCAGTCCGACTGAGGGACGTGATCCGGCGGGAAAATGACGTCAATCATGCATACCCTCTGTTTCTTTATGTTTAATCAAACTATATTGTTTCCATCGTGAAGAAGACCTTTTGAGATTCCATGTTATACATTAAGGCCATGTCCACACTAATAGGTTTTCGTTTGAAAACGTATATTTTTCTCTCCATTTTGGCCTTTTGTCCACACCGAGACAGCGTTTTTATTAACGAAAACAAAGCTTTTTTGAAAACGCACTCCAAAATGGATACATTTGAAAACGCCGTTTTCGCGTTGTAGTGTGGACTGTGAAACCGGTGGTATTTAAAAACGATGACGTAAATTTAGTCATGTGACGCATATTGTACCAATAGATATTCATGTTTATACCAGTATTGTGCCTGTTATGTGCTATTCACTTTCACACTGTTGCTAAAACTATTCTACATTGCACACTCTTCATATCACAGTCCTGCAAAGATGACAGAATTTACTCACATTTGCTGTCCTGCAGTAAAACATGAGAGTAGTTGTGTTTTAGACCAAACATATGGTGACTGCGTGCGACCTGGACCGCATCAGTGAATGGTGAGATATTTTACTAAATAAAATCCTGTCAGAAGAAATGCGTGATAACTTCATTATTTATTTTTCCCTCTGAATCATGTCAGTGATCTTTTGTGGGGTTTTACGCATGTGCAGTAAAGGTGAATTTAGCGTTTTCAGGCAGTTTTCAAAAGTTTCTCATCCACACTGAAACGTCCAAAAACGCTTGTGTGGACGGAGAGCGTTTATAAACGAAAACGCCGTTTTCAAACGTATCTGGATTAATGTAGACGTAGCCTAAATTGCATTTGAATCCATGATTTCAGCCAGAGGTGAAAAACCCCTCTACCATACACACAAAAACCCTTACCACATTTTTGGGATCTGCACTGAGGCCTCCGCCTGCATGCCCGTGCCAGCACTGTCTCTCTGGAAGATGTAAATGCTGGAACACACCAACTCACATATTAACACTTTTCCCCCCAGCATTTTAGTTATTGAGATGAAGCATGCATCAGTTTCATGAAAAATCAAGCACAATGTCTTATATTATGCACTGTTTTAATAAAGACTTACTTTGGCCGCTTCTAAGATCTGTCGGCTGCTCTGGCCTCTGCTGCTGGCCCATGTTGACGACGCACTCCGCTGACTTGACAGCTGAAAGAAAGTGAAGAAATATGAGATATGAGAATAAATGGGAATCAATAAGATTCCTTTCACACTGCATCTCTACTTCCCCTCATAAGCACATTTAGTTTACCGCTTTTTATTATTCACTCACCATTCTCCTCAAGTAACTGTTCTGAATCCAAAAACAATCAATTTCTCTGAAAGTTGCAACTGTGTCATGCTTTGTGAAATATGACATAAAATGTGATTTGTGCCATAAAAATATTTAGCCTATTTATTAGTTGAATACCTGTCAGTTATCTATTGAAGGGCTGTACATTCTTCGGCTGAATCTACACACAATTAACTGTTTACCGTGGCTAAAGGGGTCATATGATGCTATTTTAAAAGTTCATTATTTTGTTTTTTGGTTAATGGAATAGGTTAAAACATTATTTTTTAACATTCATTATTGCAGCTCCTCTATTGGTCAGTCTGAAACACGCTGATTTCCACAAAGCCACTCCTCCTGGAAAGCTTAGAGTGCTCTGATTGGCCAGCAGACCGAGTGCGCTGTGATTGGCCAAACACCTCAGTTGCGTGTGGGAAATGTAACGCCCCTTACCATGATCGCTAGCTTCAGCTTCCAAGGCTTCTAATGCAATTGTACACAGTTAGTAGTAATGTAGTCAGTTTTACCGCATCAATTCGAGCCCGAGTCAGGTTCAGAAGACGAGGTTGATCAAGCCAATCGATCGGAAACAGTGTTGAGCAGAATATTTCGCAGTGGAAAGCCAAGCTTCTTCTTTCCCTCTCAATGACGGTTGGCAAACCCACTTGAAGGAGCATAATGCCCCCCCTCTGCACGACAGATGACGCAAAATAAAGGATCGGGCTCAGGACAGCCGACACAGATCAGTTTAAAAGTGCTTTATCGGGCCGATACCGATCCTTGAGATCCGCTCGGGACATCCCAGGTAAGAGGTCTGTGTTTATAGCTGGCGTTGTGCTCTCCCAGGTTCAGCTGTCCTCTGTAAAATGTGTTGCGTACGAGCAAACTATTGGGTTGTGCTGCTCAGGAACAGCTTTATAAATAGCCTGAAGCTTAACCTCTGTTCGCATCCAAACACATCGCATCTCCGCAACATCATGACAACACTACAGTTCACTGAGAAACTTAATACATTTGGTTGTCACAGTCACTTCACATTTTAGTGCCCAATCCTGCTCTCTACACCAGAGTTCAGTAATTTACAGAGTAATTCAGAAAAAAACAGTAATTTACAAAAATTCTATGTAGTTTGTATGGAAACAAACTTGTTAATGGTGCATTTAAACAAGCATCAGAGATGTGTCTCTCTTAGCTGTATATGTGCAAGAAAACCCACAGTGAACGTGGCTGAATCTTTAGTCGTTCGCACATCGACACTTAAAAGACACTTTCTGGTGAATTCATGACTCACTAACTTACAACGCAAGTACGACAATTTCATTTGCTCTTTATAGTGAACTGATATATAGAAAATGGCCTTTTATTTCTAAATTAAGACAGATTTTGATGTAAAAATCATACTAACATTATAAGCGTACCTCAAGAAAAATCAAAGTTTGTGACCCATTCAACCCTTTAAACAGTTACTCTGAGGTTCTTAGAGGACAAAAATGTCTGTGTCTAAAAACTGCCATAAAAACGTGAAGCTTCAGAGCACAGGCTTAAGTTTGCTCTCGTTTTCAAGACGACCCATGGCTGGTTTTTGTTGAAGTGAATATTTTTTCTTTTTTCGGTTTTAACGGGTTTCAATGGGGACATTTTTGTCCCGAGTGTAACTATTTTCTGTAAAATAGATTTATTAAAGGAAATGAGGTTGAAATAGTAAAATTCCAATAAAAACCACACACTTTTACACAGAATTTATACAGTTGGCATTAACACGGGCAAAATGCCCAAAAAACAAAACTGAAAAAGACTAAAATGTCCTTAAGGATGCAAAAAGGTTAAGACTGACCACTTGACTAGTTGTTTAGACAACTCAACCACTAGTAAAAGTAATATATAGGCTAGTTCAAACACCCCTATAGGCCCTAGTGTTGAATCACTCATATCGTGCAAACTTGGTTATTGCCTATTTATCAAAAAGAGCTTGTGACGCTATCATTTCTATGTCTTGACCGTAATCATACCGCAATGTAATCACAGATCTTTTTCAAAAAAAAACTACATGAGTGTTTTTGGTGTAAATGGAGTCTGTCACGTGACTCTGATATGAGCCGAGAGGGCGGGATTCAGTCTTATCTAAGCACACATGTTGTTGTATGTGTAACTTATATATCATGTGACCTACAGGTTAAAGGAGTTAACTCCAAACCAACAGCTAAAAGTTAAGTTATAACCAACAAATTAATCTACAAACTAAAGTGAACTAGTCATGTGACATTATATATCAGCATATACTGCAAGTGCCTCCATATTAGCTAGCAGAAATGAAGACATTTACGTTACACAACAGAATAGGGACAATTTCATTAGTCACGATGAACCACGCCAACTTCCTACTTAACAACAACAACTAGTCACAAACAGCACAGCACAGAGATGTATGGTCAATACTTCTGCTGTGTGTGACACTATACAGTGTAAGGTGGTGTTTGTAAAGTTTGAGGACTGCCCTTGTGTGCTGGTGTCCTGAAGTGTGTGTGTGACAGAGGTGAATGTACCTGATAAGTGCTCCGCTGCTTCCGATGGCTCGTCGCTCGGTGGTCGTGACAGATCCACGCGTGGACAGATCGACTCTGCTGAAGCAACAGGGACAATTTACGCCTTTGAATGTGAAATCCACATTTCAGCGGGACCAACAGCGGCGCCATGCTGAACCAAGGGGCTGAGGCGACGTCATGCGTGACGTCACTTCCGCTCAGCCGCGTCCTGTAGCCACTAGAAACACGACCGGGGTTCGTAGGAAAAAAGGAAGAAAAAACCCCGCAAAATTGTATTAATAATTGTATTTAGCAAAGGCGCGTTTAATTTATAAACAATAAAACCGGTAAAGACATTTATGAAATTTAAAAATATTACAAAAAAGTTATATTTATAATAAATGTTGTTCTTTCTAATAATCAAAGAATCCTGAAAAAAAAATCACAGTTTCCACAAAAATATTAAGCAGCACAACTGTGTTTAACATTAATAATAAGAAGAAATGTTTCTTTAGCATCGGATTAGCATATAATAATGACTGGATCTGAAGGATCATGTGGCTCTGGAGTAATGATGCTAAAATGTTAGCTTTACATCACAGGGATAAATTACAGGCTTGTTTGAGATGAGCAAAATCTGCGCAGAATCGATCACCGGTGATCAGCGCGAGATGCATGCCGGTTAGAAATGTGTCCGAGTGTGGTCCACCTTGCTCTGATGTCATGCTGAGGTATGTCATAGTGATGGGTCGTTCGCGAATGAGCCGGATCTAAGAGCCGGCTCTTGTAGGTGAACGACGGGAGCCGGCTCGCATATCTGAAGAGCCGACTCTATTTTTAAAAATATAGCCTATAGAAATTAAATCATTATGTAGGCTAATAATGAAATAATGAATGATTTTAATTGCATTTAAAATAATTGACTAATTCAAAAACCAACAAAAACATAATTATATAGGCCTAAAGGCGCACACACATTTGTTTCGACTGTCTGATCAGCCTCACATTCTGTTCCTGTCAATCATACACGCGATGTCAACCAATTAAACTGCATGAGGGAGTGCCGAGCAAACTCACACACACACTAGAGATGCGGATAAACCGCGGATCAGGCGGATGACGTGACGAAAAATAATATTTTAATTAAATTCGGGCGGGTGGCGGTTGAACCAAACAAATGAAAAAAGTTTGCTATAAGCAAACCTGCAAGCTATGCCCAGCTGTCAGTACTATTGGAGGAGGCCTAAACGTCTCTTAGATGAGACCGCCTGGGTTATTTTGTTTCGATATTAATTATATTTTAAAACAGCCAATCGTAGCCTACTACCACTGTGGAATATGCATTTAAAAGAGAGACAGATAATGGTCTGATATGACTCAGAAATGACATCGGGCAATTGCAGCGCAAGATGTTCAGAAGAACGCAAGAGCTAAACTTCTACAAGCTCAATAATATCCACATTAAAAAGTAAAAAAAGAAGGTAAGAAAAATAGTCAGTCATAACTTTGCCCATTAATTAGATGTGCAAGACAAGCAGGCTAGTTTTTGGGTTGTTATGGACAATTAAATATGTGAATAGTCACGTTGCACAGTTGTGTGGTGGACTTTAAGTTTCAGCGAGTTAAAACATATATTTTTTAAAGAGCCGTTTGTGAGTCAAAAAGAGCCGGCTCTTTTCAGTGAGCCGAGTCAAACGAGCCGGCTCACGGAAAAGAGCCGGAATGCCCATCACTAGTATGTCAAAAAACTCTCCCGAGCGCAAGGCGGCCGTGTCGGATTCTGCAGTCGAGCGCAGTTGCTCTCCACCGACTGCGCTGAGCAAAAGCATGATGGGAAACGACTTGCTGACGACACAGCTCAATGCTCAATGGTTTAAACAACTGTGATGTATTGTTCTCTTTTAAAATGTTTGATTATAAAACTCTGATATCATGTTTTATGTGTATATGTTATGTGTGAATATTCCCAAACTATCTGACAGTGCGATCTCTATGGGTTATGCAATTTAATTTTTATAAAAAAATAGAAAAAATAAAAACAAAAATTATTGATAAACATGTATTTGGAATGGAATTAAATAACAAGTACTTTGGGTGTCTTGTTCATTTTATTTATTTTCATATAAAAGCAACAGAACTTAAATTACCAGTTTATAGCAACACTGTGCACGAGCGTGAATCCTGTGATTTCAGTCTTTGATCTCACAGGTGTTAGATCCACTGCGAGAAGAGAGATCTGTCCGGCTTGCCTGCACTTTTTTCACTCCTCATCTCACTGCAGCAACTACTCTCGAATACATTTCAGGCGAGGCAAGGCGGATCTCAAACAAGCCTAATGTATATCGCTTGTTTGAGATGCGCCTTGCCTCGCCTGAAATGTATGCAAGAGTAGGCGGCTGCAGTGAGAGAATAGGCTTGTTCGACTTAATGCAGCTCTGCGCAGACCGATCGGCGGCTGACTTGAAGCAGTGCATGCCGGTTAGAAATTTTGTCCGACTTGATACAGCGCCGACGCCATGTGACTGTGACGTGTGCCATCAAAGTAGCGCGAGAGCGATTTGAGAGTAGCTGGAGAACTCAGCCAGCGCAGCTTCTCAAGAGCGGCTTTTTTTTTATTATTATTTATTAATGCTGAGAACGGGAACATACAAAAGAAAAAGTATACATCACATAATATCAACCAAAACAATAATAGGATAACAGCAGTAACAGCAAATAGGACAAAAAAATACATATATATAAAATACAACAAAAATAAATAAATAAATAAAAATAAAAAAGAGGTAGGGCCAGATTACATCACATAAAGATGTTCACATGAAGAGATCAAAGGCAGTGCAAATTCTAACAGTCCTTATAGCTTTCTTATTAGTAGATACTGAAATCACATTTAGATAATTTTCTATTTCTTTTAAGAAGACAGAGAAGACAGGTTTACAGTTTGAAAATCTGCATTTGTGAATGTAAAATTTGCTTAGGAAAATAATTAAATTAATAACAAAACAGATATTTTCGTCTGTGGGGTCTGAGTCAAAATACCCAGATATAATGTTTCTCATATGTATTGAGAAGCCTGGCCAAATCTTACACTTGACAAATACATCAATATCATTCCAAAGCTTCTGAGTGTAGTGACACGACCAAAATAAGTGTAGCGTCTGGACCAATCAGACACACACAAATTATTCATTTATTTAATCAATAATCCAGCAAACTCACTCTCCCAACAAATGCCTGTGAAACTTCCCCCAAAAACGAACATCCCAAATGAAGCTAACACACTGGCAGAACGCGGTGTCTTACAGGACACACAGAGACTGATAAGAGTTTTACGATCCAAAGGAATTTCCAGAAAGCTGTGAATCCCACTTAAATTTTTGCAGAGGAGGAGAAATAAACCCTGGTAATCCTATATATTCTATATATAACCACTTGATAAATGTGTAAACATGTATCTAATTTTCCCACCTCATGATTTTCCTTTTATGTGGTTTGGCTTTTGTATTCTTGTAAACTCTATTGGGTTAATATTTCAGACTTTGCATACTATGGTCAACTAAAATCATATGTGTGGCATTATGTTACATTCTGCTTACTTTGTGACACCTTAGTATTATAAGCATCTTAAAGATTCTTGTGTTAAACATCCAATCAAATTACATGTTCAAAGACAATGGTCGTAAAAGAATTTCCCTCCAAAGGAAAATCCTCTCATTGGCTCTCTTACACCTCCAGAGTGTGTGGCATCTTTACGCTTAAACGTACAGTATGGAATTTTTCGCCACTAGGGGTCGCTAACCTCTTTACAATAACAAAGGCGTAGTTTGATGACGCAACATTTGCTAAGAATTATGGATCTTGTCGTCAACGTCAAGCCGACTGATCTAATAATGTTTATGGATGACTGAATACATCAATGTTTTTATCATGACTGTGATATGAAGCAGGTCGGGATTGCTAAGAGACAGCCATCAGCTCCACACGCGACGCGAGTCCCGCGGATATAAAAGGAATATGGACATTTCATTCTACCAAACTACACGCGAGTGCAGAATTACAACTCACAGGTAAGTTTATTAGACAAATTAAACTTGTGAGGTAACGCAGCGCTGTTTCACTTGGTCTAACATTACACTAGCACACTAAACTGCATTTAAATGTGTTGAAATGTAATGTTATGTGTTAGTCTGTCTGTATGAGACTAGCAGTAAGCTAGATCAACATGAGAATAACATACAGATCATATTCTAACATTTTATCATTGTTGAACTATATAACATTGATTAGTTTTATGTAAATGTGCTCACCTGTTTAATAAAGTACATGTAGGAGCAGTCGAAGTCTCGGACGTGGAGCTCTCATTTATATACTGTCTATGGGAGCTCTCGGCATCTCGAAAACACCGCGCTGATATTGATTCTCGTTTTAGTTCTCCTTTTTTATCCAAAGTCTGCTTGCCATGGTCCATAATGTTTGAACGAAACAACAACAGCGTGCAGATAAACATTGCGAACTACAAAGTTGTCCGCGTCAGTCGCTTTGGTTACTATCGGAGGGCTCTGGTTCATAGCTCTGGTTGCCATGGCAGCACGAGCGGAAACCAGGGACAACGCGGATATGACACCATTGACGGCGACAAAACGGAAATAAAGAAACGGGACGTGTCCTCGAATTAAATTACAAATTTCTCCTGGTTTGAAAGTTAATATTGGGATAGTGTAAGTACACAACTAAAACAAATATATAACATAGATATAGTGATTTTTGCTATTTTTAAAGCAAAAAAGTTACATATTGTGCCTTTAAAGGAACTGATCACCAGATCAGCTCCTTCTTAGCTTCTTTGCTGCTGGCCTCACTGTTACTCCTCACGTTGATAGTGGGGGGTGGGGGTGGGGGGGGAGAGACCCCCCCCCCCCCAACAGGCTGTGAGCACCGTCGGCCATGCCTTCATGCTCCCAAAGGGACTCTCTCTCTCATCCACAACAGCGTCGAAACCACCATGCAAGTTCATCATCATCTTCTCCATCCAGAAGAGGAGAAAACGATGGTAACTTGCACCATGACATTTGACACTCACACGACGTTTGACATCGACAAACTCAATTTCCAACCACTTCAAGAATTGTTCTCTGCACTGACCATGCAAGTATCAATTTAATGAGGTGCTCAGAAAATGATCAGCTGATGGTTCTTTTCATAGTTAAATAGATCTTTTCCATAGTTCTATTTCCTGCTTCCGGTTTCATAACACTCACCATTTTACCTATGCATGGATGTATGTTTGTTTAGTTTAGTTATGTTTGTGATTTAGTTAATAAAACTTGTGCACAATTATGTATTTGATTTCTGAGCCTCTGCTTGCAAAAAAGTCCATTTTACGATCTTGATCTTGTTACATGCTCTAAGCGCTGTACATGCTAAGAAATAATTATTTTTCGGTGGCCATGAAAGATACACTTTTCTTAGAATAAATTAATAATCAAAGAGTTCGTTGGAACTGATTAATTGATTGTAATATTAATTTAGCTTGCCTCAAAGTTAATCTAATTAACTGAACCAAATATGAATAATTAATCATAATTGGTAATTATGGATTATTATTAATATTTCCCCTTTGAGCTAATTTGTTACATAAGTGAACCACTGTTTCATCAGAATTCAAACAAAAAGAGCATGTTAGCTCAATGTCAGACTTAAATCTTTGTATAAATTTCTTAACAGGGTAGAACCTGTGTATGAGATTTCTTTCACTTTATTTGTGAGAAAGAATTTCTGCTGTAAAGACCAGATTTTTTTCCAATTAAGGTTAACAAACAAATTATTCCAAAAGGAAATAACAGGTGGAACAGAAATCAAATTCTTAAGAAATAAAGATCTTATTTTATAGTTTTTAGCTTTCGACTGAGAAAAACAAATTTGACCAACAGGAGTATCACAAGGTTTAGGAAATGATGTAGTAGATACTGGGGAGGAGTAATTACAGTTTTTAAAAAGCATACATAAGCCAGAGGGAATAGCACCCATTACTGCTGCAAATTCTTTTGGGGTTATTGGTATTTGGTATTCGGAAAGAAATTCTGAATATCTGAACAAAAGACCTTGCTTATTAAAGGGATAGTTCGCCCAAAAATGATATTTAAGCCATGATTTACTCACCCTCAAGCCGTTCGAGATGCATATGTCAATCATTTTTCAGACGAACACATTTTCAGTTATTTTAGAAAATGTCTTAGATCTTTCAGTGGTTATAATGTGAAGCAATGGGGTCCAGCTGATTCAAGTCGCAAAATGTGCATGCATCCTTCACAAAAATAATCCATCCGGCTCCAGGGGGATAAACGAAGGCCTTCTGAGGGTAATCCGTGCGGTTTTGTCGTAAAAATATACATATTTAAAACTTTATAAACGAAAATAACTGGCTTCCGGTGGTGGTCGGCGCGCGTTCATGGAGATGAATGACGTCGTGACGTAGAGCGAACGTAGAGTTTTGTTTTGCTCTGCTCTCTAGCTGCGCTGTCACGCTCGTTCTACGTCACGACGCTTCCTGCGCTACGTCCTACGTCATAAGCCAGCAACCATCTCCATGAACGCGCGCCGACCGCCACCGGAAGCCAGTTATTTTCGTTTATAAAGTTTTAAATATGTATATTTGTACGACAAAACTGCACGGATTACCCTCAGAAGGCCTTCGTTTATCCCCCTGGAGCCGGATGGATTATTTTTGTGAAGGATGCATGCACATTTTGCGACTTGAATCAGCTGGACCCCATTGCTTCACATTATAACCACTGAAAGATCTAAGACATGAAAAAAGATTGAAAAAAGATTGACATATGCATCTCGAACGGCTTGAGGGTGAGTAAATCATGGCTTAAATATCATTTTTGGGCGAACTATCCCTTTAAACAACTGCTCCACCAAAAATAAACCATTACTGAACCAATTATCATAAAATAGAGACTTATTCTTGAATAAAATGTTCATATTGTTCCAAATAAAACATCTCTGTGGTGAAAAGTTATGTTTATAAATTAGTGCCGACACAGCTGTTCCATGATTGGCCGGATTCACCGCATGACAACGATCACGTGTGTTTCGTGTTTATTCGAACTCCTCTAAAAGCTCACAAATCAGTTTTTATAACAGTAAACACTTTTCATGTAGTTGCGATGTTATATTGTGTCATGTTTATCAAATTAAAACTGATTAAAAAACGTAGACTCCACTTCATTGATAGTAGCTTATGTTGAACTTTATTCTTGTTCAAACAGACGCTGTGTGAAGCAGTAGCCTACATATTGAATGAAAATGTCTCTGAAACATCTGTGTATTATTTGGCAAATATTGAATTTATTTCACTTCAGCTGTGGTAAAGTATGCAAACACCACGTGAGCGGTCACTACGGGAACCAGAAAGTGTCCGACTTCACGTCTCCGTTTGCAGCTCCTCCCCGCCTGCACGCGGCTACTCTCGGCGATCGGATACATCCAGCCGCAGCCGATGTCCAACACACCTGAGGAGTGAAAAAAGCGCAGGCAAGACGGACAGTTCTCTCTTCTCGCAGTGGATCTGACACTCTTGCCCATTGAGTCACTCTAGAAGAGGGATGCTTATCAACTGATAGATGTTAAAAGTTGAAAGAGAGTGATAAAGTGTTTTTCTGACTGCACTAAAAGCCAATTATACGTTTTGAGTTTGCAGAGCACATCAACTTACATATTGCTTGAGCGCCATCTTGAACCGCCCCGTACATCACAGTTGTTTAAACCAATGAGCATTGAGCTGTGTCGTCAGCAAGTCGTTTCCCATCGTGCTTTTGCTCAGCGCAGTCGGTGGAGAGCAACTGCGCTCGACTGCAGAATCCGACACGGCCGCCTTGCACTCGCGAGAGTTTTTTGACATACGTCAGCATGACATCAGAGCCAGGCGGACCGCACTCGGACACATTTCTTACCGGTATGCATCTCACGCTGATCACCGGTGATCGGTTCTGCGCAGATTTTGCTCATCTCAAACAAGCCTATTGTTTTTACTGTACGCAACGACATGCGTGACGTCATTTCCGCTCAGCCGCGTCCTGTAGCCACTAGAAACACGACCGCTAATATAGGCCTTTATCGCAACACAATAGAACGTGTACTGCGTTTTCCGGTTATTGCATTCACCATGGCTGCCTGTTAATTATCACTGTGACTACTTCGCTCTCGCTCTCGATTCCATTTTAATGGTTTAATTAAATTGTTATAACCAATTATTTAAAATATAATGATTTAAGCAAAACTTTCTTTTATTTTGACGGGTTGCCGTGTAGACCTTTGAGTCTCTCTGTGTTTTATGATATGATGAGAGTTTTTCTCAAATGAAGCTAAAATGCTGCTGAAGTGACTCTCAGAGCGGCTGTGTTAATGAAGTGCATTAATGTTAATACGTTAGGCTGAAAACATCGCAGGCGTCATGCGTGCCTCAGTGTGTGTGTGGTAAATGATCAACAGCGCGTATATGCCATTAGTTCACAGAGACACACAGAACATGCATGATTCCTATTTAAATGGTCTTTATGCGGTTTAATATTGACAGACACTGGTCTACATCGTGATTTTATTTAAGTTTACTGACCTACTTTTCATCTAAAGGTGTAACTAAGTAACCACCGGAAGTGCGAGTACACTGCTTGGCGATTTCGAACGTTCCGAAACCAGGAAATGAGATAAAGGCCTATTAGTCTCTCTGTTTATCCCGAGGTTTACCGCTGTCCACCGGAACTAGGCCGTATCCAGATCTGATGAAGGACCAGCGTCTGGACACGTAGACACCGCTGTCCTGAAGTGTCAACCAGTCTCTCCCCCTCTGCACTCCGACTCCAACCAGCTGGAACTGGACAAATAATCTGATTCATTCTGCCTTCTGACCTGTAATGCTGCCATCATAATCATACACTGTTCGCTCGTTGGCTAGAGGAGAACTGGCCCCCGACTGAGCCTGGGTTCTCCCAAGGTTTTTTTCTCCATTCTGTCACCTGATGGAGTTTTGGTTCCTTGCCGCTGTTGCCTTGCCTTTTGGCTTGCTTAGTTGGGGACATTTAAGATTCAACAATATTATTGATCTGCCTTAAGGTGGATGATGATGCAATTTTGTTCTAAAAACAAACTTTGTTGTATTATTTTCATGTTATCACTGTGAAGCTGCTTTGATACAATCTGTATGGTAAAAAGCACTATATAAATAAAGGTGACTTGACTTGACTTAATCTTATCCGGGGCGTCCGCGCCGAGGAAGGAACCGTCCATCCACTTCCTAGACGGCTGTTCCTTGGGGGCTGCCCAGTCTAGCTCCAGACCCGCTACTGCCTCGCTGAGGATAGCCATGAGCTCCGCGTCCAGCGAGGCCGGGGTGGCCTCTGAAGGGACCTCAGACCAAGTTCCCGGGTCAGAGGCACCCGTGGACATGGCGTCGTCCTCACTATATCCGAAAGAGTTAATTTCCCTTGCTTCCTTTGGAGGGCGGTAACTAGCCTCCGCGAAGGTGAGAGGTTCTGAACCGTGAGGGTGGCGTGGACGTTGGGCCGACGCTAACTCCTCGACAGAGTCCATTGACGGAGCTTTCTACAGTCTCCCGGCCCGCGGCTCGACGGCGGCAGGCGGAGGAGAGGCAGGAGTCATAAGGCCACTGTTACGGGTAACGGTCAGCCTTGAGTGAAGGATCTTGATGGGGAGTTCCTCACAGGCTCGACAACCTGATCCTTCGAGCACTGCTTCCGCGTGGGCCCGACCCAGACACAGCACACACTGTTCGTGTGCGTCCGGGAAGTCGATAGGACCACCACACGTGCGGCAAAGAGAGATTTTTTTTCCTATTTCAAGAAATCCACCGGAACACGAGAGGGGATATTCCATGTTGTCCACTCTGATTGCGTGAGTCTACGGCGAACCCAGGCTCCAGGTGAAGAAGAAAGATTCTGAGGTTTTTGGCACCTGTCGTCACCTACACCTACACCTATTTATTATGAGTGTTGGAAACAGTTCTGCTGCCTAATATATTTTATGAATAAAAGGTTAAAAAGAACTGCATTTATTCAAAATAAAAAAATATTTTCTAATAATATAAATCTTCTTTACTATCACTTTTTATCAATTTAACACATCCTTGCTGAATAAAAGTATTGATTTATTTCAAAAAAAGAAAGAAAAAAAATTACTGACCCCAAATTACTGACCAGTAGTGTACAGTATATTATTGTTACAAAAGATATCTATTTTTAAAAAATTTGCTTATTCATCAAAGTATCCTAAAAAAGTATCACAGGTTATGAAAAAATATGAAGCAGCAGAACTGTTTCCAACTTTGATAATGAATCATCATATTAGACTGATTTCTAAAGGATCATGTGATAGACTGGAGTAATGATCCTGAAAATTCAGCTTTGCATCACAGAAATAAATTATAATTTAAAGTATAATAAATTGAAAACCAATTATTTTAAATTGTAATAATATATCACAATATTACATTTTTTTCTGTATTTTTTATCAAATAAATGCATGCTTGATGAGCAGAAGAAACTTCTTTCAAAAACATTAAAAATAGTAATGTTTCCAAACTTTTGACCTGTACTGTATATTGGAGGCTGTCAGGCAATCAGGCGAGGGTGCGGGCACCATTGGCTATTTGCAAGCAAAAGAGTTATTCAAATCAGGCTTCAGCATTCGAGGAAAATGGATTTCACTTCTTTCATTACACAATGTAAACACTAATCACAATTATGGTGACTTCAAATGAAACACATTAGAGTTAAACCCCTGTTAATTCTCAATAAAGTCTTGAGAGAAAAATCAAAAAAGATCTTGAGAGATTGAATGTCCTTTATCTTCAGTTGATTTCATCTAAGGCTGTGTCTGAAGTCAGTTGTAGTTCTTGTTTTTCTGCTCGTCTCTTTTTCTGTTCTCTTGTTTCCTTCAGTGATTCTGCTTGTTAACAGGTTTATTAAGGGTACCATCCCAGTGATGGCCACTTGTACCTTAAAGGGTAAAATTGTGTACTTCTTGTTTGTATGTTTGTTTTTTTGAGAGTGTATGTTAGGGAGTTGTCTGGAATGTATGCAAAATATCAAGTCCAACCAGTTTCTGTGTTGTCATGAGTGCACAACTTTTGATTTAAAACAAGCTTACAGTAATGCAAAGGTCTGAAGTACAACAGTGACATTCGTGTGAAGATGGCCAAATCGAGCAGATTATCCACACAACCTGGTGAGTCCGTTTATTTCTGTTCATTAACTTCTTTGAAATAATGCAGTGTTTTGAGAGTGCGACACAAGGCCTGTGGATTTAAAATCAAAATATTGTTAATACCTTACAGTTCCCTCAAATTAAACCAAATTATGTTTTGCCTGCAGCGCGATATTGTCCTGTGCGCATTTTGCCAGCACGGGTCACATATCTTGTTGTACGACGATATTTAAAAAAAAAAAAATTAAAACTCACTGTTTAGAGGCTGACGTTTGCTTCCCCTTTTGTCAAATAATCCTGAACTTCCCTGATCTTCACCTGTTACAATAAAGTATTATCATTAATGATGAAAGAATGAATTGAAATGTCAGATCAATAATATTGCTGAATATTAAATGTGCCCAACTTAGCAAGCCAAAAGCCAAGGCAACAGTAGAACAGTCTTGTCACTTACTGTAATATTACTGCATGTCATTGTTACCCACATAATTTAATATATATATATATTTTGCAGTGAGAGAGAACAAGCCTGCATCCCAATGTGCATACTATCCATATAGTAAATATTAAATATTATGTAAGATTAGTAATCCAGTCTATTTTTAAGTATGATCTTTTTTTTTTTGAGACCCCAGCTCGGTCACATTCAAATTCCACTAATTACATAACTTGTAGTTCAGTAAGACATTTGAACTACCACTTAATTGAGGTGTAAGAAACTGGGACATGCAATTATGTAATAATAAGATTTGATTTTGATTAAATATAAGCAACATAGCCTTGAAAGTTAATAGTGTAAAAGCCATTAAACAAATGTCTCTTCCATCATGTATTTTTCCTCTTCCATTGTAAATTATGGTCTGTTCTTATTAAATTGCATTTAAAAAAATATTTTTAAATATAGCTGGGATTTATGAGTATATTGTAATGCAGGGTAGCATTGAGCAAGCCGTCGGCGCTTAGAGAGCACGCAGGACGGGTGTCAGCAAGCAACTGAAACATCAGCGCCCATCCGAATAAACGTATTTTAAATACAAAATGAGTTTTCGTTCACTTGAAATACGCTGATTCTTGATGTCTCTCTTGATGTTCAAATGTTTGAATCTTATGCATTCAAAATACTAAAAAATTATTATGATAGTCAGTTGTATGTTTGGAGAACGTTCTTATAAGAAAAATCTGTGAGCTCACCACGTGACACAACTGTGACATCACTGTAGGCTTGTTTGAGATGCAGCTTGCCTCGCCTGAAATGTATTCGAGAGTAGTTGCTGCAGTGTGAGGAGGAGTGAGAAAAGTGCAGGCAAGCCGGACAGATCTCTCTTCTCGTAGTGGATCAGACACCTGTGAGATCAAAGACTGAAATCACAGGATTCACACTCGTGCAAGGTGTTGCTGATAAACTGGATGTAATTTAAGTTCTGTTGCTTTTATATGAAAATAACAAGACACCCAAAGTAGGCTACTATTTATTTCCATTAGAAAGATGTGTTTATCAATCAATTTTACTTTAATTACAGACATGTTTTTATATATTTTTTTAATAAATATGACAAGAATCAAATAACCAATATAGAGATCACACTGTCAGAGAGTTTGGGAATATTCACACATAATGTATACACATACAACATGATATCAGAGTTTTAAAATCAAACATTTTAAAAGAGATCAATACATCATGGTTGTTTATACCAATGGTATTGATCTCTTTTAAAATGTTTGATGAGCATTAAGCTGTGTCGTCAGCAAGTCGTTTCCCATCATGCTTTTGCTCAGCGCAGTCGGTGGAGAGCAACTGCGCTCGACTGCAGAATCCGACACGGCCGCCTTGCGCTCGCGAGAGTTTTTTGACATACATCAGCATGACATCAGAGCCAGGCGGACCGCACTCGGACACATTTCTAACCGGCATGCATCTCGCGCTGATCACCGGTGATTGGTTCTGCGTAGATTTTGCTACTCTCAAACAAGCCTATTGTCCCCCAGTGACCGATATTTGAATCGCATCCTCTTAACCTGATCAACATTTTGAATTCACAATGAGCTCATATATTACTCACACTGTGAGTATCACCGTATGAAAATGGTGTGATGTCACTGTGATCATCACATTGTAACACCTGCTTTTATAAAGATGCTTTTGATGCTACATAAAGAATTAAGAGACCAGAGACTTTCACGTGTCAATGGGCCATGTGTATTACACCACAAATCACCATACAGTCAGTAAACATACATAGTCATTCAGTTGCAAGGGAAACATCAAATAGTTCAGACTTGTATAGTAGCGTCTTTGGCTACCAAGAGCTCAGTCTTAAGAGTAATAGGAGCAAGATGAAACAGTACTTAAAGCTGCAGTCCGCAACTTTTTTGGGGATAAAAATTATCCAAAACAAATTTTTGAGCAAGTACATAACCAGCCAGTGTTCAAAACTCTCTGCTTGCTTTAGCTCGATTCAAAACGGTAAGCTTGTAAAAATGTTTTTAATTCCAGTGGTACTGGTAGATTTCCGCGTGAAATTCGAGCATGTCTTTGCGTCATTACGGCACATCTGTACACATAAAGAAGGAGTCTCGGCTAGTAGGCTACACTGTAAAAAAAATTCATAATTTTAACGGTAGAAAACTGTAAAAAAGCAATGGAAAAGACATGTTAATTGTGTAACAGTATGTACCCTTACTATATACAGTGAAAAACTGTAATAGCTCTCACGGGACATTTCATGTAATTTTACAGTAAAATACTGTTAAATGTACGGATTTTGGAAGTACACTGTAAAAAAAACCTTACCGTTGCATTTACATTACCTTACCATAAAAAATACGGTAGCAATTTTTATGTTTTACATCATTTAATTAAAATTTACTGTAAAAACTTGCAGCTGTGGTTGCCAGAACTTGACCGTAAAAAAATACGGTAGAAATATTTGTTTTACGGCATTGAACTTAAGTTTACGGTAAAAAACTGGCAGCTGGATGCAAGCGATTTACCGTAAAAAATATGGTAGTAACATTTTGGGTTTTACGGCAGTGATCTAAAGATTACGGTAAAAAACTGGCAGCTGTGGTTGCCAGTACTTTACCGTAAAAAATACGGTAGAAATATTTTAATCCTCCTCTGCTGAGATCTTCAGAGATTTAATGTCTTCTTTTCTCTTCAGTTGATTTCATCTAAGGCTGTGGCCGAAGTCAGTTTTAGTTCTTGTTTCTGCTCGTCGCTTCTCTTTTTTCTGTTCTTTTTCTTCTCTAAAGTCACATTTGATGTTATTTAAACAATTATGTTTCTTCTTAGTTTTTGTTATCAGATATGTACATTTGGGGTTTATATTACATCTAATGGTGGTGAACTTTGAATCATCATGTAGTTTGATATTTCACCGCCTGTATTATTATGATTGTTACGAACTTTAAAAGGTCTAGGGAATGTACCGTAACATTTATATTAATATGCTGCTGGATGTGAAATAAGGTGGAGGAACATGACAGACACTCTTTGAAAGAAAGATAAACTGGATTTTTATTCACATAAAGCCGAAGCCACTAGATCCAGTAAAATAACAATAATAATGTGCACTATGTACAATGTGATAATGTAAACAAACAAACAAACAATAAATGGGAAAAGAACAAAAGCGGCGCCAAAGAAAAGAACAAAATATAACAAAACAATCCTTAATCTAAACCTAATCTAACCAAAGAAAAAGGTAGAAAATAAACAGAAATCTTCGGTGCATCCGGCACCCTAATTAAACTACCTAATAAAACAGAAGATACATTAAGTGGCGCTCACTTCTTACCTAGTGTGTCTAGACAATCATCTGCTACGTGTGCAGTGTATATCGCGATATACTGACCTGCGTTCTCTTCCCACTATATCAGCTGTTGCTCGATATATCAGATCAAATGAAAAGGTAGACAACACAATACAAAGAACAAAGCACATAACACACAACTCAGACGCGGGCAGAGACAAAAACTCGATTCACTACAGAAAACTCATTGCGCTACAAAGAGCTCAGTCAGCTACAGAAAACTCATTCCGCAACAAAGAGCTCAGTTCGCTACAGAAAACGTAATCGGTTACTAACGTATCCTCGGTTCTCTCTAGAAGAGGGAAGGAGTATTGCGTAAGTTAGCTTACGCTACGGGTAAAGTCATCTTTTCTCGAGATATGAAGCCAAAAAATTATCCTTCATTTTTAATTAATTGTCAACGCAGTGCAGCAGCTAGCAGACCTAGAGGGGGCTTCCTAGCGCGCTCATTGGCTGCTCCGCGGCAACTGCATAAGCCTACCAGTGAGCCTGGCGTGACGTCACACCCAATGAGGGCGCGCGCGTCACAGCCCGCCAAAAGGGGAGTGGCTTAGCGTATATAAGGAAGGCTCGGAGGCTGATTCTCTGGTTTTCCGTCGACTGAAGCGACATGAGCTCGTGGCGCGTTACGCAATACTCGTTCCCTCTTCTAGAGAGAACCGAGGTTACGTTAGTAACCGATTACGTTCTCTTACGAGAGGTTCTCTCGTATTGCGTAAGTTAGCTTACGCTACGGGAACCCCTTGTCAACGCCGTGCACGTCTAGCATCCACAATATGAGTCCCAGGGGAAGCCCTGGGAACACTGATAAGTGGAAAAACAGGTGGCCAACAGAATGTTCATAAGCACTCGTTAAGGGGTGTAGAGCGGCTCTGCCGGTCTAAACAGACACTGACATAACCCCATTTTCGGTGCAGCTCAACCAGGAGAGCTAAATCGAATAAGTAGCCCGTGCATAGCCAGGGCGGGTCATACATACGATCTAGACTGATAGCAATTTAACTTGCAGGGCAGGAACTTCCAGGTTATAGAACCTAACAAATGTAGAGGGGGAGGCCCAGCCTGCCGCTGTACAAATGTCATGAATGGAAATCCCGCTGGACCATGCCCACGACGAGGCCACGCCTCTGGTGGAATGAGCCCGTATGCCCAAGGGGCACTGCAGGTTTTTGGACGCGTAAGCTGCCGCAATAGCGTCCACTATCCATCTGGACAGGCTGTGTTTCGAGGCGGCGAGACCTTTGGTGCGCCCTCCAAACGAAATGAACAGCTGTTCCGAACACCTGAAAACGGCGGAGCGCGTAACGTAACTCCTCAGAGCCCTGACAGGGCAGAGGAGGTTACTGTCAACCTCGCCACCGGAGGCCGGTAGGGCTGAGAGGGAAATGACCTGCGCTCTGAACGGAGTGCCCATTACCTTGGGGACATAACCATGTCTCGGTTTGAGAATGACTCTAGAGTCGTTCGGTCTGAACTCGAGACACGATGCGTTAACTGATAACGCGTGCAAGTCACCCACGCGTTTGACTGAAGACAGAGCTATCAGAAAAACGGTCTTGAACGTGAGGTATTTCAGATCCACAGAGTCTAAAGGTTCGAAGGGATATGCTTTCAGGGCCTCTAGGACCAAAGACAGATCCCAAATCGGAACCGAGGGGGGCCGTGGGGGATTCATCCTCCTGGCTCCTCTGAGGAAGCGGGTGATGAATTCATTCCTCCCTAATGCGCGGCCGCGCGCAGAGTCGGCGAAAGCTGCAATGGCCGCAACATAAACTTTGAGCGTGGAGGGGGACCTGCCCACATCCAGCAGCTCTTGAAGGAAGCATAAAACCCACGAAACACCACACGTCTGTGGGTTCAGATTTTTCCCCGTGCACCACTTATTAAACACAGACCATTTTGACTCGTAAAGCCGCCTCGTAGAGGGGGCTCTCGACTGCGTGATCGTGTTCATAACCCCTTCTGGCAAATCAACGAGTATCTGTTGATTCTCCACGCGTGCAGAGCCCAGCGCTCTGGGTGGGGATGCCAGATCGAACCGCGGGCTTGAGAGAGAAGGTCTCTTCTCACCGGGATCGGCCATGGGGCTGAGTCTGCCAGCCGCACTAATTCCGGGAACCATGTCTGGTTCTCCCAGTACGGGGCTATTAGGAGCACTGAGCGGCGCGTTTCTCTGATCCTCCCGATCACCTGGGGTAGCAGCGAGATCGGGGGAAAAGCGTATAGCGGGACGCTGGGCCAGGCTTGGGCCAGCGCGTCCTCGCTCTTTGAGAAGAATATTGGGCAGTGAGCGTTGTCTTTTGACGCAAAGAGGTCGACTTTCGCTCTGCCGAAAAGGCGCCATAGAAACTGGACTGTCTGGTTGTGTAGAGACCATTCCCCGGGGGGAACGTTGTCCCTGGACAGTCTGTCTGGGCCGTCGTTCAGGTGACCAGGTACATGCGTGGCTCTCAGCGAGCACAATGAGCCCTGAGCCCAAACGAGGAGGCGCTCCGCCAGAGCGCAGGGGGTTTTGGATCTGATCCCGCCCTGACGGTTCACGTAGGACACCACTGACATGTTGTCTGTGCGGACTAGTACATGGTGTTCCCGCAGGTATGGGAGAAAATGCTTCAGCGCGTTCTCGACCGCTAACATCTCTAGACAGTCTGTCGAGATTGTTTTCCGGTGCGAGATAACTCCCATCGTCACCCCTGTTTGGTACCATTCGGCCGCCAGCCAGGGCTGCAGGGCTGAGACGCAGCCCTGATTCACACTGACTCGCGCGCCGCCGGTAACCCACGCTCTGCGGGGCGCTTTCGCTTTCGCTTTCAGCCAGCGCTGAAGCGGGCGCATGCGCAGTAAGCCCAGCTGAAGCACCGCTGCAGCTGAGGCCATGTGGCCCAACATCATCTGAAATGTTCTCAGGGGGAAACACCTGCCTTCCTGAAAAGACGCGGCGAGGTGTCGAATACGGCGCGCGTGCTGTGTCGACAATCTGGCTGTCATGGCAACCGAGTTCAGCTCTATTCCCAAAAAAGAGATTGACTGACTGGGTATTAATGAGCTCTTGGTCCAGTTGACCGAGAGACCCAAGTTTTCCAGATGGCTGAGAAGCGCTAGCCTGTGGGAAATGAGTTCTTCCTCTGACTGCGCTAGAATCAACCAGTCGTCCAAATAGTTCAGGATTCACATGCCCTGTGTTCTCAGGGGAGCGAGGGCCGAGTCCATGCACTTTGTGAATGTACGGGGTGCTAGAGACAGGCCGAACGGAAGGACGGTGTACTGATATACCTGACCGTCGAAGGCGAATCTCAAGAATGGCCTGTGACGGGGTATAATCTGAATCTGAAAGTATGCGTCTTTCAGATCGAGTGAAATAAACCAGTCCTTCGGGCGAATTTGCGCGAGGATTTGTCTGGTCGTGAGCATTTTGAACGGCCGTCTCATGAGAGCTTTGTTCAAATATCTCAGATCTAATATGGGTCTGAGAGCTCCGTCCTTCTTGGGAACGAGGAAATAACGGCTGTAAAAGCCCGTCTCGGTCAAAGAAGGATGCACTCGTTCTATCGCCCCTTTGCGTAATAGTTTAGCTATTTCTGTATGAAGCAGATGGGCTGCTTCCGCATTCACTCTCGTCTCGGTCCGTGCTCGAAAGCGCGGGGGACGGCGAGCGAATTGAAGCGAATAGCCCTGTTTCATAATGTTCAACACCCGCGCTGTTGATTCTGGGGAACAGGGGCTCGCTGATAGCGACAACTGGCTGGACAGCACTCAACGACTCGGTCATTTGGGACGGAGAGCATTTTGCAGTGCGAAACCCGTGACGCGAGAGCGGCATGGGCGTTAATGTGTTTACTAGTAAGTGTGAGCGCTCGCCGGCGGGCACAGGGCTTACATTCATAACACGGCCAGTGGCGGGGGGCTTTATGTGATATGACCCCTGAGATAGTTGTGAGACAGAGCGGGCAATGTGTAGGCGTGGGCACTTGAACGTGGGCACATGACCTACATTTGACACTCGAGCAGCGCGAACCCGCTTTATGAGAGTGTGCTCTGTGTGGTACACAGGGGAAATTGTGCTTGTGTGTAGAGGTGAACACTGGGGAGTGGGCACATTTACTACACTCACAACACCGTCGGCGTGAGCCGGATAACCAGACTTTATACTCTTTTTGAGATTTCTCTGGGTCGCCGTGAGAACGGCGTTTGAGTGCAGGCGAGTGAGTTGTGTAACTGACTCGTTGGCTGCGGTGAACACTACTGCAGTAGCCTTTTCTAAGGGGACTGACAGAGGAAAAAATGTGCGCTTTGACGGCGGTCCGGCCGCGGCGGGACCCAACCGTCTTTTCCTCCCTGCTTCGGGCTTCAGCGTGATCTTGCGCTGGCTGGTTGAGCGTGACCTAGGGTGGCCGTGCTGTCGCTGCTGCGAAGACGGAGGTCGAGATGAGCGCTGTGTGGAGCTGCGTGCAGGAGGCTGAGCTTGAGAGCGGCCTGCAGCGGAACTCGAGCGGCGTGGCAGGAAAAGGTTCATGGCCTGTGACGCCTTCTGTACCTCCGAGAAACGATCCATGATGCCACTTACAGCGGGGCCGAAGAGGCCGGTAGGGGAGAGCGGGGCGTTGAGGAAAATGGACCGTTCAGACTCACCCATGTCTGCGAGCGTTAGCCACAGATGGCGCTCGGTAACTGTAAGCGAGGCCATGGATCTCCCGATGGCCTGGGCCGCGGTCTTAGTAGCGCGAAGAGAGAGGTCCGTCGCGCTGCGTAAGTCCGTCAGGGCGGTCTGACTCGAGCCTTTCTCGTCCAACTGGCGGAGGAGATCGGCCTGGAGTATCTGGAGGACCGCCATTGTGTGCAGGGCGGAAGCAGCCTGTCCAGCGGCAGCGAAGGCGCGGCTGACGAGTGCTGAAGTAGTCCTGCAGGCTTTAGTCAGGAGGGCAGACTTTGAGCGCCATCTCGCGGATGGAGGGGAAAGGTGCGCTGCGACCGTTTGTTCCACCGGGGGAATCTGGACATACCCCTTTTCCATGGCTCCGTCCACGTGAGAGAGAGTCGAAGAGACTGAGGAGTGGAGTCTCGCGGAGAAAGGAGCGTTCCAGGACTTGGAAAGCTCGGCGTGGAGCTCAGGCAGGAAGGGTGCTGGCCTAGAGGCGGGCGCTTGGCGGCGGCTAGGCAGAAAACACCCATCGAGCCTGTTAGGCGCGGGTGCCTTTGGCGGTGACCATTCGAGGCCTAAATGCTCGACAGCCTGAGTGAGGAGGCGGAGAAGCTCGTCGTCCACACTGGTGCGAGCCCGGCCAGATTCCTGGGTCGAAGAGGAGGCGGAGCGGTGAGATCCGGACCACTCCTCGCTATCCGAAGCCAGGAGAGAGAAGCTGTCGACGATGGCGTCCTCATCCGCTTCATCCGCTTCATCCCCTGAGGCGACGGCAGTGCGGGCGGGAGCTGGCAGCTACGCGTCGGGAAGCGGGGGCAGAGAGAGAGAGAGCGAGGCTCGCGGGAGAGGCTCCGGCGAAAACCTGGCTGGCCCATCGGACTCCGGTGGTCTCTGAGAGCGGCGTTTCTTTTTACGCAGCCCAGAGACGGGTGGAGTAGCAGCTTTGGCGTCGAACAAGGCGAGTCGAGCCCGCAGGGTCGACATCGGCAGTTCTTCGCAAAACTCGCAGCCGCCCGAAGACATGGCGACGGCTGCATGGTCACGTCCCAGGCAGAGAGCGCAGATCACGTGGCGGTCCCTGTCGCTGAGATGGGCTCGGCACGAGCCGCAGGAAATACGAGGCATTTTGACAAACGCCCCGGCTCTTTTAGAGAAATTGTGTCGCGGGGGCGAACACACAGCAGAAGCAAGTAAAAAGGATACTGTCGCCGGATAGCGAAGCAGGCACGGATGGCTGAAGGCGGCGAAGACGGCCGGCTTCCTCAGACGCTTTCCTCAGCTTGCAGGCGCTTGATTCGACGGCGGCGGCTTCTCTCAGAGTGCAGCGATGCGAAGAGCTTCGCTGAAGAGACGGAAAATCAGAGAATCAGCCTCCGAGCCTTCCTTATATACGCTAAGCCACTCCCCTTTTGGCGGGCTGTGACGCGTGAGGGCGCGACGTCACGCCAGGCTCACTGGTAGGCTTATGCAGTTGCCGCGGAGCAGCCAATGAGCACGCTAGGAAGCCCCCTCTAGGTCTGCTAGCTGCTGCACTGCGTTGACAATGAATTAAAAATTAAGGATAATTTTTTGGCTTCATATCTCGAGAAAAGATGACTTTACCCGTAGCGTAAGCTAACTTACGCAATACGAGAGAACCTCTCGTAAGAGAACTCATTCCACTACAAAGAGCTCAGTCCACTACAAAGAGTTCAGTTCGCGATCGAGAGAGAAAGCATGAATGAACACGCCATCCTTTTGAACCAGCTGGACGGCCTCCGATTGGCTCTCAAGCGCCGCCTTAATGATGACTGACGTCCGACTCGGCCAATCACAGCAACCTGCGAGCAGAGAGAGTGGACTAGAGACAGAGAAAAGATAATGAGCACAACAGCCAACACGTGTGAAGTACACAAACGTGCACCAAGCAATGAAAACAAAACACAAAACACGCGTGGAGCGTAACAATGATGATTATCAGTATATTACAAAGGTATAAAGCAGATTTTAATACTTTAGTGAAAGTGAATGATAACATTTATCAGTTAATTAAATATATGGGTTGTCCCGTGAAAACTAAAAGGTTACTACTGTATTTTTTATGGTAAAGTACTGGGAACCACAGCTGATGTTTTTTTGCCACACATTTAAGTCCTGCTGATGTTTTTTTATTTTTTTTTGCCATAAATTTAAGTCCAAAGTAAGGCTGCTACCATATTTTTTACGGTAAAATACTGGCAACCAAGCTGACGTTTATTTAGCGTAAATATCACAGTTTTTATTACATTGTGTGTTTTTTTTGCCCGTAAATTTAAGTCCCGTAAAACATAAAAGGTTGCCTCCATATTTTTTACGGTAAAATCCTGGCAACCATAGCTTAAATTTAACCGTTTTTTTTTAACAGTGTATGAGTGTGAGGATGTTGGAGGTGGAGATTTATAGCCTTTTCTCACAGCACTTGAATAAATAAAACTACTAATTAAACTTAAAAATCCAGAAAGGTTTAAATGACCATCACCAGTGACAACTGGAGATTCACCAGTTGTAAAACTCAAAAGACTTCGGACTTCGGAGTGGGTACAGAAAAAAAGAGACTGCAACCGACCCATGCGAAAACAAGGATAATATCGGCAGGGCTTTTGAAAGGTGGCGTGAACTCCATGTTTTTGGTTCAAAACGGACACAGAGACTGCTTTTTTTCTGCTGGACAGTTGCACGGTTTGATGTGATATTCTTTATTGGGAATGACAGGATCCACATTTCACACCGGCGCGGTGACTGACAGCCGCACGTTCTCCTCAAAACATTGGATTCATCCGCGCTGTTTCGCGCTAAGGCACAACCCACGTAAAGTTGATAATTCCGCGAATAACTGCAATTGCAGATTTCAAACAGAGATGGCGACAAAGAGGAAAAACTTTTTGGTCAAGATCCTATCGATAGTTGAGCTGCCTGCTCATGCCTGCATGCTGAACCCACTGCATCAAACAACCAGATAAACTAAACAGTGCCACCATTAACACATTTACCCATCCCATATTTACATAAACCGTAACTAACATCGTACATACAAACAAAATACTAACAAGAGTACTTACATTTGAGTTTAGGAACCTCAGGTTCCTCAAATCAGGGCAAAAACACAAGACAGCATTGGTGAAAAAAGCTTCTCATCCTTCCTACCCAAGGGGTTATCCAGCACCCGAAAAGCGTACCTTCTATGCGGGCATCCATTGCTAACCAAGCCTTTACCTGCTGTTAGCATTCCATTGACTCCCATTCATTTTGGCGTCACTTTGACAGCGAATAACTTTAAGCGAATAAGGCATTAAAAAGGCTCCATTTGTCCATTGTTTATTTCTAAAGAAACACGACAATGTATAAAAGGCTCCATTACCTTGCATCTTACACTATGGCCCCTTTTTCTCCTGCTCCTAGCTCATGGACACCTCCTACTCACACTTTCTGTCTCTGCAAGTTTCGGAAGGGAATGATTCTGATTTCTCTTGGCACAGTTACTAGAAGACTCACAACTGTCAGACAGGTTGCTCACGTCACATCTAAATGGTAAATGGACTGCATTTATATAGCGCTTTCAACAGACCCATGGCCACCAAAGCGCTTTACATATTGTCTATGGATAGATAGAAGGATACATAGAAGTCTATGGGGTCGCTGTGTCCATTTCTTTTACTGTCTATGTTCCTACCTCATACTACTTCTCTTATCCTTTTTATGCTACTAGGTATCTCACTGGCTAGAGCGCCCCTAGTGTCAGGATAAAATATTGCACATACAGAAAGCTAATGGGACAAATGTAACTGTAAAACTGTTACAACATGATCTCCTGTGTAGACTGGGTAATGTCTGGTGACAGATCGATATAACGCCTCAGCTCAAGCTGCTCAAGAACCGATCATCTCTTCCTCACTACTAGTTCGTTACAGCATGAAATAAACATGAATGAACATCAGAAGAAATGTTGAAAGACACAGTACAACTTACTGAAATGAATCATGTTTCGTGTAATCGATCAATCAGTGTTTCAACCTCGGAAAGAAGTCAATAAAACAGCTGGAGAACAATAATGTCATGTTACATTTATACCTCAGAAAAGCCAGTGTCTATAAACTAATTATAGCGGGGGAAAGACTCCAGAGAGATTACTTGGATAATTTACAGCATTACTTGAGTTTTTTTTTTCCTTGAGAAAAATGAACCTGTACTACTATAAATCCATATACACATCCAAATGAATCGATATTGAAGCTTCGCAAGCTTCAATATCTTGAGGTTCCCCCGCAGGAGTAATTCTCTCTCAAAAGTTGGCAGCCCTGTTTGAAGCAAGCTTAATTTTTAGGTTTCAACAACTTTTACAAAAGTCACTGAACAAGTTAATTTTCGATCTTTTGCTCCAACAGATGGTTAATCGGGTAAGAGAAATAAGAGTCAGTTGCCTAACATTCAATATGTTTTCATCTGTGCTAGTAATGCATGAAGTGCAGTCACAGTGTTTTACTTTACAGTATAGAAATATAGGCTATAATGTGGGGTAATGTGAAGTAATCAGCAATTAGGATTCATTAATGGTAACACTTTGTAATAACGTTCAGTTGTAAGTCATTTATAAGTGGTTAGTTAATGATGAACTAGTCATTTACAGAACATTCATAAATGAGTAGCAAGTGATATACTAACATTTTATGTATGTTTTGTAAATTCCGTTACAAGTCATTTACATGCGATTAGTTAATGATTAACTAATTATTTACGAAACATGACTATGCGTTCATAAATGATTAATAAGTGATATGTTAATTATTGTATGTATGTTTTGTAGATTCAGTTATAAGTAATTTACAATTGATTAGTTAATGATTAACTAGTCATATACAAAACATGAATATGCGTTTCATAAATGTTTAATAAATGTTTGTTTTTTTGTATATATGTAGTAATTAGATGGTGCAAAAAGTGTTGTAAATGCCTTGAATACACATACAGATCATTTGTAGGTAAATGTGTTACATATATATTCGTAGATAACATTCGCAGACCTTATGCCTTTTTGATTCTTGAAGTGGTAATCTACAAATGAAGTGTAAGACATTTACAAGTGATGAATAGTTTACACTTTAGATTAGGGTATGCAGAAAGTGTTGTAAATGATTTATTCATGCGTTTACACATCTATAACAGGTGTTGAACACTGTAGTGTGTACTGCAGTGTAAGTGCTGACTGGTGAGGGTATAGACAGCTTCTCTGAAACACATGGAGTCTTTAACCACTGTGCACCTGATGTGAGCAAAACACAAAAAAAAATTAACATCATTTATTAAACATTGTAACACAACTTACAAAACATACATAAAATGTTAGTATGTCACTTGCTACTCATTTATGAATGTTTTGTAAATGATTAGTTCATCATTAACTAATCACTTATAAATTACTTACAACTGAACGTTATTATAAAGTGTTACCCATTTGACAAAACGTTACTGAATGAAATGTCGACCCAGGGTGAGCTACAGGACTGTAAAGCATTAGAGGTGTTGATGGACTCCATCTACTCAATCTGTGTTTTGATCATCTGAATAATAAAATATTCTGGGGGTCTTAAAAGTTTGGTGAAAATCGTCAAAAATGTTGGCGGTGGATGGCAAAAAAACAAAACAAAAAAAAAACACTGGCGTGGAAAGAGTTAATAAAAATTCATTGCATTGAGTGAGTGTTGTGGTTTGTGGTAATTTAATGGTATTGTTTTTTTTTATTATGTAATAAAAGGTGCAGAGATGCTGAAGCAGAATCCAGTGAGAAGAAAAATACCAAAAGATTTTGACCCAGCCACTCCTGCTGTCAATCTCTCATCCAGATGGATTGTTCTTCTGGGTAAAAGTGGAGTTGGGATGAGTGCAGCTGGAAACACAATACTGGGAAAGAAAGTGTTCAGATCTGAGATGAGTACAAGTTCAGTAACCAGTAAATCCTCAGTGAAACACGCCACTGTATCAGGCAGATCTGTGTCTGTAGTTGATACTCCTGGATTACTTGACACACAGATGAACACTGATGAGTTAATGAAGAAAATCATGAGATGTGTTTATTTATCCAGTCCTGGACCGCACGCTTTTCTCATTGTGATTCCTGTGAATAACAGATTCACTGAACAGGAGCAGCAGATTCCTCAGAAGATTGAGATGATGTTTGGTCAGGAGGTGTTAAAATACTCCATCATTCTCTTCACTCATAGAGCTCTGCTGAGAGGAAGGTCTGTTGAGAAACTCATTGAGGAGAACTGTAGATTAAGAGATCTAGTTGATCAGTGTGGAGGCAGATTTCACGTCTTCAACGATAGAGATGTGAATAACAAAGATCAGGTGAATGATCTACTGAAGAAGATTGACACAATGATAGAGGAGAATGGAGGAGGACACTACAGTAATCAGATGTATGAAGATGCTAAGAGATTCAGACAAGAGGAAGAAGAGAAGAGACAGAGAGAGGAGTAAGAGGAGAGACAGAGAGAGGAAGAAGAGGAAGAAGAGCAGAGACAGAGAGAGGAAGAAGAGGAAGAAGAGCAGAGACAGAGATATGAAGAAGAGGAGAGACAGAGAGAGGAAGAAGAGCAGAGACAGAGAGAGGAAGAAGAGGAAGAAGAGCAGAGAGAGGAAGAAGAGCAGAGACAGAGATATGAAGAAGAGGAGAGACAGAGAGAGGAAGAAGAGCAGAGACAGAGAGAGGAAGAAGAGGAAGAAGAGCAGAGACAGAGAGAGGAAGAAGAGCAGAGACAGAGATATGAAGAAGAGGAGAGACAGAGAGAGGAAGAAGAGCAGAGACAGAGAGAGGAAGAAGATGGAATACAACAAAATAATGAATGTGTCTGTAGTTGATACTCCTGGATTCTTTGACACAGAGTTAATAACAGATCATGAGAAGTGTTTATATATCCTTTATTTTTCCTCAGTGTTTTCAGAGTAAATGACAGCTAATTGAGATCATAGAAAACATCTCAGGTTACGTATGTAACCATAGTTCCCTGAGAGGGAACGAGACACTGCGTCAAGCGCTGCGGGAACGCCCCTGCGTGATTGCGTCATGAAGCACTCGTGAAATCAGTCCAATGGCGTGACGAGACGTCATAGGCGGGTGACGTCATTGACCAGGAAACTATAAAGCACCCCTGAACCAAACAATGTCAGCTTCTGATAGGTCGAACAAGTTGGTCACAGGCTTGCCGGGAGTATTGCAAAGCGACGCAGCGTCTCGTTCCCTCTCAGGGAACCATGGTTACATACGTAACCTGAGACGTTCCCTTTCTAAAGCCCTAACTGGGCAAAGTAAGTTTAATTTCTCCTGGTCCTGGTTTTGGAATGGAGGCGGAGAAAAGGCCTGCAACATTATCGGACCTGCCACATTAGTGGGGACCTTAGGCACATATCCTTCTCTTGGAAACAAGAACGCTTTCACCACACCAGGCGCAAACTCAAGATACGAGGGAGCAACCGACAGTGCTTGTAAATCCCCGATTCTTTTAATAGAAGAGATAGATAGAAGGAGCAGAGTTTTTAATGTGAGAAATTTCTCTGGCACCTCTTCAATAGGCTCAAAGGGGGCCAGGGCTAGGCCTTCTAATACAATGGCCAAATCCCAGGTCGGCACCCTTAAGCGTGCCACAGACCTTAACCTCAAAGTACCACGGAGGAAGCGAGTTACCCATGGGTGTCTCCCCACTGATGCACCCTCTAGAGGAACGTGATAGACAGATATAGCTGACACATATACTTTTAAGGTGGAGGGGGACAACCCCGAAGAAAACTTTTCTTGAAGAAAATCTAGCACTGAACCAACTGGGCAGTCAACTGGATTCACCGACTGGCCTGTACACCACGCAACGAAAACTCTCCATTTTAGGGCATAAAGCCTCCTCGTAGAAGGAGCTCTGGAGTGCAACATGGTCTCCACTACCTCAGTAGAAAGACCTGAATCTATGAGCTGAACCCCCTCAGAGGCCAGGCCCACAGTTTCCACAGCTCCGGACGCGGGTGCAACACCGACCCTGACGCCTGGGAGAGAAGGTCCCTCCTGACCGGAATTTCCCACGGAGGACCCTTGAGGAGGGACACAATATCTGACAGCCACACTCGGTCCGGCCAGAACGGGGCTATCAATAACAGCCGAACTCCGTCCCGGCGTACTCTCTCCAAAACTCCTGGTAGTAATGCCAGAGGGGGAAAGGCATACAGACATAGCCTCGGCCATGTCTGTACCATGGCATCCAACCCCAGGGGGGCTGGGTGCGTTAGGGAATAATACAGGGGACAGTGCGTTGTCTCTCGAGACGCGAACAGATCCACCTGCCCGAATCGGCTCCAAAGGAGCTCCACCACCTCGGGGTGGAGTCTCCATTCCCCCGGCACCACTCCCTGTCTCGACAGAGAGTCTGCCGTCTTGTTCATATACCCCGGAATATAAAGTGCCCGAACTGATAGCAACTTCCCCTGGGCCCAAACCAGAACTTGATGTGCCAATTTCCAAAGTCGGCGAGATCGTAATCCCCCCTGGCGATTTATGTAAGAGACCACCGCTGTAGCTGAGCGGCCACCCTCCACAGACCCTGAGCTGAGCGGCCACTCATGGTCGCCCCCCAACCGGTGAGGGAAGCATCCGTCGTTAGCGTTAAGCGACGACAAGGAGCTCCCAGCACCGGACCCGGGACAAGAACCAAGGATCTTTCCACATAACTAAGGCACATAGGCATCGCCGCATGACCTTGATCATGTGAAACGGATTTCCCCTCGGGGAGAACCCCCTGGTCTTGAGCCACCACTGTAAGGGTCTCATGTACAGCAGGCCAAAAGGAATCACGTTGGACGCTGCTGCCATCAAACCCAAAAGTCTCTGAAACTGTACTACAGTGAGTGACTGGCCTACACTCTTAGAAAAAAGGGTTCATTGGGGTTCTATATAGAACCATAGGGTTCTTTACTCAACTCCAAAGAACCTTTTATGCTAAAAAGGTTCTATAATGACAAGAAAGAACCCTTTTGGCACAAAGGTTCTTTAGGCTATTCATTCATATATTACATTATTCTGCAACATTTTGTAGTTGTAATTAAATTATTGTTTATTAAACTGTTGTAGTAACTTAATATCACATTTTAATCATGCTGATTTTTGGAGGAGAAAAACTGAAATGGCACTCTTCGTGTGATATTGATTAACTAGGCTACATAAAATGATATAAATATATACATTTTCTAACCCCCATATATTGAATTTTGTGATCATTCACATGCATAAATGCATTTGAATACACTGAATAATGCAGTGAAAGAACGCACTCAAAATGCACACGCGCACTAGTATAGCTAGACTTCATCATGTAACTTTACATTAGCCTAGATGCGTGCACTTTGTAGGCACGATTTGTTTAGTTTTTGAAATATATATGATAATGTTAAAGCGCACATCGTAAAAAAAAAAAAAAACGATATTATCGCAGACGATTTAGCTATATCGCACACCCCTATATTGACCTTATCGTCATCATCATCATCATCATCATCATCATTATCATCATAACAAGAAATTACTCAGTACAAAAACATACATAAGGGCTCATTCTAAGCCATTTATAGCTGAATAGGCTTTCGTCTTGTCTTAGCCTTGTTTGCTGCTCTTTCATTTCATTCTTTGTCATTTATGTGAAATTATTGTACCACAACTAAACAATTTTGCATTATGGATTTAAATTTTTTCATCTGTTGAACAGCAAACATAAACAAAAAGAAGTAATAAACTCATTATTTTCATAAATTTTACAAAGTAAACAATTTGTTTGCATTTGCGCGAGCATATTCACGCATCGCTGTCTCACGAGTGTAGTGCAGTGCACGTCACGTTTTTGAATTCCAACGGTCGAGAAGAGACTGATCCCCGTCTGCTGATTTAAATTGACGGTCTGACGGAAATATTGTTGTGGTAAGTCAGAGAAATACATCGATTTGTTTAAGTAATTTACTTGTTATAAGCTTTAAACCCATTAGTAATGAAGTTGTCAATGTTTCTACAGCAGATTTACACTAAAACACGAAAGAGCCTGAACCGCGACAGTGTCACAAGTTGCCTTACATCGGTAAGTTGTGTTGTGCTTGTTGCAAACTGTTACATTTTGTGTTTTCTGATCCTAAGCTTAAGTTAGTTTTTAACTGCAGATAGTGCTCTAAGCTAGTTTTTGACCGCACACTCAAATGGTCATGAAGAACAGCCCTACAGAACAGAACAGAGCGCTTGTGCGTTCAGCTTAGGGGCGGTTCTAGACCCTTTTTAGGTGGGCTTCAACCCCCATATTTTTAGTCTCAGCCCCCCTAAAACTATAATCAGCTATCTGAACGATCAGGCCAGTGCTGCTTCTTCAGTAAAGTTTATCATTCTCTCTTGTTAACTGATCGACCCCCCTAAAAGTGAAATCCTTGAACCGCCCCTGCAGCTAGTGGTTAAATGTACTCGCACTTCGGCTCAGAATGCTTTTATGATGCTAGATAATTGTAAACAGCCCAATGTGAACACTATTGTGATTCACTTCAACCTTTTCAAACTTTATGAATATTTTATTTTATGTTATTTTATGTTCAAGTCATGTGGTGTCTAAGGAACTGGAAGCAGGCCAGGGTACGGCTGTTTCTAAAGCACACACAGCTTAAAGGGATAACGTTAGTTCACTTTAAAATGAAAATTCTGTCATCATTTACTCACCCTCAAGTTGTTTCAAACCTGTATGAATTTCTTTCTTCTGCTGAACACAAGGGAAGATATTTTGAAGAATGTCAGTAACCAAACAGTTAACTGGAACCATTGACTTCCATAGTAGGAAAAAAAAATACTATGAAAGTCAATGGTTCCAGTTAACTGTTTGGTTACTGACATTCTTCAAAATATCTTCCCTTGTGTTCAGCAGAAGAAAGAAATTCATACAGGTTTGAAACAACTTGAGGGTGAGTAAATGATGACAGAATTTTCATTTTAAAGTGAACTATCCCTTTAACTACAATTAATCAGCCTTGATAACAAGTGTATTAAATTGACACTGTATCTTTACTTGGAATGCACTTGCTTGTAGACTGTACAATTAGGGTCTATTCACATGTTCTTATCCCCCTTCATCCATTAATTCCCTAAATCACTTTTCCTCTTTAGGGTTGTGGGGAGGCTGGAGCCTTTTTCCCTCAGCAACATTTTTAAATTGCCTGTTCAAATACAAATTTGTTTAATGCTTTTTGTAGAAGATTTGTTTTTGAGAAATTTACATACGCATCATGATTGTTCATTTTAAAGTTTTAGGCAATTTTATATAAAAAATCAATAAATTATTTAGAAATTCCACTAATATTTACTTTAATATTTACATTTACAGAATACAACTTTACTTTTTTTCACTGTAGACTAAGAGGTTAATAAATTAGTGACATGTACATGATGTGAAATTATAGTAACTTTCTGTTTTCCTTTTCAAGATTACAGATGATGTCTGCAAATGGCTCCAAACCATCAACCAGTGATGGAGGCAATGGAGTGCCTCTTTGCTACTTATTTCGTATTCAGTGTGGAATACCCCAAGCACATCACTCACACAATGAATTTTGTTGAGCACTACCTGTTTAAACTCTCCAGCAGCTAAAAAAAAACTGTCTGTCCCAGTGCTCAAAATGTATAATCAATTATCATAATACTTTGATATGTCATGAATAGTGCTAATGTAAATTTGTAAATATGAGGCGATTGATGTTATTCTGAAATGCTGATCTGAATTTGAATCTGTAATTACAATTCTTTATGAGTGATATTAATGTAAATTTGTAGATTTGAAGTACTTGATGTTCTGAAATGCTGATCTGAATTTTAATCTATGTATTCACATTCTTTATGAGTGATATTAATATGAATTTGTAGATTTGAAGTACTTCTATATCTGTATATTTCCATTGTGAGTTATATTAATATGGATTTGTAGTTTTGAGTGACTTGATGTTGTTCTAACACTGATGGGAATTTAGATGAATCTGTATATTTGCATTATTTATTAGTGATAGATTAATGTAATTTTGTACATTTTATGGACTTATTTTGTAATATGTAGATGTAGGTGAAACTCTATTTTCATTATTTATGAGACAATTTTTAAATGGTTGATGTTTTAATGTTGATTTGTACATTTAAAGCCTTGAATATTTGAAATTACAGTAGCATTCTTTCAGTAATAGTAATTATTTTTGTTAATATAAACAAATTACTAGTTCTATGCACTTTGGGTGTGCTTTTTTTCAGTATTCATGGGTGACTTTTATGTGAATTACATTTTTACATTTTAGGGTCTTGATGTTTGTCAATAATATGAAATATTTAATCCGGAAAGGACAAAACAAATGATAATGAATGAACCCCTAAAAGGTTCCATATAGAACCTTTTTACTGGTTACAAAGAACCCTAAAGGGTTCTTTTGATTGAACCCTTAAAAAGGGTTCTATATAGAACCTTTTAGGGGTTCCAAATACGTAGCGCCTGATAGAACCTTTTAAGGTTCTATATAGAACCTTTTCTTCTAAGAGTGTAGTCTTATCCTGCGCACGGCTTCCAGGATCGATTTTACCCTGGCGGGCGCCAAACGGACTCTCATGGTCTTTGTGTCCCATACTACGCCCAGAAAAGTGGTATTCTGTTGTGGAACTAACATGCTTTTCTTTACATTTAGCCTTAACCCCAACGTCTTCATATGAGCTAGCACAGCATCTCGATACTGAGCCGCCTGATGTTCTGACTGTGCCAGGATGAGCCAGTCGTCTATATAATTCAGCACGCGGATGCCCTGGAGTCTCAAGGGAGCCAGAGCTGCATCCATGCACTTTGTGAACGTGCGGGGTGACAGTGCTAGGCCAAACGCAAGAACCCGATACTGGTACGCTTCGCCCCCGAAAGCGAACCTGAGGAACTTCCTGTGTTGCGGAAGGATGGAGATGTGAAAGTATGCGTCTTTTAGGTCTATTGTGACACACCAGTCCTCGGACCTGATCTGACACACGATCTGTTTTAACGTGAGCATTTTTAATTTAAATTTTTTGACTGCTCGATTTAGCTGGCGTAGATCTAAAATGGGCCGCAACCCTCCACCCTTCTTTGGAACTATGAAGTACGGGCTGTAAAACCCTGACTCTCTGCTGTGGGGAGGAACCCTCTCTATAGCCTCTTTTTGCAGAAGCGTCTGTAGTTCTCCTTCCATCACGAGAGCCTGCTCGGAGTTTACTACCGTGTGTACTAGAGCTTAAATCGGGCCCAACATATCATGCCCGACCCAACCCGAGCCCGGGCACGTTGTGTCCGAGCCCGGCCCGACACGTTCACTGTAATTATGAGCCCGAGCCCGATTTAAACCCGACCATTTTTAATACGTGGACAGTTATAACCAGGGGCGGCGCCAGAATTTTTTTAAGCAGGTGCTGCTGTGCTAGATTATTAAGGCTACAGGGGGGAGCTGCGCAGCTATATAGGCTATATTATATACATACTATTAATAAATGAGCAAAAATTGGCCACTCAATATTCAATATTCAATATTCAATTATTTTAATTATCACAATTAAAGTTTTAATTTTATTAAATTAAACAAGCACAACATTCAGCATTCAATCAAATATTCTTAAAGATTAATTATTATTAATAATGTTACTTCAACATATTGTTATTTAAACGTGTGTGAGCAACAAGCAAGATGTGCATTTGTAAATTCGGTGACAGCGTGTGTTACAGGTTTCAAATGGTGTAAGTGACCGCAGCGCCGGCGACTTCATGTCATGATTATAATGTCTGCTATATTGCTTTTTATGTATTAAATCCAGGCAATTGGTTGATGAAAAATGTATTAAAATTAAGATACAATTTATACTAAACGAAATTCACTTTAAAGAAAAGCTTTCTTCAAAACAAAACTTAAACTTGAAACTATGTGCTTATTTAATGGCTAAAACACGTAGGCTACTACAGACTCTTTTTGTACAAATTGCAGCACATTCATTTAATTCTGAATTTTGCACATGTAAGTTGAAAGGCATTTGTTTGTGAAAAACATATCTGTAACATTTATCAAGTTCATAATTGTGCGTGCATTCATTCATTATTATCTTAATGAAGAAGCATGCAAACTGCGTTGTTTGTTTATTCAGAAATGGATCGGAAAAGTAACAAAAGCGGATATTGAGGCCTGAGGCTGACTACTATAATAATTTCTGTCATGGCAAGACTGCTTGTCTGTTCATCGTCGAAGTCCCCGTTTTTTTGCTGTCATAGGCGAGCAGCGTGCGCATTTAATGCACGAGACAAAGCCAACACATTATGTTGTCACTCCCCACGACTAGTTTAAAATGTGTCCATACCTCCGATTTTCCTCCAAACTTGCTCAAAGTTAATTATCCTGTTTTAATTTTTTTCTTTGCTTCTTCAAGATCCATGTCGCACTTAGAATAGCAACAGAATAGCCTACAGCACGCACAGCAGGTGTGATGCGTCACGCGTGCGAGACTGCGAGACGCTGCGCATGACACGTGACGTGCTTTATCAAGGGCCCGACCCGGCCCGAGGACAGTGGCGGGAAATATCGGCCGGGTCGAGTCCGGGCTCGGGCAGAGAATTAAAGCTCTAGTGTGTACTACCCCGTTGAACCTGGGTGGGCGTGACCCGAACTGAATTCTGTACACTTTTTTCACTGTATGCAGGACCCAGTCTGAGCCATTTGGCAGGAAGCAACCGAACTGACCCACTTCGAACCCTCCTCGGAGGGTGCGAGCTTCCCCACGCCGCTACGTTTCCGGGCGGACATGGAGATTTGAACTCGCTGAGGACCGCTGCGCCCTGAAGGACCAGAGGTGGCAGGGTTGGCAATTATCGCTGCCTGCTTTTTTGCTTCTTGAAACCTATCGACGACCGAGTTTACTGAGTCGCCAAAAAGCCGACAGGGGAGACAGGAGCATCTAACAAGAATTTTTTATCTCTTTCCTTGATGTCAGATAAATTCAACCAAAGATGCCTCTCCGTGGCCGATAGATTTTGTCGCCTCCCTGGTGGCCCGAAGAGACAAATCAGCTGCCCTCCTGATCTCCGCTATTGTTTCTCTCCCTACTTCTTCACACTCATCATCTATGTCTTTCAGCAGGTCCGCCTGATATGCCTGTAAGACCTGATAGTATGTAAACTGGCGGCCGCCTGACCTGCTGCCGAGTATGCCCTACCCACTAAAACCGATGTTGTTTTTACTGGCTTAGTGGGCAGCTGCGGGGCTTTCAGCGACGATGCAGACTCAGGGGAGAGATAGCTCGCAAGCGTCTCTTCCACCTGAGGCATCGCCGCATAACCATGTTCTTTTAAACCCATTATATTTGAGTATTCAGATGTTGCTGGGTTACATACTCTAAATGATACCGGTCTAATCCATGACTTCGACACCTCAGTGTGGAGGTCAGGATAGAACGGTAAGCCCCGCTTTGGAGGTTGTAATCTGGATGGCAGAAAGCGTTCATCTAATTTGCTTTTTGACTGACGGGCTTCCTGCTCATCGGCTGGCCAATCTAAATTTAATCTAGCAACAGCGCGAGTGACAACCTCCAAAAGCTCCTCTTGTGTGTGTATGCGTGTGTGTGGTGGTGAAAAACTTTAATTTTCATCTATTTCCAGGTTTACAACATCCAGTTCCTCGGAACTGGACTGCTGCTGCACCTGCACTTCAGCGCAAGCAGAAGAAACCGCCTGCTTCTGACTCGCGAACTGAAGTGTCGAGATAGGAAGAAGAGATAGGGGTAAAGGAAGAGATAGGGGATCTCCCGTCTCTAACCCCGCCATTAGATCCATCTGCGAACCCCAGGACGCGCGCCTCCGACATGCCTCGGCAGCAGCGGGACCCGAGCCCTGAGGAACGCTCACCGAAGCACCCTCCTCAAAGAGTGCTCAGCGGGACCGGAGAGTTTTCATTGCCAGCTTCTCACAATGCTCGCAGACAGCCCCCTCGAGAGCTGCCTGAGCATGCTCCGGTCCCAAACACATCACACAAAGCTTGTGTGTATCCCCACCCGTGAGAAAACGAGGGCAGGGAGTAACACACTGCTTAAACTGCTGCTTGCTCATTTTTATATATATATATTGAGAGACAAACACACATCAAATAGACAGAACGATTTCACATAGAGCGCTTGTGAAGACACAGAAGCTGACATTGTTTGGTTCAGGGGTGCTTTATAGTTTCCTGGTCAATGACGTCACCCGCCTATGATGTCTCGTCACGCCATTGGACTGATTTCACGAGTGTTTCATGACGCAATCACGCAGGGGCGTTCCCGCAGCGCTTGACGCAGCGCGAGTTCCCTTGAAAGGGAACCTCACTGAGGTGAACACTAGATTAATGCACACAATAAAGACAATAGAGATGAGAATAACAGAGAGCAGGAGAATGATCTACTGAAGAAGATTGACACAATGATAGAGAAGAGAGGAGGAGGACACTACAGTAATCAGATGATTGAAATAACTTGAAAGTAACTTGAATTGCATATTAATAGTAAGAAATTGTAATATGTAAAATAATTCTGTTGTATTTCAGTATTGGTATTGTTTGTCCAGATGTTTCATACATTATGATGCATTTGTAACGTCATAATCTGTAATATTGACTGTACACACTGTAAAAAAAGATGTGTTAAAAAACAACACACAGCATGTGTTGATGGTATTTTGACACACAATGTATATTTCCTTTCCCGATCCCGTCCCCCCTCTCTCTCTCCCCCCTCACTTTCTGTCTAGCTACTGTCCTATCCTAATAAAAGGCAAAAACGCCACAAATAAATCTTTAAAAAATATATATATATATTAATACACTTATGGTATATTGCTTGTATGTTTCGAAGACACACATAATGAATTTGTACTTGAAACACAAATAAAGTACACATTAATATCACTATCAACAACCAGCTCAGGCAGTTTTTAAAAGAAATGAACACTAGAGGCAGTAAAACAGCAAGCACGTTTAATGGCTTTCACACACAATTATGATTACAGGGGCAGATTATAGATTAATAAAGACTTGTTTTCAAGCGGCTCCTTGCACAATTATGTTATGACCTCAAAACACTTTTTACCATAGTGCATGATTTGTAACCTAATATATTTTGGAGTTTGCATCAACAAGCTCCATATGTTTAGTTTTTCTGACGCATTAAGCTTTCTCAGTTGCTATAGAATTGTTCTTGTGACACGAAGACCTCGGGTGCAAATCCCGTGAAAGAAAGAAAGAAATCGTCATGAAAGAGCTCAAAGTTCAAAATCCCAGTCAACAATTTAATCTCACATTGTCCCAATCTACAGAGTGTTAAAAGTGTTAAAGTTAATGAGATAATTAAAGGTAGTGTAGGTAGGATTGTTATAAAAAACTTTTTTCCAAATTTGTTTAAACTTTTTATATATATCAATGCATAATTAAAATGTAAGTACTCTGATAAAAAGAGTATAAAAATCGAGTGACTCTAGACCGTTTAATCTGTATTAAACACAGCTCATTATTTCCATTCGAGACGAAACAAAGGATTGGCTTAGGCGACTGTCACTTTCTCGCAACCATGGCAACCACCCTTTTGCCACACAGGATCTGCCCATATGCGCGCGCACCCGTTTGATTTGAGGAATTCAAGAGGCACGGAACCTAGGAATAGCAAAACAATGGCAGAGAAAGAGCAATCAAAAATTCACATTACCGGCATATGTAGTTAGCGAAGGCAAACAAGGCAAAAAAGGAAGACCGTACTAGAAAAGGTAATGAACAAAAAGTCTTTGAATAAAACGCGTGTCAATATCCTCGGACCCTAGTTGCACGGCCTCTTGCACGACCTCCTCTGCTTCGCCCTCGACCCCGGACCTGTCCTCGAGCTGACGATGCGGTACTTGTCTCTGGAGTGTAGTCCTCATCAGAGTCAACAATGCTTTCATCATGGAAACTCTTACATGCAGAACACCATATATGTTATGAATCTTACACGAAATTCATCTTCATCACAGTGTAAATGATGGTAATGGAAAAACGTGTATCAATGCAACCTGTTTTTAGCTTTGCCTTATAGATAACTAGCTCGTTAGCGAATCAAAAAATATATATTTTAAACTTTACCAATATCAATATGCTAGCTTGATAGTGAGTACTAAAATACATCTTATTTGTTTATCTTCATAATGATAAAGTTAGATTTTTTTTATTACATGTGATTCTGACATGATGTCACTACATGCACTGCGCTCCTTCCTCTCCGCTCGTCTCAGGTAAATAATGCGTCTTCAGCTCAGCGGTCGGCGTTGCGCGTTCATGTGTTTTGGGGGCGTGGCTTTGGAAGGAGCCCAGAAGGGAGGGGGTGGAGTGAATGGAAATAATGAGCTGTCTTTAAAACAGTTGTGAGAGGTCTACAGACACTCGATTTTTATACTTTCTTTTTCAGAGTACTTACATTTTAATTATGTTTTGATATGTAAATAAAGTTTAAACAAATTTGGAAAAGAAGTTTTTTATAAAAATCCTACCTACAATACCTTTAAGTGGTTAATTAAGAGATGATTGAGCATTAGTGATGAATACCTGATGTTAACAAGCAGAATCACTGAAAAAAAGAGAAACACAAGAACTACAACTGACTTCGGCCACAGTCTTAGATGAAATCAACTGAAGAGAAAAGAAGACATTAAATCTCTGAAGATTTCAGCAGAGGAGGATTAAACAACTCCACAAACAGCATTAACAGCTTTACTTATTACTAACCAGATTGATTTGATTTCTGCCATGCTTCTACAGAAGTTATTTTTGAGAATTAACAGAGGTTTAGATGTTGATGTTTTATTGGTAAAAATACAATGCCACCATTATGGAGATCAGTGTTTGCAGTTGGGCTGTTGACCCGTCACTTTCTATGTTAGATTTTCTCTGCAACAATGTATATAATGTTTGTAAAGCAGTAAAATCAGAAGATGATAGCATATCATTGGAACCTGAACTTATTGAATGTAAAGTATTTAATCAATGTTTTGTCATTAATACATTTGAGAGGTTTGTGTTGCCTACCCTGTGACACTACAGCATGGGAAATAAGTTTGGCATCAATCATTTATCATGTGAAATTTTAAAACTGTTAAGTGCATACAAGATATTATTCTGCAGTTTTAACCGGACACAGACAGCAAAAATCAGCATACGAATCTCAACAATGGTGACAATAAACAAAAAGTTTCATGCTGCAATGCATGCTATGTATCACAATTTTACAAAAATCCCAGCATGCACTGCAGTATGGATAATTATTGTCACCACTGTTGAGGATTGTATAAGTGTTGATGTCTAAGTGTATATTTTCAGAGGATGTAGATTTCCATTTTTAGCATTGACAATTGTTTAATAGAAAACAAATAATTGTTTAATATAACTATATATATACAGTGAGGAAAATAAGTATTTGAACACCCTGCTATATTGCAAGTTCTCCCACTTAGAAATCATGGAGGGGTCTGAAATTGTCATCGTAGGTGCATGTCCACTGTGAGAGACATAATCTAAAAAAAAAAAATCCAGAAATCACAATGTATGATTTTTTAACTATTTATTTGTATGATACAGCGTCAAATAAGTATTTGAACACCTGAGAAAATCAATGTTTATATTTGGTACAGTAGCCTTTGTTTGCAATTACAGAGGTCAAACGTTTCCTGTAGTTTTTCACCAGGTTTGCACACACTGCAGGAGGGATTTTGGCCCACTCCTCCACACAGATCTTCTCTAGATCAGTCAGGTTTCTGGCCTGTCGCTGAGAAACACGGAGTTTGAGCTCCCTCCAAAGATTCTCTATTGGGTTTAGGTCTGGAGACTGGCTAGGCCACGCCAGAACCTTGATATGCTTCTTACAGAGCCACTCCTTGGTTATCCTGGCTGTGTGCTTCGGGTCATTGTCATGTTGGAAGACCCAGCCTCGACCCATCTTCAATGCTCTAACTGAGGGAAGGAGGTTGTTTCCCAAAATCTCGCAATACATGGCCCCGGTCATCCTCTCCTTAATACAGTGCAGTCGCCCTGTCCCATGTGCAGAAAAACACCCCCAAAGCATGATGCTATACCACCCCCATGCTTCACAGTAGGGATGGTGTTCTTGGGATGGCACTCATCATTCTTCTTCCTCCAAACACGTTTAGTGGAATTATGACCATAAAGTTCTATTTTGGTCTCATCTGACCACATGACTTTCTCCCATGTCTCCTCTGGATCATCCAAATGGTCATTGGCAAACTTTCCAGCCTTGTGGAGGTGTACAATTTTGTCTCTAGTGTCTTTGGACAGCTCTTTGGTCTTGGCCATGTTAGTAGTTGGATTCTTACTGATTGTATGGGGTGGACAGGTGTCTTTATGCAGCTAACGACCTCAAACAGGTGCATCTAATTTAGGATAATAAATGGAGTGGAGGTGGACATTTTAAAGGCAGACTAACAGGTCTTTGAGGGTCAGAATTCTAGCTGATAGACAGGTGTTCAAATACTTATTTGCAGCTGTATCATACAAATAAATAGTTAAAAAATCATATATTGTGATTTCTGGATTTTTTTTTTTAGATTATGTCTCTCACAGTGGACAGTGGACACAGTGGCAATTTCAGACCCCTCCATGATTTCCAAGTGGGAGAACTTGCAAAATAGCAGGGTGTTCAAATACTTATTTTCCTCACTGTATATATATATATATATATATATATATATATATATATATATATATATATATATTTTTTAGATTTGCTATACCTGAATCTGTCAATAAATAAATAAACTTGAGTGACAATTGACATTAACAAAGACCACTTTATAATTTCCATAGATTTTCATTGCAAGCATAAAAGCTGATTTGCATTTTGAACCTTTTGTTCAGCAATGCCCAAGTGTTTATCATGAAACACTATTGCAAACGATTAAAAGAAGCTTGCTTTAGAAAAACAAATGGGTCACGAGCCCAACCAAAGCAAACATTGATCTCCATAATGGTGACATAATTTTCCCCAAATTATGCCACCAATGGTGTCCCATTGATCTACCCGACACCACGGGACTGAACTGGAGAGAAATTGTCCTCCGGTGTCTGAAAAGTGTCGGGCTTCGATCAGGAACACAGCCAGAGCCAGGGAATCCTCACGCCTCACCATCTGAGCCCTCAGCCAAGATGGCCGCCGCCTTGCCGCCTCGCCGCCTGAACCCTCAGCCAAGATGGCCACGGCCACGCCCGTCCAGAGTCTCATCCCGCCGAGACCGCCCTTCCTGGATCTTGTCTAACCGAGACCGCCCTTCCAGAGGCCAGTCCAGCCTGAGAATCTTCACGGCATGTCTACCGAGCCTGAGAATCTTCACGTCATGCCTGACCAGCCTGATCTTCACGTCGAGCAAAATAAAAGGAATGTGCTGAAAAGATTTCACAGGAAGTTTCAGAGTGGTATGTTTTTTTTTTTTTTTTTTTTTTTTTAAACATTACACTAAACTCTATTGAATCATTCAATTTGTTCAAACGGTATGATTCATTCAGGAACGAAGAATCGAATTGAATCGTTTACTCAACAGATTCGTTCAAAACGCTGAATCAGTGTTGCTCGGAGACGCGGAGCGGTTCTGCTGTGGATTTGTTTGGAAAACTATTTTCGTTGGCGAAATAGAGCAATGACAGAAAATGTAAGTTACTTTATATTAACCTATTGTTTATTGAACTGTTGCATAAAGTCAGCATCATTTGCCATAGTGCTGATTCGGGAAAAACAAACTCCCTAAATAAAAGTCCCCGCTAAACATGGGAACCCAAAAATTGGTAACCCAGTGTGTGTGTATATTTGAGTGTGTGTTTCTGAGTGTTTTCCCTCGTTATTATAATTATTGTAAATGTCACTGTTCAGTAGGGGTTGAGGTGCCAATTTTTCTTTGTTGTGAACATTACCTTTTGTGTTGTTTTTGGCTAGTAAGAGAGTCAGTTTAGTATCTGTATTTTGTTTAAACGTTTTTCTTTGATAGGATAATACGTTTTTTAAAACAAATAAATAAACAAACGGATAAAACAAACGTAGAGTCAATTTTGTTTGTTATTTTGGCTTTGACCCAACCCTGAAATTAGTTTGCTTCTTTCTGATGTCTTGTGCTGACCTTTACCAATTTGAACAACTTGTTTCAAAAATAATAAAAAGAAAGAAACAAGAAGTCAGGTGTTATGAAGTTATTTATTTTATTCTCCTGGACCCTAGACCTGGGACGTAACAATGTACTTTCAAGATAAAGGTGTGTTGAAGACAGATTTGACTTCCAAAGAAACAGAACTAGAGGCTTCGCTACTCGCAAAGCCTGTAAAAATGAGACTGTTTATGAACTGTACATTTGAAATAGGGATGCACTGATATGAAAGTTTGGCCGATACCGTTAACCGACAATTCTTTAAGTTTGAAAGCCGACATGAAGGCAGATAAATCTAAATCCAAATTTTGATGTAATTTTTGAGAGCCTGATTACAAAAACAAAAGTCTCATTATTAAAAGCCAGGTGTTACGAACTGCTCCGAGACATGAAGGTTGAGATCCAAATGCAGCTTTAATTAAGGGGCAATGCAGACACGTAATCCAATTTACAGGCAATAGGTCAAAACACAGGCAGGCCGTCCAAACAAACAAACAAACAAAACAGGCAGGGGTCAGAGGCAAAAGAGTAATCCACGGAACAGGCAAAAAAATCCAAAAACCAAGAGACATGAAATCAGGGAAACCGCTTGGAAATGCAGTGCAACAACATACAAAACATTGCAGTGAGTGAATGAGTGAACATGGTATAAATAGGCTGAGACTAACAGGGTAATGAGACACAGGTGAATGCAATTAGTGATGATGAGTCCGGGCAGTGAGTTAATGGGAAATGTAGTTTGTGAGGGAGTGATAATAGTCTGGTGTGGAGTGCCCTCTGGTGGCTCTCAAGGGCACTCCAGCTGGTGACCGTTACATAGCCCCCCCTCAAAGGAGTGGCTTCCAGACACTCTAAAATTGTCCAGGAGGGAGGTGGAGCGAAGGTGGACCCGGGGGCGGGATGGAGGGCCAGGCGACCAGGGCGGAGAAGGCAGTGCAGGCGACCAGGGTGGAGCAAGCTGTGCAGGTGACCCGGGCGGAGCAGGCAGTGCAGGCGACCCGGGCGGAGCAAGCTGTGCAGGCGACCCGGGCGGAGCAGGCAGTGCAGGCGACCAGGGCAGAGCAGGCAGTGCAGGCGACCAGGGCGGAGAAGGTAGTGCAGGCGACCAGGGCGGAGCAAGCTGTGCAGGCGACCAGGGCGGAGCAGGCAGTGCAGGCGACCAGGGCGGAGCAGGCAGTGCAGGCTACCCGGGCGGAGAAGGCTGTGCAGGCGACCCGGGCGGAGCAGGCAGTGCAGGCGACCCGGGCGGAGCAGCCAGTGCAGGCGACCAGGGCAGAGAAGGCAGTGTAGGCCACCCGGGCGGAGCAGGCAGTGCAGGCGACCAGGGCGGAGAAGGTAGTGCTGGCGACCCGGGCGGAGCAAGCTGTGCAGGCGACCAGGGTGGAGCAGGCAGTGCAGGCGACCAGGGTGGAGCAGGCAGTGCAGGCGACCAGGGCGGAGCAGGCTGTGCAGGCGACCCGGGCGGAGAAGGCTGTGCAGGCGACCAGGGTGGAGCAGGCTGTGCAGGCGACCCGGGCGGAGAAGGCAAGGCAAGGCAAGTTTATTTATATAGCACATTTCATACACAATGGCAATTCAAAGTGCTTTACATAGAAGAAATTAAAATAATAAAAAGAAATAAGAATAATTAAAACAGTTTAGAAAAATAAAATAAAATACAGTACAGTACAAACAGTCGGACGAACAGTGGCACAGTGCTCATTCAGTAAATGCATAGCTAAACAGATGTGTTTTGAGTCTGGATTTGAATGTGACTACTGTAGGAGCACATCTGATCTCTTCTGGAAGCTGGTTCCAGCTGCGGCTGGCATAATAGCTAAAAGTGGACTCACCATGCTTAGAGTGAACCCTTGGTATTTCTAGCTGATATGATCCTAATGATCTGAGTGATCTGTTGGGTTTATATTCAGTGAGCATATCTGCAATATATTGAGGTCCTAGGCCATTGAATGATTTATATACCAGTAATAATACTTTAAAATCAATCCTAAATTTAACTGGGAGCCAGTGTAAAGACCTGAGGACTGGTGTGATATGTTCATATTTTCTGGTTCTGCTCAGAATCCTGGCGGCAGCGTTCTGTATGAGCTGCAACTGTCTTATGGTCTTTTTGGGAAGGCCAGTGAGGAGTCCATTACAATAATCCACCCTGCTGGTGATGAAAGCATGCACAAGTTTCTCTAAGTCTTGTCTGGAAACAAAGCATCTAATTATTGCAATATTTTTCAGATGATAGTATGCTGATTTAGTTATTGCTTTGACATGACTACTGAAACTAAGGTCTGACTCTAGTGTCACACCAAGATTCCTGACTTGATGTTTAGTTGTTTGACCCCTAGAGTGAAGGTATGCGTTCACCTTGAGAACTTCATCTTTGTTTCCAAATGCAATGACTTCAGTTTTGTCTTTGTTTAACTGAAGAAAGTTTTGACACATCCAACTGGTGACTTCATCAATGCATTGGCACAGGGAGTCAATGGGGCTGTAATCGTTAGGCGATAGGGCTAAGTAAATCTGTGTGTCATCTGCATAGATGTGGTAAGCAATTTGTTTTTGTTTTCTCATTATTTGGCTCATTGGGAGCATATACAGGTTGAACAGGAGTGGCGCAAGAATTGAGCCTTGAGGGACTCCGCATGTCATGGATGTCCACTCAGACTTATGGTCTCCTATACTCACATAACCTCTCCCATCTAAGTATGACTTGAACCATTTTAGGACTATCCCACCCAGTTTTCCAGCCTGTCAAGAAGTATGTTATGATCGACAGTGTCAAATGCAGCACTGACGTCGAGTAGTACCAGCACTGATCATTTGCCTGTATTTCTGTATTTTATCAGTATTTAAGCGAATATCGTTTATTATCTTTATGAGCGCTGTCTCTATGCTGTGGTGCGGTCGGAAACCAGATTGAAAATTGTCAAAGTATCCAATCGAGCATAAGAATTTGTTCAGCTGATCGAACTTTTTCAATGATCTTGCCTATGAAAGGAAGATTTGAAATCGGCCTATAGTTGCTTAATATGGTCTTATCCAGATTGTTCTTTTTCAGGAGGGGCTTGACAACTGCAGTTTTCAGGGAGTTTGGAAAACTCCCAGAGAGAAGTGAGGCATTCACCACTTCTAGAAGATATGCTTCTAAACTGTTTAACACACTTTTGAAAAAAGATGTGGGAAGTGTGTCAAGAGCGCAGGTTGATGTTTTAAGGTGCTGTACGGTTTCTTCCAAAATTTTGCCATCAATTTCTTTGAAATCAGACATAGTAACTACTTTCTCAGGTGGTCTGATCTGTCTGACCCCAGCGCAACCCAAGGTATGCTGATCACCTTTCTGATATTATTGATTTTCTCAGAGAAGAAAGAAGCAAACTCACTGCACCCCCAATTTCCTTGGGGGCGGCTATGGGGTTATGGGCAGGAACAGATACCGGCTCGGGAACGGGAACCAGAGCATGTGAGCGGAGTGGAGCGGTGAGAATCTCTGCTCATCGCTCACGGAACTGTTCACCCCTCCGCTCCCCCGCTCAAAGCTACATCAGGCCGCTCTGCTCATTATCGCTCAGCGCTCAACGAGGTTTGCTTCGCGCTCCACTCAAATCGCCCCCCGCTCGCTCCAAAAAAGGAAAAAAATCTACATGTATATCACTTTTAGCTTAGACCACAGCCTTACCTCCTAAAGAACTAATGAGTAACAACAACATTTTTCAAATAGAAATGTTTTATTTCAAATTACAGGCCTATGTAAGAAGGAATATAGCCTACACAAAAAGTCCTGTAAAATTAAACGAATAAATGGGCCTAATAATCTAAATAAAAATTATATAAACAAAAATATGATACATTTTTTAAAAGTAAATTAACTATAAGGCCAGAATTTTTTAAAAGTAAATTAACTATAAGGCCAGAATTTTGATAAGTGAACTTTTGCGCAACGCAAACCATTAAAATTTAAATTGGCTTCCATACACACAAACTGCTGTAAAATTAAACGAATAAATGGGCCTAATAATATAAATATTATTACGGACGACACAAATTCGGCTAAATAAAACGAACCATTAGGTCTACTTGAATGAAAAAACGAATTTGTTTGAATATTACGCTATATTTAATTTACACTTTGTTACAAGTTACCGTATTCAATTTGCTAACCTTTTGTTTTCTTCCCAGCGTGTTCGCGTAGCTCACGTTCATGTTTTCGAGAGATGTGTCTTTTGAGATTCCAAAATGAATCTTTGCTGACTGAAACGATGTCTCCACATTCGTTTTCTTGTACCACATTATCATTGTTAGTTAGTTATATTAATAGTACACCTGACCTGTATGACTTCTCATTTTCCCTTTTGAAGTAGCCTACTTTTTGAACTCCATTATTGAGCCGAGTTTTGACTGAAAATAGTCTACTATTGATGACTGTGCAAGACAGATGGATCCTGGTTTAGGTTTGACTGAGCATGCTTCAGACTCGTGGTGTGAGCGGAGCGAAATTGGAGCGAAAATTGGAGCGGGAAATAAGGCGACGCTCCGTCCTTTTAAAAATAGCGCTCTGCGCTCTGTCCAAGATCCGCCCGCTCCCGCTCCACTCCGCAAACATTCTCTGACGGGAACAGACACCGTCTCGGGAACGGGAACAAACACCGGCTCGGGGACAGGCATTGCGGCCATCTTTGCTGAGGGCTCAGGTGATGTGGCGTCGGCCATCTTGTCCGGAGACACTGGCCAGTAAGCCAGTAAATTACAGTAATTCATACAAAGTTTAATAAAGCAATAAATAGTTTACTCAGTAAAAATAATTCTCAATATTATATGTTGGTTTGTTGAGCTGTAGAGATCCCTTGCAAGGTTTAATTTTTTAAATGAACAACGCTACACCTGAGAGAAAGTTTAACATCTAGAATACAGCCTCTTTTTTTGAATGCATTTATTCAGGAGACATGACTCTCCATTTGTAGTCAGACTGTCAGATCTGCTAGAAGGAGATCATCCACTGTCAGACTCGTCTTGTGTCTGTACGGTGTCTCGTAGGGCAGCATACTGTGCCATGTTAGGCAATCCTGATGCTACACAACAGCTCAGAGCACTGCGGGAAATGGCCATTTCATTTGCATCAAACCTGTGTAGAAAACAGATGCAAGGAATGCAATGAAATATAGTCTGTATTAGACTTATAGACTTATAGTTATATCAAATGCAGTGTAAAATGATCTGTAAAATGTAGTGTTTGTGGAAGTTACCATTCATCTGTCTTCTCATCGTAGCGCTCCACATCAGAGGTGGTGCTGAATCCATTAAAGCCTCCGACAGCAAACAACTGACCATTAACTACCTGGATTTTGAGGAAGGTAAAAAGGAAAATAAATAATGTACAGCTAATGTCTTTAACTTTACATTAATAAATCTTATTATAGATGCAACACTTAATTTAAACATAGTTAGAATGTTTTGACACATATTGATCATCGAAGCCTTCTACAATTTTAGGGTGCAACTTTCCAATTATTCTTAATATGGAACCAAAAAAAAAAAATCCCTCATATTCAATATCATCAAATCATTTTTGTAATGTTATTTCATAGTTTCACAAGATACAGATTTTAACTGTCCACATCTCACCTCAATGCCAAAGTTGCTGCGTGGGATGTACATTGATGCAACGTCACTCCAGATGTTAGTCAGCGGATTGTAGGCCTCCGCACACCGCAAACGATTGGCACCATCAAAACCACCAACCTTTAAATAAATACACTCTTTATTTATGTATTCTGTGCATTTGTAAAAGCACATCCATGCATGCATTTGCATAAGTGCAACCTTTAAAACTGATAGTTCCATATTTCTGTATTTGTGTCATGGTTATCATAGTTAATTAAAACTATAACACTGATATGTGTGTTTAATACTCACAGCATACACTCGATTTGCATAAGCGATCACACCAACACCACTGCGGCGGCTACTCATGGGAGCGATGAGAGTCCACTGGTTTGTTTCAGGGTTGAAGCTCTCAGCAGAGGAGAGACACTCAATCCCAGTAAAACCACCACAGATATAAATCTGACAAACACAAAAATAACATACATGATGTTCGTGCACAATCATCACAGACTGATCAGAAAACCAGTGTTTAAAACACTGTTTCAATTTTATGATATTCCTTTCCATATTAACACTATCCCTTATGCCATATCTCTATTTCCCCTTTCCTGCATGCTTTACAGGCTTTAAGAGTCTCCAGCAGAAGAGTGTGGAATCATGGGTAAGTGCTCTTACCCTGCCCTGCAGTGAGGTGGCGCTGGCGTCACTCCTCTTTTCATTCATGGGTGCCATCATTGTCCACTGATTGGTGTTTGGATCGTAGCGCTCTACTGTTTTAAGCCGTTGTTGTCCATCAAAACCACCAATGGCATAAATGAGCCCGTCCAGAACAGCAACACTAATATAGCAGCGGCGTTCATACATGGGGGCCACCTACAACACACCAAATACATCAGTGTGCGAACACACACCAATACACCATCTCACTGGTTCTGTCCTATCAGTTGCAAATAAATACAATAATACTATTATTATTTTTCTTAATGGTATTTTTTGACAAAATCATGATGGTAACTCTATTATATTATATTATATTATATTATATTATATTATATTATATTATATTATATTATATTATATTATACAAAGCTACAACAATTGCTGGAACACAAAAAAAAAAAAGTATCATGGTTTTACCACTTTTTAGACATGTAATATGGTAATACAGTGGTATTCTTTGAAGTTATGTGGAGTACAGCACATCTTTCAGCACTATGGTCCATATCAAAGTACAATCCGGTACCATCACTGTACCACAATACTGTTTTGTGAAGGACACTAAATTAAAGTTACATGTTGATCTACAGCATTACTCACCTCATGCCAAGTCTGAGTGATAAGATTGAATTTCCTCACGCTGTTGAAACACTTCACATGGTCAAAACCACCAATACAGTAGACAAACTCATCCAGGACTGCTGTACCAATATAGGCTCTGGGACGCTCATCCTCTTGAGTCACACTGACCCAGCAGTCTGCCTTCACATCATATGCCTCAATCTCATTGGTGGGATTGCCGCTGCTCCATCCTCCGATGGCCAATAGGATCGATGAGGGCAGACGTGGACGTGTCAGTTGATGCATGAGTTCTGAGTTGGTGGGTTCATCCATGTTGAGGTCAAACAAAGTCTTCATTGCATCGATGATAACAGGCATGCAGGCTTCATTCTCCATCACTAGTGCATTGCACTTTACATTATTGATGAAGTAGTCTGATGTTATCAACCCCAATCGAACCTGAAGCACAAGGGAGAGTTTAGACTTTCAGAGACTGTTGCAAGACTGTTACTAAGCAGTTATATGGTCTTCAACAACGAAAAAGGATTTCCAAAATGGCAAAACCACAAAACAAACTTTCTAACATTTAACTAACATTAATGTAATAGAAGAAAATGTATCTCGATTTTAAGAGTTTTAAGATATTTGTAATGAAAAACAAGACAAAAATCTCTGTTTTACCTTTGGCAGAAGCACGGCAATGTGTTGCCTCCTGTTTTCTGGTGAATGATGAATCCAGTGGAGGACGGCTTCAAAAACCACCTCCTCCTGTCTGACGTTCAGCTCATCCTCACCAATGATCTCCTCCAGCTGTTCCAGGGAGAGCTCCAGGAACTCCTCAGGTTCGTGCAGAATCTCCTCAAAGTGCTGCAGGATGTAGTGCTGTGCTTTACAGTGGAGCTTTGAGCAGGAGGAAACGTCCTCTGTAAACTTGCAGATTCCGATGCAGTTCTCTGGGCATAACTGTGACTCCAGGAACTGACAGCAGGCGTCTACAAGACCTGAGACTAAGATCATTTCAGCCGCCACCAAGAGCTCCAGCACATTCTCTTGAGTAATGAGCACAGATCTGGTGTACGCATACTGGATAATAAGAGGCATGATGTCTTGGGATATTCCTTGAATTTCACAGAAATGTTGTGCTGGGCTGCTCCAGTTGTTGGAGAAAAGAGCCCTGTGAACCAATTTGACAAAGAAATACAGACATTAATAATGAGCATATAAAATAACTTTTCGTTATTTCCATTTTAATTTCAGCCAAATTTACTTGGAGAAACAGATTAGTTTCCTATATTAAATTTGAAATGCTGGGTAAAACTTCATTCATAGCCACTTCCAGAATCAAATTTCAAGAATGTTTTTTTCCTAGATATCATATTTACATTCTTTTTTCTGGCAATACACTCATTCATTTTCATGCATTTATATATTTGGACTTATAATGTTGGCAGTGGAACTATATGTATATAATTATAATAATTTCTAGGTAATTTGCGCACAATTGCAGTTCAAATGCTTCTTCTCACCTAAAGTAGGAGCTGCAGCCACACATGATGATCTTGTGCACTTGAAATTCTCTGTCATTGGACTTGATGATCATGTCAGTGTGTTCGCCCAGTAAACGTGCTTCATCAAACACGTCAAAAGCTGTTGCTCGTATGTTCTCCATGTTCTCTCAGGACTGTAAATGTATTCAGTCTTCTCAACTCAAACTCTGAGTAAAGTCTCCTCAGGATTGAGTCTTTGTGGGACTTTTGCTCAGGAGAGTTCTATAGAATGTCTCTGTGACATCATAGTTGTAGAGCTTGAATATATCTCTCTTCAGTTTGTGTCTTGGCCACATAATTATAATAGAGGTTTGTTTTATCGATTCCTTTTGAATGAAACATCTTCACAGTAACAAAGATATTAAAATTAATTTAAAAAAATTAACTCAGTGACAAATAAAATAAAGCATGGGATAATTAGTCATTTGAATATGCAATCATCCATTTTTTATTGCACAACATACACACTAGTGAGTTTTTGACAGTAGAACAGATTTTTCTTGCAATGGTGTGACTGTGACCCCAAACAAGTTTACCAGAGGCCTGTATGAAGAGGATTGTTCTTCACAGATCTCATATTCCCATTCCATTTCAAGGTCACGCAGCATTAGGCCACATCATGAGTGCAATGTCTTGCTTTTATTGGTTAAATCTGTAAATTCAGAATTACTGCCATTATAAGTAAAATTACAAATAAATGGGCAAGCTGACTTTTTATTTTATTTTATTTTTTTACAATATTTACAACTGGAAAAATTCAACAAACAAGACTTTGAACAGTCACTAAGACACTATGGCTGTATCTGTAATTGTCCCTTATACTGTACTAGCAGTTCTCAACTGGTTTGTCCATGGGACCCACATTTCCCCATGGACATTAATATTATTATTGTTTTTCTTTTAGGAATTTGACCGAATATATATGGTATTATCACGATATTGAAATAAGCGTTTTCAAACAATAACAAGTTTTATATATTTTTTCTTAAAACAAAAAGAACTCTAAATTATATTTAAATCCAATAAAGTAATACACACAAAAACTGCATAAAGTAAACAAATGTTTTAAACTGATTCAAGTGTTATAAAGAATTATAAAGAACAATAGGTAACACTTTACAATAAGGTAAAGTCATTTAATGCATTAACCAACATTAACAATGAGCAATAGCCATAGTTATTCTTTGTTAACATTAGTTTAAAAAAATACAACTGATCATTGTTAGTTCATGTTAGCTCAGGTCCATTAAATCCTTCTGAATTTAATAATGTGTTATTAAATGTTGAAATTAACATTAACCAAGATTAATAACTGCTTTAGAAGTATTGTCCATTGTCAGTTTATGTTAACTATAGTGAATTAACTAATAAAGCCTTATTGTAAAGTGTTACCTGTTACAGAATGCAGATCCAGACACAAATACATTGAAATGTGAGCTTTATTAACAGCACTGAGCAGAATGGAGAATACGGATGAGTATGCAGTTCAAATAGACTTTGAAGAATGAGTAAAGCTTAGTAATGAAGACCTTCCTTGTTTTACAGGTGCAGGAGATCATGGATAGCTGGACGGATGGCTGGATGGACGCACAGACCTCTTGGTGTTTGGTGAGTATGCAGGATGATGACAGGAGAACACAGGAGAGGAATACGCTGGAGTACCAACACTGGAAAACAGGTAAGCAGTCCACTTCATAGAAACAAGACCAGACAATGATGTGAGACGAGGTGTGTGCTTTTGTAGCTGGCTTGATGATGGTGCAGGTTTAGAGTGTTTAGTACTCTGAAGGTGTGCTGTGTGAATGGCTGATGTGACAGCCTGGCAGATCCGTGACATTACCCAACAATAATAAAGATTCAGAACATTTGCAATCAATGTGTAGGGCAGGGGTTCTCGACTCTGGTCCTCGAGGTCTATTTTCCTGCAGAGTTTAGCAGCAACCTTGATCAAACTTACCTGCTTATTGATCTTATGGGGACATGTTTTTGGTCCCCACAAGGAAAACAGCTTGTAAATCATACTAAAGGTGTGTTGTTGTTGGTTTGTTTTTAAACGTAAAAATGCAGAACATTTTCTGTAATGGTAGGTTTCAGATTAGGGGATATAATTTGTACAGTAAAACAAATCATTATTTCTATGGAAAATCCCCATAAAACATGAAAACACAACGTGTGTGTGTGTGTGTGTCTGTGTAAATTAGTCTACTACAAACTTCCTTAACAGTATTTATGCTTAAAGAACACTCAGCAGCAGAGTACCAATGTAAAGAACATGTACTGTATGTGACCGAAATTTTCAAGCCTCCTCAATAACAGGCTTTCAAATAAATGAAAAGGACAAGCAGAGACAATACCACAGTCTACAATTTTATCTATCAATTAAACACTAAAACAGCTGAGCTCAACATTCATGATAAGAGACACTTTAATAAGTCAGCCCAATGGGCTTCGTTCTGGTCAATTCGCAGGGGGCCATACGCTGGTCAAGCACACAAAACAAAAAAACAAGCAATAAGATTTCACAAAAATCATAAAATACAAATTGAACAAGGTGGTTTCTTTCCTTGCTAAAACATTTTGCTACTCAACTAAACCAAAAATAAATACAAATCACAAGCACTTCAAACCAACCAAACCAAAAATCAAAATAATTTAAACCCACTCAACACCAATCAAATAAACCAAAGTTAATCAGCTCTGTATTAGAGCAGCATTAATGTAGAGCAAGACAAATAAATACAACCAACCAAAAGAAACCAAAGTTAACAGATCTGCATTCAAGCAGTATCAATGTAAAGCAAGAAAAAAACTGATACAAACAAAATAAACAAATTAAATAAGTTGGGTAATAATCAAAACCAAATAACAAAAATCATAATAATAAAATAAAGAAATGAAGCACACCAAAAGGAACAACAATTTCAATTAAACATTACACACACAGTTACACGAAATACACAGACAATGCATTGATACAACCCACTGTACTTTCACCAGCGAAAACCAAGTGGCGCCAGAAACAAGGCCACGGATGTACAGCACGTTACAACGTGAGCGTTGTGTAGACGAGGATCTTCCATGCAATCTCGAGAGTTGAAATGGGAATAACGGCTGAAGACGTTCAATGAAACCACGCGGGCGTGGTATAGGTAATAGCGAACTGACGATGCTCGCTCATGTGTTCAATACAACCACGTGAGCGCGGCACAGGCACGAGCAACTGAAGACATTCCGTACAAACACTTGCACAAATGCAAATCCCGCGTCCCAAAACTGGACACGCTATTTAAACAGCAGCAAAGCAGCAGCTGGCAACTTCTGCAAGACAAATAAATATTTTTGTTTGGTCTTTTCTCCCTCCCCGCTCCTCACATTTAAATCACACAAATAGGGTAAGGGAAAAATAAAATTACCTTTCCTGTGCAAGACACTCACATGCTCACTAACAATGTCTGGACACACCCAACTAATCTAAAATTATACCAAACAAGCAAATTAATCAAAGAAGTGAATTAAATGAAATCCCCACAAACACCCATATTCTAAATTTATAATTCCCTCCCATCTTTGATCCTTCAATTTAACAGAACATACCTTTCTTGAGGAGTGGAGGAGTGAAGGAGATACAAGACCTACACCAGCAAGCCACATCAGCATATGGTCATGAAGAACCCAAATCTCACCTGTGTTTATATAGCTACATGATTACCTGATGTACCCACCCACTTAATGCAATCCGTGCGCGATTTTTAAAGGGGCCACGCAGACTATTCTTAAAGGGGCAATCCCACTACAATCTACCCCAGGATTTTCAATCATTGTCCCAATGATTCAACCTTCTACAACCAAGGGGGGAAAATGACAGTCCCTTCCTTGTCCCAGGAGGAAGTTCTCAGCCGATAGTGATACACTAGCAGATACCTCACCAATTACTGTCCTGGGCAAATGATAACGATTTGGATGTTTCCCAGCCGTTGTCCTAGTTGATCTCCGTACGCCCTGTGCGGCCTCACTAGATGGTGAATTTAAAAACAGACCAAAGGGGGGTACATTCGAATGTCGCATTTGGAACAATTTCCACATTTACGGGAGTAAGCGGTAACGGCTCAATAACCACCATCACAGTGTCCTCTGCCATAATGGCTTCACAACGAGAACAATAATAGAGGAACACTTGTTGCAAGTTCTCTGCCATGACGGCTACTCAACGAAAAAGACAAGAGAGACTTGATGCAAGTTCTCTGCCATGACGGCTACACAACGAGAAATACCATAGAGGGACACTTGTTACAGGTCCTCTGCCATGACGGCTACACAACGAGAAAGACAAGAGAGAGACACTGGTTGCAAGTTCTCTGCCATGACGGCTACTCAACGAGAAATACAAGAGACTGAGTACCAGTCCTCTTGCCATGACGGCTACACAACGGGAAACACGAGAGACTTAGTACCAGTCCTCTTGCCATGACGGCTACACAACAAGAAACACGAGAGACTTAGTACCAGTCCTCTTGCCATGACGGCTACACAACGGGAAACACGAGAGACTTAGTACCAGTCCTCTTGCCATGACGGCTACACAACGGGAAACACGAGAGACTTAGTACCAGTCCTCTTGCCATGACGGCTACACAACGAGAAACACGAGAGACTTAGTACCAGTCCTCTTGCCATGACGGCTACACAACGGGAAACACGAGAGACTTAGTACCAGTCCTCTTGCCATGACGGCTACATATGACTGAAAACAGCCATATAATTCCCGCAACGCTAAAATAATTTTAGTGCAATCCCCCCGTTCAACACTAGGGCAATGCCTAATCTCCTCACATGCTTCCCCCTCTACTGCTGAACATACAGCCCTTCCGTTCCCTAGGGACATAGACCACTCGTTCAACAATGGGACTAGGAGCAGGTAGGACATTCACAGTTGAGGGGCCCGCAGGTCCCATAGCCTGGCCTGCTTGTTGCAACCACTAATTTTTTCCCCTCAATGACTGCACCTGTCTTCGCAACTCCTCCAATTCAACCTCCATGTCTACAAGCTCCCCTCCTCCTCCAAAAAAAAGAAAAACCGAAACCTTACCGCTTAACCCAAGTTTCCTCCACTACCACACTCCTGTCTGCGTCTTACCAGCTGCTGCTTTGCTATAAAGGAAACACACCACAAACAGATAACAACAATTCTTAAACATAGAAATTTTTTTTTTTTTTTTTTTTTTTTTTTACACTGTGGCAGTCCCTGCTTGTCACTTCAAAATCCTGCCGACTACGCCACTTGTGACCGAATGAGAGTATCAGCTCACTAATAAGACACCAAATTTTCAAGCCTCCTCAATAACAGGCTTTCAAATAAATGAAAAGGACAAGCAGAGACAATACCACAGTCTACAATTGTATCTATCAATTAAACACTAAAACAGCTGAGCTCAACATTCATGATAAAAGACACTTTAATAAGTCAGCCCAATGGGCTTCGTTCTGGTCAATTTGCAGGGGGCCATACGCTGGTCAAGCACACAAAACAAAAAAAAACAAGCAATAAGATTTCACAAAAATCATAAAATACAAATTGAACAAGGTGGTTTCTTTCCTTGCTAAAACATTTTGCTACTCATCTAAACCAAAAATAAATACAAATCACAAGCACTTCAAACCAACCAAACCAAAAATCAAAATAATTTAAACCCACTCAACACCAATCAAATAAACCAAAGTTAATCGGCTCTGTATTAGAGCAGCATTAATGTAGAGCAAGACAAATAAATAATACAACCAACCAAAAGAAACCAAAGTTAACAGATCTGCATTCAAGCAGTATCAATGTAAAGCAAGAAAAAAACTGATACATACAAACAAAATAAACAAATTAAATAAGTTGGGTAATAATCAAAACCCAATAACAAAAATCATAACAATAATAAAATAAAGAAATGAAGCACACCAAAAGGAACAACAATTTCAATTAAACATTACACACACACTTACACGAAATACACAGACAATGCATTGATACAACCCACTGTACTTTCACCAGCGAAAACCAAGTGGCGCCAGAAACAAGGCCACGGATGTACAGCACGTTACAACGTGAGCGTTGTGTAGACGAGGATCTTCCATGCAATCTCGAGAGATGAAATGGGAATAACGGCTGAAGACGTTCAATGAAACCACGCGGGCGTGGTATAGGTAATAGCGAACTGACGATGCTCGCTCATGTGTTCAATACAACCACGTGAGCGCGGCACAGGCACGAGCAACTGAAGACATTCCGTACAAACACTTGCACAAATGCAAATCCCGCGTCCCAAAACTGGACACGCTATTTAAACAGCAGCAAAGCAGCAGCTGGCAACTTCTGCAAGACAAATAAATATTTTTGTCTTTTCTCCCTCCCCGCTCCTCACATTTAAATCACACAAATAGGGTAAGGGAAAAATAAAATTACCTTTCCTGTGCAAGACACTCACATGCTCACTAACAATGTCTGGACACACCCAACTAATCTAAAATTATACCAAACAAGCAAATTAATCAAAGAAGTGAATTAAATGAAATCCCCACAAACACCCATATTCTAAATTTATAATTCCCTCCCATCTTTGATCCTTCAATTTAACAGAACATACCTTTCTTGAGGAGTGAAGGAGATACAAGACCTACACCAGCAGGCCACATCAGCATATGGTCATGAAGAACCCAAATCTCACCTGTGTTTATATAGCTACATGATTACCTGACGTACCCACCCACTTAATGCAATCCGTGCGCGATTTTTAAAGGGGCCACGCAGACTATTCTTAAAGGGGCAATCCCACTACATGTAGGTCTAACAAAAAACAATGTCAGTGTGTGCGTGAGATTGTGTGTCTATGTGTGAATATTCTCAATCAAACAAATGGTGAAAAATCAATACTTTTAACCCTAGAGTGCAGGCTTGGTGTGTCAGGGTTCCACCAGATTCACTCACTCCTCCCACTCGTTCACTCACTCCTCCCACTCGCTCATCATCTCCGGAGTACTAATCATCATCACCTGCATATCATCATTCCACCACCCTTTATATTCAGCTCCTCTTCTCACACTCATTGTCTGGTCTCGTCTCTACAAGACACACAGACTCTCTAATGCTACTTACCCGCTACTCACCTGAGATTCATCTGCTTTCCGTCTATATCTAAAGCTCCGTCTGCCTTCTTCAGTCTTCAGCCCTCTTTCTGAGATCTTCCAGCTGCCATCTGAAACAGAGACTCTGATTATTCTTCAGTTAAGTTCCTGTCCCATTATAATCTGCTTGCATACTCACCATATCTCCATCTGGTTCCGTGTTTCTGTTAATAAAGCTACATTTCACTTACCACCTGTCTGACTCCTGTTCCATCCGTGACAGAAGACCAGACCAAGGATGCAGAATCCAACGGAGCCCGTGGAGAATCCACCACGCGATCCTTTCGCAGAGCTTGTTCAGGCTGTTCATCAGTCTATACTTCCATCTCCACCGGCTAACCCACCCACCATCTCCGAAGACGTCCTTCACTCCGCACGCCGGCATCTACTTCCGCAAACACCCGCTACTTTGTCAGCTGCCTCTGCGAGTCCCATGGCCCGACCAGCGACATTCTCCGGAGAGGCAGAGGACTGCAGCGTTTTTTTGCTTCAGGTATCGCTATATTTTCAAATGCAGGCACATCAATTCTCCAATGATTCAGCCCGAGTGGCTTTTGTTATCTCCCTGCTGTCTGGCCAAGCTCTCCAGTGGGCTCAATCCCTTTGGAACTCGAATTCTCAAGTGGTTAAATCTCTATCAAGCTTCATTCAACATTACAAGGAAGTTTCAGATCTCACCATTCACGATCAACTCTACAACCCTTGTCAAGGAAATTCTTCAGTGAGAACATTCGCTCTTCAGTTCCGCACCCTGGCGGCATCTAGTGGCTGGAATGAGACCGCCCTGATAACTGCTTTTCGACATGGTCTCAATCCTAATATCCGTCAACTAGTGGTCGTATATGACGATTCCATGGGAATCGAGAGCCTCATTCAGAAAACCATTCGAGTATCTCAACGCTTGTCTGCCTGTGATATCCGTGCAACCGCTGTAAGTCCTCCGCCCTCGGCTCCATCTGTCGCTCCTCCAGTACCCGAGCCTATGCAGATCGACTCCACTCATCTTTCTCCTACGGAGCATCAGCGCCGAACTCAACTCAACCTCTGTCTTTATTGTGGGGGTGATAAACATCTCATCAGCAACTGCCCAGTTCGACCACAGCGCCCGGTGGTAAGCTCCATTCAAATTCTTCCTAAGGTTGAAACCTTGAATTGCACTACTATTCATTTGTTAACCTCTCGTGTCTGTGTCTTAGCGCAAGCTCTCCTCGACTCCGGCTCAGCGGGGAACTTCATTTCAACTCAGCTCATTAAAAAATTTTACGTCCGTAAGCGCCGGAGTCATCAAGATCTCAGAATCCAAACCATCCAAGGAAAACCGCTGGGCCGAGGTCGAATTCGCCATTTCACCCCCACACTGACGCTCCGCATAGGCTGCTTACACTCAGAGAACATCTCTTTCATGTTGCTGGAGGAGTCCACTGCTGAGCTCATCCTGGGACGCCCTTGGATGGTACAGCATCAACCCACCATCGACTGGAAATCCGGGGAGGTCCTTCGCTGGGGGGAGAACTGTTTTCATACCTGTCTAGCTCCGGTTAAGAAGATCCAGAGAATTCCCTCTTCTTCTCCTTCTTCTTCGTCTTCAGTGGGAAGACCCAAGATTCCCGTTTGCTCCACTTCCATTGAGAGTCCAGAAGTCCAGCAGCAGGTGGAGATTCCTGCAGAGTACAGGGCGTTCCAGGATGTGTTCAGCAAGCAGTTGGCGACCAAGCTACCACCTCACCGGCCATGGGACTGCGCCATCGACCTGCTACCTGGAGCCACTCTACCTAAAGGCCGCGTTTATCCTCTGTCCATCCCGGAGCAGAAGGCCATGGAGGAGTATGTGGAGGAAGCTCTTCAGCAGCAGTTCATTCGTCCATCTACGTCCCCTGCCGCTTCCAGCTTCTTTTTCGTGGCTAAGAAGGACGGAGGCTTAAGGCTGTGCATAGACTATCGACATCTCAACTCTCAAACTGTGAAGTTTAGTTATCCCCTTCCTCTGGTCCCAGCAGCTCTGGAGCAGCTGCGTGGGGCCCGCATCTTTTCTAAGTTGGATCTACGCAGTGCGTATAACTTGATTTGTATTCGTCGGGGTGATGAATGGAAGACGGCATTCGTCACACCCTCAGGTCACTATGAGTATAGGATCATGCCCTTCGGATTATCCAACGCTCCAGCAGTCTTCCAGGGTTACATGAAGTCTTCCGGGAGTATCTCAACAGATTTGTGGTTGTCTATATAGACGACATTCTCATCTACTCCTCTTCTCTCTCAGAGCAAAAGTGCCACGTCACTCTAGTTCTGGAGAAACTGAGAGCTCATAAGTTGTACCTGAAACTGGAGAAATGTGAGTTTCACACCACCACTGTGCAATTCATGGGCTACATCATAGACCAACATGGAGTCCAGATGGACCAGAGGAAGGTGGAAACTATCCGGAACTGGCCCCTGCCCTCAACTATGAAGGATCTTCAGCGATTCCTCGGGTTCGCCAACTTTTATAGAAGATTCATTAATAACTACAGTCTCATCAGTGCTCCTCTGACCTCATCTCTAAAGGGCCGGCCCAAGTCTCTGTCCTTATCTCCTGAAGCCATCTTAGCCTTTCAACGTCTCAAAGAAGCCTTCCTGACCGCTCCAATCTTGGTCCATCCTAACCCTGATCTGCCTTTTGTTGTCGAGGTTGACGCGTCTTCAACAGGGGTTGGAGCGGTCCTCTCCCAGCGGCAGGGTGATCCTCCCAAACTCCATCCATGCACCTTCTCTAAGAAGCTATCCCCGGCAGAGCAGAACTGTGATATCGGGAATCGGGAACTGCTCGCCATCAAGCTCGCATTAGAGGAATGGAGGCATTGGCTGAAGGGAGCCAATCACCAGTTTGAGGTCATAACCGATCATCGCAACCTGGAATACCTCAGAGAGGCGAAAAGGCTAAATCCTTGTCAGGCACGATGGGCCCTCTTCTTTACCCGCTTTGATTTCGTCGTATCATACCGACCTGGTAGCAAGAATTGTAAAGCGGATGCTCTCTCCCGTCTTCATCATTCATCGTCCGAGGATCCTCTACCTGAACCCATTCTCCCTCCAGCCATGATAGTCAGCCCGATCATCTGGGACATCGACGAGCAGATTTCCCAGGAGAACCTTTGTCATCCCGCTCCGCCGGGAGGTCCAGAGGGGCTCATCTTCGTACCTCGTCATCTTCGTGCCACCCTTCTGGACTCCGCTCATACCGCTCCGTGCTCTGGACATCCAGGTAGCAGGCGTACCCTTTCGCTCCTCAGTAATCGGTACTGGTGACCGTCCATCTCGCAAGATGTTTCCTGGTACGTCAGGGATGCTCAGTCTGCGCCATTACCAACACCCCCAGAAGACTCCCGGAGGGCAAGCTCGTGCCGCTTCCCATCCCACAACGACCGTGGTCCCACATTGGAATTGATTTCATGACTGACCTTCCCAGATCCAATAACCACACCTGTATCCTCGTCGTTTTGGATTGGTTTTCTAAGGCTTGCAAGCTGATCCCTCTGCCTGGACTTCCAACCACTTTCGAGGCCGCAGAGGCCCTCTTCAACCATGTGTTCCGAAACTTCGGCATCCCCGAAGACATAGTGTCGGATAGAGGACCACAGTTCATTTCAAGGGTTTGGCAAGCATTCTTCAGACTCCTCGGGGTTACTGTTAGCCTTTCTTCTGGATATCACCCTCAAACAAACGGCCAGACTGAGCGGAAGATCCAGGAGATCGGACGTTATCTGAGGACCTATTGCCACCAGTACCAGGACAGCTGGAGCCGCTTCCTCCCCTGGGCAGAATACGCCCAGAACTCCCTTCGGCAATCCACCACAGGGCTCACCCCCTTTCAGTGTATCCTGGGTTTTCAACCTCCACTCTTCCCCTGATCGGGTGAGCCCTCGGAGGTTCCAGCTGTCGACTACTGGTTCCATCAGAGCGAGAGGGTATGGGACTCGGCTCACGTGCAACTCCAACAGGCAGTGCGGAGGCACAAGAACCAGGCTGATCATCGTTGTTCCGATCCTCCTCAGTACCAGCCTGGTCAAAAGGTGTGGCTTTTGACCCGGGACATTCGCCTCCGCCTGCCCTGCCGTAAGCTGAGTCCTCGATATATTGGACCTTTCACCGTGCAGAGGCTGCTGAACGAAGTCACCTACAGGCTAAACCTTCCTCCGCAGTACAAGATCTCACTTCTTTCCATGTTTCCCTGTTAAAGCCCTTCACCGAACCTGTCACTTCTCCTCCCACAGACCCAGTTACCGATGACGTGCCTCCTCCTCCCGTTCCTGTCGAAGAGGGGCCCATCTACCGAGTCTGCACCATCATGGAGACAGATGTGGAGGCGCTGTGGAGACAGATGTAAAGTTATGACAATAGCGGAGGAGAGTGCTCAATATGATATAGAAGAAGAGGATTTCGGAAGTCTGATGCTTGAATCATGTGTTTGTGGCTACCTTTACAAGCCGCATTATAGCGAAGAGCAGCCGAGGCAGAAGACCTGCCTGCCGCGGACGAGGAGCCCAGACTGGCTCGAGTTAGGGTGGACTGGTGACGCCGGTGATCTCACTATGCAACTACGAACCGCTACGAACACAGAGATAGAGTCCGTCTGCGGCAAAGAATTTCAACGATGACAATTTCTCCTGGACGAAATCTCTGAATCAGACAAGGACACGGACGTTTGTGTTGTGAACTATCCTAGTTTCACACCGCATATGTTCTGACTGAACATCCAGGTACCATGCAATAATTCACCTTTTCGAAAGAAATACAAACGAGGAGTAATGCACTAATGAGTTCGCCAACTAACTAGACATTTTGTGTGAAATGAATTTCAAGCTCTGGTGGTAGCTAGCCTTGTAGACGGAAGAGTGATTTCTCTTATAGGCAGATATGCGCTTTCTGGATTAGTGGGAGTGGCTTGCGGAGCTGTGCAATGTGGTGCATTGTGGGAGTTGTTGTCTTTCATACAAATGCGTCCTGAAGTTATTTTTTTGTCTTTCCTCGGTCACGAAGGAACCAAATTCAAAATTTATTTTACATTTCGACTACATATATGACCCACTTTAAATAAAAAACAATGTTCAAATGGGTGGAATGCCCCTTTAAGGGTTGCCTGGAGAGAGGAGGTATCCAAATCACATTAACTGATCACAGGGTTTCCTCACTGTTCAGTTCTTGGACCCATCCTCTTCTCCATTTACACTACATTAAGTTTCTCTTATCACCATTGCTATGGTGATGACACACAGCTCTACCTATCATTTCAACCAGAAGATCCCACAGAATCTCAAGCTGTCTGGCGGACATCTTGGCATGGATGACAGAACATCACTTGCAGCTCAACCTGGCCAAGACTGAGCTTCTCGTTTTCCCTGCCAATCAGTCTCTACAGCACGATTTCACCATCCAGCTAAGTACATCATCTATTACACCATCAAGGTCAGCTAGAAATCTTGGAGTAATCTTTGAGGTCCAACTGACCTTCAAAGACTACAATGCAAAGACAGCTTGGTCATGCAGGTTTGCACTACACAACATCAGGAAGATCAGGCCTTTCCTAACTGAGCATGCAACACAACTTCTCGTCCAGGCCCTGGTAATTTATTGGCTGGATTACTGTAATGCTCTTCTGCCTGGACTTCCATCGTGTGCCCCAATCAAACCTCTACAAATGAACTCTACCAGAACGCAGGGCCCACGTCACACCTCTTTCGTAATCTCTCTGCACTGGCTAAAACTCGCTGCTCGCATCAAGTTCAAGGAATTAACGCTTGCTTTCAGACCACAGGCTCAGTACCTTCCTACTTCCACTCGCTCTTACGAGTCTACATCCCTATCAGAAGCCAACGATCGGCAAATGAGCGGCAACTGGTGGTACCATCACAGAGAGGCACAAAATCAATCTCCAGAACATTTTTGTTCACTGTTCGATGTCCCCGCTTTCATCTGGAATGCAGAATACCTGACAACATTCAAAAGACAGCTGAAACTCAAATCTTCCATGAGTACTTAACCTCATCATCATAAAAAAATATATGCCTTTACTTTCCTTTAATCCATCCCTATTCTATCTTTTGCTACTTTAAGCAATGTCTAAAACTTTGTATATTTCTTGCATTTGTTTGCCTCTTCACGATGAATCGCTTGCAGTATTCCTCATTTGTATGTGGCTTTGGATAAAAGTGTCTGCAAAATGAGTAAATGTAAATGTAAATTACTTCATTTAATTCAATTAATACTTTCAAACCCATTCCTTCCGCTCAGCATGGACTGGACTCCAGCATTACGATGGATTTGGTGCTTCTGCGGATCTGTAATTCACGCCTTGAATATTAAGTGTTTGTTTATACTTTATTGATAAATAGTGATTGTTCAGACTTAGAATGTATATATGACTGTGTGCATATCTATAATAATAATAATTATTATTATTATTTTCAGAAGTCAACAATGACACTGCAAAAATGATTGTATAAGCTTGACTGTTTAACATAACACAAAAGTTATATTTCCATGTGCAGATTATGCCTATAGTAATAAAAACATCACATAATCAATGCTTCTTTAACAAAGATTATCTATGAGTTAAATCAATCATACACAATGTATAAACATATAAAAGAAGCCAGTAAATTACAGTAATTCATACAAAGTTTAATAAAGCAATAAATAGTTTACTCAGTAAAAATAATTCTCAATATTATATGTTGGTTTGTTGAGCTGTAGAGATCCCTTGCAAGGTTTAATTTTTTAAATGAACAACACTACACCTGAGAGAAAGTTTAACATCTAGAATACAGCCTCTTTTTTTTAATGCATTTATTCAGGAGACATGACTCTCCATTTGTAGTCAGACTGTCAGATCTGCTAGAAGGAGATCATCCACTGTCAGACTCGTCTTGTGTCTGTACGGTGTCTCGTAGGGCAGCATACTGTGCCATATTAGGCAATCCTGATGCTACACAACAGCTCAGAGCACTGCGGGAAATGGCCATTTCATTTGCATCAAACCTGTGTAGAAAACAGATGCAAGGAATGCAATGAAATATAGTCTGTATTAGACTTAGAGACTTATAGTTATATCAAATGCAGTGTAAAATGATCTGTAAAATGTAGTGTTTGTGGAAGTTACCATTCATCTGTCTTCTCATCGTAGCGCTCCACATCAGAGGTGGTGCTGAATCCATTAAAGCCTCCGACAGCAAACAACTGACCATTAACCACCTGGATTTTGAGGAAGGTAAAAAGGAAAATAAATAATGTACAACTAATGTCTTTAACTTTACATTAATAAATCTTATTATAGATGCAACACTTAATTTAAACATAGTTAGAATGTTTTGACACACATTGATCATCGAAGCCTTCTACAATTTTAGGGTGCAGCTTTCCAATTATTCTCAATATGGAACCAAAAAAAAATCCCCCATATTCAATATCATCAAATCATTTTTGTAATGTTATTTCATAGTTTCACAAGATACAGATTTTAACTGTCCACATCTCACCTCAATGCCAAAGTTGCTGCGTGGGATGTACATTGATGCAACGTCACTCCAGATGTTAGTCAGCGGATTGTAGGCCTCCGCACACCGCAAACGATTGGCACCATCAAAACCACCAACCTTTAAATAAATACACTCTTTATTTATGTATTCTGTGCATTTGTAAATGCACATCCATGCATGCATTTGCATAAGTGCAACCTTTAAAACTGATTGTTCCATATTTCTGTATATGTGTCATGGTTATCATAGTTAATTAAAACTATAACACTGATATGTGTGTTTAATACTCACAGCATACACTCGATTTGCATAAGCGATCACACCAACACCACTGCGGCGGCTACTCATGGGAGCGATGAGAGTCCACTGGTTTGTTTCAGGGTTGAAGCTCTCAGCAGAGGAGAGACACTCAATCCCAGTAAAACCACCACAGATATAAATCTGACAAACACAAAAATAACATGCATGATGTTTGTGCACAATCATCACAGACTGATCAGAAAACCAGTGTTTAAAACACTGTTTCAATTTTATGATATTCCTTTCCATATTAACACTATTCCTTATGCCATATCTCTATTTCCCCTTTCCTTCATGCTTTACAGGCATTAAGAGTCTCCAGCAGAAGAGTGTGGAATCATGGGTAAGTGCTCTTACCCTGCCCTGCAGTGAGGTGGCGCTGGCGTCACTCCTCTTTTCATTCATGGGTGCCATCATTGTCCACTGATTGGTGTTTGGATCGTAGCGCTCTACTGTTTTAAGCCGTTGTTGTCCATCAAAACCACCAATGGCATAAATGAGCCCGTCCAGAACAGCAACACTAATATAGCAGCGGCGTTCATACATGGGGGCCACCTACAACACACCAAATACATCAGTGTGCGAACACACACCAATACACCATCTCACTGGTTCTGTCCTATCAGTTGCAAATAAATACAATGGTATTACTATTATTATATTTTTTTAATGGTATTTTTTGACACAGTCATGATGGTAACTCATATTATATTATATTATATTATATTATATTACCAGGTACCATCACTGTACCACAATACTGTTTTGTGAAGGACGCTAAATTAAAGTTACATGTTGACCTACAGCATTACTCACCTCATGCCAAGTCTGAGTGATAAGATTGAATTTCCTCACGCTGTTGACATACTGCACATGGTCAAAACCACCAATACAGTAGACAAACTCATCCAGGACTGCTGTACCAAGATAGGCTCTGGGACGCTCATCCTCTTGAGTCACACTGACCCAGCAGTCTGCCTTCACATCATATGCCTCAATCTCACTGGTGGGATTGCCGCCGCTCCATCCTCCGATGGCCAATAGGATCGATGAGGGCAGACGTGGACGTGTCAGTTGATGCATGAGTTCTGAGTTGGTGGGTTCATCCATGTTGAGGTCAAACAAAGTCTTCATTGCATCGATGATAACAGGCATGCAGGCTTCATTCTCCATCACTAGTGCATTGCACTTTACATTATTGATGAAGTAGTCTGATGTTATCAACCCCAATCGAACCTGAAGCACAAGGGAGAGTTTAGACTTTCAGAGACTGTTGCAAGACTGTTACTAAGCAGTTATATGGTGTTCAACAACGAAAAAAGGATTTCCAAAATGGCAAAACCACAAAACAAAATTTCTAACATTTAACTAACATTAAAATAATAGCAGAAAATGTATCTCGATTTTAAGAGTCTTAAGATATTTGTAATTAAAAACAAGACAAAAATCTCTGTTTTACCTTTGGCAGAAGCACGGCAATGTGTTGCCTCCTGTTTTCTGGTGCATGATTAATCCAGTGGAGGACGGCTTCAAAAACCACCTCCTCCTGTCTGACGTTCAGCTCATCCTCACCAATGATCTCCTCCAGCTGTTCCAGGGAGAGCTCCAGGAACTCCTCAGGTTCGTGCAGAATCTCCTCAAAGTGCTGCAGGATGTAGTGCTGTGCTTTACAGTGGAGCTTTGAGCAGGAGGAAACGTCCTCTGTAAACTTGCAGATTCCGATGCAGTTCTCTGGGCATAACTGTGACTCCAGGAACTGACAGCAGGCGTCTACAAGACCTGAGACTAAGATCATTTCAGCCGCCACCAAGAGCTCCAGCACATTCTCTTGAGTAATGAGCACAGATCTGGTGTACGCATACTGGATAATAAGAGGCATGATGTCTCTGGATATTCCTTGAATTTCACAGAAATGTTGTGCTGGGCTGCTCCAGTTGTTGGAGAAAAGAGCCCTGTGAACCAATTTGACAAAGAAATACAGACATTAATAATGAGCATATATAAAATAACTTTTCGTTATTTCCATTTTAATTTCAGCCAAATTTACTGAACAGATTAGTTTCCTATATTAAATTTGAAATGCTGGGTAAAACTTCATTCATAGCCACTTCCAGAATCAAATTTCAAGAATGTTTTTTTCCTAGATATCATAGTTACATTCTTTTTTCTGGCAATACACTCATTCATTTTCATGCATTTATATATTTGGACTTATAATGTTGGCAGTGGAACTATATGTATATAATTATAATAATTTCTAGGTAATTTGCGCACAATTGTAGTTCAAATGCTTCTTCTCACCTAAAGTAGGAGCTGCAGCCACACATGATGATCTTGTGCACTTGAAATTCTCTGTCATTGGACTTGATGATCATGTCAGTGTGTTCGCCCAGTAAACGTGCTTCATCAAACACGTCAAAGGCTGTTGCTCGTATGTTCTCCATGTTCTCTCAGGACTGTAAATGTATTCAGTCTTCTCAACTCAAACTCTGAGTAAAGTCTCCTCAGGATTGAGTCTTTGTGGGACTTTTGCTCAGGAGAGTTCTATAGAATGTCTCTGTGACATCATAGTTGTAGGGCTTGAATATCTCTCTTCAGTTTGTGTCTTGGCCACATAATTATTATAGAGGTTTGTTTTATCGATTCCTTTTGAATGAAACATCTTCACAGTAACAAAGATATTAAAATTAATTTAAAAAAATTAACTCAGTGACAAATAAAATAAAGCATGGGATAATTAGTCATTTGAATATGCAATCATCCATTTTTTATTGCACAACATACACACTAGTGAGTTTTTGACAGTAGAACAGATTTTTCTTGCATGGTGTGACTGTGACCCCAAAAAAGTTTACCAGAGGCCTGTATGAAGAGGATTGTTCTTCACAGATCTCATATTCCCATTCCATTTCAAGGTCACGCAGCATTAGGCCACATCATGAGTGCAATGTCTTGCTTTTATTGGTTAAATCTGTAAATTCAGAATTACTGCCATTATACTTTTTTTTTTTTTTTTTTTTTTTTTTACAATATTTACAACTGGAAAAATTCAACAAACAAGACTTTGAACAGTCACTAAGACACTACGGCTGTATCTGTAATTGTCCCTTATACTGTACTAGCAGTTCTCAACTGGTTTGTCCATGGGACCCACATTTCCCCATGGACATTAATATTATTATTGTTTTTCTTTTAGGAATTTGACCGAATATATATGGTATTATCACGATATTGAAATAAGCGTTTTCAAACAATAACAAGTTTTATATATTTTTTCTTAAAACAAAAAGAACTCTAAATTATATTTAAATCCAATAAAGTAATGCACACAAAAACTGCATAAAGTAAACAAATGTTTTAAACTGATTCAAGTGTTATAAAGAATTATAAAGAACAATAGGTAACACTTTACAATAAGGTAAAGTCATTTAATGCATTAACCAACATTAACAATGAGCAATAGCTACATTTGTTACCATAGTTATTCTTTGTTAACATTAGTTTAAAAAAATACAACTGATCATTGTTAGTTCATGTTAGCTCAGGTCCATTAAATCCTTCTGAATTTAATAATGTGTTATTAAATGTTAAAATTAATATTAACCAAGATTAATAACTGCTTTAGAAGTATTGTCCATTGTCAGTTTATGTTAACTATAGTGAATTAACTAATAAAGCCTTATTGTAAAGTGTTACCTGTTACAGAATGCAGATCCAGACACAAAGAAATACACTGAAATGTGAGCTTTATTAACAGCACTGAGCAGAATGGAGAATACGGATGAGTATGCAGTTCAAATAGACTTTGAAGAATGAGTAAAGCTTAGTAATGAAGACCTTCCTTGTTTTACAGGTGCAGGAGATCATGGATAGCTGGACGGATGGCTGGATGGACGCACAGACCTCTTGGTGTTTGGTGAGTATGCAGGATGTGTGGTGATGAAGATAAGACCCAAATGCGAAATAGAGGAACAGTCTCTTTAATTGAGAGAAAAGGTGAGTTCAACAGTAAAATGTTTCCTCTTCTTAGAAAGACAACAGAAAAGTCGCCAACAAGGCAGATGCTCTAATAACAGATAACAGAAAGACTCGTCTTGAGTAGGCAGCAGGATCCAGCGGGCACTGTCCTCTGATCTCTTATGTGAATTAGCAGCAAACAGATGAAGAGGCGAATGTTCAGGGTGATCGTCAGCAACCGGCAGGCTGGACAGAGTGCAGAACAAATGGTTACTAATGAACAGATAGAAATAGACCTGTGCCTGGCTGGATGAACAATCGGTCTTGCACTCGTGTAGACACGGACAGCACTTGGACAGGACTCAGACTAGACTCGGACAGCAGATAAGAAAAGACTTCTTGCATCAGTAGCGTACGAAAATAATCTGGCAAAGAAGCAGGGAAAAAGGGAAGGAGGAGGCGCGCGCACGACAGGCTTGATGCACGAGACGTGGAAGACAGGATGAACACGACGAAGGTTGGGAGGAAGTTTCAACTTGACGGCGACAGGATTGATGATTCTAGAAATCTGATAAGGTCCGATGAAACGAGGAGCCAGCTTGCGGGACGTGACCTGGAGAGGCAAATTAAGTGTGGAAAGCCACACTCTCTGACCACAAGCATATCTAGGGCTCTTGACACGACGTTTGTTAGCGGTTCTTTGAGTACGCGCCCTTGAACGACAGAGAGTCGACCTAACTCTTCTCCAGGTGTGCCTACAACGTTGGATAAAAGCCTTTACCGACGGTACACTGTAAAAACTAAAGGAGCCTCAAATATCCTGTCGGATACTCAAGGAACTTCAAAATGTAATTTAAGTGCCTCAAAGCTCTTTCTCCTATAGTAGGGTTACTGGAGGAGCATTGACAATCTTTGAGGTTCTTGCTGGAACTTATGGGATCCTTTAAGCACTTTGTATATAGTTCAGAGGTTCTGGACTCACCTTTTCATTACCATGAGACCTCGAAGTGCTTTGGGGGAAAATAGAGGAACTTGAATGCGATAAAAGGGTTTTTGGAAGATCTTTTAACATTTCAGTGGTTCCTGGAAGATCTCTTATGTTAAAGCCAGCATCTGGAGGAACCCAATGGTTCAGTGAGGCCAGAATGCGATTATTATTATCCTATTATTATTATTATTATTATTATAGGCTACTTAAGTTTGATTCAGTATACATACCCAGGTGAAAAAGACGTACTATTAAATGTATTAAAAATGTACTTGAGTGTGATTTTAGTAGGCCTACAATACAAATATACTTTAATGCATTTTTAATACATTTAACAGTAGCCTACATCTTTTTCACCTGGGTAGCTTACATTTATTTAGGCCTATTTTATTGATTAATTTAAACCTTAAACAACAACACTAAATAATAATAATATTAATAATATGAAGAAGAAGAACCAAGAGGAGAAAAGTTTTATTCTGTCACGAAACTGCTGCTATTCCTCTGCTGTCGTCACTTCAGTGATGCTCACGCTGCTCGCGCGCAACAAAGCTCAGCTGATCGACGTCATCGGGTTTGAAAGTAACGGCTCCTCTCATCAAAGCTTCCGCCGTTTGTTCGGCTCTCCGTTACAAGGTTTGTAAACTCGCCAAATAAATATAAGTACAAAGTCCACTCGCTATATATTCAAACACATACATATATAAACTAAATGTATTATACATTACTACGTTTTTACAATGTTTACCACTCGTTTATTGCACAGTATGTGGTATGAGTAACGTTATGAAGGTTTTAGCCGCGATGCTAACTACGTTGATCTAATGAACAAATGGAAATTATTGACTTATTGTCTTAGATTGATTTAGTCATTCATTTCAACATATTCTGTACAACTGTGTCTTCAAATTGCTGATATAGTATATAGCCTTACTAATTTAGCTGATTCCTGCTGTCGTCATTGGCGTTTGTTATGAATAACAAAAGCAGGTTAATAGGCTATAGTTTGGTCTGTTTTTGTTTAGCCTAACTTTACCTACTAACGTTACAGGTGGCCTCATTCTCTCAAATACCATTTTAAAGCCATTTACTGGTCAATAAATATTATGTTGTGAATAATCAGCTTTGTTCTTTTGTATCCCCAGAACTACCAGTACATTTTTAAATAATCTGAACATTTCAGAGGCAACACTGAATTACAGTAAGTTACCTGCACCACATGCAAGTACTTTACTATGAACTTTTCTGTGTGAAATTGTATTGTTTGACTGTGTTTTTTTTAATCAGTTATTCTCTGAAAATCTTCCCTCACGCTCTCAAATGTCATTCATGTTACTCAGAAAAATAATATCACAGGTTTGGTGCTAATAATGCTATGCATTTTTTCGTATATCTTTATCATTTGCATTTGAATAAGACATTTTAACTCTGAATTATAACTTCAAGTTTAGTCTTTTTTGACAAAAAAAAGGAAAAAGCTATTATATGGCTTCAGAAGACTTACAACACAACCCATAACACATGAGTTGTGAACTCATTGATTATTTTTAGGATCTTTTCTGAGACATTTTTGGAGCTTAACCATTTTTACATAAATTGTTGCATTGAATTGAACTAGACAAGTGTACATAAGAATGGTTTCCTGAATGATTTACACAATGTTTTTCTGCTTGTTTCATGCAGTGATCGGTAAGCGATCGGTGACTGGGGTTGCATTATGCCTGAGATCTGCTTTTGGGTTCCACAGACAGAAAGTCAAACAGGTTTGGAACTTCACAAGGCTGAGGAAATTATTTAAATTTCACAACTATCACTTTAATAACCTTACTAACAGTACATTTTGTTCTTTGCAGGGATCTCGGTAAGCTGAAATACAAGTTTCAACAAGAATAAAAATCCTCCTGTAGACCTGAAAATCACTGAAGTGCCTGGACCATCCACCATAAAAGAGGAAAAACAAACAGAAAACTAATCTGCTGTACCTTTTCACTTTTCTAACTCGTTAAGTACCTCACATGTCCCTTGTGAAGATTTTATTATTGATTGCATTTTATGTTGCAGTGAGTAAAGGTGCGGTCACTTGTGAATTTCATGAAATTACACAGGCAAAAAAGTCCACTGACCATTGTCAGCAGTGTAGCGACGTAATGTATGAAGCACAGCTCACACAGGAGTCACTTTCAAGCAGCTTTCTGTTGGTCAAATCTAGCGAATTCCAGTGACCAACTTGGTCCGATAGTGACATTTTTGACCACAAACGAAATTGCTGATATTGTGGATTCTTATTGAAATCTCTACTTCTACTTCCTCTATCTTGTTTCTTGTGAGAATACTCAACAACCATTTATGAACACTGTTGATTCAAGTCACACATTTAAGCTTTCCAAAAGCCATAGTGTACATTACAGTCTCCAGTCTAACGGCATCCCAGACTTCAACATTTTATGATTCAAAATAGCTGAATAAATAACCATCTGAGGTTTCGGTATAGAGATAAAGGTTAGGATCATAATTTTCAGGAATATTACAGCACAATGAGTGCATATTAGCACTGTTTGTTTGTTTTTGGCATCTGATAGAGCTTTTGTACTTGGAAACAGTGATGTCAGACTTACCATCGGACTGAAACACAAATGTTTTAAAGTAAAGTGAAGATGGACATTTTTAATTAGTCAAATTCTTTTTTTTTACATTGATTTATTTTGTGAAATATGTGTTTCCATGCATTTTGTTGAAATGTATTTTCTTGTATAGCCTATTGTATATACATGGTTGATTATTCATGTTGCTTAAACATTTTTTTGTGTATTCATTGATATTAATCTATAGTATAAGCTTTTTTTCCCATGTGCATGGAAGTGTATGTATAAAAATGAATATAAAATATGTAATAATTCTTATTTTGTATTTGGTTCAATTTGTTTATTATAATAGAAGTCAAAGGTAACCATAGTTACAACATGAAATTAAATATTTAAAAAAATGAAATTTGGTTCCTGGAGGCACCCAAAGTGGTTCCACACAGTGCCTAATATAAGAGTTCCTCAGGAAACTTGTGTGGTTCTTCAGAGAACCGCCCCTTTTTAAAGGGTGCCTAGAGGATCTACAGACGGTTCCGCCGGTGTGGCAAAGTGAAGAACCCCAAAAGGTTCCTCCAGGCACCTTTTATTTTTACAGTGTACATTAGACTCGGCATCCTGAGAGGGAAACAGGGGAGGCTGATAACCTAGGCAACAGTGAAACGGAGAAAGACCGGTAGCAGACGTAGGTAGAGAATTATGGGCATACTCAGCCCAAGGTAATTGTTCGGCCCAAGATGAGGGGTTACGGAAAGCCAAACTACGCAGAAGTCGACTGATAATTTGGTTGGTGCGCTCAGCCTGACCGTTAGTCTGGGGGTGAAATCCCGAGGAGAGGCTGACGGACGCACCAATCAGACGGCAAAACTCCCTCCAGAACTGAGACGCAAATTGAGGACCTCTATCCGAAACGACGTCTGAGGGGAGACCGTGAATCTTGAAAACATTCCATGAGTAACCATTATCTGGGCCGTCTCTTTGGCAGATGGAAGTTTAGCGAGCGGAATAAAGTGCGCAGCCTTGGAAAATCGATCCACGACGGTCAGGATGACGGTGTTACCGGTCGACTGGGGAAGACCCGTAATAAAGTCGAGCGCGATATGAGACCAAGGACGAGACGGAACAGGAAGGGGTCTAAGAAGACCAGACGGCGGAGAATTACTCGACTTAGTCTGAGCGCAGACAGTGCACGAAGCAATAAAGCGACGCGTATCACGTTCGAGAGTGGGCCACCAGAAACATTGACGAATGACAGAGAGCGTGCCCCTAACGCCGGGATGGACAGTCAATTTAGAGGAGTGAGCCCACTGAAGCACCGCTAACCGTGTAGTAACTGGTACAAAAAGACAATTTCTAGGAACGTTACGTGGAACAACGGAGCGAGAAAGAGCGCGTTTAACTTGTCTTTCGATTCCACAGATAGCTGCTCCAATTACTCGACCTGACGAAACGATGACTTCGGGGGTCGAGGCAGCGTCTGGGGAATCAAAGAGGCGAGAGAGAGCGTCGGGCTTTATGTTCTTAGAACCAGGGCGAAAGGAAATGGTGAAATCAAAACGACCAAAGAACAAAGCCCAGCGAGCCTGACGAGCGTTAAGACGCTTTGCGGTGCGAATGTACTCTAGGTTCTTATGGTCAGTCCAGACGATAAAAGGAACGGTAGACCCCTCTAACCACTGTCGCCATTCCCCCAAGGCCAAACGAATGGCGAGCAGTTCACGATTCCCAACATCATAATTTCGTTCCGCGGGCGAGAGGCGGTGGGAAAAAAAAGCGCAGGGATGAACCTTGTCATCAATAAATGAGCGCTGAGAAAGAACCGCTCCGACGCCGACTTCGGACGCGTCAACCTCGACTATAAATTGTCTTGTAACATCAGGTGTCACAAGAATAGGAGCGGTGGTAAAAAGCGACTTTAACTGATCGAAAGACTCCTGAGCAGGCTTTGACCATTTAAAGCACGACTTGACTGAAGTAAGGGCTGTAAGAGGCGCAGCTACTTGACTAAAGTTACGTATAAAGCGGCGATAAAAATTCGCAAAGCCAAGAAAGCGCTGAAGCGCAACACGAGAGTCAGGAACTGGCCAATCGGTTACTGCCTGTACCTTAGTGGGGTCCATCTCAATGCCCTCAGCCAAGATAACGGAACCCAGGAAGGTGACCGACGAAGCGTGAAAAGTGCATTTCTCTGCCTTAACAAAAAGACGGTTCTCTAGGAGACGCTGGAGGACTCGGCGTACATGTTGTATGTGAACCTGGAGAGAGGGTGAGAAGATCAAAATGTCGTCAAGATATACAAAGACGAAAATATTGAGCATGTCCCTTAGGACGTCATTAATCAAAGCCTGAAAAACAGCGGGAGCGTTGACCAGCCCGAACGGAAGAACCCGATATTCAAAGTGACCTAACGGGGTATTAAACGCAGTCTTCCACTCGTCCCCCTCCTTGATGCGAATAAGATGGTACGCATTACGCAGATCCAATTTAGTAAAGACTTTAGCTCCTTGCAGTAACTCGAAGGCGGTTGACATAAGCGGTAAGGGATAGCGATTCTTAACGGTTATGTCAGAGGAGGACGCGACAATAGTACCAGCGTTGAGAGATTCAGAAAGATACTTCTCTAACGCATCGCGCTCAGGAGCAGACAGAGAAAAAAGCCTTCCGCGGGGCGGTGTGGTGCCGGGAAGGAGGTCAATAGCGCAATCGTAAGGACGGTGAGGGGGGAGAGAAGTGGCCCGTGAACGACTAAAAACCGCCCGCAAATCATGATATTCCTCCGGGACCCCGATCAAATCACCCGGTTCCTCCTGAGAAACAGAGACAAGAGAAACAGGAGGGTTAGCAGACATTAAACATTCGACATGACATGACAGGTTCCATGAGAGTATGCTATTATTAGACCAGTTAATGTAGGGATTATGTTTAACTAGCCAGGGGTGTCCTAAAACTACTGGAGAGTAATGGGAGTGAAAAACTAAAAAGGAAAGAGTTTCGTGGTGGTTGCCTGACACAGTGAGCGATAAGGGAGTGGACTGCAGATGGACCCTAGGAAGGGAACTACCATCTAGGGCAAAAAGGGGAGTGGCCTCCTCACGTCTCTTCAGGGGAATACCTTGTTTGAGTGCCCATGATTCGTCAAGGAAATTTCCTTCGGCACCAGAGTCAATCAAAGCGTTACATGAAACGAAGGTACCAGACCAGCGTAGAGTTATGGGAATGATGGTGCATGATTTAGATGGAGAGATCAGAGAGGTAGCGCTCGCCAGTAATCCCTCCTCTACTGGCGAGCGCTGGCTTTTACTGGGCAAACGGACACAAAATGGTTGGGCGCCCCGCAATACATGCACAGACGATTTATGAGGCGGCGTTCCCTCTCTTTGGCGGAGATACGAAGACCACCAAGTTGCATTGGTTCAGGCTCTGAGTGAGAAGGAGGAGAGCTGGAGACAGCAGACACAGGAGATGGTGAGGCAGAGTCCATGACTCTGGTGCGACGGCAGAGATCGAACCGCTTCTCAATGCGGATGGCCAGCTCGATGAGAGGATCCAGACGGGTGGGCAGTTCGCGAGCGATTACCTCGTCCTTGACGTTCGCATTAAGCCCCTCTAAGAAACGTGCGACCAGGGCTGGTTCATTCCATCCACAAGTAGTCGACAGGGTGCGAAATTCAATGGAATAATCCACTACTGTTCCTCTGCCCTGGCGGAGGGACGAAAGTATTCGAGAAGCCTCTTCCCCATGAGCTGAGCGGTCAAACACCTGAATCATCTCCTCTTTAAATGAGTCGAAGCGAGTGGTAAAGTCTACACCGGCCTCCCAGGCGGCAGTCCCCCATTCCCGAGCACGTCCAGTTAAAAGAGAGATGACGTAAGCCACCCGAGCTTGCTCCCTCGAGTATGTGGTAGGCTGAAGGGAGAACACAACCTCACATTGAGTGATAAATGAACGACACTGAGTAGGCTCACCGGCATAGCATGGTGGATTGTTAATGCGGGGCTCAGGAGCTTCCGAAGACCTGGGAGGAACTGGTGGATCTGTCCTGAACTGGTGGACCTGTAAAGACAGATCGGTGAGTTGGGCAGCCAGCATCTCAACCGCGCGCCGGGCGGCGGTCAGCTCCTCATCGTGTCGACCGAGCATGGCACCTTGCAATTCGACCGCCGTGTGAATCGGATTCTCCTTCGCTGGGTCCATGGTTTGGCCAGATTATTCTGTGGTGATGAAGATAAGACCCAAATGCGAAATAGAGGAACAGTCTCTTTAATTGAGAGAAAAGGTGAGTTCAACAGAAAAATGTTTCCTCTTCTTAGAAAGACAACAGAAAAGTCGCCAACAAGGCAGATGCTCTAATAACAGATAACAGAAAGACTCGTCTTGAGTAGGCAGCAGCAAACAGTCTGGGAAAGGGATCCAGCGGGCACTGTCCTCTGATCTCTTATGTGAATTAGCAGCAAACAGATGAAGAGGCGAATGTTCAGGGTGATCGTCAGCACCCGGCAGGCTGGACAGAGTGCAGAACAAATGGTTACTAATGAACAGATAGAAATAGACCTGTGCCTGGCTGGATGAACAATCGGTCTTGCACTCGTGTAGACACGGACAGCACTTGGACAGGACTCAGACTAGACTCGGACAGGACTCAGACAGGACTCAGACAGGACTCGGACAGCAGATAAGAAAAGACTTCTTGCATCAGTAGCGTATGAAAATAATCTGGCAAAGAAGCAGGGAAAAAGGGAAGCTAGAAGTAGCAAACACAATTAGAGAAAACAGAGAACAGGAGTGAAGGAATTAGCGTGATGACAAGTAGTAACTGGAAACAGCTGAAGATAATTAAAGGTGAACTGAGGTAATGTGTGAGTGTGTGTGACCAGAAGAGGGAGACAGAGAAAGATACCAGAATGATGACAGGATGATGACAGGAGAACACAGGAGAGGAATACGCTGGAGTACCAACACTGGAGAACAGGTAAGCAGTCCACTTCATAGAAACAAGACCAGACAATGATGTGAGACGAGGTGTGTGCTTTTGTAGCTGGCTTGATGATGGTGCAGGTTTAGAGTGTTTAGTACTCTGGTGAAGGTGTGCTGTGTGAATGGCTGATGTGACAGCCTGGCAGATCCGTGACATTAAACAACAATAATAAAGAATCAGAACATTTGCAATCAATGTGTAGGGCAGGGGTTCTCGACTCTGGTCCTCGAGGTCTATTTTCCTGCAGAGTTTAGCAGCAACCTTGATCAAACTCACCTGCTTATTGATCTTATGGGGACATGTTTTTGGTCCCCACAAGGAAAACAGCTTGTAAATCATACTAAAGGTGTGTTGTTGTTGTTTTTGTTTGTTTTTAAACGTAAAAATGCAGAACATTTTCTGTAATGGTAGGTTTCAGATTAGGGGATATAATTTGTACAGTAAAACAAATCATTATTTCTATGGAAAATCCCCATAAAACATGAAAACACAACGTGTGTGTGTGTGTGTGTGAGTGTGTGTGTGTGTGTGTGTGTCTGTGTAAATTAGTCTACTACAAACTTCCTTAACAGTATTTATGCTTAAAGAACACTCAGCAGCAGTGTACCAATGTAAAGAACATGTACTGTAGATCTAACAAAAAACAATGTCAGTGTGTGCGTGAGATTGTGTGTCTATGTGTGAATATTCTCAATCAAACAAATGGTGAAAAATCAATACTTTTAACCCTCTGGAGTCTGGGGTTATTTTGGGGTCCTTGAGATGTTCTGACATGCCCTGACATTTGTGTTTTTTTCAGTTGCTTATAAACATATCAATGGCAAAAAAAAATTACACTCTATTTAGCACAAACAGGACTACCATAATATGTGAGCCACGTGTATGTACATGTTTTCATTTTTGAGAGAATAATGTTTATGCATGGTTATTGAAAAAACTAAAAATGAAAGTTTCTGAAATAAGGCCACAAAACACATAGTAAATATGTGTCAATAAGACTTTTGACTAATGGATGTCCTCGCCTAGAGTTTTTTCTTCAAAATGATGTGAAAATCATCCTGCCTAATCATTCACATAAAACGATACATTGATTTAAGTTTTGCAAAACACTTTTAGTTTGGAAAGCCAATATGCGGATGGGGCGTAAACGATCATGCATATTTAGTAGTTCACACCTGATTAGACAAGGCCCCTGCATACTTAATGAGCCATTCATTCAGGTGTGTCACCTATAGCTAACTTAAATATACAAGCTTCATAAAAATGATCATTCTAGAAGAAAATTTCAGATGGCATTTAGAGGCTTTTGCATCTGAACTCTTCATATATATACACACACATATATATATATATATATACACTACCAAATTGGTTCACAGTTGGAGGCATCGCATTTTTTTTTTTTTTTTCACAAATTGTGCTTGCAAATTGTATAATATCCAAGGTAAACATGTCTAGTAATTGTGCAGTTAATTCTCATACTGTATTTTCAGTTTTGGAATATTTATCCTCTCCACAAATTTGTCACTAATAAAACACAATACAAATTATTTAAAGAAAAAAATTATATTTACTTGTTTACATCTACCTTATAAATATATATTTTTTATTAAAAAGGTTACAATTACAACAATTCAAGTGTAATCTTTCTTTTTAAAAACTAAAGTATACAAAATGTATTATTTGATGACTTTATTTTTGATAATTTTTGATATTTTTCCTCATCTCAGTATAGCAATAGAGTTTGCTAAAAGCTGTTCATTCAATACAGCAGTATTTGAAAATCGATAATATTTTGTAAAATTACATTTATATTTGCATTTATGTCAAAACCTAGACACTTTATTTCAACATATTTCAGTCGATTTTACTCATCTCAGTATAGCAATACAGTTTGCTAAAACATCATCATTCATTCACACACGCAATTTAAATTTAAACTGTCTTTTTGTGAGCTGTGGTAAACAGCGTGCACCTCTGCCGTTCATTCATTCATAAACAGAAACCCGATTCACGTGAGAAGGAAAAAAACTTACTACACCATTCCTCAGCTCGCTCCTCGATATACCCGCACTTCTGAGGGACATTTTCCATTATTATTATTCCTCACAGCGCTGTGAGACGGTGTAAACAAGTAGGCTACAATGATCTGATTCAACTTGTTTTCTCGAGCTGATATGAGGGCGTTCACAGTTTGCACAGATTGCCTCAGTCATTTGCGTTTGAATAGCGCGCGCTCTCCGAGGGCGGAGTCACATTACAAGTAATTAGATGAGATGAGAACGACTGACATCTCGCTCTTTTCTTACAGATTACATGAACTGAGAATATTTGTTTTTTATATAAATTACTTCATTTAAAAGAAGAGAATTCAAGCTTCATGCCTGTGTGTCTGTATGTCTGTTTGACTGAGTATTCGCTGAGTTACAGTTCATTTTCGGGCGCGTTTCAGAATGGACTACACGGACAGAGAGAAGGCAGAACTCGCTTCGTGTTTATTTTTCTTTATTTGGCAAAAAGCACAACACTTTGTTTTTATTGTGAGTACACAAAAATAACACACATTTAACAGAATCGATTGATGTATGAAACTCCTATGGAAAATCAAAGTCAACAGAGTATTTATGAGTTTCTTTTACACTGATAAAAAAAAAGCGAGCTGGTATCGCCGGCGATACCGTCCACCTCAGGGGGTTAACCCTAGAGTGCAGGCTTGGTGTGTCAGGGTTCCACCAGATTCACTCACTCCTCCCACTCGTTCACTCACTCCTCCCACTCGCTCATCATCTCCGGAGTACTAATCATCATCACCTGCATCTCATCATTCCACCACCCTTTATATTCAGCTCCTCTTCTCACACTCATTGTCTGGTCTCGTCTCTACAAGACACACAGACTCTCTAATGCTACTTACCCGCTACTCACCTGAGATTCATCCGTCTACATCCGAAGCTCCGTCTGCCTTCTTCAGTCTTCAGCCCTCTTCCTGAGATCTTCCAGCCGCCATCTGAAACAGAGACTCTGATTATTCTTCAGTTAAGTTCCTGTCTGATTATCATCTGCTTGCATACTCACAATATCTCCATCTGGTTCCGTGTTTCTGTTAATAAAGCTACATTTCACTTACCACCTGTCTGACTCCTGTTCCATCCGTGACATGGTGGGCCTAGAGACTGCATTTTTCCTACACTTCCTTTGGCTTTAAATTACCAAATGGCTCCATATAGACAACACAAATGTTTTAACTGAGGTCTCAGAATCCTCACGACTGGCTTTCAGCATTTTCTTCGCAACTGCTCTGACTGTCCTGCCCTTCTTTGAAACCTCATCAGTTCCTTTTTATTAAAACACTGGCCGGCGACACATCCATCTGCCTTTATTTTCCACTGTCTAGGCATTCAGTAAAATTAAAAAGAAATCAGCAACCAACATGCAGCATCCCATGCTGGGACCAGCCGTCTTAACTGAAAGCAACTTGCACTGAAACACCTTAAAGGGGTCCTATTATGCCCTTTTACAAAGTCTTGATGTTGTGAACTTTTGCAGAGCGTTTCTGTTCTTGGTTTTGTTGTGAACTTTTGCAGCGCGTTTCTGTATTTGGTTGTTTTGTGAATATTTGGAGCACACATGTGTTGTGATAGTGATGAAGATGTTTTCTTAATTTGTGGGTGTTTTTCTATTTGCATGTGTTTTCTTCAGTTGCAGCACGTTGAGCTCTCTCGGCCACCGTAGTAAACTCTGTATATTTGTGCAGTGTGCGCATGTCAAAAAATCTATTCTGATTTGAAGCTTGTAACATAAGCACATCAACCTGATCACTTATTTAGCATTCATGTAAACACTACATTCAGATTCATCAATGGGAATGAATTTAGGGTGTCATCAACACTCAAAATGTCCCTCAGCAACATTTACTAAGACTGCCTCTGACTAAAGTTTTTTTTTAAGGTTGACCAGTAGTCATTCATTTAAGCCATTAATCGACTAAAAGCTTGCCGCAAGGAACCGGTAGAAGTAATGATTATGAATGTGTCTGTGGCGAGGGGGGCGTGGTTTCGCGAAGTCTGTAGCGGGAGAGAAAGGAGGGGGCCGAGCGGTGAGTAAGTAGGTCAAGTGCAGATGATGAACACCTGTGTCTGATTGCAGTAATTGGCATGGAGAGACTGCATATAACCTGGGAGAGCGAGAGAGATGACGAGAGAGTTTTGGACTGGGACCTCACGAGGACGCTGACGTGGAATGAGAGCAAGCTGAACGCTGGGATTATTGTTTTGTGAGAAGCTGTGTTTATCACGGTGAAGGCGATTTGTGCGCACCTTTTGTTTTATTTGAAAAGAGCTAATAAAAGTGAGTGTCCCAGTCAGCCGACCCCTGTCTTCTTCCTTCCTATACGAACGAAACTACGAACCTTATTACAGTGGTGCCGAAACCCGGGAAGGAAGAAGATCATCGCCGCCATGCAAAACCCGCCAGCCTCGCCATTTGCGGATATCATCCAAACGCTCGCCGGTCTTCACCAGGAACAACATCGACAGCTGCTGGCCATAAAGGAGGAGCAAGATCATCGTTTTGAAGCGCTCCTCCGAGGCCAGCATGAAGACCGCGAGCTGTTCCGGAGCTGGATAGACCGGGAGGTTAGGGCTGTGCCCCAACCATCTAAAGACATATCCTCACCGCTGCCGCTGAACAAGATGGGGCCACAGGATGACCCCGAGGCTTTCTTGGACTTATTTGAAAGATCAGCGGAGGATAGGGGATGGCCCTCCACGGACTGGCCAATGCGGCTCATCCCGTTGCTTTCCGGAGAAGCACAAGTAGCCGCACACCAACTGCCAGTCCGGAATCTCCTGGTCTATAAAGATCTTAAACGTGCCATACTACAGCGGGTCGGCCGGACCCCAGAACAACACTGACAGAGGTTCAGGACCCTGAGCCTCGAAGAGTCCGGCCGGCCCTTCATCATGGCACAACAGCTCCGGGACTCCTGCCGCAAGTGGCTGATGGCCGATGGAAGCGACGTCGAGGGAATCATCGACCGAGTGGTACTGGAGCAGTTCATCTCAAGACTGCCAAAGAGAACTGCAGAGTGGGTCCAGTGCCACCGCCCGACGTCGCTGAATCAGGCCATCCAGCTGGCGGAGGACCAAATGGTGGCGTGTCCGGGGGTCGGCGAACCTCTACCATCTGCCTCTCTTCCTCTCTCTCTCTCTCCCTCTCCCTCTAGACCTGTCCCCCTCCCCAGGACCCGAGGGGGGCTGCCGCCGAAACCCCTGCCGCGGTGGAGGACGGGGAGCCAGAGCGAGCCGGCGGCACCTTCTAGAGCCTTTACCCGGGGAGGGGGCTCGTTTGCTGGGTCGGGGCCCCCTCAAGCGGCGCCGGCGTTCTCTCCACGCCAATTCCTTGACCCGCTTCCTGCCCACAGAGCGGAGGGGAAGCCTGGGCCGGCTTGTTGGCGCTGCGGGGACCCGGGTCACTTTATCGATCGGTGTCCAGTGATGGAGGTGGGGACGCTGATCCGGGTCCCCGACGCCCCACGAGCTGCCCCCGATCAAGCTGGCCAGTACCAGATACCTGTGAGGGTACGGGAGGTCCCCCAAGCCTCCACGGGGTTTTCCCCCTTCGAGCTTCTCTATGGACGTCAGCCTCGCGGGGTGTTGGATGTCCTTAGAGAGACTTGGGAGGACGGACCTTCAAATAGCAAAAATGAAATTCAGTATGTCATGGACCTGAGAACAAAACTCCACACTTTGGGGCGGCTATCCATGGAGAATTTGGTACAGGCTCAGGACAGACAAAGTCGGTTGTACAACAGGGGGGCTAGACTGCGTCAATTTGCACCGGGAGAAAAAGTGCTTGTATTACTTCCCACTTCTAGTTCGAAATTACTCGCAAAGTGGCAAGGACCCTTCGAGGTCACACAGCGAGTTGGGGATCTCAATTATGAGGTAGTACGAACAGATAGAGGCGGGACACATCAAATATACCACCTCAACCTCCTAAAAAAATGGTCTGAGGTGGAGTCAGTGATGCTGGCGATGGTGGTGAGCGGAGAGGAGGATCTCGGTCCGGAAGCGGTTATAAAAACTCAATCCCTCGCTCTGGACCCTGGGGGAGACCACCTCTCACCATCCCAACTCACTGACATAAAGAATTTGCAGGCAGAATTTGCCGATGTGTTTTCGCCTCTGCCTGGTCGGACAGATCTCATTCAGCACCACGTTGAGACCGAGCCGGGTGTGGTAGTTCGCAGCCGGCCGTACCGCCTGCCAGAACACAAAAAAAAAGTAGTGCAGAGCGAATTAGAGTCAATGATGGATATGGGAGTAATAGAAGAATCCAACAGTGACTGGGCGAGCCCGATAGTTTTAGTTCCTAAAACGGACGGCTCGGTCAGATTCTGTGTGGATTACAGGAAGGTGAATGCTGTGTCGAAATTCGACGCTTATCCAATGCCTAGGATTGACGAATTGCTTGATCGGCTGGGTACTGCTCGTTTTTATTCGACACTGGACTTAACGAAGGGATATTGGCAGATCCCCTTATCACCCATGTCCAAAGAAAAGACCGCTTTCACTTTTACACCAATTTGTCACCCTTCCTTTCGGTTTGTTCGGGGCTCCAGCAACGTTTCAGCGTCTGATGGACAGGATTCTCCGGCCGCATTCTGGATATGCTGCTGCCTACTTGGATGATATCATCATCTATAGTGGTGATTGGCAGCGGCATATGCAGCAGTTGCGGGCTGTCCTGAAGACGCTGAGAAGGGCTGGACTCACGGCCAACCCGAAGAAGTGTGCGGTTGGGCGGGTGGAAGTTAGATATCTGGGCTTCCACTTGGGTCATGGACAGGTGCGTCCCCAAATTGATAAGACAGCAGCAGTTGCAACTTGTCCAAGACCCAAGACCAAAAAGGAGGTTAGACAGTTCTTGGGGCTGGCGGGATATTATAGAAGGTTTGTACCTAATTATTCGGACCTCGCCAGCCCGCTGACTGATCTGACTAAAAAGGAGGTACCAGATACGGTTCAGTGGACGGAGCAGTGTCAGCAGGCTTTTACTCAGATAAAGGCTGCTTTGTGTGGCGGCCCACTCTTACATGCCCCTGACTTTTCTCTCCCTTTTATTCTGCAGACCGACGCATCGGACAGAGGGATGGGCGCAGTCCTGTCCCAGGAGGTGGGGGGTGAGGAGCGGCCGGTGCTGTACATCAGTCGGAAGCTCTCAAAGAGAGAGACGATGTACAGCACCATAGAGAAGGAGTGTTTAGCCATCAGGTGGGCCGTCCTCACCCTCCGCTATTACCTCTTGGGACGGGAGTTCACCCTCTGCTCGGACCACGCTCCCCTGGCTCCACCGCATGAAGGATACCAACGCGCGGATCACTCGTTGGTATCTAGCTTTACAGCCTTTTAAGTTCCAGGTGATCCACAGGCCGGGTGCACAGATGACTGTGGCTGACTTCCTCTCCAGGAGGAGGGGGGGGGAGGCTGCAGGCCGGATGGCTCCCCGGCCTGAGTCGGGCGGTGGGGGTATGTGGCGAGGGGGGCGTGGTTTCGCGAAGTCTGTAGCGGGAGAGAAAGGAGGGGGCCGAGCGGTGAGTAAGTAGGTCAAGTGCAGATGATGAACACCTGTGTCTGATTGCAGTAATTGGCGTGGAGAGACTGCATATAACCTGGGAGAGCGAGAGAGATGACGAGAGAGTTTTGGACTGGGACCTCACGAGGACGCTGACGTGGAATGAGAGCAAGCTGAACGCTGGGATTATTGTTTTGTGAGAAGCTGTGTTTATCACGGTGAAGGCGCTTTGTGCGCACCTTTTGTTTTATTTGAAAAGAGCTAATAAAAGTGAGTGTCCCAGTCAGCCGACCCCTGTCGTCTTCCTTCCTACACGAACGAAACTACGAACCTTATTACAGTGTCAAAAAATAAATAAATAAAAATAGCAGGGAGATATTTTATTTATTTATTAATAAACTAGTGTTAAACTAGAAGAAAGAAACTTATTTGGGTTTAAAAAAAGCTTGAGAGACTTAATGATGACAATTTTCATTTTTGGGGGAACTTTCCCTTTAATGTTAATAAAACAACAAAAAACTAAGAAAATCACACAATGTTCTGAAAACTTTAATAATAGCTTCAATTCACGAATTCACATGTACATTAAATCAGATGCAGTAATTTATGTGTATTTGGTGTGCTGTCCGGGAGAGGGCTCCGAGCTCGGAATTTGGCCCGAACCCAGAGTACTCCCCCCTTTTGACTGGGATAGAAAACCAGCCAAGAGTGAGGTGCTGGGGTGGTGGAGCGATGCTGTGAAGTCAAATTCAAATTTGTCAAAAAGTCTAATTCACGTTTTCTGCCGTCTTATGTCCGTGACGGTGCCGGTGTCCGTGCTGGTGACCGTGCCGGTTACCGTGTCCATGCTGGTGTCCGTGCTGGAGACCATTGTCCGCGCCGGAGACGGTGGTGTCGGAGTCCGTGCCGGAGACGTTGGTATCCGTGTCGGAGATGGTGGTGTCCGTTTCCATCCCGGAGACGGTGGTTTCGGTGTCTGTGCCGGAGACGGTGATGCCCGTGCCGGAGACGGTGGTGTCCGTGGTCAGGCACAATTGCTTGCCTTTTGTTACTCTTATTGCTAGTTATTATTGCACTTAAGTGGCGTACTGTCCCGCATTAGTTTTGATTTGAGAAGAACCAGGTATTTAAGTCAGCAGAAGAATTGTCAGCAGTCAGCAGTCAACATAGCTGACTTCATTCCAGCCAACTCAATCTACTCTCAATATCTTGGGCTTGACTGAGATCTGATTCGTCCAGAAGATGCAGCAACCTCCGCTGTTCTCTCTAACAACTTCTCTCTCTATCACACTCCTCTCCAGTCTGGGAGGGGTAGGGGCACAGGTCTTCAAATTTCTAACAATTGGAAATACTCAACCCACTCTTCTCTATGCAATAAAAATTCATTTGAATTCTATGCTATTACAGTTACAACTCTTATTAAAATCCACATTGTAGTAATTTATCGCCTCCAAGGTCAATTGGGCTCCTTTGCAGCGGAGCTGGATGTGCTGCTGTCCTCATTCCCTGAGGATGGCAGTCCACTTGTACTCTTTGGCGATTTTAACATACATCTAGAGAAGTCTTATACTACAGACTTCCTCTCTCTCCTAGCATTATTTGATCTCAAACGGCTCATCACCACAAGTACTCACAAATCAGGCGACCAACTTGACCTAATTTTCACATGCAAATCAAAAGACCCATCTGACCTGAGTATGTATCAGTCTCTGTCTCATCCTTTTCTGTTGAAGTTCATGCTGCTAAATCTTCATATTTCCACAACATGACACACAGTGCTTCAAACACACGCACACTTTTCCAAACATTCAACTCTCTCCTCTGTCCCCCTCCGCCATCACCCAGCACCTCTTTAACTGCTGATTATTTTGCTAATTTCTTCACTGACAAAACAACAACCATCAGCAGTCAGTTCTCAGCTCCAGAAATCTTCTCTCCTCCTTCTCTCCACTCACTGAGGCAGAAGTATCTAAACTTCTCCTCTCCAGTCATCCCACCACCTGCCCACTAGATCCCATCCCCTCACACCTTCTACAAGCCATCTCTCCTACACTTTTACCTGCACTCACACAGATCATCAACTCATCTCGCCATACTGGCATGTTCCCTACCACATTTAAGCAGGCTTGGGTAACCCCACGGCTTAAAAAACCCACATTAAACACGTCACTTGTAGACAGTCACCAGCTGGACATCAACCAATCTGGTTTCAAGAATGGCCGTTCAACCAAGACTGCATTATTGTCGGTCACTGAAGACCTGCGGTTTGCAAAAGCTGATTTCAAATTATCAGTTCTCATTCTTCTCGATCTATCTGCTGCCTTTGACACTGTGAATCATAAGATCCTTCTGTCCACCCTCTTATCACTGGGCATCACAGGAACTCCACTTCACTGGGTTGAATCTTATCTTATGTCTTTAAAGGGACACTCCACCCATTTGCATTAAGCTTTGCATTGTTAGAAACCCAGTCATACTATTGAATGGTCGTGCAACACTCTCTCATTTTCCCCTGAGACGGGAGAAATCCGTTATTTACCTCTTACACTTCCTCCTACAATGACGCAAAAATCGTCATTTTGCGTCATTGTCGGAGGAAGTGTAAGAGGGGGGGATTTCTGTTGAGACTACAGACACTCGTTCCTCATCTTTCCCAGGGGCGGGACCCGCTCACGCTACAGACCTATTACAGATCAGTGGGTGGGACTTTACTCTCTGAAACTGAAAGCAATATCCTCCATCTTGTTTGAAGCTAAGCTAACAGGCGCTGTGGAGACAGATGTAAAGTTATGACAATAGCGGAGGAGAGTGCTCAATATGATATAGAAGAAGAGGATTTCGGAAGTCTGATGCTTGAATCAGGTGTTTGTGGCTACCTTTACAAGCCGCATTATAGCGAAGAGCAGCCGAGGCAGAAGACCTGCCTGCCGCGGACGAGGAGCCCAGACTGGCTCGAGTTAGGGCGGACTGGTGGCGCCGGTGATCTCACTATGCAACTACGAACCGCTACGAACACAGAGATAGAGTCCGTCTGCGGCAAAGAATTTCAACGATGACAATTTCTCCTGGACGAAATCTCTGAATCAGACAAGGACACGGATGTTTGTGTTGTGAACTATCCTAGTTTCGCACCGCATATGTTCTGACTGAACATCCAGGTACCATGCAATAATTCACCTTTTCGAAAGAAATACAAACGAGGAGTAATGCACTGAGTTCGCCAACTAACTAGACATTTTGTGTGAAATGAATTTCAAGCTCTGGTGGTAGCTAGCCTTGTAGACGGAAGAGTGATTTCTCTTATAGGCAGATATGCGCTTTCTGGATTAGTGGGAGTGGCTTGCGGAGCTGTGCAATGTGGTGCATTGTGGGAGTTGTTGTCTTTCATACAAATGCGTCCTGAAGTTATTTTTTGTCTTTCCTCGGTCACGAAGGCACCAAATTCAAAATTTATTTTACATTTCGACTACATATATGACCCACTTTAAATAAAAAACAATGTTCAAATGGGTAGAATGCCCCTTTAAGGGTTGCCTGGAGAGAGGAGGTATCCAAATCACATTAACTGATCACAGGGTTTCCTCACTGTTCAGTTCTTGGACCCATCCTCTTCTCCATTTACACTACATTAAGTTTCTCTTATCACCATTGCTATGGTGATGACACACAGCTCTACCTATCATTTCAACCAGAAGATCCCACAGAATCTCAAGCTGTCTGGCGGACATCTTGGCATGGATGACAGAACATCACTTGCAGCTCAACCTGGCCAAGACTGAGCTTCTCGTTTTCCCTGCCAATCAGTCTCTACAGCACGATTTCAGCATCCAGCTAAGTACATCATCTATTACACCATCAAGGTCAGCTAGAAATCTTGGAGTAATCTTTGAGGTCCAACTGACCTTCAAAGACTGCAATGCAAAGACAGCTTGGTCATGCAGGTTTGCACTACACAACATCAGGAAGATCAGGCCTTTCCTAACTGAGCATGCAACACAACTTCTCGTCCAGGCCCTGGTAATTTATTGGCTGGATTACTGTAATGCTCTTCTGCCTGGACTTCCATCGTGTGCCCCAATCAAACCTCTACAAATGAACTCTACCAGAACGCAGGGCCCACGTCACACCTCTTTCGTAATCTCTCTGTACTGGCTAAAACTCGCTGCTCGCATCAAGTTCAAGGAATTAACGCTTGCTTTCAGACCACAGGCTCAGTACCTTCCTACTTCCACTCGCTCTTACGAGTCTACATCCCTATCAGAAGCCAACGATCAGCAAATGAGCGGCAACTGGTGGTACCATCACAGAGAGGCACAAAATCAATCTCCAGAACATTTTTGTTCACTGTTCGATGTCCCCGCTTTCATCTGGAATGCAGAATACCTGACAACATTCAAAAGACAGCTGAAACTCAAATCTTCCATGAGTACTTAACCTCATCATCATAAAAAAAAATATGCCTTTACTTTCCTTTAATCCATCCCTATTCTATCTTCTGCTACTTTAAGCAATGTCTAAAACGTTGTATATTTCTTGCATTTGTTTGCCTCTTCACGATGAATCGCTTGCAGTATTCCTCATTTGTAAGTGGCTTTGGATAAAAGTGTCTGCAAAATGAGTAAATGTAAATGTAAATTAATTCAATTAATACTTTCAAACCCATTCCTTCCGCTCAGCATGGACTGATGGTAGCTTGGATGCCCAAAGGCTCTCAAAGGCTGAGTTTGTTTTCATCTGTCATGACGCTCGCTGAAATTCTTTGCCGCCCTCGTACGATGGGCCGTTTCGAGTCGTTAAAACGTTCCTGGTCGACATCACAGGCCGTCCAGAATGAGTCACTGTCGATCGACCAGCTCATGGAGAGCTAGGTCAGCTGATGGCTAGCCACCAACAATGGGACAAACCCCAGGGAGAAATCTCAAACTGTTAAGGAGGTTTAACCTCACGTCACTGCACATGTTCAGGAAGACAAGTTCGAGCTCCAAGCAAGCTGATGTTGCTGGTGTTGGTGAATTCTGGCGGGACCTGTAGGGGCAGATATAAGCAACCCACACATCACTGATCCATAATTCACACATAATTAATACATCATCTACATAGAAACACACATGCATATTTGACAGTCCCCTATACGAAGCGGGAGAGTTTGAGAGTTTTGTTGATGCGTTGTTTCGACACAGAAGTTGAGAATAAAAATACAGTGGTTTTGGTCAGTTGAATTCTTGATAGATCGAAAAGCTACACCATTGTTTTGTTGTAATGTTGTTGTTTTTTTTCTAAGGCACGTTTAAAAAAGCTACTTAATTGTCCTAATTGAACTAAGGTCTAATCATGGCTTAATCTAAGCCCTGTCTGTGAAACCAGCCCTGCGTCTCAATGTCCATACTGTCCATCCTAAACAGTATATAAGATTAAAATAAGTGTTGCAAAGCATTGTATGTTGAGAAGAGAATGCCAGAAGTCCCTGGATGGCCTACTATTTCCGGTGGATTTTTGGAAGTGTGGATCCGTGCTCACTATAACAGCTAATATTGCCCACAATTCAATGCTTTGGAGGAGGATCCAGTTCAGAAATTAAAGCTTTAGCATAAGTTCTGCCGGGAAGACTCAATTGTTACGTCACTTTACCTTCTCATCTATCCAGTCATATTCTAATACTCGTGGTATAAAAGATTGGTACTTACACATGTTTGAGTTCACAGATGCTGACGCTTCCATTCACCTCCATCCTCCCCACCACCTCCAAGACGGATCCTTTCCTTCATCCTCCCCACCACCACCACCAGGATGGTCCCTTCCCATACCTCACAGGGGGTCGGCTGCGCCCCTGCCTTCGTCTTCAGGCAGGATATGCAGAGTCCGGACCCTCGGATTGCGAGCTACGGACGGGGCCTACGCCAAAGAACTTTATTGCTTGCTGGGCTGTTAATAAATGTTTAATTGTCACAGTATTTATTCTCCCGAGTCTTTCTGGTAGAACTACAAACACGAGTAAAAAGTGTTCAGAAAACTACAAAATATGGCGGATGTGCGCGATCGACGGTTAAGTAGAGAGGTTTGGATAAAGGGGTTTGAGTGACTAATAATCAACATCTAAGTTGATGTTATCCATGTTATATTTCATCTGCAACAACAACGTGAACTTTCATAAAGATCCGTTATTTAGCCATTTGGCATCGTTATGCATGAATATGAGGAGAGTATCCGCATGAAAGACTGCAGATGAACATGCTACTGCATTTCTCTCCGATACGGTAGGAAATTGAATTAAATTAAATGTGGAGGATTTTATCTTTGACAAGATGATTGACATGTCAGTTTACGTGACAGGATGCATGTAACTAAGCGACAGAGAGTAACCGGTAAAGACGCTATTTTAGTAGTAAAAAATAGTACAAGTAGGCGAATTGAGACCGCCATATGCGTTTCTCCGCCATATTTAAAATACAGGAAGTGACATCAGTCTTAACCAAAACAATGCCAATGCACTGTAATATCTCAAACGCTAGATGGCGCTAAACAGACTTTTACAGCCAAGTATGGGACTCTTCTACTCATGTTTCATATACATTTAGGTAGATATTAAATATAATTGGCATGAAAAATTGGGTCACATGGATGTAGAAATATTATAACCCATATGCTAATTACGATGGATTTGGTGCTTCTGCGGATCTGTAATTCACGCCTTGAATATTAAGTGTTTGTTTATACTTTATTGATAAATAGTGATTGTTCAGAATTAGAATGTATATATGACTGTGTGCATATCTATAATAATAATTATTATTATTATTTTCAGAAGTCAACAATGACACTGCAAAAATGATTGTATAAGCTTGACTGTTTAACATAACACAAAAGTTATATTTCCATGTGCAGATTATGCCTATAGTAATAAAAACATCACATAATCAATGCTTCTTTAACAAAGATTATCTATGAGTTAAATCAATCATACACAATGTATAAACATATAAAAGAAGCCAGTAAATTACAGTAATTCATACAAAGTTTAATAAAGCAATAAATAGTTTAAATAGCCCATTGGGCTGATTCATTCACATTGATTAAAGTGTTTTTATCATTGATGTTGAGCTCAAGGTGTTTTTAGTAACTAATTGCTAAATAAAATTGTAGTCTGTGGTTTTGTCTCTGCTCGTCCTTTTCCTTTAGTTGAAAGCCTGTTTGGGGAGGCTTGAAAATTTGGGGTCTTGAGTACGGGCCTTACTAGTGTAAGTCGATTGAGTCATACGGTCACAATAATATTTGATGGATCCATGGTCCTCACTCGTCTTCTGCCAAACTAACCTCAATGCCTTGCTCCAAAGTTATTATCAAATATTGACAGGGAAAGGCACCACTGAAGACTTCAGTCTTCCTATTGTCCACCGCTGTCTAAGCCATATAATGAAAAATGCTAAATCCCTGTGTAAAAAGCAGTAAGTAAAACCTTAAAATATATATTTTTTTTCATAAAACAGATAATCAAATGAATGGCAACGAATTATTCATGATGATTTATGACAATGTTGTTATTTTTATTTCTCTCTCAGTGCACCCAAGAACTACAAGTTGGTCATGCATGTTTTCGGACTTTTGACCACAGCAAGTCCCATTGTTGAGTTTGATGAAATGCTCCTTAGTTGCACTGTCATCGTCTCAAGCCCATGCAGCTCTGAACATGTTGAGAAGCACTTCAACAACATCCAGACTTTGTTGACCACCATTGGGGAATCAGCTGTTGATGACAGCAGCATTGCTCCTGATGACCTTGAGGTACACAGTAAACATGAAAAATGTCTTCAAATTATGTCTTCTGCTAACCTGATTAAAATCACTCATGTAAACATCATGTAAAATTTCATATTTTAGGACACCTTCAGTCGGACGTCTTTTCACAGACATTTCATGGAGGTCATAGGCACTGCACCCCTCAATGAAAAAGGGGATCCAAATGTGTCCTACAGTGAGACATTCATCTCCACTCTGGCTGCCTACTTCTTGCCTCATGCAGCTCTTTGGACAGCATGATGCTGGGTCAGTTACACTTTTTTGTGATTGAAAGAGTCACTCAGAGAAAGACTTAAACATATCTTTGGTTACTACAATAATTTAGGTGTAAAGTTGTACTTGACATGACCATGTAGAATGTTTGTCAGATGTCTGTAGTACTTTTGGCCCATTGCCAGGCATGGACGTAGTCAGCCCATCAAATGCTTGCTCCAAGGCAGATATCAAAATCTACTAATCACATTCACAGTAAATTTGTTATGCAAATTAATTATTCAAGGTAACTTTCAGCTTTGTACAGATGTTGTTTTAGGTACTGTATAGATATGATGTAGAGTATGCAGAGAAGTTTCCCTAAAACATGACCAAACAAGATGTAAAAATAATATGTTATACTGTATCTTCAGGGGACCTGGGCAGGCATGGTGAAGGACCCCCATACCATCTATTCTCAAAGACAAAGATTTCAAAGAACAAACGCCAGGTGTGGAATAATTTGGATGAATGTATGCAATCTAATGTTTAAATGTCTGAACCTATTACTTTACTCTGAGTCCTCAGATAAGATACTATAGCCCTTATTATTTTCTTATCAGAATTTCACGCAGGACAACAAGACACAAGGAATTATGGAAAAGAGTCAGTGGGACTTGAAGAAAATTCGCTTTAAGGAAGACGACTGACCAGACTTGACTTCATAATGATTACAAAGACACGCACACTGCACTTTTAAGGGAATTTAACGATGCGGAACGTATCCAAGTCTGTTGGTGCTTCAGTGACTACTTCGCTCAGAGAACCTGTCAATCACAGCTGTCAATCATGACGTTACACCACTGTTTTTATAGCATTGTGTAACTAACTAAAACAAACTTATTTTAAAATTGACCTCCTCTACAAAATAGTGCATTACTCAGAAAATATACATCTGCGACATTTAATATTTGGACTTTAATCACTATTTATGTTTGTCTTTCTTCAGAAAAAAATATGAACCAAATCAAAAAATTGAGCCGGGGAAGTTTCTGAAATTTGTTTGATTTGACACAGAATGACCCTTCTCAGAAACTAAAGCTGAAATGCATATCATAAAAACTAAATGTGTTAGCAGCACAATCCAATAATGATAAAGTGATAATATCTCTGATGCCCGTGATCTGTATTGTTACCTTCAGATGAGCTTGATGGGTCGGATGAGATGGGTCGGATGAGATGGATCGGGATGAGGAGCCGTGCTCTACATCAAAGCCCTCCTGTGATGCCCAAACACAGTGGTCAGACCCAGAGATGGAGGACCACACCTATTCAAAGGGCCGACCATCCCCTGCAGAATGAGCACTACACCATCCCCACAATTATCATGTACAACTGTGCTGTGTTACCCCACTATTTAATTCGACAAATAAAGTCATTTAGCATTAAACATTACGTTACTTGCGGCTAATTCGTTAGTATTGTTTTGAATATGGCCAAAATTACATACTGTGCCTTTAACTTTTTATAATAATGTACGGCTGACATGGTTCCCTGTAGGCTATTGTTCACAGCATTAGTTTAGACAGATGTTTTTCCTTGAGAAACACAATAACACACTGTACCTGATATACAGTATTTCAAAATGAATCAACATTGAATCTAATCGAAATCAAGATCGAAATCAAACCGCAAGCTTATTGAATCAAATGTATTTGTGAAATTTGTGTTAATACTATAATTCTCACTCCAAGCTGAACTCAGAAGTTGGCAGCGCTGGTCTAGAGACTGGTGTGATTTCTCAAAACTATTTCACATCTATTTTACTGATGGTCATATCAGATGGTTTAAAGTTTCTCTTCATGTGTTGATTTATTTTCTCACAAGTTGATTAACGACTGTATTTTACTTTTATTTCTGTAAAATTATTTTTACGTGAGGTTATTGTTATCAATGCATATAAAAGTAAAAAATGAAAGTGAAATTTTCAAGCATTTGGAATGAAATTACATTTAGTTTAAAAAAGCGCAGATCTTGTGAACGATTCATCCATGTACACTTTTTTTTTTAATTCATCCCTGTAATATTTAATCCAATCATTTATTCTCCTTAAACTCTACAATCGACTGTAAACTCACATTCATTTTTGTGTGCAACATCCACATCTCAACATCCAGTCAACAACTGATGAACCTGCCCTACATTTCTGATAATCTGATAAACTTGGATGTACGTCACAATATGTAAGAAAAGATCTGTCACTATTTCCTTTTCATTGCAACTTTATTTATATCACGCTTTATACAATACAGATTGTTTCAAAGCAGCTTTACAGTGATAAACAGGAAAATAATGATCAGTGATGCAAACAGAAATCAATTCTGCTGTAAAGCAGATCTAAAAAGACAACAGAGTCATAGCCGTGTGTTGTAGTCTTTAAAAAGAGATTTCTGTAAAAGGAAATATCTCCCTTTGCTTTGAACTTTGAGCGTCGTAACATTGCAGATGTTGTTTATGCTCAAACAGCAACATTAAGACATAAGACAGTTTTGTGCATCCCTTTTTTGAATGATGAAAATCTGTCACACTGTAACCAAATTAAACCTTAAATTAAAAATATATTTATTTGAATGTTCTAAAATAACGGTTTGAAAATGTTTAACATCTAGTCTTGTTATTCTGTCAATCATTTTGCATGAATATATAAACAGCTGCTTGCCTCACAGTGAATTCATAATTTTCAGAGCTCAAGTAATAGGATAATATACATATGAACACATGAGGATTTCACTGACAAGAAGAACCGTTTTCACAGTGATTTCTGTCAAATAAATCATTTATCCAATTGACTCTAAACGGTTTTAACGGTCATCAGCATCATAAATCCTGCAAAGTTTTTTATATTTCCACTTAAAAAAATGATGTCAATTTATAACATTATTGTATTATATTACCTTTGCATCAAAAAAAAAAAAAAACTGTTTTATGAGGGTTTTCTAATACAGTGACTGTGGGAGTGACGGATAAACTGACATCTTTCTCTCTTCTGACTGCCGTTATAAATCCCTCTATTTTTTCCCTCTATATTTTTTGAAAGTTGTGAAAACTCTATTGTGGAGTTTTTCTTTTGCCATTTGAGCAAATGGAAACACAAAATATATATTTAATGTAGTCTCTCATTCACCGCTATAGAAGTTTCCCCAAATATTACGACTTCTGCTTCTGAGAAACCCGGAAATCTGAAAAGGGTCTATGACTAAAATGTGTCGACACTTTATGTTGTCTTACATATTGTAAACGTAGATTTAAACATACTTTCATTATTTTATGACTTATTTAATGCTTAATTATCACATTTATAATAATAATAATAACATATATTTTTTTTTAAATACAGAAATCAGATTTTTAACCCTTATGTGTCAATTTATAAAGTTACTCTGAGGTCTTTAGAGGACAAAAATGTCCATGTCAAAGAATAAACTGTCATAAACATTTGAAGCTTCGGAGCACAAATTTAATTCTGAAGACCCTCAAGAAGAAGACTCTTGGAAGATTATTGTTGAAAAAAAGTTACAAAAGTGAAAAAAAAGAAAGAGTTAGAGGTTTAAATTTATGAGAATTATTTATATTTATATATTTTATTATATTATAAAATGTATATTTAATAAAACATGTTAAACTCAAAAACTGAAAGAGCTTTCAGTGAGATTTAGTTTGGTACTAAACTTTCCTCATCAAATGCCAGCACTGGTATAAACAACGCTGGGATTTGTGATTTGCAGTGCAGTAGAAATTTTCTCCATCAGATATTACACACACACACACACACACACGCACACACCATTTTTCTAGTATCCTACATGCATACAAACCACACTGACATCCACACGAATTATAACGGCATCATTTATCCAATTGATACACAAATACGCAGAAGAAGAAAACATGAATAAAGCGAGTATTTGCTTTATAGGCCAAACCTGAGAAAATGTATCTTTAACAACAGAATAAAAATGTTAAATGTTTGTTTGTTAAATGGCCCTGGGATAAAAAAAAAAAAAAAGAAATGTAGTTTTCAATGGGGACATTTTTGTCCTTAAGGTCCTGAGTGTAAATATGTTGTGTTACTAGTGTACAACTGATTCATGAAAGAAAAAGATGAGAGTAAAATAAGACAATTCAAATAAAATAAACACTTGTGCCAAACATTTATGAAGTTGGCATTAACACAGGAAACTAATTTTCAGTTTTGTCTTCGTCTTTCTTTTCAGTTTTTTTTTTTTTTTTTTTTTTGATATATCATTAACACAGAAAAAAAAAAAAGTTTTAAAGACAAAAATGTCCTTAAGGACGCACAAGGGTTAAGTTGGCTCTAAATTTTACATTTAAGTGTGATTGATCAATGAGACCCTTTTATTACAGTATTGTTATTGAAGCATAATTTGCAAAACTGAATTAGTCTAGAAGCAGAATCAGATTTAACTGTGATTTTCTACTGTAATAAAGAGTTTAACTGGTAAGATCCTCAGAGGAGTTGTGCAGTTATTATATAAGAATGGAAAGACTGTGTCGTTGAAGGTGGATGTGAATGTGAGTAAACGTGTGTTGTGTACAGGATCAGAGAATGACACTGTTCCTCTGCCATAGTCCAGCTGAACTCTCACACGCTGAAGCTTCTGTTTAACAGTAAAGACAGTCTCGGGTTGCTCTGGGGATTCTAAGGTGTATTTGCTCTCTATGTAATTCACACACCAGACATTAGAGTCAAAGAAAACCTTTCCCTTCCTTTGGTTTGATGCTGTGGTTATTCCAAGACTCCAGTATGTATTGTCTCCAACCTCCACATCCCAGCAGTGTGTTCCTGAGTTAAAGCCCTCAGATCCCAGGACACATGGATAACTGTCAAACCTCTCTGGATTATCAGGAAGTGTTTTATATACATCACTGAACGACACACTGGTCAGATCAGCAGAGAGTGTGAGCCAAGGAACTGCTGTGTTTGGATCCAGAGTCAACGGAGCTGCAAAGAGAATAACATCAGATTAGAGGATGACATATGATGTATTTAAATGTAAAACACAAAGATTTTGTTGAAAGAATTCATAACTCATAACAATGGTCTCTTACTGTCAGAATGGATTGAGGCTTCAGGTTTAATATCAGTATTCAATAAACACTATTTTATCATAATACATCAACATAGACCATGAGCAATAAACTTTTCATTATGAGTTCGCTGTATGATCTGATGATTTTCTGAAATACAGTTCAGATTCACTTAGTAATTATTAAATATATTTCTATCAAATGTTGATGTTGTGTGTGTCTGAACTATCTTCTGCACTGGTGTCAAATCTGCTGAGACTCACTGTGTTGGACAGTTTCCAGCATCTTCTTCCAGACTCTGAACGGCAGGTTACCCAGATAACGCGACACATGAATCAAAGCTCCAGAACTCATCCGTGGATCCGGCTGTGAGATCTGGACTCTGAGGAACATTCAGGAGTCAGAACTGCAGTGAATTTGAGTTCAGATCCACTGAGAGAAGAGATACGAGCAGCTCACTCACCTTTCCATCGTGACTTTATAGTTCTGGAAAATATAAAGTTTGAAAACATTTTAATATCTTATCAAACACTCTCAGTGTCAATGAGTCTCTCTATACAAGTTGTTTTATGCACAAAGAATGAAGCCAGATTGATTTGTCACCTTTAGAAACGAGACGTCATTGTCTTTCATCATCTCCTCCATGTCTCTGATTGTGTGTGAAAGAGCTGAGATGTGTGTGTTCATCTCCTCCAGCTTCTCCTTCATCCTCTGCTTCTTCTGCTCCTCTTCCTCTCTCAGTGCAGTGATTGTAGCTTCTTCTTCGTCTCTGAGAAACTGATGAAGCTTCTCAAACTCTTCTTTAATCTGACGCTCTGTGTGCTCAGCTTGAGACTGAAATCAAATCACATTCACTTCAGTCAGCGCTGTATGAACACACACTCCACTAATGTCAATAATAATCTCTGTGTGTGAATGTTGAGTATTTAACTCTTTATATCCTCACCTTGATGTGTTCAATTGTTTTATCACACTCTTCTTTCATTTCTTCTCCATGTTTGAGCTTGTTTTGTAAGGACGTCAGTGCTGTATTAAATTCCTCCTACAGGTTAAGATGAAAATCTGTGAAACTTTTGCAGCTCTTAGAGGTTTAAACATTGTATGTTTGGATGTTTTTATTGTTATATTATTTATATGATGTATGGGTGATTCTCATGGAAGCATTTGTGCCAGAACATTGCAGGACGTATATTTTTAATTATATATTATTTTGGAAAGGATGAACGTCAATAAATCATGTTTTTACCAAAAAAACTATATTTTTTTCTGCCTATACTATAACTATATTCAGTGGCCAATTCTTAATGATTATATCCATGCAGTTGTAAATTTGTGGTTGTGCAAATACAAATATAGAAAGTGAAAGTATGTTAGTATTAATCACTTTTTTGGTGTGTCTTGTTATTAATCACATATAATTATTGGGGGAAAAAAATTAATAACCCATGACATTTCTATTTTTTTTAATTATGTTTTACTAACAAAGTTCGGGAGAAGCACGTTCAGATAATTAACCTAATTGTCATGGGAGGAGTTCATCCAGTCAACTCAGTTAACATCAGGAGGTGTAAGTTATATACAGCAGTTTTTACCACTATTCTATGACAGTTTTCCAGCATCACTCCAGCACCCCATCTCCTCACTTACTAGTCCTATCCCAAACCTGGGATGGGGGAGTACTCTGGGTTCAGGCCAAATTCCCCTCGGACAGCACGCCAAAAACGCATATCCTTTACTCTATCTAATTATATGTAACTCTTCATAGCTAGCAACATATGAAGGGCTTCCCTCTCTATACACTGTGTGCACAATTATTAGGCATGTTGTATTTTTGAGGATTCCTTTTATTATTGAACAATCACAGTGCTCTCAGTCAATCCAAAATGTTAATAAACCTCAAATCTGAATATTTAAGGAAGTAAAAGTGAGGTTTTGGCTTTCTTAGGACAATATCTATGTGTGCACAATTACTGGGCAACTCTTAGTGTGCAGAATTATTATGCAGAAAAATGAAAAAAATCCCATCTCACTTGTTTATTTTCATCTGTTAAAGTGAGAATAATAAACAAACAACTCACTTTTATGGGGCGCCGTTTGTAAAGCAGCTCACGCTGAAAATAACAGCAACATTTTGTCATATTTAGCTTCAAACAATGTTTAAAAAACTGGTATGAATTTTTGACGGTCACTTTTTAGCACATTTACAACAATATTTGTCAACTTAGTTAAATCTAAATGTTAAATATTAAATCTAAATCTAAACGTTAAATCTAAATCTAAATGTTAAATCTAAATCTAAATCTAAATGTTAAATCTAAATGTTAAATCTAAATCTAAACGTTAAATCTAAATATTAAATCTAAATCTAAATCTAAATGTTAAATCTAAATCTAAATGTTAAATCTAAATCTAAATCTAAATGTTAAATCTAAATATTAAATCTAAATCTAAATGTTAAATCTAAATGTTAAATCTAAATGTTAAATCTAAATGTTAAATCTAAATGTTAAATCTAAATCTAAATCTAAATGTTAAATCTAAATATTAAATCTAAATCTAAATGTTAAATCTAAATGTTAAATCTAAATATTAAATCTAAATCTAAATGTTAAATCTAAATGTTAAATCTAAATCTTAATGTTAAATCTAAATCTAAATGTTAAATCTAAATCTAAATGTTAAATCTAAATGTTAAATCTAAATCTAAATGTTAAATCTAAATATTAAATCTAAATCTAAATGTTAAATCTAAATCTAAATGTTAAATCTAAATGTTAAATCTAAATGTTAAATCTAAATGTTAAATCTAAATGTTAAATCTAAATGTTAAATCTAAATCTAAATGTTAAATCTAAATATTAATTCTAAATCTAAATGTTAAATCTAAATCTAAATCTAAATGTTAAATCTAAATATTAAATCTAAATGTTAAATCTAAATCAAAATGTTAAATCTAAATGTTAAATCTAAATCTAAATGTTAAATCTAAATATTAAATCTAAATGTTAAATCTAAATGTTAAATCTAAATGTTAAATCTAAATGTTAAATCTAAATGTTGAATCTAAATGTTAAATCGAAATCGAAATCGAAATCGAAATCTAAATGTTGAATCTAAATCCGGTTACCGGCATTTTGAATTTGCATATTAGTTAAATATTTAGTTTCACCCAAAACATTTAGATTCAACATTTAGATTTAGATTTAGAATTAACATTTAGATTCAACATTTAGATTTAGATTTAACATTTAGATTTAGTTTTAGATTTAATATTTAACATTTAGATTTAGATTTAACATTTAGATTTAACATTTAGATTTTGATTTAACATTTAGATTTAACATTAAGATTTAGATTTAGATTTAACATTTAGATTTAGATTTAATATTTATATTTAACATTTAGATTTAGATTTAACATTTAGATTTAGATTTGGCATTTAGATTTAACATTTAACATTTAGGTGTAACATTTAATATTTAGATTTAACTATTTAAAATATCTCTAAGTTGACAAATATTGTTGTAAATGTGCTAAAAAGTGACCGTCAAAAATTCATACCAGTTTTTTAAACATTGTTTGAAGCTAAATGTGACAAAATGTTGCTGTTATTTTCAGTGTGAACCGCTTTACAAATGACACCCCATACACTTTACAGATAAACATTTCTGACATTAAAACATATATAGCCACCCTTCTTTTCAATAACAGTTATAAGCCTTCCATTCATGGAGTCTGTCAGTTTCTTGATCTGTTGATGATCAACTTTTTGTGCAGCAGCCACCATAGCCTCCCCTACACTGTTCAGAGAGGTGTACTGTTTCCCTTCACCGTAAATCTCCCGTCTAAGAAGTTCAAGCACAAGTTCTCAATAGGGTTTAGATCAGGTGAGGAAGGGGGCCATGTCATTATTCTTTCATTTTTAAGGCATTTACAGGCTAGTACATTGATGCATGCGATGGAGCATTGTCCTGCATAAAAATCATGGTCTTCTTAAAGGATACAGACTTTTTCTTGTACCACTGCTTGAAGAAGTATCTTCTGAAAACTGCCAGTAGGTTTGGGAGTTCATTTTGAGTCCATCTTCAACCCGAAAAGGTCCAACTAGCTCATCTTTAATAATAGCAGCCCATACCAATACCCCACCTCCACCTTGCTGTCGTCTGAGTCGACGTGGAGCTCTGTGCCCGTTACTGATCCACGGGCCCATCCATCTGGTCCGTCAAGACTCACTCTCATCTCATCAGTCGATAAAACCTTTGAAAGATCTTTAGATATTTCCTGGCCCAGTCTTGATGTTTCAACTTATGTTTCTTGTTCAGTGGTGGTCGGGTTTCAGCCTTCCTTACCTTGGCCATGTCTCTGAGCACTGAACACCTCGTACTTCTGGGCACTCCAGGTAGATTGCAGTTCTGGAATATGACAGCACTGGAGGATAATGGGTTCCTGGTAGCTTCACGTTTGATTCTTCTCAAATCTTTGGCAGTTAATTTGCTTTATTTTTTTCCACACGTTTCTTGCGACTCTGTTGACTATTTGCAACAAAATGGTTCTGATGGTTCTGTGGCCACGCCCCAATATCTTAGCAATTTTAAAGAGTGCTGCATCCCTCTGAAAGATTTTTTAAAATGTTTGACTTTTCAGAGACAGTAAAATCTCTTTTTTTTGGCACATTTTGTCTGAGGAAAAGAAGCTGCCTAATAATTTTGCACACCTTGATATAGGGTGTTGATCTCCTTAGGCCACACCCTCCCTCATTACACACATACACATCACCTGCATGCTTAAATCCAATAAGCATTCAAGTTTATACAGCTTGGAGTTGGAAAAAATGCATAAATACATGCACATATATAATTTGGAAAGGATGAACGTCATAAATCATGCTTCTACCAAACAAATGTGTTTTTTTGCAATGGCCAATTCTTAATTATTATATCCATGCAGTTGTAAATTTGTGGTTGTGCAAATACAAATACAGAAAGAGAAAGTATGTTAGTATCAGTCACTTTTTGGTATGTCTTGTAATTAATCACATATTATTAATGAAATTGTTTTAATAACCCATGACATTTCTATTTTTTCAATTCATGTTTTGTGCCAATGCTGTTTCATTCAAGAAGATTTGAACATCAGAGGGTCGAAGCTTGGTGCAGAACTTTATATCAGTAAATTATAGAGATTAGGCTTGTTTGAGATGAGCAAAATCTGCGCAGAATCGATCACCGGTGATCAGCGCGAGATGCATGCCGGTTAGAAATATGTCCGAGTGCGGTCCGCCTTGCTCTGATGTCATGCTGACATATGTCAAAAATCTCTCGCGAGCGCAAGGCGCACCTGTCGGATTCTGCAGTCGAGCGCAGTTGCTCTCCACTGACTGCGCTGATCAAAAGCATGATGGGAAACGACTTGCTGACGACACAGCTTAATGTTCATTGGTTTAAACAACCGTGATGTATTGTTCTCTTTTAAAATGTTTGATTTTAAAACTCTGATATCATGTTTTATGTGTATACGTTATGTGGTAATATTCCCAAACTATCTCAGTGCGATCTCTATGGGTTATGCAATGTCATTTTTATTTTAAAAAAAAGAAAGAAAAAAAAACACATGTCTGTATTAAATAAAAAAAGACTGATAAACATGTATTTGGAATGGAATTAAATAAGTAGGCTTATTTTGGGTGTCTTGTTCATTACATTTATTTTCATATAAAAGCAACAGAACTTAAATTCCATCCAGTTTATTAGCAATACTGTGCACGAGCGTGAATCCCGTGAATCCCGCGATATCCGTCTTTGATCTCGCAGGTGTCAGATCCACTGCGAAGAGAGAACTGTCCGGCTTGCCTGCGCTTTTTTCACTCCTCCTCTCACTGCAGCCGCCTACTCTCGCCTACATTTCAGGCGAGGCAAGGCGCATCTCAAACAAGCCTATTTATAGGGGTGTGACGAGATCTCGTGTTACGAGATCTCGCGAGATTAAAACGCGATGAGATTTCTCGTTGAGGTAAAACGTTAGGCTTGTTTGAGATGAGCAAAATCTGCGCAGAACCGATCACCGGTGATCAGCGCGAGATGCATGCCGGTTAGAAATGTGTCCGAGTGCGGTCCGCCTTGCTCTGATGTCATGCTGACGTATGTCAAAAATCTCTCGCGAGCACAAGGCGGACGTGTCGGATTCTGCAGTCAAGCGCAGTTGCTCTCCACTGACTGCGCTGATCAAAAGCACAATGGGAAACGACTTGCTTGACGACACAGCTTAATGCTCATTGGTTTAAACAACTGTGATGTATTGTTCTCTTTTAAAATGTTTGATTTTAAAACTCTGATATCATGTTTCATGTGTATATGTTATGTGTGAATATTCCCAAACTATCTGACAGTGCGATCTCTTTGGGTTATGCAATTTAATTTTAATAAAAAAAAAAAAAAATAAAAAAAAACACATATGTGTGTATTAAAGAAAAAATTATTGATAAACATGTATTTGGAATGGAATTAAATAACAAGTACTTTGGGTGTCTTGTTAATTTTATTTATTTTCATATAAAAGCAACAGAACTTGAATTGCATCCAGTTTATTAGCAACACTGTGCACGAGCGTGAATCCCGCGATATCCATCTTTGATCTCGCAGATGTCTGATCCACTATGAGAAGAGAGAACTGTCCGTCTAGCCTGCGCTTTTCTCACTCCTCCTCTCACTGCAGCCGCCTACTCTCGCATACATTTCAGGCGAGGCAAGGCGCATCTCAAACAAGCCTTTTGTCTCGTGAGTTGTTGTGATGTCAGCGTGATGGAGCGTGAGGGTGAAATTAGTATTGAAGATGCCCCTGCCACTTTTAAATCATTTGTGTGCCGGGCCAATCACACACACACTCCGCGCACACACACACACACACTCACTGTCCCTCGCTCACTCACTCACTCACTCGCGCGCACACACACACACGCTCACTCGCGCGCGCACACACGCACACTCACTGTTGCTCGCACTCTCACTCACTCGCGCACACTCACTCTCGCTCACACTCAACCCGTCGTGGAGGACCGTTAAAATTAAACATGCTAGTCTTTCTGTCGTGATGTCCTGAAGCATCACAGACGCGTTGTCGCCCACTATGACACACTATACTAAATGAAACGATCGAATCTGGCTTCCCGACGCCCGTTGTCCTTTACGAATCTCCACGAAACGGATCGTGCCAAAATCGCGCTAAAATAGTGTAGCCTAATCTGAACCAGGCAGGTAATAAACATTTGACCTATCACGCAAAGAACCTATTAAAGCACTAAGACATGGGAACAGTATAGCTAACATTCACATATCACAAGTCATATCGACATCGCAATATTAAACAATGTTATCGCACATCGCAGCTTTTCCTCATATCGTGCAGCCCTGCCCAAAGGTCTCAACTGCTGCCTGAAATCGTCGACATGCTTATATTCTTGAAAAAGAACATGACCATATCTTAGGTTGTTCTGTGTAGTTAATTTATCTCTTTTTCATGCTTGAAGAAAAAATTTGTTTCTGTTTGAACTTGTTTTGAGAGAGCAGTACTTTGATTATGGATACACACTTACTGTTTGCATTTAAAGTGTTATTTCAGTTATTTATATTTATTTTATTTATACTGTTTTATTTTTTTTATGTTCGATTTGTGTAAAGGAGTTCGATTTCTCATGTGAAATCGTACAGGGGAGAAACCAGACGGTAGAGTTTATAGCAAAACATTTTGCAGTGTTTGCATGTCCTTTACTGCATAGAATTCATTAAAATAGAAGTAAAATAACATTAATTACAAGTTGATTTTCAGTTGAATAAAAGACTATTTTCCATTCATATATTTCATCATTGAGGATTTCTTAAAAATTGTGTAAAAATCTCGTCTTGTCTCATTCTCGTGAACCCAATCTCGTGTCTCGTCTCGTGGAGTAAGCGTCTCGTCACACCCTAGTCTGAGTAAAAATAAATACTGGTCTATTATTTACACAAATAATACTCTATGTTTAGCACTGTATTCAGCATATGAAATGAGAGATATTTGTCTTACCTTGTAAGATGAAAGCACTTCACTGATGGGTCTGAATGTGTGATTGGTGTGTTTCTCTGAGTCTCTGCACACTAAACACACAGGCTGTTTGTCCTCCAGACAGAAGAGTTTGAGTTTCTCACTGTGTAAACTGCAGATCTCCTCAGATCCTGATGAACGTTTTTCATTTCCCTCCTTTATCAATGAATCACACAAGTTTTTTAACGCAAGAATAACTGGTGGATCATCTTTTGAGGATCTTCTCCTGCAGACAGGACACTCCTGAGTTTTCTTAGTTTTCCAGAACTGTTGTAGACACTCTTTACAAATACTGTGACTACAGGACAGAATAACAGGAGTCTTGAAGATTTCACAGCAAACAGGACAAGAAAGCTCTTCCACAGATTTTGAATCCATTTCCTCGTCTTGTAAAAGATCCAATGATCTACAATTTACTTTCACTTTCTAAAATTTGGTTTAAAGAGTAAATAACTATTACAATTAAAATCTAATCTGGGTTAATTCAGAAATAAACAAAAATGCTATGATATAATGTGTCCTCTGTTCTTCACAAGACTGACACGTTTTAGCTTTCAGTGAAACTGAAAGGCAGAAATAATGACTAGTCACTTCCTGGTTGGTTTTGTAAGAGGGTGGAGTTTCTGAAGACAGACTGGATGTATAGTTTTATCTTTATTTTATTTGTGCTTTCAAGCATATTTTGGAAACAAAGAACATAAAGAATCAAGTGAGAGTCTGTAGCATATAAAAAAAACATGCTACAGTGGGGGACACATAATCACATAGACACATAATCAACATATATTTAGAAAGCCAACACTTAAGAGTTTACAGTTGAAGACTTAGCATTACTCAGACTGTTATTAATATGGATAAATATAAGATCAAACATGAAAACAAATAATAAGAATATATTTTTTAAATGTGGTATAACAACATATAACCACAATTAAAATTAAGCCACAGGTGTGGTCATGCTTCATTTAAAATCTGAGGATTATATATTTTAAAATATGTATTTTATGAATCATTTCATAAGACCATGTTATTTGTTTTTTAGCGAATGCTAATAAAAATGCTAACTCCCCTGCACTGTAATGTCTGGCGCAGAGAACTCCCCATTCATTATTCTATTGTTCTCTTTGGCGAATGTTAGCACCTCTGCCAGTATGAGACTTATTCTTCATTATTCTTTTAGCATTATTTTTTTGTTTTTATTCAGCCATTATTAGCCTATATTCTGACATTTCTTTGCTTGCCCATCAACACAACTTCCATCCCAGATTAGTTAATCCACCTATTACCTTTAAAAAAAGAAAAAGAAAAGGCATGTTCTTGGGACCTTATGTAAATTCTTGTAACAAAATAGATTATGAAATAGATTCCAGGGCTGTGCTGGTTCAGGCGGCCAGGGCAGAGATGGCCCTTCACGCAGCCAGGGCGGAGTTGGCAGCTCAAGAGACCAGGGCGGAGCCGGCAGCTCAGGAGACCAGGGCGGAGCCGGCAGCTCAGGAGACCAGGGCGGAGCCGGCATTCATGGTATATGGAGTGTGCCTTTATAGTGGCAGTGATGAGGGTGATGATGAGGAGCAGGTGTGAGTGATTGTGAATGATTTTGCAGGTGCGGACCAGGAGGGATGCTGGGACGTGTAGTGAAGAGGATGGTGACTACATAGAAATGTGACAGCTACACCTGCTTTGCATGTATCGAATTTAATAATGTGTTATTAAATGTTGAAATTAACATTAACCAAGATTAATAACTGCTTTTGAAGTATTGTCCATTGTCAGTTTATGTTAACTATAGTGAATTAACTAATAAAGCCTTATTGTAAAGTGTTACCTGTTACAGAATGCAGATCCAGACACAAAGAAATACATTGAAATGTGAGCTTTATTAACAGCACTGAGCAGAATGGAGAATATGGATGAGTATGCAGTTCAAATAGACTTTGAAGAATGAGTAAAGCTTAGTAATGAAGACCTTCCTTGTTTTACAGGTGCAGGAGATCATGGATAGCTGGACGGATGGCTGGATGGACGCACAGACCTCTTGGTGTTTGGTGAGTATGCAGGATGATGACAGGAGAACACAGGAGAGGAATACGCTGGAGTACCAACACTGGAGAACAGGTAAGCAGTCCACTTCATAGAAACAAGACCAGACAATGATGTGAGACGAGGTGTGTGCTTTTGTAGCTGGCTTGATGATGGTGCAGGTGTGAGTGTTTAGTACTCTGGTGAAGGTGTGCTGTGTGAATGGCTGATGTGACAGCCTGGCAGATCCGTGACATTACCCAACAATAATAAAGAATCAGAACATTTGCAATCAATGTGTAGGGCAGGGGTTCTCGACTCTGGTCCTCGAGGTCTATTTTCCTGCAGAGTTTAGCAGCAACCTTGATCAAACTCACCTGCTTATTGATCTTATGGGGACATGTTTTTGGTCCCCACAAGGAAAACAGCTTGTAAATCATACTAAAGGTGTGTTGTTGTTGTTTTTGTTTGTTTTTAAACATAAAAATGCAGAACATTTTCTGTAATGGTAGGTTTCAGATTAGGGGATATAATTTGTACAGTAAAACAAATCATTATTTCTATGGAAAATCCCCATAAAACATGAAAACACAACGTGTGTGTGTGTGTGTGTGTGTGTGTGTGTGTGTGTGTGTGTATGTGTAAATTAGTCTACTACAAACTTCCTTAACAGTATTTATGCTTAAAGAACACTCAGCAGCAGTGTACCAATGTAAAGAACATGTACTGTAGGTCTAACAAAAAACAATGTCAGTGTGTGCGTGAGATTGTGTGTCTATGTGTGAATATTCTCAATCAAACAAATGGTGAAAAATCAATACTTTTAACCCTAGAGTGCAGGCTTGGTGTGTCAGGGTTCCACCAGATTCACTCACTCCTCCCACTCGCTCATCATCTCCGGAGTACTAATCATCATCACCTGCATCTCATCATTCCACCACCCTTTATATTCAGCTCCTCTTCTCACACTGACTACGTTTACAAGCTGTCAAATATCGGGTTATGGTCGGGTTAAGGTCACTATTTGGTTTTCTGAAACATTCGGAATAACCCGTTTACATGCGTGAGCAGAGAGAGTTACTCCTGTATACATGGAATTTGTAATCAATTGGCAATATCCCGATATAAACGGCGACGCACGGTTAGCGTCTGGACGTACGGACAACCTTAAGACGCAATATGCGTCATTTCCGATTCTTCTTCCTGTATCCAAAGACAACAACAACAGCAGCAGCACGCAGATAATGAATAGTTCGGGGCAGATAGCGATCGCCTTTGTTTGCGCTTTCCTCCTCGCTCCAAAAGTGTGGTGCTGTGCTGCGTCTCGCCATGTTTACCTCTACTTCTTTTTTACTTTCGGTATACTGCACGCAGGTTTTTGTATGCGCCGTCTCTACTCAAAAGACCAAGATTCCTTGTGAATAGAACATGCGCAGAACACAAATCAATATTCCTTTTGATGGGGATATGCCGATACGCGTTTACATGACCAAATATTCGGGTTAGAAAAGGGGTACCCCAGGGGTCATATCCGGGTTTTTAAAAACCGGGATTTGAGCATATTCGGGTTTTTGCCGGTGTTTACATGGCCGTGCACGACCGGGTTATTGCTAATATCCCGGTTTTGAACGGGTTATTGGCTGCATGTAAACGTAGTCAGTCATTGTCTGGTCTCGTCTCTACAAGACACACAGACTCTCTAATGCTACTTACCCGCTACTCACCTGAGATTCATCTGCTTTCCGTCTATATCTGAAGCTCTGTCTGCCTTCTTCAGTCTTCAGCCCTCTTTCTGAGATCTTCCAGCTGCCATCTGAAACAGAGACTCTGATTATTCTTCAGTTAAGTTCCTGTCTGATTATAATCTGCTTGCATACTCACCATATCTCCATCTGGTTCCGTGTTTCTGTTAATAAAGCTACATTTCACTTACCACCTGTCTGACTCCTGTTCCATCCGTGACAGAAGACCAGACCAAGGATGCAGAATCCAACGGAGCCCGTGGAGAATCCACCACGCGATCCTTTCGCAGAGCTTGTTCAGGCTGTTCATCAGTCTATACTTCCATCTCCACCGGCTAACCCACCCACCATCTCCGAAGACGTCCTTCACTCCGCACGCCGGCATCTACTTCCGCAAACACCTGCTGCTTTGTCAGCTGCCTCTGCGAGTTCCATGGCCCGACCAGCGACATTCTCCGGAGAGGCAGAGGACTGCAGCGTTTTTTGCTTCAGGTATCGCTATATTTTCAAATGCAGGCACATCAATTCTCCAATGATTCAGCCCGAGTGGCTTTTGTTATCTCCCTGCTGTCTGGCCAAGCTCTCCAGTGGGCTCAATCCCTTTGGAACTCGAATTCTCAAGTGGTTAAATCTCTGTCAAGCTTCATTCAACATTACAAGGAAGTTTCAGATCTCACCATTCACGATCAACTCTACAACCCTTGTCAAGGAAATTCTTCAGTGAGAACATTCGCTCTTCAGTTTCGCACCCTGGCGGCATCTAGTGGCTGGAATGAGACCGCCCTGATAACTGCTTTTCGACATGGTCTCAATCCTAATATCCGTCAGCTAGTGGTCGTATATGACGATTCCATGGGAATCGAGAGCCTCATTCAGAAAACCATTCGAGTATCTCAACGCTTGTCTGCCTGTGATATCCCTGCAACCGCTGTAAGTCCTCCGCCCTCGGCTCCATCTGTCGCTCCTCCAGCACCTGAGCCTATGCAGATCGACTCCACTCATCTTTCTCCTACGGAGCGTCAGCGCCGAACTCAACTCAACCTCTTTCTTTATTGTGGGGGTGATAAACATCTCATCAGCAACTGCCCAGTTCGACCACAGCGCCCGGCGGTAAGCTCCATTCAAATTCCTCCTAAGGTTGAAACCTTGAATCGCACTACTGTTCATTTGTTAACCTCTCGTGTCTGTGTCTCAGCGCAAGCTCTCCTCGACTCCGGCTCAGCGGGGAACTTCATTTCAACTCAGCTCATTCAAAAATTTAACGTCCGTAAGCGCCGGAGTCATCAAGATCTCAGAATCCAAACCATCCAAGGAAAACCGCTGGGCCGAGGTCGAATTCGCCATTTCACCCCCACACTGACGCTCCGCATAGGCTGCTTACACTCAGAGAACATATCTTTCATGTTGCTGGAGGAGTCCACTGCTGAGCTCATCCTGGGACGCCCTTGGATGGTACAGCATCAACCCACCATCGACTGGAAATCCGGGGAGGTCCTTCACTGGGGGGAGAACTGTTCTCATACCTGTCTAGCTCCGGTTAAGAAGATCCAGAGAATTCCCTCTTCTTCTCCTTCTTCTTCGTCTTCAGTGGGAAGACCCAAGATTCCCGTTTGCTCCACTTCCATTGAGAGTCCAGAAGTCCAGCAGCAGGTGGAGATTCCTGCAGAGTACAGGGCGTTCCAGGATGTGTTCAGCAAGCAGTTGGCGACCAAGCTACCACCTCACCGGCCATGGGACTGCGCCATCGACCTGCTACTTGGAGCCACTCTACCTAAAGGCCGCGTTTATCCTCTGTCCATCCCGGAGCAGAAGGCCATGGAGGAGTATGTGGAGGAAGCTCTTCAGCAGCAGTTCATTCGTCCATCTACGTCCCCTGCCGCTTCCAGCTTCTTTTTCGTGGCTAAGAAGGACGGAGGCTTGAGGCTGTGCATAGACTATCGACATCTCAACTCTCAAACTGTGAAGTTTAGTTATCCCCTTCCTCTGGTCCCAGCAGCTCTGGAGCTCCGCATCTTTTCTAAGTTGGATCTACGCAGTGCGTATAACTTGATTTGTATTCGTCAGGGTGATGAATGGAAGACGGCATTCGTCACACCCTCAGGTCACTATGAGTATAGGATCATGCCCTTCGGATTATCCAACGCTCCAGCAGTCTTCCAGGGTTACATGAAGTCTTCCGGGAGTATCTCAACAGATTCGTGGTTGTCTATATAGACGACATTCTCATCTACTCCTCTTCTCTCTCAGAGCAAAAGTGCCACGTCACTCTAGTTCTGGAGAAACTGAGAGCTCATAAGTTGTACCCGAAACTGGATAAATGTGAGTTTCACACCACCACTGTGCAATTCATGGGCTACATCATAGACCAACATGGAGTCCAGATGGACCAGAGGAAGGTGGAAACTATCCGGAACTGGCCCCTGCCCTCAACTATGAAGGATCTTCAGCGATTCCTCGGGTTCGCCAACTTTTATAGAAGATTCATTAATAACTACAGTCTCATCAGTGCTCCTCTGACCTCATCTCTAAAGGGCCGGCCCAAGTCTCTGTCCTTATCTCCTGAAGCCATCTTAGCCTTTCAACGTCTCAAAGAAGCCTTCCTGACCGCTCCAATCTTGGTCCATCCTAACCCTGATCTGCCTTTTGTTGTCGAGGTTGACGCGTCCTCAACAGGGGTTGGAGCGGTCCTCTCCCAGCGGCAGGGTGATCCTCCCAAACTCCATCCATGCGCCTTCTCTAAGAAGCTATCCCCGGCAGAGCGGAACTATGATATCGGGAATCGGGAACTGCTCGCCATCAAGCTCGCATTAGAGGAATGGAGGCATTGGCTGGAGGGAGCCAATCACCAGTTTGAGGTCATAACCGATCATCGCAACCTGGAATACCTCAGAGAGGCGAAAAGGCTAAATCCTTGTCAGGCACGATGGGCCCTCTTCTTTACCCGCTTTGATTTCGTCGTATCATACCGACCTGGTAGCAAGAATTGTAAAGCGGATGCTCTCTCCCGTCTTCATCATTCATCGTCCGAGGATCCTCTACCTGAACCCATTCTCCCTCCAGCCATGATCACCAGCCCGATCATCTGGGACATCGACGAGCAGATTTCCCAGGAGAACCTTTGTCATCCCGCTCCGCCGGGAGGTCCAGAGGGGCTCATCTTCGTACCTCGTCATCTTCGTGCCACCCTTCTGGACTCCGCTCATACCGCTCCGTGCTCTGGACATCCAGGTAGCAGGCGTACCCTTTCGCTCCTCAGTAATCGGTACTGGTGGCCGCCCATCTCGCAAGATGTTTCCTGGTACGTCAGGGATGCTCAGTCTGCACCATAACCAACACCCCCAGAAGACTCCCGGAGGGCAAGCTCGTGCCGCTTCCCATCCCACAACGACCGTGGTCCCACATTGGAATTGATTTCATGACTGACCTTCCCAGATCCAATAACCACACCTGTATCCTCGTCGTTTTGGATTGGTTTTCTAAGGCTTGCAAGCTGATCCCTCTGCCTAGACTTCCAACCACTTTCGAGGCCGCAGAGGCCCTCTTCAACCATGTGTTCCGAAACTTCGGCATCCCCGAAGACATAGTGTCGGATAGAGGACCGCAGTTCATTTCAAGGGTTTGGCAAGCATTCTTCAGACTCCTCGTGGTTACTGTTAGCCTTTCTTCTGGATATCACCCTCAAACAAACGGCCAGACTGAGCGGAAGATCCAGGAGATCAGACGTTATCTGAGGACCTATTGCCACCAGTACCAGGACAGCTGGAGCCGCTTCCTCCCCTGGGCAGAATACGCCCAGAACTCCCTTCGGCAATCCACCACAGGGCTCACCCCCTTTCAGTGTATCCTGGGTTTTCAACCTCCACTCTTCCCCTGGTCGGGTGAGCCCTCGGAGGTTCCAGCTGTCGACTAATGGCTCCATCAGAGCGAGAGGGTATGGGACTCGGCTCACGTGCAACTCCAACAGGCAGTGCGGAGGCACAAGAACCAGGCTGATCATCGTCGTTCCGATCCTCCTCAGTACCAGCCTGGTCAAAAGGTGTGGCTTTCGACCCGGGACATTCGCCTCCGCCTGCCCTGCCGTAAGCTGAGTCCTCGATATATTGGACCTTTCACCGTGCAGAGGCTGCTGAACGAAGTCACCTACAGGCTAAACCTTCCTCCGCAGTACAAGATCTCACCTTCTTTCCATGTTTCCCTGTTAAAGCCCTTCACCGAACCTGTCACTTCTCCTCCCACAGACCCAGTTACCGATGACGTGCCTCCTCCTCCCGTTCCTGTCGAAGAGGGGCCCATCTACCGAGTCCGCACCATCATGGACTCACGGCGACGAGGTACACATCTAGAATACCTGGTCGATTGGGAGGATTATGGCCCAGAGGAACGTTCGTGGGTACCTCACGAAGACATCCTGGACCCAGCTCTCCTCACTCAGTTCCATGCCGACCATTCTGATCGCCCTGCCCCCAGGGGTCGTGGTAGACCTCGTCGCCGTCTTCGTCCCTCTTCACAGTCGTCAAGAGGAGGGGGGGGGGGGGGGTACTGTCAGGGTTCCACCAGATTCACTCACTCCTTTCACTCGTTCACTCACTCCTCCCACTCGCTCATCATCTCCATACTAATCATAATCACCTGCATCTCATCATTCCACCACCCTTTATATTCAGCTCCTCTTCTCACACTCATTGTCTGGTCTCGTCTCTACAAGACACACAGACTCTCTAACGCTACTTACCCGCTACTCACCTGAGATTCATCCATCTACATCCGAAGCTCCGTCTGCCTTCTTCAGTCTTCAGCCCTCTTCCTGAGATCTTCCAGCCGCCATCGAAAACAGAGACTCTGATTATTCTTCAGTTAAGTTCCTGTCTGATTATCATCTGCTTGCATACTCACAATATCTCCATCTGGTTCCGTGTTTCTGTTAATAAAGCTACATTTCACTTACCACCTGTCTGACTCCTGTTCCATCCGTGACATGGTGGGCCTAGAGACTGCATTTTTCCTACACTTCCTTTGGCTTTAAATTACCAAATGGCTCCATATAGACAACACAAATGTTTTAACTGAGGTCTCAGAATCCTCACGACTGGCTTTCAGCATTTTCTTCGCAACTGCTCTGACTGTCCTGCCCTTCTTTGAAACCTCATCAGTTCCTTTTTATTAAAACACTGGCCGGCGACACATCCATCTGCCTTTATTTTCCACTGTCTAGGCATTCAGTAAAATTAAAAAGAAATCAGCAACCAACATGCAGCATCCCATGCTGGGACCAGCCGTCTTAACTGAAAGCAACTTGCACTGAAACACCTTAAAGGGGTCCTATTATGCCCTTTACAAAGTCTTGATGTTGTGAACTTTTGCAGCGCGTTTCTGTTCTTGATTTTGTTGTGAACTTTTGCAGCGCGTTTCTGTATTTGGTTGTTTTGTGAATATTTGGAGCACACATGTGTTGTGAAAGTGATGAAGATGTTTTCTTAATTTGCGGGTGTTTTTCTATTTGCATGTGTTTTCTTCAGTTGCAGCACGTTGAGCTCTCTCGGCCACCGTAGTAAACTCTGTATATTTGTGCAGTGTGCGCATGTCAAAAAATCTATTCTGATTTGAAGCTTGTAACATAAACGCGCACATCAACCTGATCACTTATTTAGCATTCATGTAAACACTACATTCAGATTCATCAATGGGAATGAATTTAGGGTGTCATCAACACTCAAAATGTCCCTCAGCAACATTTACTAAGACTGCCTCTGACTAAAGATTTTTTTTAAGGTTGACCAGTAGTCATTCATTTAAGCCATTAATCGACTAAAGGCTTGCCGCAAGGAACTGGTAGAAGTAATGATTATGAATGTGTCAAAAAAAAAAAAAAAAAATAGCAGGGAGATATTTTATTTATTTATTAATAAACTAGTGTTAAACTAGAAGAAAGAAACTTATTTGGGTTTAAAAAAAGCTTGAGAGGCTTAATGATGACAATTTTCATTTTTGGGGGAACTTTCCCTTTAATGTTAATAAAACAACAAAAAACTAAGAAAATCACTCAATGTTCTGAAAACATTAATAATAGCTTCAATTCACGAATTAACACGCACATTAAATCAGATGCAGTAATTTATGTGTATTTGGTGTGCTGTCCGGGAGAGGGCTCCGAGCTCGGAATTTGGCCCGAACCCAGAGTACTCCCCCCTTTTGACTGGGATAGAAAACCAGCCAAGAGTGAGGTGCTGGGGTGGTGGAGCGATGCTGTGAAGTCAAATTCAAATTTGTCAAAAAGTGTAATTCACGTTTTCTGCCGTCTTATGTCCGTGACGGTGCCGGTGTCCGTGCTGGTGACCGTGCCGGTTACCGTGTCCATGCTGGTGTCCGTGCTGGAGACCATTGTCCGTGCCGGAGACGGTGGTGTCGGAGTCCGTGCCGGAGACGTTGGTATCCGTGTCGGAGATGGTGGTGTCCGTTTCCATCCCGGAGACGGTGGTTTCGGTGTCTGTGCCGGAGACGGTGATGCCCGTGCCGGAGACAGTGGTGTCCGTGGTCAGGCACAATTACTTGCCTTTTGTTACTCTTATTGCTAGTTATTATTGCACTTAAGTGGCGTACTGTCCCGCATTAGTTTTGATTTGAGAAGAACCTGGTATTTAAGTCAGCAGAAGAATTGTCAGCAGTCAGCAGTCAACATAGCTGACTTCATTCCAGCCTTTGCAACTCAATCTACTCTCAGTATCTTGGGCTTGACTGAGATCTGATTCGTCCAGAAGATGCAGCAACCTCCGCTGTTCTCTCTAACAACTTCTCTTTCTATCACACTCCTCTCCAGTCTGGGAGGGGTAGGGGCACAGGTCTTCAAATTTCTAACAATTGGAAATACTCAACCCACTCTTCTCTATGCAATAAAAATTCATTTGAATTCTATGCTATTACAGTTACAACTCTTATTAAAATCCACATTGTAGTAATTTATCGCCTCCAAGGTCAATTGGGCTCCTTTGCAGAGGAGCTGGATGTGCTGCTGTCCTCATTCCCTGAGGATGGCAGTCCACTTGTACTCTTTGGCGATTTTAACATACTTCTAGAGAAGTCTTATACTACAGACTTCCTCTCTCTCCTAGCATTATTTGATCTCAAACGGCTCATCACCACAAGTACTCACAAATCAGGCAACCAACTTGACCTAATTTTCACATGCAAATCAAAAGACCCATCTGACCTGAGTATGTATCAGTCTCTGTCTCATCCTTTTCTGTTGAAGTTCATGCTGCTAAATCTTCATATTTCCACAACATGACACACAGTGCTTCAAACACACGCACACTTTTCCAAACATTCAACTCTCTCCTCTGTCCCCCTCCGCCATCACCCAGCACCTCTTTAACTGCTGATTATTTTGCTAATTTCTTCACTGACAAAACAACAACCATCAGCAGTCAGTTCTCAGCTCCAGAAATCTTCTCTCCTCCTTCTCTCCACTCACTGAGGCAGAAGTATCTAAACTTCTCCTCTCCAGTCATCCCACCACCTGCCCACTAGATCCCATCCCCTCACACCTTCTACAAGCCATCTCTCCTACACTTTTACCAGCACTCACACAGATCATCAACTCATCTCGCCATACTGGCATGTTCCCTACCACAATTAAGCAGGTTTGGGTAACCCCACGGCTTAAAAAACCCACATTAAACACGTCACTTGTAGACAGTCACCAGCTGGACATCAACCAATCTGGTTTCAAGAATGGCCGTTCAACCAAGACTGCATTACTGTCGGTCACTGAAGACCTGCGGTTTGCAAAAGCTGATTTCAAATCATCAGTTCTCATTCTTCTCGATCTATCTGCTGCCTTTGACACTGTGAATCATAAGATCCTTCTGTCCACCCTCTTATCACTGGGCATCACAGGAACTCCACTTAACTGGGTTGAATCTTATCTTATGTCTTTAAAGGGACACTCCACCCATTTGCATTAAGCTTTGCATTGTTAGAAACCCAGTCATACTATTGAATGGTCGTGCAACACTCTCTCATTTTCCCCTGAGACGGGAGAAATCCGTTATTTACCTCTTACACTTCCTCCTACAATGACGCAAAAATCGTCATTTTGCGTCATTGTCGGAGGAAGTGTAAGAGGGGGGGGATTTCTGTTGAGACTACAGACACTCGTTCCTCATCTTTCCCAGGGGCGGGACCCGCTCACGCTACAGACCTATTACAGATCAGTGGGTGGGACTTTACTCTCTGAAACTGAAAGCAATATCCTCCATCTTGTTTGAAGCTAAGCTAACAGGCGCTGTGGAGACAGATGTAAAGTTATGACAATAGCGGAGGAGAGTGCTCAATATGATATAGAAGAAGAGGATTTCGGAAGTCTGATGCTTGAATCAGGTGTTTGTGGCTACCTTTACAAGCCGCATTATAGCGAAGAGCAGCCGAGGCAGAAGACCTGCCTGCCGCGGACGAGGAGCCCGGACTGGCTCGAGTTAGGGCGGACTGGTGGCGCCGGTGATCTCACTATGCAACTACGAACCACTACGAACACAGAGATAGAGTCCGTCTGCGGCAAAGAATTTCAACGATGACAATTTCTCCTGGACGAAATCTCTGAATCAGACAAGGACACGGACGTTTGTGTTGTGAACTATCCTAGTTTCGCACCGCATATGTTCTGACTGAACATCCAGGTACCATGTAATAATTCACCTTTTCGAAAGAAATACAAACGAGGAGTAATGCACTAATGAGTTCGCCAACTAACTAGACATTTTGTGTGAAATGAATTTCAAGCTCTGGTGGTAGCTAGCCTTGTAGACGGAAGAGTGATTTCTCTTATAGGCAGATATGCGCTTTCTGGATTAGTGGGAGTGGCTTGCGGAGCTGTGCAATGTGGTGCATTGTGGGAGTTGTTGTCTTTCATACAAATGCGTCCTGAAGTTATTTTTTGTCTTTCCTCGGTCACGAAGGCACCAAATTCAAAATTTATTTTACATTTCGACTACATATATGACCCACTTTAAATAAAAAACAATGTTCAAATGGGTGGAATGCCCCTTTAAGGGTTGCCTGGAGAGAGGAGGTATCCAAATCACATTAACTGATTACAGGGTTTCCTCACTGTTCAGTTCTTGGACCCATCCTCTTCTCCATTTACACTACATTAAGTTCTCTTATCACCATTGCTATGCTGATGACACACAGCTCTACCTATCATTTCAACCAGAAGATCCCACAGAATCTCAAGCTGTCTGGCGGACATCTTGGCATGGATGACAGAACATCACTTGCAGCTCAACCTGGCCAAGACTGAGCTTCTCGTTTTCCCTGCCAATCAGTCTCTACAGCACGATTTCACCATCCAGCTAAGTACATCATCTATTACACCATCAAGGTCAGCTAGAAATCTTGGAGTAATCTTTGAGGTCCAACTGACCTTCAAAGACTACAATGCAAAGACAGCTTGGTCATGCAGGTTTGCACTACACAACATCAGGAAGATCAGGCCTTTCCTAACTGAGCATGCAACACAACTTCTCGTCCAGGCCCTGGTAATTTATTGGCTGGATTACTGTAATGCTCTTCTGCCTGGACTTCCATCGTGTGCCCCAATCAAACCTCTACAAATGAACTCTACCAGAACGCAGGGCCCACGTCACACCTCTTTCGTAATCTCTCTGCACTGGCTAAAACTCGCTGCTCGCATCAAGTTCAAGGAATTAACGCTTGCTTTCAGACCACAGGCTCAGTACCTTCCTACTTCCACTCGCTCTTACGAGTCTACATCCCTATCAGAAGCCAACGATCGGCAAATGAGCGGCAACTGGTGGTACCATCACAGAGAGGCACAAAATCAATCTCCAGAACATTTTTGTTCACTGTTCGATGTCCCTGCTTTCATCTGGAATGCAGAATACCTGACAACATTCAAAAGACAGCTGAAACTCAAATCTTCCATGAGTACTTAACCTCATCATCATAAAAAAATATATGCCTTTACTTTCCTTTAATCCATCCCTATTCTATCTTCTGCTACTTTAAGCAATGTCTAAAACTTTGTATATTTCTTGCATTTGTTTGCCTCTTCACAATGAATCGCTTGCCGTATTCCTCATTTGTAAGTGGCTTTGGATAAAAGTGTCTGCAAAATGAGTAAATGTAAATGTAATTTAATTAATTTAATTCAGTTAATACTTTCAAACCCATTCTGATGGTAGCTTGGATGCCCAAAGGCTCTCAAAGGCTGAGTTTGTTTTCATCTGTCATGACGCTCGCTGAAATTCTTTGCCGCCCTCGTACGATGGGCCGTTTCGAGTCGTTAAAACGTTCCTGGTCGACATCACAGGCCGTCCAGAATGAGTCACTGTCGATCGACCAGCTCATGGAGAGCTAGGTCAGCTGATGGCTAGCCACCAACAATGGGACAAACCCCAGGGAGAAATCTCAAACTGTTAAGGAGGTTTAACCTCACGTCACTGCACATGTTCAGGAAGACAAGTTCGAGCTCCAAGCAAGCTGATGTTGCTGGTGTTGGTGAATTCTGGCGGGACCTGTAGGGGCAGATATAAGCAACCCACACATCACTGATCCATAATTCACACATAATTAATACATCATCTACATAGAAACACACATGCATATTTGACAGTCCCCTATACGAAGCGGGAGAGTTTGAGAGTTTTGTTGATGCGTTGTTTCGACGCAGAAGTTGAGAATAAAAATACAGTGGTTTTGGTCAGTTGAATTCTTGATAGATCGAAAAGCTACACCATTGTTTTGTTGTAATGTTGTTGTTTTTTTTCTAAGGCACGTTTAAAAAAGCTACTTAATTGTCCTAATTGAACTAAGGTCTAATCATGGCTTAATCTAAGCCCTGTCTGTGAAACCAGCCCTGCGTCTCAATGTCCATACTGTCCATCCTAAACAGTATATAAGATTAAAATAAGTGTTGCAAAGCATTGTATGTTTCCGGTGGATTTTTGGAAGTGTGGATCCGTGCTCACTATAACAGCTAATATTGCCCACAATTCAATGCTTTGGAGGAGGATCCAGTTCAGAAATTAAAGCTTTAGCATAAGTTCTGCCGGGAAGACTCAATTGTTACGTCACTTTACCTTCTCATCTATCCAGTCATATTCTAATACTCGTGGTATAAAAGATTGGTACTTACACATGTTTGAGTTCGCAGATGCTGACGCTTCCATTCACCTCCATCCTCCCCACCACCTCCAAGACGGATCCTTTCCTCCATCCTCCCCACCACCACCACCAGGATGGTCCCTTCCCATACCCCACAGGGGGTCGGCTGCGCCCCTGCCTTCGTCTTCAGGCAGGATATGCAGAGTCCGGACCCTCGGATTGCGAGCTACGGACGGGGCCTACGCCAAAGAACTTTATTGCTTGCTGGGCTGTTAATAAATGTTTAATTGTCACAGTATTTATTCTCCCGAGTCTTTCTGGTAGAACTACAAACACTAGTAAAAAGTGTTCAGAAAACTACAAAATATGGCGGATGTGTGCGATCGACGGTTAAGTAGAGAGGTTTGGATAAAGGGGTTTGAGTGACTAATAATCAACATCTAAGTTGATGTTATCCATGTTATATTTCATCTGCAACAACAACGTGAACTTTCATAAAGATCCGTTATTTAGCCATTTGGCATCGTTATGCATGAATATGAGGAGAGTCTCCGCATGAAAGACCCGCGACTGCAGATGAACATGCTACTGCATTTCTCTCCGATACGGTAGGAAATTGAATTAAATTAAATGTGGAGGATTTTATCTTTGACAAGATGATTGACATGTCAGTTTACGTGACAGGATGCATGTAACTAAGCGACAGAGAGTAACCGGTAAAGACGCTATTTTAGTAGTAAAAAATAGTACAAGTAGGCGAATTGAGACGCAGCACAGGTCATTTTCATGCGTTTCTCCGCCATATTTAAAATACAGGAAGTGACATCAGTCTTAACCAAAACAATGCCAATGCACTGTAATATCTCAAACGCTAGATGGCGCTAAACAGACTTTTACAGCCAAGTATGGGACTCTTCTACTCATGTTTCATATACATTTAGGTAGATATTAAATATAATTGGCATGAAAAATTGGGTCACATGGATGTAGAAATATTATAACCCATATGCTAATTACGATGGATTTGGTGCTTCTGCGGATCTGTAATTCACGCCTTGAATATTAAGTGTTTGTTTATACTTTATTGATAAATAGTGATTGTTCAGACTGAGAATGTATATATGACTGTGTGCATATCTATAATAATAATAATTATTATTATTATTTTCAGAAGTCAACAATGACACTGCAAAAATGATTGTATAAGCTTGACTGTTTAACATAACACAAAAGTTATATTTCCATGTGCAGATTATGCCTATAGTAATAAAAACATCACATAATCAATGCTTCTTTAGCAAAGATTATCTATGAGTTAAATCAATCATACACAATGTATAAACATATAAAAGAAGCCAGTAAATTACAGTAATTCATACAAAGTTTAATAAAGCAATAAATAGTTTACTCAGTAAAAATAATTCTCAATATTATATGTTGGTTTGTTGAGCTGTAGAGATCCCTTGCAAGGTTTAATTTTTTAAATGAACAACGCTACACCTGAGAGAAAGTTTAACATCTAGAATACAGCCTCTTTTTTTTTAATGCATTTATTCAGGAGACATGACTCTCCATTTGTAGTCAGACTGTCAGATCTGCTAGTAGGAGATCATCCACTGTCAGACTCGTCTTGTGTCTGTACGGTGTCTCGTAGGGCAGCATACTGTGCCATATTAGGCAATCCTGATGCTACACAACAGCTCAGAGCACTGCGGGAAATGGCCATTTCATTTGCATCAAACCTGTGTAGAAAACAGATGCAAGGAATGCAATGAAATATAGTCTGTATTAGACTTAGAGACTTATAGTTATATCAAATGCAGTGTAAAATGATCTGTAAAATGTAGTGTTTGTGGAAGTTACCATTCATCTGTCTTCTCATCGTAGCGCTCCACATCAGAGGTGGTGCTGAATCCATTAAATCCTCCGACAGCAAACAACTGACCATTAACCACCTGGATTTTGAGGAAAGGAAAAAGGAAAATAAATAATGTACAGCTAATGTCTTTAACTTTACATTAATAAATCTTATTATAGATGCAACACTTAATTTAAACATAGTTAGAATGTTTTGACACACATTGATCATCGAAGCCTTCTACAATTTTAGGGTGCAACTTTCCAATTATTCTCAATATGGAACCAAAAAAAAATCCCCCATATTCAATATCATCAAATCATTTTTGTAATGTTATTTCATAGTTTCACAAGATACAGATTTTAACTGTCCACATCTCACCTCAATGCCAAAGTTGCTGCGTGGGATGTACATTGATGCAACGTCACTCCAGATGTTAGTCAGCGGATTGTAGGCCTCCGCACACCGCAAACGATTGGCACCATCAAAACCACCAACCTTTAAATAAATACACTCTTTATTTATGTATTCTGTGCATTTGTAAATGCACATCCATGCATGCATTTGCATAAGTGCAACCTTTAAAACTGATTGTTCCATATTTCTGTATTTGTGTCATGGTTATCATAGTTAATTAAAACTATAACACTGATATGTGTGTTTAATACTCACAGCATACACTCGATTTGCATAAGCGATCACACCAACACCACTGCGGCGGCTACTCATGGGAGCGATGAGAGTCCACTGGTTTGTTTCAGGGTTGAAGCTCTCAGCAGAGGAGAGACACTCAATCCCAGTAAAACCACCACAGATATAAATCTGACAAACACAAAAATAACATGCATGACGTTTGTGCACAATCATCACAGACTGATCAGAAAACCAGTGTTTAAAACACTGTTTCAATTTTATGATATTCCTTTCCATATTAACACTATTCCTTATGCCATATCTCTATTTCCCCTTTCCTGCATGCTTTACAGGCATTAAGAGTCTCCAGCAGAAGAGTGTGGAATCATGGGTAAGTGCTCTTACCCTGCCCTGCAGTGAGGTGGCGCTGGCGTCACTCCTCTTTTCATTCATGGGTGCCATCATTGTCCACTGATTGGTGTTTGGATCGTAGCGCTCTACTGTTTTAAGCCGTTGTTGTCCATCAAAACCACCAATGGCATAAATGAGCCCGTCCAGAACAGCAACACTAATATAGCAGCGGCGTTCATACATGGGGGCCACCTACAACACACCAAATACATCAGTGTGCGAACACACACCAATACACCATCTCACTGGTTCGGTCCTATCAGTTGCAAATAAATACAATGGTATTACTATTATTATATTTTTTAATGGTATTTTTTGACACAGTCATGATGGTAACTCATATTATATTATATTATATTATATTATATTATATTATATTATATTATATTATATAAAGCTATAACAATTGCTGGAACACACACAAAAAAATTTATCATGGTTTTACCACTTTTTAGACATGTAATATGGTAATACAGTGGTATTCTTTGAAGTTATGTGGAGTACAGCACATCTTTCAGCACTATGGTCCATATCAAAGTACAATCCGGTACCATCACTGTACCACAATACTGTTTTGTGAAGGACACTAAATTAAAGTTACATGTTGACCTACAGCATTACTCACCTCATGCCAAGTCTGAGTGATAAGATTGAATTTCCTCACGCTGTTGAAACACTTCACATGGTCAAAACCACCAATACAGTAGACAAACTCATCCAGGACTGCTGTACCAATATAGGCTCTGGGACGCTCATCCTCTTGAGTCACACTGACCCAGCAGTCTGCCTTCACATCATATGCCTCAATCTCACTGGTGGGATTGCCGCCGCTCCATCCTCCGATGGCCAATAGGATCGATGAGGGCAGACGTGGACGTGTCAGTTGATGCATGAGTTCTGAGTTGGTGGGTTCATCCATGTTGAGGTCAAACAAAGTCTTCATTGCATCGATGATAACAGGCATGCAGGCTTCATTCTCCATCACTAGTGCATTGCACTTTACATTATTGATGAAGTAGTCTGATGTTATCAACCCCAATCGAACCTGAAGCACAAGGGAGAGTTTAGACTTTCAGAGACTGTTGCAAGACTGTTACTAAGCAGTTATATGGTCTTCAGCAACGAAAAAAGGATTTCCAAAATGGCAAAACCACAAAACAAAATTTCGAACATTTAACTAACATTAATGTAATAGAAGAAAATGTATCTCGATTTTAAGAGTTTTAAGATATTTGTAATGAAAAACAAGACAAAAATCTCTGTTTTACCTTTGGCAGAAGCACGGCAATGTGTTGCCTCCTGTTTTCTGGTGAATGATGAATCCAGTGGAGGACGGCTTCAAAAACCACCTCCTCCTGTCTGACGTTCAGCTCATCCTCACCAATGATCTCCTCCAGCTGTTCCAGGGAGAGCTCCAGGAACTCCTCAGGTTCGTGCAGAACCTCCTCAAAGTGCTGCAGGATGTAGTGCTGTGCTTTACAGCGGAGCTTTGAGCAGGAGGAAAAGTCCTCTGTAAACTTGCAGATTCCGATGCAGTTCTCTGGGCATAACTGTGACTCCAGGAACTGACAGCAGGCGTCTACAAGACCTGAGACTAAGATCATTTCAGCCGCCACCAAGAGCTCCAGCACATTCTCTTGAGTAATGAGCACAGATCTGGTGTACGCATACTGGATAATAAGAGGCATGATGTCTTGGGATATTCCTTGAATTTCACAGAAATGTTGTGCTGGGCTGCTCCAGTTGTTGGAGAAAAGAGCCCTGTGAACCAATTTGACAAAGAAATACAGACATTAATAATGAGCATATATAAAATAACTTTTCGTTATTTCCATTTTAATTTCAGCCAAATTTACTTAGAGAAACAGATTAGTTTCCTATATTAAATTTGAAATGCTGGGTAAAACTTCATTCATAGCCACTTCCAGAATCAAATTTCAAGAATGTTTTTTTTCCAAGATATCATAGTTACATTCTTTTTTCTGGCAATACACTCATTCATTTTCATGCATTTATATATTTGGACTTGAAATTATGTATATAATTATAATCATTTCTAGGTAATTTGCACACAATTGCAGTTCAAATGCTTCTTCTCACCTAAAGTAGGAGCTGCAGCCACACATGATGATCTTGTGCACTTGAAATTCTCTGTCATTGGACTTGATGATCATGTCAGTGTGTTCGCCCAGTAAACGTGCTTCATCAAACACGTCAAAGGCTGTTGCTCGTATGTTCTCCATGTTCTCTCAGGACTGTAAATGTATTCAGTCTTCTCAACTCAAACTCTGAGTAAAGTCTCCTCAGGATTGAGTCTCTGTGGGACTTTTGCTCAGGAGAGTTCTATAGAATGTCTCTGTGACATCATAGTTGTAGGGCTTGAATATCTCTTCACTTTGTGTCTTGGCCACATAATTATTATAGAGGTTTGTTTTATCGATTCCTTTTGAATGAAACATCTTCACAGTAACAAAGATATTAAAATTAATTTTAAAAAAATTAACTCAGTGACAAATAAAATAAAGCATGTGATAATTAGTCATTAAAAAAAAAAAAGCAGTTGGCTGGACAAACTAATGCCTCTGGTATTTATTTCCCATTTGGCAGATATGTACTTTTACTGTGGTACTGTTATTTTCTTAATCTTAAACCAAATACTCATCGATGTCGGTACTTACTATCTATTGACTGTCTGCTGAAAATCAACTGACTTTAACCTGTGATGCTGGCCTGTAAGAGTCATTCAACAGCATTTCTTAGATTTTCACTTCATTTTGATGGGCCAAATGTGGCAACAGATGAATATATGAATTTACCTCAAAGTAAAATGACAGTTTACTGAAAGGTAATTTATATGCAACAAACAGTTAGTAGAGCACTTCTGAAAATCTTTGCGAAAGCAAAAGATCAAGTGTAACTAACCAGATTTATACTTAAGGTCAAGTTGTGTTGCTACTTATAGACAAGACAACTGCATGTTAACTGAAAGTCTGTTGATTTCTAAATGTTGGACTAAATAAAACATCTCAGTTGAATGAACTATGAAACTAGTTGAGCAAACATATTTTAAAATTGAAGTCAATGGACCAACTAAAAAAATAATATATAGCCTATTATTTTTGATAATATTCAGTGTTGGAATTGACGATGATGAATGAATACAAACCAATCATATTTTATATTAACTACTAACAAATAATCTTTTTATTTGTGCATAATTTGACAAAAACAGCAGAATAAAAATATTTTATACGTGAAATTTACCTGGTTTTTCTGTATACTGTTCACCTCATTTCATTTTGTTGGCTCTTTGGTAACTGGAAACAATAACTTTTGAAGAAGTCATTTTCACTTGATAAATAGACTATTCAAATGTTATGTTTATTTATTTTCGGTTTAGTTTTACAATGAATTTTCATAGTTTTAGACTGAAAGTCTAGAGCTGGCAGGGTAAATCAAAATCTTTATATTAAAGTAATTTAAACCATTCACACGTGATAAAAAAGAAAAAGGTTCATCTTATTGTTTGAAGCAACAACTAGAACATAAATTCGCGACTTTAAATAATAAGCATTTCCATCCTCAGGAGTTCTGGCGCGGTGAGTGAATGCAGTGTCGAGAAGTGAATCTGCTGCATCGCGCGACATCAGAGGTAGGAAAAACTATATTTACATTATTTCGTACATTATTCCATTAGATGGCGGCAAAGATGTGACAGTCTGTCAGTAGTGAACACGGAGAAGCAAGACGCAAATTACCATAGACTGTAAAAAATATGACTAGCGTGTCAGGGTTAAAAGTTAAAGATATGTCGCGGACATTCAAACTGATTTTTATTATGAATATATGACTAACGTTATATCTACTGTAAATGCAAGTACTCTCGCTTACTCAATCTCTCACAATAGCCTACTCTACTCTATAAGCTTCAATGAACAATATCAATGTATGTTTTACGTTGCTAAGATGGTTGCTAGGGGTGTTGTGCAGTGATACATTGAACCATTGAAGCGATCATTGTGTTTTATCGTGAAAAAAAAAAAAAAAAAAACACTAATCAGAACCAAAGACTGTAACTAACCGTTTTATATAGATAAATATACTGCAGATTATAGCTTTATTGGTAAATTATGTTGTTAAGCATTTATAATTGCAGGATGTTTTTTTCATTGGTATATTTTCGTCTTGATAACTTTAATTTTAAAAAAATCCAAACTGATCACACTTGTAACCCAGCTAGTCATTCTTTCAAAACCTGATCCCATGCTTTCATTACAGTTATGCACATTTTCAGTCCACATAATCAATGTTTCAAAACACAAGATGATTGTAATATGTAATGAGAACATTTGGTTTAATCACCAAAACACGTATGACCTTCTTTCAATTTAGTACTTTTAAAGGAATAGTTCACCCAAACAAATAGTTTATGGCCCTGTTAGTTTATGGTTAATAGTATATGAGTTTCTTTCTCCTGCTGAACACAAAATAAGATATTTTGAAGAGTATCAGTAGGCTACCGATAATCTTCAAAATATCTTATTTTGTGTTCAGCAGGAGAAAGAAACACTACAGGATTGGAACAACTTGAGGCTGAGTAAATGATGACAGGATTTTCATGTTTGGGTGAACTATCCCTTTACAGTGAGGAAAATAAGTATTTGAACACCCTGCTATTTTGCAAGTTCTCCCACTTAGAAATCATGGAGGGGTCTGAAATTGTCATCGTAGGCGCATGTCCACTGTGAGAGACATAATCTAAAAAAAAAAAATCTAGAAATCACAATGTATGATTTTTTAACTATTTATTTGTATGATACAGCGTCAAATAAGTATTTGAACACCTGAGAAAATAAATGTTAATATTTGGTACAGTAGCCTTTGTTTGCAATTACAGAGGTCAAACGTTTCCTGTAGTTTTTCACCAGGTTTGCACACACTGCAGGAGGGATTTTGGCCCACTCCTCCACACAGATCTTCTCTAGATCAGTCAGGTTTCTGGGCTGTCACTGAGAAACACGGAGTTTGAGCTCCCTCCAAAGATTCTCTATTGGGTTTAGGTCTGGAGACTGGCTAGGCCACGCCAAAACCTTGATATGCTTCTTACAGAGCCACTCCTTGGTTATCCTGGCTGTGTGCTTCGGGTCATTGTCATGTTGGAAGACCCAGCCTCGACCCATCTTCAAAGCTCTAACTGAGGGAAGGAGGTTGTTCCCCAAAATCTTGCAATACATGGCCCTTGTCATCCTCTCCTTAATACAGTGCAGTCGCCCTGTCCCATGTGCAGAAAAACACCCCCAAAGCATGATGCTATACCACCCCCATGCTTCACAGTAGGGATGGTGTTCTTGGGATGGTACTCATTATTCTTCTTCCTCCAAACACGTTTAGTGGAATTATGACCAAAAAGTTCTATTTTGGTCTCATCTGACCACATGACTTTCTCCCATGACTCCTCTGGATCATCCAAATGGTCATTGGCAAACTTAAGACGGGCCTTGACATGTGCTGGTTTAAGCAGGGGAACCTTCCGTCCCATGCATGATTTCAAACCATGACGTCTTAGTGTATTACCAACAGTAACCTTGGAAACGGTGGTCCCAGCTCTTTTCAGGTCATTGACCAGCTCCTCCCGTGTAGTTCTGGGCTGATTTCTCACCTTTCTTAGGATCATTGAGACCCCACGAGGTGAGATCTTGCATGGAGCCCCAGTCCGAGGGAGATTGACAGTCATGTTTAGCTTCTTCCATTTTCTAATGATTGCTCCAACAGTGGACCTTTTTTCACCAAGCTGCTTGGCAATTTCCCCATAGCCCTTTCCAGCCTTGTGGAGGTGTACAATTTTGTCTCTAGTGTCTTTGGACAGCTCTTTGGTCTTGGCCATGTTAGTAGTTGGATTCTTACTGATTGTATGGGGTGGACAGGTGTCTTTATGCAGCTAACGACCTCAAACAGGTGCATCTAATTTAGGATAATAAATGGAGTGGAGGTGGACATTTTAAAGGCAGACTAACAGGTCTTTGAGGGTCAGAATTCTAGCTGATAGACAGGTGTTCAAATACTTATTTGCAGCTGTATCATACAAATAAATAGTTCAAAAATCATATATTGTGATTTCTGGATTTTTTTTTTTTTGATTATGTCTCTCACAGTGGACATGCACCTACGATGACAATTTCAGACCCCTCCATGATTTCCAAGTGGGAGAACTTGCAAAATAGCAGGGTGTTCAAATACTTATTTTCCTCACTGTAACAGCCGTTAATTTAATAGCAAACAGTGCAATATTCATGTTTCAAATCACACTCTTTGCTGAAATAAGTAACACAGGCTACAGGTGCCACTTTAGAAAATACATTTACATTACCTAAATTACGTAATTTAAAATCCATAATGTTTATCTATCATGTGTGTTATCAAAAGATGCGATGAAGTTATGAAACTGCTGTGAAGTTTTGTGCTAGGACAGTTTGCTGCCAATACAGTAAATGTTCTCACTGTGCCATAAAACTGAATCTATATTGTAGTTGACCTTTATAAGGGTGAGTTACAGTAATGTCTCTACCATGGTAATCTGTTTATGGTATCACATGGCATACTGTAATGTAAAATGCAAAATGTAAATGTAAAATCTGTCTCCCTTCTTCTGATGCATCTCTGATCAATCTGATGTTATACACATTCATTGACTGTATCCTGCTCTGTTCACAAATTGCTAATCTCTCTGTCTCACACACACACACACACACACACACACACACACACACACACACAATGTGATCATGTGTGAAAACACACATAAATTGAACACATATGACAAATCTATGGTCTAGAGGACCGGTAGTCCTTCTCCATGGCGTCACCGAACTCCTCCCAAGCTCGATTTTTTTGCCTCCACAACCACCCGGGCTGAAGTCCGCTTGGCCTGCCCCGGTACCCATCAGCTGCCTCAGGAGTCCCACAAGCCAACCAGGCCCAATAGGACTCCTTCTTCAGCTTGACGGCATCCCTTACGGGGATCTATCTATTGGGGATTGCTATTAAGGGGATTGCCGCCTCGTCAGGCACCGGAGACCTTATGGCCACAGCTCCGAGTGGCTGCGTCGACAATGGATGTGGAGAACATGGTCCACTCAGACTCAATATCTCCAGACTCCCTCGGGATCCGGTCGAATTTCCGCCGGAGGTGGAAGTTGAAGATCTCTCTGACAGGGGACTCTGCCAAATGTTCCCAACAGACCCTCACAGACAGACAGCTTATTATAGATAGATAGATAGATAGATAGATAGACAGCTTATTATATATAGATAGAAAGGCTGACAGCTTATGATAGATAGATAGATAGACAGACAGACAGACAGCTTATTATAGATAGGTAGATATGCAGATAGATAGATTAGATAGATAGATAGATAGATAGATAGATAGATAGATAGATAGATAGGCTGACAGCTTATTATAGATAGATAGATAGATAGATAGATAGATAGACAGATAGATAGATAGATAGATAGATAGATAGATAGATAGATAGATAGATAGATAGACAGACAGATAGATAGATAGAAAGTATACTTGGCACTCACCACCACCCCTACCTTTCTGTCTGCATCTATCTAAGAAAGTCAGTATTGTCTTCTCTGAATATTCTGTCCGTTTTGGCCTCCTGAAAAGTCATGTAATTATCTGCCATTAAAAATGTGAAATCAGAAATCCTCCACCTCTCTGTTCTGTTCCTGCTGACCTTTGCATTCTGTTCAACATTTCAAACTCATTCAACATCCAGCCAGCCATCAGTGATAATTGTAGACCTGGGGAAATTACAGTGCCTGGTAGCCAGCCAAGTAACAAGTGCTGAATGGTACAGAAATGGTCCTCCAAAATAGCACAATAATGGACAGTTCACACCGGCCTTTTTTACACACAATAATTCTGAGGATTCAATTTTAAATGCTCAGCTTCTACTTAAAAAAAAAAACAAAAAAAAAAAAACATTAGTTCACTTTATAATTTGTTACATTTATATAGTGCTTTTCTGGGTACTCGAAGCGCTTTACATAAAGAAGGGGGGAATCTCCTCAAATGTCCTACCAATGTCCAGCACCACCTGGATGATCCAGAACGCCACCACACACCAGCTTATTGGTGGAGAGGAGACAGAGTGATGAAGCCAATCAGTATATATGGGGATGATTAGGAGGCCATGATGGACAGAGGCAATTGGGCAAATTTGGTCAGGAGGCCGTGGTTAAACCCCTACTCTTTTTCCGAAGGACATCCTGGGATTTTTAATGACCACAGAGAGTCAGGACCTCGGTTTAACGTCTCATCCGAATGATGGTGCTTGTTACAGTGTAGTGTCCCCATCACTACACTGGGGCGTTAGGACCCACACAGAGCACAGGGTGAGCAGCGCCCCCTGCTGGCCTCACTAACACCTCTTCCAGCAGACACCTAGTTTTCCCAGGAGTCTCCCATCCAGGTACTGACCAGACTCAACCCTGCTCCGCTTCAATGGGCAACCAGTCTTCGGCTTCAGGGTGATATGGCTTAAAAAAATTATGACTAAGGTTCAGACACTTCCATGTGCACAATACATGCAGAAAATGTAATTAAATCACATTACTTAATCACATTAATTGTGGAAATTGCATCAATCTGAGTTTGTAGTTTGAGATTGTACTGATGTTGTTTACTTAGTAATGCAGGGCTGAGAAACTCAGTGTCCTGCAGAGTTCAGCTCCAACCCCACAAAACAACATCTGTCTGTAATATTCAAGAAATCCTGAGAACTTTGGTTAGATTTTTCAGATGTTGTATGAGTGTCAGAAAGGTAAACTTGTGCTGTTATTGTGATGTTGTGTTGGTCATAATGGAAATGATGCTGTGTCTGTGTCCGTCAACGCTTTTTTGGAGTTGCGCTCTCATGCTAATTTGCCCTGTTTAGTGAATCTAAAGTCTTTATAGCTATTACTATTTTAATGCCTTGCACATATTCTTGTTAAATTGCCCTTTTAAAAATAATTATTTTGTCTTTTTGACAAAGATTAAATTGGACATTTCCAGCAGAGGTTGAGTTCATTTTGATTACTCACACATGGGCTTGATAATATTTCAGTTCTGATAGGAGACACAAAAATCTGAACAGTAATTTACAAATTTGGGTAACACTTTACAATAAGGTTCATTAGTTAACATGAACTAAGAATGAACAATACTTCTACAGCAATTATTAATCTTAGTTAATAATAATTTCAACATTTACTAATACATTATTAAAATCAAAGGTTGCATTTGTTAAAATGAATTAATGCACAGTGAACATGAACAAACAATGAACAGCTGTATTTTTATGAACTAATATTAACAAAGATTATTAATACTGTAACAAATGTATTGCTCTTAAAACCTGAAACATTTTGAAAGACAAATATATTGATATAAGTACTACGATTGTCCAATTATAATGTGTGACTTAACATGATCCCCATATCTTTTCAGTGTCTTGTCTCAAGATGCACACAATAATGTTTTTTTCTTTTTCTAAGGCATGTTTCTAAAAGCTTTCTAATGTCTTCATTTATCTGAGTCTAACTCCTGGCTTTGAATAAAAACCCTGTCTGTGAAACCAGGCCTTAAACTTTATGAAGTGAAGATCACAAAATAAGTAAACAATCTAAAGATTGTTGATATTTAATGAGCGAACAGAACTTTCAAACAATACATATTTTGTACCATTGGAAAAACATTGGCATGTAATGACTTGAACATGTAGTGGATATGGAGTCCAGTAAAAGTGTTTGAGCACATACACAGTCAAAGGAAGCAATAATCGCCCCAAAATTAGGGTCAGTGCAAAAAAACAATAAGCATTGGCTAATGAGGATCCTCGTAAGAGAGAACCATATCATGGGTATATCAATTATTTATGTATACAATTACAGTCTCTGAGAAGGGGCACACAGACGGGACTCAAACATACAAGAGGACAAAATTCAAAAGGATTACTCGCCCACTTACAATACCATACTGCTATCCCATATCTTTGTGTACTAGAGGAAAACAAGGTAATTATTTCGCCATCACCTCACAAGACAGTCCCATAGTCTGAAAACAGCCTGGTAATAAACATATCCCGCATTAGGATTTACATGCTAGAAGTCCTAATAAATACTGACCTCAGCAGTCTCTTCCTAAATATATACAGAGAGAGGTATCAAAATGTGTTTACATTGCATCACAATGCAAAAGGAATGAGGTGAATCCAGACTGCTCTCTATTTACCAGGAAAACAGTCGGGATTACTCATTAAGGATTAAAAAAGCTTCATAAAAATGCCAGCCAAAGTATACAGTGGATAAATGCATAGGATTGATTTCTTACCAACTGAATATGGAAACTCATATTGATGGTGGCAACACACACACATACACACATAGAGACACTCTCACTCACTATCTCTCTCACTCTCTCTCTCCCACACACACACACACACACACACACCAAAGGCAGAGCTCTCTGTACTTCAGTTTGCACCATTAGGTGAATGTCATAAAACAATTCTAGGTCACATTTCACCCCAAAATGAAAAGAAAAAGGAAATTTGAGGAATCATATTGTGCATAAATAACAAGAAACCTATTTTACTTTGTGACATCCCAATTTTCATTATTGTAATGCATCCAGACATTTTTAAGATTTGCTGTAAGCCTCATTATTCTCGATGGTTTTTCTCATTATTGCTATACAGACTTTTAATTTAAATCAGCATAAATTAAAGCCAGGATAAGAAGTAATACCAAAATGTTTAAATACTTCACAGTTTAAACTTAAGTTTTGCTTTTTTGCACATTTTTGATATAATATACTTTCTTTCTTTCTTTCGGGTGGAATATGATCTGGACAGGTTCTCTTGGTTTTAAAAAGATTCATTCAACTATCTATACCTCCAAATGGGTGCTGTTAAATTTGATCCGAGATGTGTCCGTATGTTGTCATCAAAGCACGATAATACACAGTCCAACAGGTCTATGATCTCTGAAAACGCCAGTGATTGTCCTGTGGCTCTCCTTTTCATAAAATATGAGAAATATACTTGATAACATTCAGCATGATAAGTTCTAGGTAATCAGCTTAACAAGAAAAGTCCTCACTGTTCCCAATATATTTGGCTCTCTAAAAACATGCTTTTCTGGCATGGTCCAGGGTCGTCTCATTCAACGATTGGTGCTTTCTTAAACCACTCTTGATGCTTAAGTCAGTTAAGGGTCCCACTAGTAAAATAAATAAGAAACCAATGTTAGTGTAAAAACAGTGAATAGATTAGATTTATAATAGATTTTTATATTGAGAGGTGTTGCCAGAATTGCACTGTTAATTCACATTTTGAAGTGTGTCATTCATGTCAATAGTCCACACTGAGCAGGAGTTACACACTTAACTTTAATACTAAGTGCAAGGGAAACTCTTTAACCACATTTTAGTTGTGATAGTGGTGCTAAAATCGATACTCACCAAGGGTTCGTCCACTCCAGTGATTATGATTCAGTCCTAATAATGACTGAAGGTCCATTTTCATCTGAAACAACATTTGATTGGAGAGATTTATTTGATCCAGTCTTTTTCATATTTATTTGAACAATGTGATCTGAGAATAATTGACTAAATGTGACGCATGCTGGCAAAATGAGTGGGAATGCGCACAGGCTGATTACGAGCTACGGGCAAAACAAATGAAAATGAGGTTTTCACAAAAATGAGTTCATTAAGCCCTCGTTTAGCGATCCCAATGCTCCTAATAGCTATTAAACATCTAAAAGTATCTTTATTTGTAAGTTTTCTGAGAGGAGTACCTTTCCCTTGTCCATGAAAATCTGCATTTTTCTCTGCTCGCTTCTCGCGCTTCCCCTCAGCACAAGTTTGGTATCGTTTTAAAGCGCAACATTCCAACTCTGTGAATATTCACAGTGAATGCTCGATGGCACGAGTCTCAACCAATACAATGTGATTTTCAAACTCATGCTGAAAAACTCAGACAGCGTGCGATCCCGATATACACATACATATTTCTGTCTTGGCGAGTATTCACGCTGACATTATCAGTTATGTCTTAAGTGAACGTTTGGTTAACTGTTGGGGAAAAACATCTGATGTGTAACATTATATTAGATTCATGCGGTACAGTAGGTCTGAATATTTAGGCCGTCTGTTTCATTAATATTAATCAAACAATTGTGGCATCATGGGGGAAAAAAAGTTGAATATATATTTTTCCTATAGATATTTGGTTTTGACTTGGTGTGTGCTAAATTTTGTGTTATTATTACCAGGGATTGTAAGGTATGGTTTCTATGTGATTTTGTTTTGGAATCTTCAAAAAACTCAAACTCGATTTTTCTCCAAATGGACTTTGCCGACTCTATCGACTTCAAAAAGGTGTTGCTCATCATTTTTCTTAAAAGAGAACGTGAAAATAACAATATATATTTTTTAAATTTGCTCATTGATACTCATTTTGCCAGCACGGGTCACAAATATCAATTCATACTGAACACAAACATCCCTAAAACTTAAGAAGTGCATTACATAAACTGAAAATATCACAATATTATAATTGTTAATTGTATATTGTAAATTGTATAATAATCTAATATTACATATTTTGATTCATGGAAATGGGCAAGTTTATAAATGCAATGTAAATGTACTTTTCTGTGAAAATAAACAAAAGTTTAAATATTCCGACCATGCGACTGAATTTAGACTTTATAGCCGTTGACTTATCAAATTTTACCATTGTTCTTCTACAGTATCATACATTTGTAGATCATAGTAACAACAGGTCAAACTGTGCATGGCTTATCGCTACCATAGTAAAAAAAAAAAAAAAGTGACTATATATTATTTACTACAGTATGTGGTTTGCATAACACTATAGTATTTGTTATGAAAATAGTAGCCTAAAGACTTCTAGTATAAATACAAATGCATAATACTGCCATAGCTTCATAACAAATTGAAGTGCTTGTAATTGGATCTTAAAGGGCTGTTTAATAAAAGACGCATGTTTTTAAAAAAAAAAAACACTACAGTAGCACCAGTGCGACAACTCTAAAAAATACACAGTCTGGAGGCCTGAAATAGAACATTTCTTTTAATTACTTATTTATTTTCAGGCTAGGGTTGGGTATCGTTTGAATTTTAACAACTAAGATTCTGCTTATAACAATAACAACGATTTCTAATTTTAATTCCAATAAGGTAAAAAAAAAAAACGGGGGGAAAAAAAACGTATATATCATTCACATTTATTCTAAGTCTGCAAAACATTTAATTGTAGCTGAAAACCATGAACAAAAATCAACAGGCTAAAGAACACTTACACAAGGAACTTCTGCCTATGGTTTAAAAATACCATAAAAACAACTAGCATAACTAATATAAATTTCAAGCATAAACACTCAGTAATTAAAAAAGAACAAATAAACAAATTAGCATTGCACAAATAAATACAACTGAACAAAAATAAAATTGAAAAAGTGTTTTAAGATTTTCAGGTACAGTTTCAATACATTTTCAATATGCATAATGCATATTTTATTTATAAAGTGCAATGTATTTGCTTTTATTGTTTGTTTAATGTTATTATAGAGACGGCAGCAGGAATATTAGACTGCTGTCACTTTAAGAGCTGCACTGATCCAATATACTGTTACACATGTTTTCTTTCTACGATTTTATAACAAGTATTCGATTCCTGCCCTTAAGTATCTGATTCCTAACCTTATTTCAGGCAGTATAATTTAAATAATTTAAAGGGTATTTTAAATATTATTTTAATGGAATACACTATAATATTAACTATATTTTTTTCTCTGAAGTCCACTTATAATGTGAATTTAATAAAGTTGAAAAAAGGTGATTTTTTTTATTTTTAATGTAACTTGCCAATCAGACTGAAATGATCAAGGGTTCACCCAAAAACAAAAAATGGAATATACGGCACATGTCGTATGGGATCATTGATACTTTTGCGTCTTTTTTCAAAAGCTTGATCCTGGTCGATATTCACTGCCATTTTATGGACTAGCATGAGCGGGACATTTTTTTGAATTTTCCTTTTGTGGTCCGAAAAAGAAAGAAGGGCATACATGAGGGTGAATAAACGATGACAATATTTTCATTTTTGAATGAACTATCCCCTTTAAGTTGTGGAACAACTGACATTTGGTGGCACCAAAGTATTTCAGATATAGCTGATAGTACATTGAAGTACAAAATTACATACTGAGCTTTAGTTGCTGCATTTAAAGATACATTTAAATGTATAACATACAATTAAAATCACTTAGATACATTGTTGATCTCACCTGCGCTTTCTTCATCTGATCCACCGTCCTCTAACCATTGCTCCTCATTGGCCAATAGAGGATTCTCGGATTCACGCAGGGTCCTCAGCGGGAAATAGTGCCCATCACCCTGGCTATAACATACAAACACACAGAACACATGGAAAATATTCATACTTAAAAGGCATACTTCATAGTGTATTTTGAAATTTGCATCCATTTCTGCATCTAGCCAGTGTGACGTTTGTGCTTGAGCCACACAGTTGCTTTTGAGTGCGACCAGTTTTGATATGAGCTCACCTTGTGAACACAGGAATAAACCAGAGCTTTTTATCCTCCCCGAACACCTGCTGGAGGTTTCTGCTGAGCCCAACATGAAAGCCATTCCTGTCAGGCCCGTTCTGAAACACTGGTGCAGAAAACGCCTCTGGAAAACAGACATGTTCATGGAGGTCAAAAAAATAAAAATAATGAGCCACATAAATCACATCTGCTAACCAAAGGTCATGCAAGCGGTATACGACTATGACCTTTAAACGTCTTGCAGAAACGCAATGAAAGGATAAATGAAAATCAAGCAATTTAGTACAAATATAAGTGAAATCTTCCTCACCTAGCGTTGATCTGTTTTTAGCCACCAGCCAACAGTGGTAGCCAAACAGGAACATGAGACTGACAAAAAACATGAGAGCCACAAACAACAGGAAGAGCACGTGGAATTTGGCGGAGCCATTGGGCAGATCTCCCTAACAAACAAATGCAAAGAGACTTGAAATGGATGTGTTTAACACAATTAACAAATACACATTTTTTTATTTTTCCAAGTTATAATGACAGTTTTAAAGAATCTCTTTGCATCTACCTGCACAAGTGCACACACCACAACTTCATTCACATGCAAAAACTGTAGCTATCGTCAAAAAGCCAATATCATTCTACTTGCCCGTAAAGGGATAGTCATTATTTACTAATTCTGTCATCTCTTTCTTCTGCAGAACACCCACAAGATAAAATATTTAAAAGAATGTATGGACAAAAACAGTTGAAAAGTCAATGAGGTCCAAAACAACACTGTCATTGAATGGACAAAAAAAATTTGTGTTCCACAGAGAAAATTAATGCTCAAAGGTTTAGAATGGCATGAGGGGGAGACAATTATTAGAAAAGTATTTTCATTTTCCTTTAATTTGGCTATCCTACACTGTGAGCTGATTTCATGTAGGCAACAATGAACTGTTTTTGACTGAGAAATACTGCAGGAATATTGATATTGATAAAAATATGGCATCATGTGAATGTTGTTCACAGTCCTTCACATGCCGTTCCAAACCCATAAGACTTTTGTTCATCTTCAGAACACAAATGAAATTTTTTTTTTAAATCTGAAAGCTTTCTGTTCCTCCATTGACAGCTACGCAACTGACACTTTGACACTTTAAAATGTTCATAATGAGTTATCCATCTAAATTGAGAGGTGTAGTCCAAATTTTCTGAAGAGAGATGATCGATTTAATCATCAAGCCTTCTTCACATAGCAGCCCTTAATTCCACCTTCATGGACAAATTTGGGCACGAACCTCATTGGTTCTCGCAGAAGCTCAACGTGCTGCGTAACACACTTTTACTTTAATTTTGTGTTTTGTTTATTCTGATATATTAAAGTGTTGAACGTTCGCCGGTTCCCGCCTCCTTCTTCCCTTATCAACATACATTGCTACAGTTACTATGTTCCCTCTACCACTGCGACCGCTCAAACAACTTGATGGAAAATTCTTGATGAATAATGCGCATACGTTTTTTTTTGAGAACTTTGAAAAGATTCGCTTCACATTTGGATGGAAACACAACTAATGAAGAGATAGAAATCACGCAGATTTCATATAAAAAGATCTTCCTTTGTGTTTCAAAGATGAACGAAAGTCTTACAGGTTTTCATATTTGGGTGAACTATGCCTTTAAGCTTGTGCTCAAATAGATTTGTATTTTGCTCAATGCTAAAAATAGAAGGAACATTGGTGATGACTAGCTAGTACTTTGTTCTGATTCAGGGGTTCCCAATTCTGTTCCTGAAGATCTATCTACCAGCAGAGTTCAGATCCGACCCTGATACAACACACGTCTGTAATTATCAAGTGCTCCTGAAGATGTTAATCAGCTCGTTTAGTTGTGTTTGATCAGGGTTGGAGCTGAACTTTGCAGGAAGGTAGATCTCCAGGAACAGGATTGGGAAACCCGTTCTAATTTGATTAAAGGTGGTACTTGGCCTGAGAGGTTTATTCTGAGAGATCATTCATTTTTAAAGAGGGTTCTTCAAATCAACCTTTTTGCTACTTTCTGTTCTTTTTGACTTGATAGCTCGGGATAGTTTTTGTTGTTGTTGTGCCATCAGCCAATCAGCACTGTTGTGATCTCATTTTCCTGCAGCTCTAGGGTCATTAGCCACATGGCAAATACAGATCTGAACTATTGATGGCAGATTTCAAATTGCATTCTTCAGCACCAGCCAAGCAACTAAGATTGTAAATGCTAATGCATTCTCAAGAGAGAAAAAAAATTCTAAGTGTATATCTACTTACACAGTAGTTTATTAGCTTTAAAGAGTACACTAGCATAGTGCCATGTGAAAAAGAAGGGTCACCCTTTAAGGTTTTTAGAATTTTATGGTTTTACCTATCAGAACATAATAAAAATCATATGGTCGTTTGCAGGTCTTAAATACAAAGCTTAACCACTTAATTCAAATTGTGAACTCTTACTTTTCTACAGGGTTCACACTCTTTTTGACCAACTAAAACCAAATGTCCATTCCTAAACATTCAACCTTTTACTTAGAAAACAGCATTGGTGTGGTGTTCTTATTTTGCAAATGTGCGGTTATGTGATTTCATTGATAGGAATAAATGCTTATGACAGTTTGACTGATAACATTTTATATTAAATACAATCCAAACAAACACACTGCAGAGCTCAAAGGATTATCAAAATTTGTTCTTAAATGGAGTCAAAACTTGAAAGAGAATTAGAGACACTGATCAAAATCAGATGTGAGAAACAGCTGTATAAAGTATCACGTGCTATCGGAATTATCGTAAAAATTAGCATGAACATTAACAATCTCTTAAGTTGTATTTACCACTGGGAAGCTCTTGAATAATTTTGAAACCAAGTTCCTGAGATAGACATGCCATAAACTTTAAACATGGTTGAGAAGAGAACGATTGCTGGCTCAGAGCGCTTTTCTTTTTAGTTTTCCCACAACAGCTACAGGACATCACCTTGTCTTGTCATTAAAGTAGAGCATATTTACATATATGAATTATGATTTGAAGTGTATTGTATGTTTTATACGCAGTGAAAATAGTCAATATTTGACAGAAAATCCAGAATCGTCAGCAAGCTGACCATCTATTCTAGATATTGAGGTGAATGTTTATATGTTTGTCAATGAATGGGACGCTACATAGCATTTTGGCTTTAACAAGATTTTCCCAATAAATAGGCAAGTATAAACCTGGTGTCCTCCATGATTCCTGCTTTTTCTGACAACAAAGCACTTGAAAGCGACGAGCTGGTAATCACGACTTCAGAAATTTCCGATAACACGTGAAGGCAGCATCATTATTTATATTACATTCAACATTATTGGGGAACCTTTCATATCCATTTACCTCAAATGATCACTTATAACCTCCATCACTGAAATAAACAAATAAGGCTTATTCTTTTGTGCACATTAATTAATTAAATGGTTCAGTGACTGGTATAATACCAAACAAATTATGATAATAATAATTATATATAATGATTTTAGTAAGTGACAATTAGCAAAAGAGAGACACACTTCACTGAAATAAGTAATTAAATGGCAATTAGCTTAATGTAAAAGTATGTTGTTGTCTCTATTTGGACAGGCAAGATGAAGAACATCATATTTTAACTGTGTGGGTTAATTGAGTTCAACATAACGCTCTGATTAAATATTTTAATAGTAGGCATAATAAAGAATACATTATATACTGTATATAAAAAATGACCTTCCATGATTTCTCCATGACTTCCCCAAGTCCCAAGAAATATCAAATTCCCTGTTATTTCCAGGTTTTCCATGACTGTATGAACCCTGTATCTATACGTTTTATAGTTTATAATACTTGCCTAAGTTTATTTGAGCTCAATTGATTTTAAAAGTCAAAACTGCTCACCACCCAGAACTTGAGGAAGTACTGAAACACTGTTGCTGCGATGAAGACGCAGTAGATCATGGAGTAAGACAGGAACAGCAGAAAGAACTTATAGTTGGAGAATCCAACACAGTTGTTTACCCTAAAGAGTACAGAAGACAAAAACATCACATATCCAACATTTCAGATCATTCAAACTATAAAATTGTTGCTTATGAGATACACATTTAAAGGTACACTATGTAACTTTTGGCCCTCTAGCATTTAAAAAAACAAAACTGCATGCATTCTGCTGAAGAACTGTTTTGGTTGATCTTCAGCTCTGCGTGACTGTGCGGATGAATATGATTCTTTCTAATAACTAAAGACAGAGCGATTATCCTCCTGCTCATAAAACATATTACTAAGCTTAAGAGAAATCAGCAGTTTAGATGGAAAGGATCTCAAGCTGACTAGATGAAGACGTTACTGTAGCTTTACGCATTAATAGACACGATACTTCCTTGAGAATAAACTCCAGCACAACAACCATAATGAAACTGTCTTCACAATAGATAATGCTTTACAATGTTAGAGAGACACATATAGCAGTTTATCTGTTCAATAAAACACCTTACTCTCCTGTTGAGGAATAAAAACACCATCATCTCCACCTCGCTTTACAACACTTCAAATCCCTCAGTTCTCTCCATCTCCTAAAGCCAAGCTGATGTTGATTCTTGTTTTATTACGAGCTCTGTCTCGTTCTCTTTTCTCCAGCACTCTTCTCTGTTACACACACACACACACACATTCTTGTACATCTATCTTTATGAGGACATTCATTGACACAATGCAATCTCTAGCCGCTTACCCTAACCTTACCCATCACAACTAAGTGCCTAACCCGACCCCTTACCCTAAACCGACCCTTAACCTTATTATAACCTTATCCCTAAAACCAAGTCTTGACCCTCAAACAGGCCTTTAAAGGGCTCTCAGAAGGTGAGGACCGGCCAAAATGTCCTCACTTTACTCTCTTTGTCCTCACTCCAATGGTCTAAAACTCAAACTGGTCCTCACAAAGATAGTTGTACAAGTTCACACACACACACACACACACACACACACACACACACACACACACACACACACACACACACACACACACACTCACACTCAACTAACCTCTGCCACTCTCAAACCAGACACATGTCAAAGCAGCCAGAGCAACTTTACTCTATTTACGGATATGACGAGACACACAATCGAGGGATGCTTGTATACAATTTCCCTGTGAAAACCATCCCTTCAGGTCTAAAATATAAACGCTTATAATAGGCTTACCATAGTGAATCAGGGTGAGACAAAAACTCATTTTGGAAGGATTGATTATGTATTGGTTAATTTTGAACCGAAAAAAGTGACATAGTGTACCTAACAAAACAGAAAACAATAAATGACTTGATTCATTATATAATAAATGTTTATATACCATGGACAATGGTGATCCATTTTCAAAACACATCTATAAAAACACAGGGAAAGAAATACACAGTGAATCCAGGTCATTTTGTTCAACTGCAGCCTGTAACTTTAATTAAAACAAGGCTTTTGTGTAGAGAGATCTGCTATCAGGAACTGGGACTGGTGTGGTGCTAGACTCACGTTTCACACACGGAGCAGTGGTGACAGCGGTCTGGCTTTATCACCTGACAGCGATCACAGAACCTGATAGCTGAAGACATGGAGATAAAGGAGATCAGCTGCCCGCCTTCACATCCGATCACATGTTGAACTGGCAAACATTCTGCTAAATGACTATATAGCTGCAGCTGCTGTGGAAATGTACACATTAAAGACAGGTGGCTCTGTACCTCCAGACTGAGCGCGTGTGAAGATGGGAAGTTTCTTGGCAATATCCACGAGAATCTGCTTCTGAACATCCGGTCTCTCTTCCATCTCATATCTTTCTTTATCAGTGTATGATAACTGGAACTAGAGCACAGACAATTTCATAGTTTATCAAACATACGAATGAAGTCTTATTAGAGCATCATTAGGATTTTTTGCATGACAATCAACAAAAGTTCACCTACAACTGCCATTTTTTTTGTAATTTCCATTATACTCAAAGGTGATTCTCATTATTGTAATACAGAACTACAAAAGGAAACTACAGTAATAACATTTTTAAATAAAAAACACAGGTACACAGGCAGCACAAAAAGCACCACAATAAATTAGATAGATTTTATTAATAATATTATTATTATAATTATTATAATAATTTCATAGTAATGAGTAAAAAAAAATAGCACTTTTCACAATGGCCATTGACTAAGCAGCTTTACAAAAAATAAATAAATAAATAAATGTGTGTGTGTGTGTGTATGTGTGTGTGTGTGTGTGTGTGTATATAAATGTGTGTATGCATTTATATACACTCAAATATAAATGTGAGACTTTATTATTGCAATATATATATATATGTATATATATAATAAAGACTTTATTATTGCAATATATATATATATATATATATATATATATACATATATATATATATATATATATATATATATATACATATATATATATATATATATATATATATATATATATATACATACATACACAGTGAGGAAAATAAGTATTTGAACACCCTGCTATTTTGCAAGTTCTCCCACTTAGAAATCATGGAGGGGTCTGAAATTGTCATCGTAGGTGCATGTCCACTGTGAGAGACATAATCTAAAAAAAAAATCCAGAAATCACAATGTATGATTTTTTTAACTATTTATTTGTATGATACAGCTGCAAATAAGTATTTGAACACCTGTCTATCAGCTAGAATTCTGACCCTCAAAGACCTGTTAGTCTGCCTTTAAAATGTCCACCTCCACTCCATTTATTATCCTAAATTAGATGCACCTGTTTGAGGTCGTTAGCTGCATAAAGACACCTGTCCACCCCATACAATCAGTAAGAATCCAACTACTAACATGGCCAAGACCAAAGAGCTGTCCAAAGACACTAGAGACAAAATTGTACACCTCCACAAGGCTGGAAAGGGCTACGGGGAAATTGCCAAGCAGCTTGGTGAAAAAAGGTCCACTGTTGGAGCAATCATTAGAAAATGGAAGAAGCTAAACATGACTGTCAATCTCCCTCGGACTGGGGCTCCATGCAAGATCTCACCTCGTGGGGTCTCAATGATCCTAAGAAAGGTGAGAAATCAGCCCAGAACTAAACGGGAGGAGCTGGTCAATGACCTGAAAAGAGCTGGGACCACCGTTTCCAAGGTTACTGTTGGTAATACACTAAGACGTCATGGTTTGAAATCATGCATGGCACGGAAGGTTCCCCTGCTTAAACCAGCACATGTCAAGGCCCGTCTTAAGTTTGCCAATGACCATTTGGATGATCCAGAGGAGTCATGGGAGAAAGTCATGTGGTCAGATGAGACCAAAATAGAACTTTTTGGTCATAATTCCACTAAACGTGTTTGGAGGAAGAAGAATGATGAGTACCATCTCAAGAACACCATCCCTACTGTGAAGCATGGGGGTGGTAGCATCATGCTTTGGGGGTGTTTTTCTGCACATGGGACAGGGCGACTGCACTGTATTAAGGAGAGGATGACCGGGGCCATGTATTGTGAGATTTTGGGGAACAACCTCCTTCCCTCAGTTAGAGCATTGAAGATGGGTCGAGGCTGGGTCTTCCAACATGACAATGACCCGAAGCACACAGCCAGGATAACCAAGGAGTGGCTCTGTAAGAAGCATATCAAGGTTCTGGCGTGGCCTAGCCAGTCTCCAGAGCTAAACCCAATAGAGAATCTTTGGAGGGAGCTCAAACTCCGTGTTTCTCAGCGACAGCCCAGAAACCTGACTGATCTAGAGAAGATCTGTGTGGAGGAGTGGGCCAAAATCCCTCCTGCAGTGTGTGCAAACCTGGTGAAAAACTACAGGAAACGTTTGACCTCTGTAATTGCAAACAAAGGCTACTGTACCAAATATTAACATTGATTTTCTCAGGTGTTCAAATACTTATTTGCAGCTGTATCATACAAATAAATAGTTAAAAAAAATCATACATTGTGATTTCTGGATTTTTTTTTTTAGATTATGTCTCTCACAGTGGACATGCACCTATGATGACAATTTAAAACCCTTCCATGATTTCTAAGTGGGAGAACTTGCAAAATAGCAGGGTGTTCAAATACTTATTTTCCTCACTGTATATATATATATATATATATATAAAATTGCAATAATAAAGTCTCAAATTCTGTAAGGTCTTCTGAAAATGATGCATTAATATATTTGTCTGTAAACTGCCAGTAAGCAAGCCAAAGGTGACTGCAGCAAAGAAAGAATAACTGCATAAGGTGTTTGTAGTGGGAGAAAAGTCTCCATGCTAATTAACTAAGTTCAGTTCAGTTAGTTAACTAAACTAGTCACATGGTAGATGTGGGACAATTCAGGGGAAATGTGCTTAATTATGAAAATAATCCAAAAAATATGAAGTAATGCAAAAAATAAGTCAAAAATAAATTTCACATGGAGTAAAATATGACTCAGGCATTGCCACATTCGGATTCTCACAAGCACTATTTAAAACAACTAACATAACATAAATCACAAGCACCTTTTTAGACGGTATAGATGGTGGAGTAAAGATGGCCTTCCAATAGGTCCACCAAAACATTATAAAGCACACATGGAATATCAACAAATAGGCCACTGTGAAAAAAAAAACACACATTACATGCTATCACAAGTAAAAGTCATGATATGTCATTACATTTGTGTCATAAGTTGATATATGCTCAAGTTAAACAGCATAAGACCAATGAGGGTGTATATGAACTACGGCTGTGTTTTGCACTGGCACAAAAAAACAGATTTTTTTACTCACATCCGGAATTTGTTGCACACAGTTAAACAGAAAAAATCTGCACAAGATCACATTTTTTTCGCATCCGATCTGAGCCACTTCTGGTTTTTAATCAGATAGGCTATATATCCGACACCTGGACATCTGACCTACATCTAAACACGCATATCCAATTCCCCTTTAAATTACAAGCCACCACAAGGCGAGGGCGACACGTTTCCCACAAAGATATTTTTTTAATTTTGTATCATGAATCAGATGTGCCTGTATGCGCTGGCGGGGTTTTTTTATTGAGGCGGAAACTTTATAAAGGAAAGAAATTACGCCCACGCAGAAACATTCAGTAGCTGGTTTTCAACCTCTGCCCTGTGTGTTTTATAGATACAACAGCTTCACTACTGAAAGCTACATTACATTTCTCAGCAGAGACCGGGCTCGCAAAATTCCAGAATCGCTGGTAGCCCTTCGGACGGGCACTCTTCAGGGTTTGGTAGCCCGAAATTAATTTTACTAGCCCAAATAAAAGACAATTTTTAATGTGAAAAATTGGTTAGGAGTCAAAACATCAATCAAAAACTTTTTCAAAACACAAATATCAACAATTGGATATAAAATAATCAAATTAGAATCATCATCAATGTGTGTGTCCAGTGTGGATCATGAATCGGTCTGAAGTGAATCAACTGAAGTGCGCAGCTCCGTTGTTTTAAAGTCTGACAACGTTAAAAGTGTTAATTTTCTGATGGAATAATTCACATATTGAAGTGTAGCAATCAATAATAATAACAATACCAGACTTTTTTGAGGCAAGTAAATGGTGCTGTAATCACTTTATACTGTTTATATAGCAGAATATCTGATGGTCAAGTCACCTTTATTTATGTAGCGCTTGTTACCATACAGATTTGTTTGTTTCAAAGCAGTTTTACAGTGATAGTGTGTTAGCACATGGATTCAAACATATTTCTGACACGCAAAGTAAAGCATTCATGTGAAAGTGGAGCTTTAATTTTTACTGATCATGTGCATAGGTGTAATTTGCGGGTGGGACGGGTGGGACATGTCCCCACCACTTTTTCTCAGGAATGATATTGACCCCCACCACTTTTTGAAACATTATGATGTACCTAATACAAATAAAAACATCTCCAGTTAACTAGCAGAGCATTCATTTAGTTCGTTATTAAATAAGAGAGCGCTAAAATGTGTTGTTTTTGAAATCAAGCTGAGCGCTCGTTGCCGCTGCTATGAGTTGCATGGATACAATATATGGATAGTGATATGGATAGTGTTCTCTAGGAGTCTTCACTCGGACACACTCTTCAATCTATCGCCGTTGCGGAGACTCTCTATTCGTTCCGGTGAAATCACAAAACAAAATGCACACAAACGTGTCCCTGCTTGACATAGACTGTAACCACTGATGATAAACATATCCGGTTTTGATGAGAAAAAAAAAAACTATACGAGTGCGGACTGGAACCTAGAACCTCCTTCATGCTTGGCAAAACCATTTTTTCCCTAAAATTGTTATCGTACATATATCTGATTTAGCACTGTATTAGCAATACCAGACATGAATTATAAATCAATTTAATAGCATGACCATTCAAAACCAGAGGGTCTACTATGTGCATAGTAAAGTGATCACCGACGATAATTTTGGGTGTAACTGATGTAAACACAGATATTGAAGTGAATGTAAACAGGCGGGCCAAAAAATCGGATATGGTGAGGTCAGAAGATCGGATCTGTGCATTAAGACTTGCAGTGTAAACGCAGCCCTAGGCTCAAATGCAGTCGCAAACTGTTCTTTTGTGTTTTGTTTTGCAATGACTTTGTTGTGTGTATGATTGTGGACCACAGTGTAACCACAGTTGCCTAAACTGATTAGTCAAGTTTACAAATGAGTCATCTGATTTGTTTTCTTTTTTTCTTTAAGGCTTAACTGGCCATAACTAAGTCAGTTACATAGAGACTAAGTTTATGCAACTGTAGATGAAGTACAGTGTGATTAACTATAATGTGCTGCTAACATGTCATTATTTTTTTTTACCCCATAATGTGTGTAATCTGTGTATAGTTGTGTTTTGTGCACTTTGTTGATGTTGCAGCTTAGTTCAACTGAGAGAACATGAAAATGATATTTCCACTTCCACGTTTTAAACAAAAGCCCATTAATGAATCAAGAAGGCAGGTTTTTGTCTAAGCAATGACTGAAGATCACTTACCCCTCTCCAGATGATTACTGAGAGTAACTGAAAAACAGGTAATCAATCAGCATCAGTGTCGTGAAACATAACGTGTCTCAAAACCAGCAGAAATCATCAGAAATCATGTGAAATCATGGCCTCACAGGGATTATTCACACACTGTGATGATGTATGGCTTCTAGGCAGGACACTCAATAGGTTTGAAGACACAGCCCATGTAAACAACGCTAACGTTATGCCACAGCCACAGGTATAACCGCGGATACAATGACTCAAACCGATTTATTTTGTATAATAATAGCAAAAATATAATAAACTGGCGAACCATTGTGAAATAGCCAAACATGAGACTTCCTTGTTTCATACAAACAAGAGCCATAAGCGAAATAAAAGGCATAAATGGTCAACAGTGGAATCTTACCGAAGCACAGCTCAAAGACATAGGCGTAATAAGACCAGAGGACCACAGATGAGATGATGATGACGGGAATCCAGGAGAAAATCCTCTGACAACATCTGAGTGCTCTCGACAGAGCCATGATCAGCCCGCTCTGACATCTGCTAGCGCGCCTGGCATTTGCATATTACCTCACAACGATCTGCTCTGGCATCCACTAGTGCACCTGGCATCCAAGCCACAGCAGTATGTTCTGCGCTCGACTCAGTAGTTTGTTTTTTTTTGTTTTTTTTTGCATTCCAACATTAACATAACAAGACTTCACAGACTGAGACAAAAAAATATATATATTTATTTTTAAAAAACATAAACACTGTAGGGGGTCAAATAAATTAATACTGGTTAAATAAATCAAATAATTTCCTGGCTTTACACGTTCTCATAATTCTTAAGGCATCAGTATATAGGGTTGGCTGTTTTTACACAATTTAAACTGGGTGCAGTTTTTAAAACTTTACATTTGTGAATAAAATATTTTACAATATGAAATAGACAATATATAACAAAGTCGCATTTTTGTCCTCCAAATGTACTCCAAATTTCACCATATCCCAAGTAATAGATGGAAAAAAAATATATGTTATGTTTTATCCAATTTAGCACCTCATTCCAAAATGGATTAACTGTATTGAAAAAAATAAATGTTTCAATATCGTTATTACAAAACTGACAAGTGTTTGAATCCACATTAAATTAATCTTTGAAATTCCTTACCTGGGAAAATATCATACATCATTTTAAAATGTATTTCTTTACATTTTGGTGGAAGGGAAAAATAAAAGATATTTGCTTCTGAATTCCTACTGATTTCCAACTGAGATGTTGAAAAATGTAATCTCCTCTTATACGATCAGTATAGCTTTCATGCAAAAGACAATTTCTTAAAATCATATTAGTACACTCCTTACCAATAAAATTTAAGATAAACTATCTTGGGAATAAGCATGGATTTTTTTTTTTTTTTTTTTACTTTCAACTGTCATGATTCCTGTCTTGTGTTCCCCTTGTGTGTTATAACTTTTATGTTATTTCCTGTTCTGTGCCATGTTTTGTAGTCCTTTGTAGTTTTTCTTGTTGATTGTTCCCAGGTGTGTCTTGTTCGCCAATCTCCCCTTGAGTGTATATATACCCAACCCAAGTGTTTCTCAAGTTCTTTGTCTGGTGTTGCCCTTGGTGGATGTTTCTTGAGAGTTGTTTTCACGTTTAGATTTACTCTGGTTTTTGCCTGGATGATTTTTGTGTTATTTTGTCAGTAAACTGCATGCCATACTGCACTTGGATCCTCCTCTTCCTTGTTTCTGAAACTCTCTGCGTTACATTAACAGACTAAACATTGAACGCTAATATAATCTTTTTTTTCTTTCTTACAGGTAAAGTTTAATTTGGTGCAGAAATCAGAAAACAAAAAAACAGTGATTTGTATCATGTGCAGCACTGGCCACACACCTCTGCCACCACTCCTCCAAAAACAAAGATTTTCTCTGAAATAAAATTACACTGTAGTAGGCTAGTGAAATAAGGATTTTCAAACCCGTGTCCTGTCTTTTTCACAGTCTAAGGTCTAAACACACAAAACTCTCACACACTGAGGACATCTGCTGGTTAAAGCCTTGTAAATGCCACTAGAACTGCAAAACCCCCAATATTTTGAAAAACAGTAAGCCTATGTGACTTATGTAATTTAAGACATACATTTCATTCTATTTACTATTTGTTGCTTATTGGAAATTTATATTTGGAAACAAACATTATCGTCCTGTTATCTCTGTAAAGCTGCTTTGAAACAATCTGTATTGTAAAAAGCACTATAAATAAATGTGACTTGACTTGACTGTTGCCAGTGGTGATACACTGAGATAAAGTTATGAGGAATCACTATACCTCCATAGGGAATATTTATACTTCATATCCCTGCTGAAAAACAAACAAACAAACACAAAACCAGCCTTAGCTGGTTGGCTGGTCTTAGCTGGTCTACCAGGCTGGTTTTAGAGGGGTTTTGTACACTTGTATCTGGTGAAGCTGGGAGACCAGCTAAAAGACCAGCTAAAACTGAACACCAGCAGCTAAGATCAGCCAACTAGCCTAGACTGGTTTTAGCGGTTTATGTTTACTGTTCAGATCGAATCACAAAAGAATAAGACATTTTTGAGGGAAGGACCGGTTATGGTTTTTCATTTTCACTTTGACAAGGAAGAAACTTTCGAGCTAGCCTGACGTCGTCATACTCAGATTCTAGTCAGAAACTTTCTGACCTAAAAATGTTGTGGGCTAGGCTAAGTTCGGCTGGCACCCAGGATACTTTCGAGCTGTTCTTCGAAGCAAATCAACTGTCAGGAGGAGGTATAATTTAGTCATAGAAATACTCCTTACGCAAATCCTCAAGAAGCAAGTGCGCACACGATTCTTTCTGGTAAAACCATACGATCCCTGGCTCATTTGTTCAGGTAGAACCTGTGAATTGAAAATAAATGCTACCTGTCTAGATGTGATCAAAACAATCAATTTTCTATTAGGTGCTGGTAGTGAAATGGTTGAATGAGTCTATAGACCCAGTCACTTACAAAATGTAAATGAAAACTGTGTGAAGAGAAACTACATGTTAAATGGCAGATACTGTACATCGTAGAAATGGAAATATTTGTGCTTCTGTAAATGAAATTGACTGTACTTCTGAATGATACTGTAAACTCATGTGTGACTCTGTTATGTTTGGGAGGAAGAAAACAGAATAAGCATGATTATATTAACACATGTAAATGTGTTCATTTGTTTTCTCTGACCTTCACTCTCTGACCTTTCATCTGATTACTACTCCAACATAATTGGGGAGCAATGGGAACTCCAGGTCCCTTTTCTTGGTGGTAAACAATATTCTGCAACCACCTGATTCTTTGCCATCTGACATGTATTCCACTGACTTATGTGATCGCTTTTTGACTTTTTTTGCATCTAAGGTTGAAAATGTACATCAGCAATTACTTACTGGTACTTTCCACAATGACTCCTGTCAGTCTATCACTCACACACCTCCCCACTCTGTTTTCTCTAACTTTACACTACCAACTACTTCAGAGATAGTGGGTCTGATAGATAAATCTAAATCTTCGACTTGTCAGTTAGACCCTCTACCAACTCCTAGTGAAAGCTTGTTTACCAGCCCTGTCGCCATTGATTACTAAAATTGTTCATGCTTCACTTGTTTCTGGTTGTGTATCTCCATATCTCAAATCTGCTATTATTAATCCCATACTTAAGAAACCAGGGGGTGATCCATTTAATTTAGATATTTTTCGTCCAATTTCAAATTTACCATTTATCTCTAAGGTAGTGGAAAAGTGTATTGCAATTCAAATTCATGAACATCTTTCCAATAATAACTGCTCTTGTCAGAATAACCAATGATCTACTGTTGGCAGCTGACTCTGGGCTTATACTTGTCCTTCTAGACTTGAGCGCTGCCTTTGACACTGTCTCTCATAAGATACTTCTTGACAGGTTAGCTTCTATTGGTATTACTGGCACTGCTCTGTCTTGGTTTAGGTCATATCTATCTGGACGCAGTCAGCGTATTCAATTAAAAGGTTTTCGATCAAGAGCATCTACAGTCACCACTGGTGTTCCCCAGGGTTCTGTCTTGGGCCCGCTTCTTTTCATTATTTATATGCTCCCTCTTGGTTATATTTTGAGGAAATATGGTGTTAATTTCCACTGTTATGCGGATGACACCCAACTTTACCTGTCAGCCAAACCCACTGGTTCTTTTCCACCACCATCTTTGTCCAGCTGTTTAGATGAAATTAAAGATTGGCTTTCAGCTAACTTCTTGAAGGTAAATGGCAACAAAACTGAGGCTTTGCTTGTTGGCACTAGATCTGTTTTGTCTAAATCTAATTGTCTTTCTTTGTACATTGACAATACTGCAATCTGTCCTTCTTCACAGGTTAAAAGTTTGGGTGTCATCATGGATAGCACACTATCCTTTGAAGCTCAAATTAATAATATCACATGGATTGCATACTTCCACTTGCGTAATATTAACCGTCTCCGTCCCTTTCTTTCAAAATAATAATACTGCAGTTCTCATTCACGCACTAGTCACTTCACGTATAGACTACTGTAATGCTCTTCTCACAGGTGTTCCCTCCAAATTTCTACATAAGCTTCAGTTGGTTCAGAATTCTGCAGCTCGTGTTCTATCTAGAACACCTTCTACTGAGCACATTTCTCCAGTTCTTCAGCAATTGCACTGGCTTCCAGTAAAGTATAGAGTTGAATTCAAGATATTGCTACTTACTTATAAGGCACTTCATAATCTTGCACCTCAATACCTTACACAACTTCTCCATGTTTACACTCCTTCACGTACTCTCAGATCTTCATCTTCAATTTCTCTTGTGGTACCTCGGATTCGACTAACTACCATGGGTGCCAGATCTTTTAGTTATGCTGCGGCCCACCTATGGAACTCTCTTCCCCTTGATGTTCGCAATAGCGATTGCTTGTTGACTTTTAAAACGCGTCTTAAGACATATCTTTTTATACAAGCTTTTTTATAACATGTTGTATTGAGTCTTTAATGCACTTTATCTGTATATGTGGCTTGTTTGTTGTGTGTATTGTTAGTGACCTGTATATTGCTTGTGAGGTGACCTTGGGTGTTATGATATGGCGCCATTAAATAAAATGCATTATTATTATTATTATTATTATTATTATAGGAACCTATCTTGGTATCACAACATTTTCTTTCTTTCTTTCTTTCTTTCTTTCTTTCTTTCTTTCTTTCTTTCTTTCTTTCTTTCTTTCTATGTATAGACTTTGAATTAGTTCATTTGGTTTTGATTAGAGTGTGGGATTTTGTTATAAAGTTTGAGGTTAGTAGCCCATAAATATGAATTGTGGAAATTACACATTTTACACATTTTATAAACTTAATTAATAAGGCACAAATAAGGAAAAGGTTTATTGTTATATCATGCAATTATATGATGAGTAATCATTGTGAGCATATGTGTCTTGTGGAGATAAAATACTAAGTATTATCCAGTTCCTCATTTCATATATACTACTTTAATATATGCCAGCTCATATAATTTGATTGACAAAACATTAGTATCTATAACACCTACAGTATAAGCCATCAGACTAAAACATTTAAGCTAAATTCTAACAATATGCTTTTAGTTCATTTTGAAACTCAACTGATAAGTATTTTTAATATAATTTATCAGAATAGAGGAATGGTCACTTGATAATTTAAACTATTATTTTCCTTATTAGTAATGTTATATATATATATAAAGTAGTCAACATTTGAAGTGGATCAAAAAAGTTCATCAAATTTGTCCAAAGACAAGAACGGGTATTGTTATTTGTCAGGTATTGTACAAAATTAACGTATAACTTTGATGAAAGGTTTTGATCCACTTCAAATGTTGACTACTGTGTGTGTGTATATATATATATATATATATATATATATATATATATATATGTGTGTGTGTGTGTGTATATATATGTATATATCAGCCTCACTGCCCTCACAAATGCGAGTTATTGTGATTTATTGATTTATATAATTTTTTTACAGATGTGATGAGAATGAGAATTTGAGGAATTCATATGAATTATAAAAAAAATGCAGTGGTCCTAAATTCAGGCTTAATTATCTTTATGCAATAAAATAAAATGTATTATTTTCAGGGTGTTCAGTAGGTGTCACTGCAGGACTGTTGGACATCACATTAATTAAAAAAATTCTGCTCACAGTGATATTAGGCATCTTTTTATGGCACCTATTGGTACACACACAAACACACACACACACACACACACACACACACCTAATGGACATACATCTTCACTGTAGTGTAGCTATTTGCAAATGCATATGCTTCCTTTTATCAATCATTTCATTACATTCTAATGTTCTTCACCTCTGCAAGTACCCTTAATGGGTGACGTGTGGCTGCACATCTCTTATGTAATATTACTTTTAAAGTCATACGCAGTGTGTCACAGCAGAGTCATTGCCACAGCCTGTGTGTGTGTATGTTGTGGTGGGACTGGCTGAGCTGAGCTGAGCTTCTGTGTTTCCTGCACTGGCCTGTAGTCTGGGCTGTAATGGCAGCGCTGATGACAGCTTCTCTTTCTCAGGCTGCTGCATTAGTTGTTAGAAGCAGTCAGACATCCGTCAGCACATCAGCAGCCGTACCACTACAAAGAGCTTGTGACTATCATAATAGAAACCAGGTCTCAATCAAAACATTTACACAGGAAAGTGAAACACAAATATTTTGTGTTGGCAGGTCGGGGCAAATCTCTGGCACTCGGAATGAAACGTGTTTGTGGTTCTCCTTCATACCACATTGGCAGAGAGGGGAAGGACAGGGCTGTTTGGAGGAGAATACAATGTGAGGCTCGTGGTTTGAGGATCAGCTTTAACAGAGCACCCTAAATCAGTTTATTGTGTGCTGAAAGACATTCATTTGAAGGGCTCACTTTTATTATTGTGCTAGGAACCCCTGTCTGTATCTGGTGTGAAAGAACACTACTTTAAGGGAGAATCTCATGAAAACATGTTCAAGTCGCATTTCAGTCCAAAGAAGAACAAAAAACATTTCATTACTTGAAATAAAATAAAAAATAAAAACATGGTCACACTTTAGTATCAGGTCTTTTGCAGTCACTGGAGGGTTTTTCTGAACCTGCCTTCTCAGAAATCTGGTTGCAGCCATTGATAGCTGCCTTTTTCTGCCCTGTTCAGGTGTAACCACTGTTCCTAAAACTATGAACTTGTGAACTATGCTTCCAACGGTGTCTCTAGGAACATTTAGTGCATTTGCTATCTTTTTGTATCCTGTTCCTTGTTTGTGAATGTCGATGATATCTTCTTTTATCTTTTTGGATCATTCTTTTGACTCAGCCATTTGATTTCGCCCTGCAGCTCAGGCTGGAAACCTGTAAATTTTTCTATCCTACTTCCGTTACAAATCTGCGGGGACCAGTCACAAACTGGCTTATCCACCTGGCACGCCATTGGCGGGTTTAACACGATGACGATAGAGCACGACCGTCAATCCAATTCTAGCCAAAAATATATTGAAAAAAGTATTGGGACACACCTCCAAATCATTGAATTCAGGTGTTCCAATCACTTCCATGGCCACAGTTGTATAAAATCAAGCACCTAGGCATGCAGATTGCTTCTACAAAACATTTGTGAAAGAATCGGTTGCTCTCAGGAGCTCAGTGAATTAAAGCGTTGGTACTGTGATAGGTTGCCACCTGTGCAATAAGTCCATTTGTGAAATTTCCTCACTACTAAATATTCCACGGTCAACTGTTAGTGGTATTATAACAAAGTGGAAGCAATTGGGAACAACAGCAACTCAGCCAACAAGTGGTAGGCCACAGAGTGGGGTCAGCGCATGCTACGGTGCGCAGAAGTCGCCAACTTTCTGCAGCTTCCGCTTCCAAGCTTCCAAGACATTTTGGACAATTTCATGCTCCCAACTTTGTGGGAACTGTTTGGGGATGGCCCCTTCCTGTTCCAAAATGACTGCACACCAGTGCACAAAGCAAGGTCCATAAAGACATGGATGAGCGAGCGTGGAGGAACTTGACTGGCCTGCACAGAGTCCTGACCAAAAAACCTGATAGAACAGCTTTGGGATGAATTAGAGCGGAGACTGAGAGCCAGACATTCTTGTCCAACACCCAGCTTGTTGTGATTGTTTGTAGGGCTGCAATTTGGCCCAACATTTTGTGCTTATATATTTTAATATGACTAATAATAATAATTATGATTATTATTATTATTGCTAAATACTAAATACAGACAGGTGAGCTCGTTAATGAATTTTCATGACAACTAATGACTGGAGGGAAACAAGAACAAAGTAAACTTTTAATGAAACTAAACACAAACAGGTTGAGACATCACACCCCCCTCCCAGACAAACAAAACAAAACAAAAAGTCCAACTGAGGAGGGAGGGTGGGGGCTCCTCTGTAGGATAAAGGGTCTGTGAAGAGCTGGAGACTAGCGATGATGGTGGCAGAAGAGACCAAAGGAGGAGCCAGGGAGGAACCAGGAGCAAGAGGAGCCAGCCAGTGATCCAGGCCACAGCCATGACGGAGGCCCACGGCGGCGTTGAGCGAGGGAGGGAGGAGCCATGGTGGAGAAGTCCTCAATGCCATCATGGGAACGAGCGATGGAGATGAAGCAGATGGTGGTGGAGCCCTGGGTGAAGACCGAGAGCAGATGGGACAGGGCGACGGAGCTGTAGTTACGAACTTACAAGGAGGAACTGGTGTACCAGAGGGCTGAGGTGGAGCCGGAGCGACTGAAGGACGAGGTGGAGAAGGAGGGAGGGCAAAGCCATAAGGAGCTTTAGGGGTGGAGAGATGAGCGCAGCAGATGGAGGGAGGCTGTTTAGGATCAGCGACGACAGCACAGACTCTGTACAGGGCGATGAAACTGGCTTTATGCTGGGAAGGACAAGCGATGACGGTGAAAGCACAGAAGATACAGGGTGGTGCGGGAGAGGGTGGGAAGCTCTACCTCCGCTGCCCAGTTGATCAACCACTCCTCAGTATCCAGCTCTCCACTAATACCCCCCCTGACACAGATGTTGCCAGTTCACTCACCTGCTCAGACTCACATTGGGGCTCAGGGTCTGGGCCGATGGTTGGCCCTGTCCTCTTCTCAGGCTGTGGCTCATACATTGCGCCAGGCGTAAGCTCTCGGTCTGCGGTGGGCTCTGGCTTATTATGCCTCGGGGTGATGGCTGGCTGGGCTCTGGGCTTGGTGGCATGGAGGATGGTTTGAGCTGATGGTAGATACTCTCCAAACCTCTCAGGATGGCCTCCCTCCATGTGTAATCTTTGATGTCTGGGAGGTCTAATGGCAAGTGGTAGTTATCCAATAGAGAGATTTTAGTGGTCTGTTCTTCTGTCACGGGTTAATGAGGTGCTGGTTAGCAGGCACAACAAAGATGATAAATCAAACAGTCTTTATTTACAAACTCAAATAATGTAGAATACAGAAACAGGCAGAAGATTAAATAAACAAAACTTCACTTACATGTTGATGAGAGCTGACAAATGAACAGAGAACAAAGAGGAAATTAAAAACAGACAGGTAAGCTTGTTAATGAATGTCCATTACAACTAATGACTATAGAACCTCTAGAAACTAGAACAAACGAAACAAATAACTGAAGGGAAACAAACTAAAAGTCCATAAAAATGAAACTAAACACAAACAGGACGTGACACATTGTTTGCTCATGTTAGTTCACAGTGCATTTAACTAATGTTAACAAATACAACTTTTGATTTTAATAATGAGTAAATGTTGAAATTAACATTAAGTTTAATAAATTCGGTAGTATTGTTCATTCTTAGTTCATGTTAATTACAGTTGTTAAAGGTGCAATAGGTGATTCTCTACAGAAACTTTTTTGTTATACTGGTTAAAAGTCTCCTCATATCCTGATAGCAAGCACTATGTTAAACGGTCTAAATGCATTTTTATAAATATATATCGTCTGTGGAAGGCATAGGACCATAAAATGTAAATCCAATCATTATCTTCCTGTCAACGTTTTTTTTTTTCATACCCTTGCGCATCCTGTTGCTGCGTTCACTCCATAACTACCGTAATTAAGAGATGGGAACCCAAGACGCAGTCTCTTGTGATGCTTTGCCAAAATCAGCTGTGTGTGTGTGTTCCTTCATGTGTTTTGGACGAGGCGTGGCTTTGGACGGCGATTTGTAGGGAGATCGTATGCTTTCAATGCTAGCAGGCTAACATTAGCATTTCCCAGATCACCTACTGTACCTTTAACTAATGACACCTTATTGTAAAGTGTTACCTGTAATTCTATTATTTCTCATTGTAAATCTATTATTTCTCCTTTGGAAAAAAACTTTTTTTTAGGTGTGCACTGTAGCTATGTGAGAGAGAAATATTACAGACAGTCAGAAATGCAGTACAGATGTATGTTTCATTACATGCAAGGACCTGAATTAATGCTAAATGTATTAAAGTGAGTTTGTGAATGAGAGGGTGAGTGGGTGCATTGCATGCGTCTGTCTTCGTCTACCATTAACTGCATTCCCAGACTTCTCAGGTCCGTCTTCTTAAGTGGGTCTCTCGTTTTGGTTCCATGCTAAAGTTTCAGGTCCATGACTGGTGTTTTTTGAATCATGCTGAAATGAAGTATTGAGTTTGATAGCATTCCCATTTCATTCCCTGCATGCTTAAGTGTCTGGACAGTAAATTCATCATCTGTGCTACTTTTTGAAGTCTGGATGGAATACATTTTGGAAACTTTGCATTCATCACAGGCCCAAAGTCACTGATCTGTGCAGGCAGACAAAGAATTTCATGTCTATTTTCCTTCCAGTTGAGTCTCTGAAGTCTGTTAAAGGGAGTCGCACATGAAAAAAAATGTTAATTACTAAACTGACTGGTGCATGAAAACAAGTGCATGACTTCACAGTGATGAAAGGAAATCTCTACTGATCTGAAGAAATGCACAATGGAAAAAATGAGTAACATTTGATCTGCGCATACAGTGATCATATTGACTTTGCGTCCTCAGCAAGTGATATGCGGCTTCACTCAAAGCTAGGCTGTATTTAATCACATTAATAGACTGTCACCAGCCTCAAACACAGCTCACAAACAACATTTTTGCATGTTCTGATACAACGTGAATGCTACGATTTGGTTGCTAATGTGTTATAAGTGTTGTGGCATTGCTGTGAGTTTTCTAGGGTTTTCTGAATGGTTGCTAACTGGCTCAAGTCAAAAGAGCCCATCCCCAAGTCTCTGTGAAATTCTCCACCCGGTTGTTCAAAGAGTGGAAATCCCATGTTTTGCTATCCAGGATCAGGTAAGCCATCTTTGATACGGACACAACAGGCTGCTCGGTCACCAAGACGCTCTCTCTCTCACCCGAATACTAATACTCAAGACCTTTATAAGACCACACACCTTTCAGTCACACCTTTCTGACTACACTAATGGATACAGCTAATGAAAACTCCTTACCTGCCTTAATTAACTCGGTGGTTTGGACTGTAAGTGTCATGACAACAAGAGAGAGAAGGCAAATGCAGGTAAAATGGTAAGTTTATTGAGAATAAACAGAGTAGGTCAGGTCCACACAATGCGACACACTGGGGCGGGAGAGTGACGCAGGGACATCGATGAGCAACCGGGCTGGTGGTGGTTGGTGAATGAAGCTGAAGTCCAAATCCAGAGTAGTGACGAAGAACACCGACGATGAAGACACGATGAACAGTCCAACGGGTAACAAAGATCACAGGAGACAGCCAAATCGGGACAGGAACACCACAACGCTCTGACAACAGAGAACACCAGTCACAGAGAATATATACATGAGTAAATGATCAACAGCTGGCTCTGATGATCAGTGGTGATCAGTGATGATCAGAGGACACACCCACGCTAATGATACACACAACACAACGATCACACAAGACAAGGAAAAGCCAGTGAATTCATGAACCGTGACAGTAAGTCTCCAGAGATCTCCCTCGTTGACCTGTTTGGTCAAATACAAACCTGTTTACCTTCTGTGTTCCTTCAGAGGTGTCTCTTCACCATACCAGTCTCCTATCTGCACCCGGACCCAGCATTCAATGGGCTAACCAGAAATGACTGTCATCCTCATCACTCTCATCCTTTTTCTGACTGTACTAGTGCTTACCTAGTCTCAGCTTCAGACATCACGCCCACGGACCGTTGGCTGAACGTCTGATGCATATGGCACACTTTTTCTGGTTTCAAAGTCGTCATCTGATTGGTTAAATTCTACAGGATGTCCGGAGAAGTGTGTGATGCGTTCTGTTACAGTCCGTCAAGAAACAGATGCCGTGAGGTCAAAACCCCCTGAGAAAAAGCCGTCACATCTCAGAGCACTTCTCCACCTCCTATCTATGTCGCCAGTCCCATGGTAAATCAGGTGGCCTACTCCGGCTTAACGTAGGACTGCAATGGCCTCCTGCTTCAATGCTCACTTGCTCTGGAGATGCAGCTGTATATAGTTCCCATGGAACAAGCCAAAAGTTCATTTGTTCTCTCCCTACTTTCCAGACGAGCACTACAATGGGCATAAACTATAAGATAACAGACTGGACCGGCCAACACAATCGCTCAGCAGTTTCTTTACTCATTTCCATGAGATTTTCGGATTTAACTATTGGGGATTCTTCAGTAAGTGACCAACTTTAGAATTTACTTCAAGAGAAAAAGTAGTTTCATCAAGAGCTACAGTTACATAACTGCAGCCCACACATCTCTCCTAAAAGGCAAGCCCAAGTCTCTGTCTTGGAACTCTGACGTAGATTTCACAACTTCATATATTCCAATCCAGGGACAAAGAACGTCAAGGCAGATGCTCTCTCACATCTTCACGCTCCAGAGTAAGCCTCTGAACATCCAGTGCATGTTCTTACATCAAGTCTCATTGTCAGCCCCATCCAGAGGTCCTTAGAACATAGAATAGCCTAAGCCACAGTCTCTAGCCGCTTTTCTACCGTGGGGCTGAATGGTTCTTATTGTGTAACCGTTCCATTCCCTGCCGATCTGGGCCAGCTGGTACGGGTTACGTTTTTAATTTTCCACTGTGGGACTGATAGCTGCCACCATTTGGAATGTAATACAAATGCGTCAGTCGTTGCCTCAGTAACATGATGGTTTACTGATAATATGAGATGTAAATAGCGACCGCATTATGGAGAATGATCAGCTATTGCTTTTAATTTTATTATTGCTTTGTTTACTTCACTCAAATAGTGCGCTTAACCAGCTACAGAGAAACTGGTAGCCAGGCAACAGACAAGTGACCAACTTCACGGATTCTACCAGCACGGTTTTCGAGAATTAAGAATTGAGATCTGAGAATTCTGGGCCGAGAATTGGAACCGTTCCTTACCATTCTAAGAATCGTCGGTGGCTTCTGAGACAACTCCGCTGGAGTGTCCTCCTAATCGCACATATGTACCCAGATCTCAGCGTATCCCTCTGATGGAAACCTCACATTCTTCTGTGGGCACAGGCTATCTAGGGACCAATCAGACCCTCTCACTGCTCACAAGATTGCTTCTGGTGGCCAGGCGTGGCTCAAAATGTTAAAATGTTTATCCAGAGATGTCAGGAATACGCCATGTCCAAGATTCCTCACCATTTACCATCAGCCAAATTGCTTCTGCTGGCCATTCCACACAGACTTTGGTCAAACCTAGGAGTGGATTTTATCACTGACTTACCTCCATCAGATGAATAATATACAGTGATAAACAACAGTTAACATTAAATATATTATTTTTGACAGCTTTTTAAGGGATTATTATTTTATGGGAACAAACTTTGTTTATTTTTATTTATTTTTTTGGCTCAGTGGGAAGCACTGTTGTCTCACAGTTAGAGGGTTCCCGGTTCAAGTCCCAGCTGAGCTAGGAGGCCTTTCATGTTAATAATAGAAAGACAGTTAAGGTTTTTAATATAAAGTATTTTCAAATTATAATTGTATTAGCATTTTTGCTGCGTGACATGCGGGGACGGAAACATGACGTAGCCATGCACACTTACTAGACCGTCTCATAGCGTTCAGTGCTGAGGAGGACTCTAGCCTATAAGCCTTTGCAGGACTGAACTGGGAAGGACACAGCCTCAGTTGGATGCAGTTCTGTTTGAGAAGCACCCATAGAGAGATTTTTTTCTTCTTTTAAGACTCTATAGCCGATATCTGATCAGGTCTTTATTGAAATTGATGATTCCATAAAGAATCTTTAACATCCATGGAACCTTTCCATGGTAACACTTTAGAATACTCCATCATTCATGAATAACACAGGGACAAATGAGTAACGCACTAGTACACATTCTAGTAACTCCTGTTAACTAACAAAAAACTGTAAAATTAATTCTAAAGTGAAGATCATGGTAACCCACTAGTAATGACTCAAGTATTACCAAATTATAAGGAATTAATAATTATTTGGATCAGTATTCTTAAGTGAAAAGCATGATAACTACCTAATAAAGACTGAAGTCATTGTAAGCTTCTGAGGTTTTTGTAAGGATTTGTTCAGTAATGACTCAAATGTTACTACATCCTTCTAATTAATTATTTGGATCAATATTGTAAATTTAAGATCATGGTAACTCACTTCTTTATAGTGAAAATGGTTATTAAAATGTTCTTCACACTTAAGAAAAAGAAAAAAACTTTTCATTCAAATGGTTCTTCTATGGCATGACTGCAAAAATACAAAAAACAAAAACAACCTGTAGGAACCTTTATTTTTAAGAGTGCATAGCCTGGGTTCCTCCTACAGTGATTTTCTTTTTTCTTTTCTTGCCAATTTTATCAGACAAACAAAAGTATAATGTTGATGTTAAAAACCTAGCTTAATGGATTTGTCCAGTTCATGTTTTACTATCATTACTTTATTGCTTTTACTATGTGCAGTAGGGATGCTTGCTATTTAGAAAGAACACACATACTGTACCATTTTCACCAACACAAATAACAGTCAGAACCTTTTCTATTTTTTTTGCATCCCATGACCAGCTATTGAGGGTTACACATTTCGTGATCTCATATCCATAATCTCACGTCACACATCTGTGATTTTCCTGTGAATGGACTATTGTTATTTTAAAAATGACTTGGCAGGATTAATTATAAGACATGAGATGTGTTAATAGGCCTGGAAACTATTCTTCATAACTGTTAAAGTTGTCATTAAATGCAGCATTTTCCCAGGGGCTCAAACACATGCCAGGCTGACAGATCTCAAAGTGACCACTATTCTCTAACGAAACCACCCAAACATTGTTGAAAACCTGTTTCTTTTCCCAACACTCCAAACACTGTGTGCGAGTGGGGGCAAAGGCGGACAGGAGAGTTGTAAGGAATGACTTTTCTGCTCCCGGGTCTCTGTTCATATTCACTCTTAACAGCAAATTAAACAACGACAGGGCGGGGAGAAACTACAGACACCTCATCCAGATGTGTGAAAATAAATCTGCTCTAGGGTGGAGTGTGTCTTCAACAATCATGGAAATTTCAAATGGTTGTGCCACTAGGAAGGTAATATGTGCAATAATAAAAGCAGTAAATTATTGCTGCGCAAGTCAGAGGTTTCGTGCGCACAGTAAATTACGTGAATTCTCTCACAGGCCCATGACCATACATGGGCAAATAGCATCTGTGACAGGTGTTTTAAATAAGCACTCGAGTAAAAAACACGAAAAGCAACCTGCTCGGAAGATCATTATTTATAACTTTTGCGAGTCAAGCTCAAGCTCTTATTTATTTTTGTTTAACTAGCTGCTGTTTATGCTTTTTATGTTCAGGTTGTGTGCATTACTTCAAAGTTAGTCCCACAAAGACCATCTATCTTAGCTCCCAACAGTGGGGTCTAAAACCATACTGTATTAAAACATCACTGTTTTTTGTCATTTAAGTCATAAAGAGAAATTTTGTTAATTTAAAAAAACTGATTTTAGATATGCTTCTGAAGCAGTATAAAGGTTTAATGGTCTACAACAAATTATGTCAAGGCTCTGCCCTGGCAGCTTTGTCTGTTGTGTCTTTGTTTAATGTTTCCATGTTTGTTTTGTGCTTGAGCACATGGCTTTATCTTTGCTTCTGTTGGTCATGTGCTCCCCTTGACTTTCCCCTAACCACGCCTCCTCGTTTAGTCCTTAGGTGTGTTGGACATCAGCTGATGCTGGATGAAACCGATCGGTGAGAGTTCCCGTGTGCAGACGGGGAGGAGCTGCGAACGGAGACGTGAAGTCGGACACTTTCTGATTCCCGTAGTGACGCTCGCACTGTGTTTGCATACTTCACCACAGCTTAAGTGCAATAAATGCAATATTTGTCAAATACACATACTTTTCAGAGACATTTTCATTTAATACTTTATGTAGGCTACTGCTTAGTACAGCGTTTGTTTTTACAAGAATAAAGTTCAACATAAGCCGATAAGTGGGGTCAGCGTTTTTTTAAACAGTTTTATTTTGATAAACATGACACAATATAACATCCCGACTACATGAAAAGAGATTTTACTGTTATAAAAAACAGATTTGTGAGCATTAGTGGAACTGAAGGTGAGAGAATAAACACGAAACACGTGATCATTGTCATGCGGTGAATCCGGCCAATCGTGAAACAGCTGTGTCGTCATCAGTGCTCGTGAGCTGCTCTTGAGACTGGAATGGTGGTAGACAGTTCGCCCCGATCCAGAACGATGACTTCTGGGTCTCGTCGTCGAAGGGGCTGGTGATGGCAAGATGACAGAAGTTTGTGGTGAAAACAAAGAAAGATGAAGATGGACTGAAGACAGGATCAATATCGCCATAGTTTAATAAAACAAATAGGCAGAACAGCATGCACTAACACAAATAATAAACGACAACTGAAGAGTGAACAAGGAGCAACTTAAATACAAAGTGATGATGAGACGATAGCAAACAGGTGTGATGATGACATGGCAGACCGAGTGTCCATGACAACTGATGACTGGTGGAAAACTAAGACAAAGAAACATGTGACGGATGAAATCAAACTGAAAGTCCAAGAAAACAGAAACTATAGGAACAAACAAAACTGATTAGATGTGACAGTTACATAATATATAACTTGCTCACCTGTCTAATAAAACACAATATATTAAAGCGTCAGTGGTTCTGCACCAGATATGCGCGGATATGACGTCACTGACCGGCAACCCAATGACACGGGCCGTTGCACTGGTTAAAATTGTGGATTTCTCTGGATTTAAACATTGTTGGAAACATTTGGGATAACTTAAGTACATAAGTCAACAAAATATATAACATTGTTCTAGTAGTTTTTGGATATTTTAATGGGGTGGTTGCAGGGTTCGTACACCTTTTCCCAGGTCAAATACAAGCACTTTTCAAGCACTTTCAAGGTCCATTTTAAAGCTTTATCCAGCATCTTACACCACCGTAAATTACATACCAATACATAGTCAAAATTATTATTTAGTGTTTTTATCACATTAAAAGAGATAATGCTATAAACAGCAAAAATTGTGTTTCGTAATAGCAGAAGGATCAGATATTTAAGCTAATCACAAGTTGTTGTTTTTTTTCAAAATGTATCACTGTCTAAGTAGATAATAATACTTTTTATTATATTAATGTCCAAATATTGCTTCCCAGATAATGTGATTTTCAGGCTGTAAAAGGGCTGAAAATAAGAAGACATAGGATTTGAACAGAAATATTTTACAGGCCTTGGTTTTGGGACACATTCTTGATATACACAAGGTTTGAACAAAATCTGAGACAGTGCAACAACAACCTGTAATTCCATTTTAACCCAGAAGACTCTGACAGTGCACAGGCACCTGCCTGATAAATAGCCTATATTAATTGGGGAAAAAAAGTATTTCATTGCCAAGACATATACATTTATCTACTGGAATAGAGCAGTGTAAATATTGCATAAGGCCATCCTCAACCTTTGGCTACTTGTATGACACTCCATCTGACACGATTTCTGTTCAGCAATCAGCGATTGTTGTTATGCACTGGGCTAACGTTTGCAGGTTGTAAGTTGTGGGTAGTTAATGTTACAGTTACTGTGCTGTAACTTTGGCTACGTTCACTGCATATTCCACAAATGAACGTGCCATAACGGACATGCAATACAAACATTACATTATCACACCAAGTACTCTCAGTCACTGATGGCCCTTTCAGACAGGATGTGGAATGCGCTGCGCTATGAAACCCATTTATTTCAATGGCTTGCCCGCATAGACAGTAAAAGAAATGGACACAGCGACCCCATAGACCTCTGTGCCGGGAGCAGCAGCTCATTTGCATTTAAAGGAACAGACACAAAGTGTCAACAGGAACAGGAACAGACTCAAAAAGTGACAATTTTAACATGCTATATAAAAATATCTGTTGGGTATTTTGAGCTAAAACTTCACATACACACTCTGGGGACATCAAAGACTTATTTTACATCTTATGAAAAGGGCATTATACCACCCCTTTAAATGAGATGAAACCTAGATTGTACTGCATTGTAGCTTGCTTATTGTGCTCAAAAGCACGATCTGTTTAAGTTAAAACTTGGAACTATGGTTTCAGGAAATGGCGAAGAACTATGTAAGTAATGGAGTAACTTGCGACCATAGTTGGCTAACGTTGTTTTTGGGAAACACACCCCAGAGCAGTATACCTGTGTTGGACTGATAGCTGATTTTTAATTAAATTTTTTCAAAACTGATGAAGTTTGCAACATCAACACCATTACTGAACTGAACATTGAACATTCTGTTACTTTCCTGTTTTTTATTTTGAAGCTGCTTTGAACCCATTTCTATTGTATAAAGCACTATAAAAATAAAGGTGACGTCTTGACAACACCATGCTGTCCTCTGCAGGTCTGTAACACAAAGCAGTTCACAGCATATACGTCAAAATTGTTAGATGGAGTATAGTCAGAAAGGCTTGCACACTCAACAGTGTGTGAGACTTAACGGCTCACAGAAAATATACCCAAGCCTCAGACAGATTGACAGTCAATTTCACAATGGATTGCTGAGAACTATAGGCCAGTTATCGGTTGATGTTCAGTGACATGGAAATACAACAAACAATATGCTGAATTCTAAAGCCTAATGTTCTTCTAATGTTAAATACTTTGCCTCATTTAATGTCTTCTCTCAGCAAATATTTATGTGATTGATTTGATTCAAAGATTTTTGACAATCCAAATTATTAATAATTAATTTGTGATGAGAATTTTTGTATTAAAACTGAAAAGCGTGACAATATAGGTATTTTCACTAGTAGTCCCAGACTTGTGGACCTCACTGTATATATGTGTAAACTCGTAGCCATCATCATAATCAAAATGATGCTGATTTCTTTTTCCAAAACCTGTTCACACACCAATTGTGTCTTTAGGTCTAATTTAGAAATGGAAAGGCCAATTGGAAAATAAGGACTAAATATAATCTCCTGTGTGCGAGGAGACAGGCCATTGGGTGGCGAAACAAAAGAGCAATCTGCTCATTTATCATGGTTTCATCACCCTTGATCACGTTTCCATAAATACCAGCGGTATCACTAATAAACACAGCCCCGTTGAATGACGAGGAAGTACTCATCATGCAACGAGTAGGTGAGGCGTTGGATTGGAGACGAGGGGTGTGGCGGATGGAAACGCTATTATATTCCAGGTTTAGAGACTGTTTCCTTTTCGTTGTCTGTCGACGCTGCGGCTCGTCAGCGTGACTTGCCTGAGCTCAGGTGTGTTTCCACAGCACTGACGTCACACAGACAGTGAATATGATGAAGATTAAGACAACTGAGGAAATAACACCACCCTTCATAATCAACATCATTCCTGAAAGAATATACAAATGTTGAACTTTACAAGTGCATGTCTTCCTAAAGTCATATACTGCAACTGAATTAGGTGCTTTGCATTACTGTGCACATGTAAAAAAGGCAAAAACAAAACAGCCAAAGGCCACTGTCCTTCTTATCGCCTTGAACAGATTGGATAGTTCATGTTATGCGTCATAAAGCTGTTGAAAAAAAATAGCCATTTATTAAGAAGCAATGCAGGAACAAAAGAAGAGTTACCAATTGTACCATTTGCAAAGATCACTATTACTATTGGTTTGCTTAAAGTTACTTAGAGTTGGGGATTTATATATTTCTCTAACCTACATTTTGTAGCATTTGTGCTGCAGACATGAACAGTATCTCAAATTGTGTGGTCATATTGTTATATTTTTAAGTGATTGTACATATAATTGTCATCTGAAGGTGATGAAATTACATTGAAGGAGGCTAAGGAGCCATTTCCAGAGACTTTATATAGAATATCATCTATAGGGTGGACACCAGGTACCATCTAGCAACACCCTAGTAACTGCCCAGAACACTTTAACAATGCCATAGGAACCTCTCAGAACACCTTAGCAAATGAATAGCAATCCAGGTCAGAAATTAATGGGGGCTTGGGGTAAAAATGCTACCAAATTGTAAATAAATGCCCCCAAATTCAACATAAGGTTAAAGATAAGATTAGGTTAAAGTGAAATTGAATTAAAATTTTTGGATGAAAACAGCATTACATCGCATTTTATGCAGTGTTTATTACCAATCATTATAACCAATCACACACATTTCTGTTGAGCGTATGAATGCAATGGCCAATCAGAGCCGTTAAAATGAGCCACCGCTAAATTCTGCAATTCAGTTTAGTATTTCACACAGAACCAAAGTCATGAACCACTTCAGTCTATTTCTGTATCTTATTCCCAGTTTGAATAACCATTTTGTTTTTCATGATACTTTTCATGATTTATTTTATTATACATTATAGGCTATTTACATCATGCACTCTATGTAATGTAAATCCATGTATGCCACGTTAAACAGTCTGTGTGCTTCTGCTCCACCTTTGCAGGGTAAAGATGGCTTTTGTTGATTTTGATCATTTAATTGGTAACACTCTATAGCAGGGGTGTCTAGAATCGGTCCTGGAAGGCGATTGTCTAGCAGAGTTTAGCTCTAACTTGCCTCAACACACCTGCCTGTAAACTCCTATTTATCCACTTGGAGATCTCTCATTTGGTCTTGTAATTGTATGGTTTAACCTCTGGCATTAGACATGACCTGAACTATTGCCTCTAGTGGCCAATAAATTGTGTTGCAAGTGCCAGAGTGGCACACCTGAAATCAATGCAACTATAAGTATGGCTTGATTCTGTCTGTTTGTTACCAACACCCTGATGAAGGCCAGTGGGCCGATACGCATTGGTGTTTTAATGTTTTAGCCCTCAAAAACTATAAAGGCTTTTTAACTTTTGCATCCCACTGAGTGTCTGGACCTGGATTTTTTGAACATTTAACCCTTCCAAGAGCACCAGAGGATACAAGGGATACCAGCAGTGCTCCAGCTCCCCTTTGTCTACACCTGCCTGGAAATTCCATTTCGAACGGTTAGTCGTATTGCGTAGCTATACGCTATGGGGAAACTCCTTTTTTTAATATAAAATAACGCAGTGCTACTGCACAGCCATAACAGTGCAGAGACTAATCACACGCTATTCGATCTGAGCGCAGAACCGCCAGAAGGGGCAGGGCATCTGCCTATAAAAGATGCTCATTTCGCCATAGGATTCAGATTTTATCCACTTCAGCAACGAAAACACTTCACTGATTTCTCAAAGAAGTCTTCTCGCCGACGAAAACAGCTAGGCCAGGCAGCGGAACAGTGTCTATTCAGCGGAACAGCGGACTCGATCAGCGCGTGCTCCGGCCAGCTGACTCAGCCCACTGCAGTTGACTGCACCGTCTCCCCTGTGAACAATTCCGGCGACTACTATGGCGATTTTCTGTGTTCTCCACTGACTCATGTGACTGAGAATGACGCTCCTCCCCTGCTACTATCAGGGTTACGGTTAGGGCCCTCCCCCGCAAGACGCATTCAGTGAAGACTGACGCTCTCACTACGAGAGAGTGAGTCTCGTGGCTGCAGCGCTGACTACTCTCAGATCTATACAGCGCTGACAATGATGCTCTCCCCTGTGACTCAGGTGAGACTCATAAATCATATTATCATGTCGCTTGCCAGGCCCGCCTCGCAAGACGTGTTCATTGAAGACTGCCGCTCTCGCTACGAGAGCGTGAGTCTCGTCTTGATGCGTTCACTGACCACTTTCTTGATGCGTTCACTGACCGCTTACTATCTCTGAAGCAATAAAAATTACAACAAGGGTCGTGCCCACGCAAGCCGCATTCACCAAAGCCTAACCCTCTCGCCGGGAGCGCGCAAGCCCCGCCTCGCTGCATTCGCGGACCACTAGGCGCTAAGTGAGCCCATGCCAGCCTATATCCTGCGTGTCTCACTCTGCTGCTAGAGCCAGTGGTTGTTTTACAGCCCCAAGCCAATGTGTGTGTCACTTGCCAGGGTTGTGCCCAAGCAAGCTGCATTCATCAAGGATGAACACTCATGGCAAAGTGCAAGTCTCGCCTCGCTGCGCTCACGTTCTGCAGCTCAACAGTGACCCAGGCCCCGAAGCAAAGCCGCAAGCCGCGCCTCCGCCCGGCCAACCGCTACTTCTATGAACACCAGCCCCCGCCCCAGCACGGCAAGCTGCCGTCTAAACTAATTCAGCCCTTAGCCACCCGGGCCGAGGCTTGGAAAGCTATCCTCGGTGTGTCAAAATGGGTTCTGGACACGATAACACGAGGTCACCCAGTTTGCTCACAAACCACCCCGCTTCGTGGGTATAGTCAATACCTCAGTGAAGAGCAATGTGGCTCATGTCCTCCGAACTGAAAGTACTGAGCTTACTGGCGAAAATGCTGTGGAAACATCTCCTCCGCCCCATAGTGAGTCAGGCTTCTATGGCCATTAATTCCTCGTTCCCAAGAAGGATGGCAGCATCAGACCCATCCCATCTGAACTGCACTCTCATGAAATGACTGTTCAAGATGCTAACTTTGAAATGAATCCTAGCGTAGTATGCCCAGGGGATTGTTTTTTCTCAGTGGATCTGAAAGATGCATACTTTCACATCCAGATTGCCCCCCATCACAGACCGTTCTTGAGGTTTGCATTCGAAGGGGTTGCATACCAGTATACAGTCCTACCATTGGACTGTCTCTGGCACCATGCAGGTTTAAGAAGTGCATAGGTGCAATGTTTTTCCCCTGAGACAGAAGGAAATGCACATCCTCAACTACCTTGATGACTAGCTCGTTATGGCCCAGTCAGAGGTGGAATTAAACTCTCTCAGATCTGTGCTCTTCAGCCATTTGGAATGCCTTGGACTCAATGTAGCCAAGAGCTCACTGTTCCCCAGTCAGATAATCTCTTCCTGGGTGCAGTAATATACTCAGCCGAATGAAGGTTTGGCTGACACCCGAGAGCGGTCAAACCATTTAGCGGCTTGTGACTTCGTTCAGAGTAGTGGCCCGTTGCCCTCTCAGAACCTTTCAAATGATGCTAAGCCTCATGGCCTCGACATCGACAGTACTTCTGCTGGGCCTGCTGCATTGCACCCCCTGCAGTACTGGCTGAAACCCCAGGTCCCTAACCAAGCATGGCGTTTAAGTTGCCTTCACGTCAAAGTGGACCACGGCTGCATCAGAGCCCTGGCCCCTTGGAAAGACTCCAGCCTTTACAAGTCTAGGGTAAGCTTGGGGATGGTCTCAAGAAGGATGGTGGTCACCACGGACGCCTCCAACACAGGTTGGGGAGCTCTGTGCCAGGGCAAGCTGAATTCCGGCTCTTTGTCGAGTACGGAGAAATGGCTGCATATCAACTGCCTGGAAATTATGGCAGTTTTTCCTGCCCTCAAAACCTTCCTACCATACCTGATAGGTCACCACTCTTAGTCCGATCGGACAACATGACCACCCCGTCCCAAACTGTGGGGCCTCCATGTGTGGCCCCTCGACGGGAACCTACGGACCTCCCAGCGAGAGTCCTAAACACCATTTGTGAGGCTAGAGGCCCGTCCACAAGACACTTCTATGCCCTTAAGTGGTTTGTCTTCTCCGGCTAGTTCTCAACCTGAAGCCAAGACCCTGTATTGTCTGGAGTACCGCTGGTACTTTCATTCTTCAAGAGCTACTGGATGCGGGCCGTACCCCATGCCCCAGTGGCCGGCCAGTTGTTAGGGAAATGCGACATGATTGTTCACTTCCTGAGGGGAGAGAGGAGGCTCAGTTCACCACGCCCCACTACAGTGCCCTCCTGGGACCTATCAACTGTCCTCAGAGCCTCAAGGATCTCCATTCGAGCTACTATAATCGGCTGAATCAAAACCACTCTCGCTTTAGACTGTGCTACTGTCAGTCGCTTCAGTCAATTTAAACCTGAATCCTATGGTAAAATGAGCATGTTTTATAGGCAGATGCCCCACCCCTTCTGGTGGGCTCTGCGCTCAGATCGGCGGGAGGTGCACCGATTGGTTCGCGCAGTTACACCACTCCGCCATAGGTTTGTGCAGTTCCCACTGACCAGCCAATAGCGTGCGATTAGTCTCTGCACTGTTATGGCTGTGCAGTAGCACTGCATTATTTTATAAAAGACTTCAGTTTTCGGAGAAAAAGGAGTTTCCCCATAGCGTATAGCTACGCAATACTCATTCCCTTATCTCAGGGAACCGAGGTTGCGTTAGTAACTGAGTCGTTTCTAGTATGCCCAGTACAGAGATGGTCTTATTATTGGGAGATACGAGGGTCCGTGGCTCTACAGTTGGAGAAAGCGCAACAGCTAACTTGGATCACGTGTGCCTTGATAACCACACATTACAGCCTGGACATCATTGAGTTTAGCTGAATTTCATTGAGTTCTGCGGCAGTCAATCACTGTTTGCTGATACCATAGAAATGAATGAGAACCTATCACGCAATTATCCATGATTTTATTCAGTGTAAACTCTAAAAATAGATCAATTAAAAAAGAGTGTTTAAGAGCGAACATGTTGAAGATTAGCCGACGAGGTGTCGATTCATTAAATAATAAGCTATTTCCTCACAAAGAGGTTTATTCATTGACATCCATTAAAAAACATCCTCTTGTCTCCTTCCTTGTATACAGAGTTAGCAGGTGTTAAGCTTTTTTTGATAAGGTTGCAGGCTTGCCTTCAAGTGGTTTCTTGTGAATATGAAGGCCTTGATTAGCTGGTTCAGGTGTGTTTTATTAGGGTTGGAGCTGAACTCTGCAGGACAGTTGCTCTCCAGGAGCAGGATTGGACACCCCTGCTTTATAGCATTCTGAATGATTGAAGTAATTGTTTAAGTATTATACAAAAAAAAAAAAAAGTATTAAAACTGCCCTTACAGAGGTAAAAAAAAAAAAAATTTCCAAGGAGGAAATATTGCTCCTTAATGTAAAAGTCTTGTTTATTTTGCTAAATTTTTATTTATGAAGTTGCTAAATGTATAGCTATCGCAGAGAGGAACAAATGCTAACAATTTACAGAGACTGTTGCTCATTGAAATCTCTTTAGGAATTTCCATGGTTGAGTGTTACAGGCCTCATTTGATCCTGATGATCCAGCTTTGGTGATGTAATGATAAGGCCCCTGGAAGAGCGATTACAACCGTGTCACAAGGGAGACAGTTTTCCGACCCATGTCTTTGACTTGAGAGTATTTTTGCGGAGGAGAGCCGTCATCGCAATCATTATAATGCAAACAACGACCGATATATTCAGGATATTGGACAGGGCTGCAGAACTCAACCCTTAACTCAAATCTGTTTCGGGCTGCGCTTGGGAATTGCTTGTCATGTGGGAAACATCAATTCCTCTGTGGGTGTCTGTTACAGCTACAACTGTAAGCCTATATTGTACTCCAATCTGTCAAAGTACTGTATGCATTTTAAGGAATGAGATAAGATTGGTCCAGGAGAAAGACTGATCTGACACTATTAAGCAATTACAAATGTCAATTTTTGGCGGTTACTTTTTTTAACTTGCAAAGCTTCTAATTAAAAGCCCAGATGTAATATTGTAGACACATGTTACTGTTTATTGACACAAGAATGACTATTACTATTGCTCATACTTAGGTTTGTGATTTTCCAAAATACCCAACTTAAGTTTTGCTTTGAATTCACCCTGTAGTATTTGTGCAAGAGACATAAATTATGCCTAAAATCATGTGGAGGAATAAATGTGTTATAACGTTATATTTTTTTGTTGCTGGTGTTTATTTTATGAATAAACCGTTTTATAAAAGCAATAAGCCCCTTGAAGCCGTGTTTTACAGTGAATTTAGAACTGTTCTAAATTCACTGTAAATCACGGCTTCAAGGGGCTTATTGCTTTATTAACACACTTGGAATGGTGGTTCACTCAGACATATCCTCTTGCATCGTTTCTGTTGTTATTTTTGATTATATTCTGGAAATTCAACCTGGGTGTATTAGAGGGGTGATTTGTTACACCCGTGAATCACTGATCTGCAATGGTACGACACAACAGCAGTCGGTATCGGTCACCTTTGAGCACATGCATGGAATCCCAGTGGAGATCACTAAAACACCGGAGTCTCTGTGGATTACCATACCCAGCAGCGGACGTCAGTGGCTGTGCAGAGAGCGTAAACACGAAAGGTGAAGCATGAAAAACTGCCATTAAAAACTGGTTCATTAACACTGCCATTATTGACAGACATTGTTCTCCAGACCTAGAGTTGTTGGCAGTTAAATGCAGGCCCTTTTAGATGTCTGTTGTTATTACAGCCATGTATATTCCACCAGACGCTAACGTTAATGCAGCACTCGGCTACATGTTAACAGCTATAAACAAGCAACAGAACGCTTATCCCGCTGGGTGTTTATTGTGGTTGGTGATTTTAATCATGTCAACTTGATGACTGTGTTTCCAAGGTTTGAACAATGTGTGAAATGCTCCAACAGAGGGGGGGACACACAGGACTGTGTTTATTCTAACATCACTCAAAGCCTTCAGCGTCACCCCTCCCTCACCTTCGACAGTCTGATCACCTGTCACTTTTTCTAACCCCAGCATACTGCCCCATCATTAAGAAACAGCAACTTGTTATCTAAATGGTTAAAACTTGGACGGAAGGAGCTTCTTTACATCTGCAGGAGTTTGTTTTCCACTCAGGACCTAGACGAATACACATGTAACCCAGTTGCAAAATATAATTGTAGCAACAGTTTGTTGTTATGGGAAGAAGGAGACGGGAACCGGTGAAAATTCAAAGACTTTAATTATGAAATAAACAAATACAAAATGAAAGTCAAGACAGCAGCCCCTCAAGGACAACTGCAGTCACGTATAATAAAACACAACATCAAATAAAACAGTCCAGGCCTGGTCCTCTCTCGATCTTCACAGTCGTCGCTCCTCCTTTATGCTTCTGATCCTCCGTGAGAGATACGAGACTGGTGCTTTGCGCAGGTGTCGCTCATTATTAATCACGCCACCGGCCTCGCGCCGTCCTCCCACGGCCCTCGACTTCGTCCTGCTCGCCACAGTAATATAAAGAGTTTAATTTCAAAAAATTAAAAAATTAATAATATTTAGGTTAGCCTACTCACTCTTCAAGCCAATCAAAATGCTGTATTGAATGTTGTCCTCTAGCGGGTTTGTTCATTGGTTGATTAGGTCAGTGCCGATTAGGTCTTTAGACTACGCAGACTGCACCAGCCCAAGAGAGAGCACATCTTATTGCTGATCGAGTGAAAAAAGTTATTTATATATTGTTGCAGGCTGGTCCTCACCGTCCACATTTATGAGATTTTACAAACTAGAAGTCCCTGCTCTGCAGGCACGGGTACTTTCTATCTAGAGGCCTCGGCCCCGAGGGCTCCGAGCCTCTGAAACATTTTACCTTAATAAAGAGCCCTTTGTCCGACTCTGGGGGGTGATTTGACTTTCAAACTTTACTGTTGACCTCGGGTCGTTTTAGCCCCAGGTAATGGTTCAGAGCGAAGTCGCAAGCCAATAGCACAGCGTTTTAAAATGGGTTCCCACTGCATGTAGCTATGCAATACGAAGTGAACGTTCTCGAAAGGGAATGTACTCGGTTACTAACGTAACCTTGGTTCCCTGAGAGTAGGGAACGAGTATTGCGTAGCCTGCTGTGCTATTACGCTTGGCTCAGGTGCTGTCGCTTCAGTCGATTTAACCTGATTCTATGGCGAAATGGTCTGCTTATATAGGCATAAGCCACGCCCATTCTGGCTCGCGCATCTCAGCCGGCTCGCCATAGGTTCGCGCAGTTGCCGCAGCACAGCCAGTGAACAAGCTAGACGCTCTGCTCTGTGCTCGCTGTGCAGCTGCACTGCGTTTTAAAATAATGGCTTCAATATTCTCGAGAAAATGAGTTTTCCCACTGCATATACAGTGAGGAAAATAAGTATTTGAACACCCTGCTATTTTGCAAGTTCTCCCACTTAGAAATCATGGAGGGGTCTGAAATTGTCATCGTAGGTGCATGTCCACTGTGAGAGACATAATCTAAAAAAAAAAATCCAGAAATCACAATGTATGATTTTTTAACTATTTATTTGTATGATACAGCTGCAAATAAGTATTTGAACACCTGAGAAAATCAATGTTAATATTTGGTACAGTAGCCTTTGTTTGCAATTACAGAGGTCAAACGTTTCCTGTAGTTTTTCACCAGGTTTGCACACACTGCAGGAGGGATTTTGACACACTCCTCCACACAGATCTTCTCTAGATCAGTCAGGTTTCTGGGCTGTCGCTGAGAAACACGGAGTTTGAGCTCCCTCCAAAGATTCTCTATTGGGTTTAGGTCTGGAGACTGGCTAGGCCACGCCAGAACCTTGATATGCTTCTTACAGAGCCACTTCTTGGTTATCCTGGCTGTGTGCTTCGGGTCATTGTCATGTTGGAAGACCCAGCCTCGACCCATCTTCAATGCTCTAACTGAGGGAAGGAGGTTGTTCCCCAAAATCTCGCAATACATGGCCCCGGTCATCCTCTCCTTAATACAGTGCAGTCGCTCTGTCCCATGTGCAGAAAAACACCCCCAAAGCATGATGCTACCACCCCCATTCTTCACAGTAGGGATGGTGTTCTTGGGATGGTACTCATTATTCTTCTTCCTCCAAACAGGTTTAGTGGAATTATGACCAAAAAGTTCTATTTTGGTCTCATCTGACCACATGACTTTCTCCCATGACTCCTCTGGATCATCCAAATGGTCATTGGCAAACTTAAGGCGGGCCTTGACATGTGCTGGTTTAAGCAGGGGAACCTTCCGTGCCATGCATGATTTCAAACCATGACGTCTTAGTGTATTACCAACAGTAACCTTGGAAACGGTGGTCCCAGCTCTTTTCAGGTCATTGACCAGCTCCTCCCGTTTAGTTCTGGGTTGATTTCTCACCTTTCTTAGGATCATTGAGACCCCACGAGGTGAGATCTTGCATGGAGCCCCAGTCCGAGGGAGATTGACAGTCATGTTTAGCTTCTTCCATTTTCTAATGATTGCTCCAACAGTGGACCTTTTTTCACCAAGCTGCTTGGCAATTTCCCCGTAGCCCTTTCCAGCCTTGTGGAGGTGTACAATTTTGTCTCTAGTGTCTTTGGACAGCTCTTTGGTCTTGGCCATGTTAGTAGTTGGATTCTTACTGATTGTATGGGGTGGACAGGTGTCTTTATGCAGCTAAAGACCTCAAACAGGTGCATCTAATTTAGGATAATAAATGGAGTGGAGGTGGACATTTTAAAGGCAGACTAACAGGTCTTTGAGGGTCAGAATTCTAGCTGATAGACAGGTGTTCAAATACTTATTTGCAGCTGTATCATACAAATAAATAGTTAAAAAATCATATATTGTGATTTCTGGATTTTTTTTTTTTAGATTATGTCTCTCACAGTGGACATGCATGCATGCATGTTCAAATACTTATTTTCCTCACTGTAGCTACGCAATACTCGTTCCCTACTCTCAGGGAACCGAGGTTAAGTTAGTAAGCGAGTACGTTTACACTGTACACAATATCCCCAACCTCACACCAAATGTCAGGCCCTGGAGATAGGCCTATATAAAGATCATTAAGTAAGCAGAAATGTGAAATGTACCTTAGCATAGACACTGATATCTCAATTGAATTGATGCTTGAAAAATGCACGTTCACAGCAGCCACAAGTAATTTTGCCCTGTGCATTTAACCCTTCCAAGTTAGTGCACACACATTAGGAATAGTGAGTAGTGAACATTGCAAACTGTGGCAGCCATTTTTGCTGTGGCACCCCGGGAGAGATTAGCCGCGTTTCCACTGTCGGGCCAGAGCCGGGCGTGGTAGTGCGTGCCAGGGACAGTCGTGTTTCCACTGTCACTTCCGGGGCTTGATCGGGGCTTGTCAGGGCTTCCTCGGGGCTAACGGCCAGGGTTTTCTGGCCAGCTGAATACCTTGGTCCAAAGCGGGCCAGCTCAGGCTAGAGGAGTGGTTACGAACAGAGGCGGAGTTTACCTGAGTCTGGAGACAGCAGTGCCGGATGATATCTGATCACCGTATAAGGTAGAAATATTTATACGTGATGCAAAAGATGCTAACCATTACCATAGTAAATATGGTAAATATGAACGCTTGAAGAAATCAGACAAATCATAAAGGCTATCACAATCATGTTATTATTTTATCTGTCAGTAGCCTACGTCTCGTCTCTTTATACCGGACTATCATAAAATAAAGCAACTTTTTTTTGCGGGAGCTTTCTCTGTTTCTCTGACTGAAAATGTAACTTTTTAGCCTACTGGGAGAGAGTGCTAAAGGTCCTCAGGTCATATTTTTGGTGGTATATTTGTAGAAATGATCATTCTTTCTAAATGTGATGTAAATAGGCCCGGGGCTTTTGGCCCGGCACAGCCCGTTTAAAGCCCTGGCTCGCACTGGCCCGACAGTGGAAACGTGGCTATTGGGGGTTTGGTGTCTTGCTCAAGGGCACCTCAGTCTTTTCCTACCGGTATTGAGAGTCGGACCCACAACCTTCAGGTTTCAAGTCTGACTCCCTAACCATTGGGCCACAACTGCCCCAGCTGAACCTACAACTGAACCTACTCACCTACTACCTTTATAAGTTCTTCATAAGTGCTAAATTCTTTTGGCTATGTTATAAGCTATGTTTGGAGTTTGATAGGTGCAGGAGTAGTGGTTGGTATTAGGGGTCACGTTTTGGCTGGTTTGCATGGCCAGTTAGCTTGACATTTCTTTATTTTCCAAGGAATTTGCATTGAAAATCTGAGAGGAAACAGGCCCAGTTAGAAAGGGCTTGATGCTTCTGTCGTAATACAACAGATACTCTTGAAGTGGAAAAATGTACTCATGTATTTCTGTAATGTGTCCTCGGCTGCAGAACTGTTTTGTACGTCTGATCTAATCTTGCTAATCTTGCTGTCAACAGTGGGGCTGTTACTCAACATAACATAATTCTGCACACATCTTGTTTTTTTTCTTTTTGGTTTTGACAGCTTAAAGTATTTTTCCAATGTGCAGATAAGTTTTTTCCCATGACTCCATCTTGCTTTTTCTCGTGGTGATTGTGACCCTGACATGATAAAGAGACAGATGAGATGACCCGATCTCTCTTGAAAGAACGGAAGCTCTTCACAGTTGTTCTCAAGTCAATTGTCTCCCGTCCAGAACACGGTGCCCTCTCCCAGGGACTGAGATCAACCATAGAACAGAGCAATTGATGTTATGGAATAAATACATACAAGCACTTCTGGGCTTGATTCATGAATGGAAAACTGCATTAAAGACAGAGTTCATCTCAGTTTCCTCAGGCATTGATGCGTCTTCATGTTTAATTATGATGGAAATGTGCATGAGTGAGATAGATTCTGAAATGACAAACAAGAAATCTCCTCTAGCCTATTCCTGTAATGCTTAACATTGGCCAGATGTCTTTTAAGTCATAAAAATACAATAAAGCACGCATTATGTAGCATGCATATTTTTTTATGGGAATGTATGTTGTCACATGGTTTTGCACTGTGTATTTACATTGGCTATCTTAAAGAGATTGTAACACATTACTGTGAATGTTTGAACGAGTTGGTATGCGTCACTCTCTTCACCTGCCATTGTTTTTGTGTCCATGTGAGAACACCTTTGTAACACTGACATGTGAGGTCGGATTTCAGTTTCAATACAAACCGCCTTGCGTGCTCTGTCAATGCAGGGCAATGTTATAAAAATACAATTGTTGCTTATATAGCGATTTATCTCTTGCTATGACAAGTGTGGGATTAGAACTGGCTCACATGACATCAGACACATGAACACGCATAATGATGTTTAGATGATGTCACAGGCTTCAGATAAAGGCAAGGAAGAAAGGGTGAAGAGCAAAACCGCCCATGTTGGGAGGAATTTGTCCAACCTTAAAGCAGAATGTTTGTTGAGTTTGGGATTAGGTGGTATTAGCATGTCAATGTCAGGTTCAAAGAGCTCCTTCATGTTTAAATACTGTACAAAAAAGAAAATCTGTTCTCCTAGGCCATGTTGAGAAATATGTTACATTGTACTTTCCGAAAGGTACAAAAGCCAAGGAAAACAGAACATAAGCGACGTTACTTCATAGGTGTGTTCTTGCTCCTGTTCACATGCCCGTGGCCAAGTCACACTGCCCAATTTGTCTGGATCAGCGGCTGCTCTGCACGCATATGTCTTGTGCTGCATTTGCATAACAATTTTCCGCTTGAGTGAGTTTTTCAGGCAGAATTAAGTCAAACGAGAAAAACAATGTGACTGGCATCTTGTGAACCTGTGTTCCTGGAATCAGCTCAAAGACCAATTCAATGTTTTGCTGCCTCGCAGGACCAGCTTTGTGTCACTTTGGATAAGGTCACCCATTCTAGAGCCAACACACATGCATAAAACTTTAACAAATGCTTTTTTGTTTCATTTCTCGCCTTACCCAAAATCTGCCATGTTCAATTTATTATTTGTCATCAACAGCTCTGGCTCTGTATGATTTCTTGCGTTAGAGATGAAACTGGGTGGCTTATCCAATGAGGATGATTTGCGAGAGTTGCTATCTCAGACGCTTCCGTATTCAGAATATATGCCTGTTTTTACAGTGCATCCCTAATAATGAGGTATCATTTGGATCATTTAGGTCAACATTTGACATCAGCCTGATGAAATGTGAAGCATTATAACTCATACAAACTACTGAAATAACAACTCAAAGACAACCCAACCCAAACGCAAGAACCAAAGCATTATACACAAAGATTATGAAAAGGAAGGACGACCACACCTGTTTGGGATCTGATAAACCACTGCATGGTCTGACTTCCAAAATCAATGTTGTGTCATGTCTGTAGCGGAGGAGAGAAGGAAGCACACGGTGTGAAAGAGCACACCCGTGACTAAATCAATTCAAAATATCACCTAAAGACTCATCCTCCCTACAAAAGATTACCTAATATGTCATATAATTTCCATCATTACAGCTTTCCTTAAGTGTAATGCTACTCTAATGGTGCATAGTCAGGCTTTAATAAACTGCTTTGGCCTGGTTATATTCAAGCGAATGAGAAACAGATAAAGTCTCAGATATCTCCTGCTGGACTGAGAACAGATAAAGTTATCGTAAAGGCCCCATTATACTGACAGCAAAATTATTTTTGTTCTTCAGTTAGGTGCAAAAAGAAGCTTTAAAAATACATCTTCAGTAGTAAACACCTTTACAGCGGAGTTAAGATGAATATGTAAATACTGTAAGTGCTGTGTGCTTTCCTCTCAATAAAATAAACACAAAACAAAAATGACAAATTGAGAAAACAGTAGTTAAGAAATAATCTGATCAAAGCGATGTGGATAAGTGACGTCATGTTTATTATTAAGCACTTTTTACATTAGATAGTTTTAAAGCAAGCAGCTTTACAGTATTACACATCAAAACAGTGTCAGTGTCTCTTACGAGTAGAATAACAACTTAATGTCCTATGCTAAAGCAGATCACCAGTGTGTTCATGTTTTTACTCGCGTCTGACCTCAATGGACTGAACAGAAGAAATGAACTGTTTCATTTCCATATCAAGGAAGGCAGAGCCTCAGAGTCACACCTACCTATTATCTCATCACATTGGACCAATAGTAGTTCGAAGGTGTTAACCAGCTGGAGCAAACTTTTCCGGAACTCCAGAAACAAAGTCCAGAGGAACTGATTTTGTTCAAAATAACGTCACACCAGTTCATTATTCACTTTCGCTTGAAGCATATCAAGGCCCTAATATTAACTTCCAGTGTGGAGAACTGAGTAAATTGTTCAGGGCCCTGTGATGAGAGGAGCCCACTAAGATTTTAGTGTTGAAAAGCAACTAAAATATGTATTAATTTTAATAAATATATTTTTTATAAATTGTTTATTCATTTTTTATGATTAATTTGATTACAAATTGATTAACATGAGTCACATTTTTACAATGTACTTATTGTGTTGATGTTGTATTGCAAAACACTTTTGCTGCTATTAAGGTGCATATGGGTAAGGTGTGATGGTTTGGGTAGGTTTAAGGGTGGGTTAAGGGTCAACAATGTAATTATAGATGTAATTACAGAAATTCATTACAGCTGTAGTTACATGCAGGTATTTCTTTTAAATATAAGTACAATATAAAAACATGTATGTACACAATAATTGCATTGTATCAAATGATTAATTTAAATGTCAGTACATAGTAGTTAAAGACACCTAATATAAAGTGGGATCTTTTTTGTAAATCTTTTTTTTATATACTGTATATATTTTTGTATTAGTTGACGTTAGTTTATTAGTTACAATGGCTGTCAGACAGCAAGGGAAAAGTTTTCTCCTGCTGTCCAACAGACCTTCATACTTTGGGTTATGACCCACCAATTCAAAACCACAGCTGTATCTAGTCATTGGGCCAAAGGGAAAGGGAGACTAGCCACAAAAATATAATAATAATAATTTGTCCCGGGCGTTGTGAATTTTAGTAACGGCCCTGCTAAGTTCCATGTGTGCGTGAACCCTAATAGAAAGCAGACATAATTAATATGAGATTCCTGTGAGTGATTAATGATATTGATTCAATTTTCCAATCCCATGTTTTCCCCAGTTCTGAAAGTTTCATCGGTATTGCCATGGCCAATTAGAATGATTGCTCACTGCTGGCATCAAAGGACGCTGGGAGAATGTATCTCACGTCGGAACTCGTGTACTTGGAGGACAGAAAAACAAGTCTGATGTCTCTCATTAGCCTTTGTACTTAATCAGAAGGGATGGAAAATGTCAGCTATTCAAACAATGTCTCGATGTCGGCGAGTATAAATGATTACATGGATAAAAAAACGACCTGCTAACAACCCCAGCTGGACGTACATCTTCATCTGTTTCAATGAAAACCATTCATGTTCAAGCTCTGCAGTGTAAATATCACAGCAGACAGGAAAGGTTAGCCCACTAAGTTGTAAAAACTGATAACCCAGCCTGAAACGGAACTGTTTGATGAAACACAATGAAAAAACAACACTCATTGTCAATGTCTGACTCACACAGACGTAATAGAGTATCTCAGATGCAAATGTGTATATTGTAGGCAGCCTTGACCCCATGTCTAACCTTGTTCTAATTGCTTGTGCTTCAGAGTCCAGCTATCAGGTAAATCAATTACATTATTTCAGCTGCAGTAAAATAAATAGTTCACCCAAAAAAAAATCCTAATTCTGGGACTAAATGTTTCAAGCTTCATATATGACACAAAGCACAATGTTTTCGAAAAGTATTCCATGTGACTTTTTTCACTGTATTCCAAGTCCTCTGAAGCCATATGAGATAGCTTTGGGTGACGAAATTCAAGTCTTTATTGATGTAAGCATTTAGTATCTAGCTCTGCTTGCATGAGAGCCATAGACATTTCACAGTATGCGTTCTTGTCTGTACTCATGTTCTTGTGGACTTTTAAAACCTCATCAGTCGCTGCCTAAGTACTGTTCCAATTCAAACTTCACATCTAGCCACATTTTCTTGCTTGGCTTCTTTATCGAGGATGCATCAGGAGGCGACTTGTGCGGACTTTAGAAAACCAAGTATACCAGAATGCATCTCACATTAACCAGCTAGCGGCAGTTGGAGAAAACCCACATAATTTTCGAAAAACTGCTGTTGTTGTGTCACGAAATTAAGAGTTTTTTTAGCCCAGAATGTTATTTATTAAGTGCCTGTTTGAAAATGTTGTGAGGTCTGATCACTGGGCAGTCAGCGCTCATGCCTACAGCCTAATCTCGGCAAGTTCTTCTGAAATTTGTTTTGGGTATATTTTTCGTATTGAGTATATCTAATGGACAATCTTTAATCTCATAAATCTCCTATTTGTTTGTACATCTCCCATCACCCTCCTTGGCTCCCATCTGCACATCATTCACCTGAATTCTATCACACACACCTGCACCTCATCATCACTCTCATCACTGACACTGTTTATACACACACTTCACCACAGCTCATTGTCCGGTTTCGTTCGCACGAGGAGGACTACTTACCCCAAGAACTTCCTTATTCTCCAGTCTCCATTCCAGCGTCATCTCCATCGTCTCGTCTCCAGTGTTTCTCCTCCAGTGCCTCCGTGTCTCCTGTGCTCTCTGTGTTCAACGTCCACGTCTTCCATCCAGTCTTCCACCAATCTCCACACCTGTAAGAATAACCATTTGATTCATCACCAGCACTCCGCGCTTCAAAGTATCATTGCACTTGCCTGCATTCTGTTCTTGTCTGATTCCGTAACAGTACTAGTGCGCTTAGTACTTTTGAATTGTATGCTTTTTATTTTCTATTTTAAAACTTCAGTTATGGCTATTATTGTTCATTCACATTTAACAAACAGAAGCAGGATTTTTTTTATATATATATTTAAAATCAAAATCATAATTTGTTTTATTGTAAAAATTAATTTGAATGAAGATAAGAGCTAAAGGACGGTAATAAGTATGCTGCTGTTCAATTCACAGAATGACCGGACTGCGTCCTCCCGTCCTCGGGAATTTGTACTTGCTGAACTTGCCAAGTTCAAAATACACTTGACACTTGGTTCACGAGTCTTGGTGTATTTGCTATTGAGAAACGCCTAAATAAGGAGTCTGGTTGGGATACCAGTATCCAAATCAAAACATATGCTGGTGACCTGCTGTGCTGGTTTGTTCAGCATGAATAAATGACACTAAATCCAAGAGGTTATGAGGTTAAAATCTAATTTTAGAAGACATCTGCTTTGTATGATTTTACAAACTCTTCATGTGCATTGAAACATCAGCTGTTTGACCCTGAGTTAAACTGATTTGGAAGAACAACAGTGTTGAAACATGAAACAAGACAGTTTCTTGTGAATTCAGTGCCAGTACTGACGAAATGATTCGCGATCAGTTAGTAAAGAGTGTGCTTTGCCCACAAATATGTGAGAGACTTTTACTTGAAACTCACCTTACACTTGACAGATCTGCTGCCGATCAGGCTAAATCCATATCAAATTCCCGCCATATTACCACCCCCTTACAAGCAGTACATTACACAGTAAAACGCAAAACAACAGGGTAAAAAACGCCCAAATTACAGTGGTTGGATGTTTGTCAAGGAACTTTTCCCTACATGACCACTCAGTTCCTGCTACGTTCTTCATTGTGGACAATGGGGCACCACTCATGGGGAGGGACCTACAGCATGCAAGGATTGAAAACAATCAAGTCCTGCCACCTAATGCCCTTCCTGTGCCTGCTTCTCCTGTGCCAGTCTCCTGTTTTAGTCATCACGTAAAGCTGGATGAAACCATCTCACCTGTGTGCCAAAAACTTTGCTGTCTGCCACTCTCTCTTCGTAGTGCTATGTCACAGGAATTAAATCGATTGCAAGCAGCTGGGTTGATGGAATGCATCATTGGTGTCACCAAATTATGTTTTATTAACAAAGTTCGGGAGGAGCACGTTCAGATAATCTACCCAATCAGCGTGAGGGGAGGCTTATAAATAGAGCTGACTTACCTGTTGATGATGTTGATGAGGGGTTTGTTGTTTTCTATTGGCTGCCTGTAATTCTCTGTCTGCTGCTGATGTTGATGCTACATGTGCTTCTTGTTCTGCTCTAACCAAACATCATATACAGATTTCTAATGGTTGTCTTCCTTCCCCCAAGGAACTGGACGTTGAGTTGTTGTCGTATAAACTGCATTTGGAACAGTCTGTGAAGGACAAATTCATCTTCCGAGGCTCACAGCTGATTGCACCTGCTGCTCTTTGGTCTGTGCTGGTCTCCTTCATGATCTCTATTACTGATAATGGTGCTCAGTTTACGTCTGACACTTTCGCTGCTTTTCTGGAAGGAATGAATATTCGCCACCATTGTCCCTCTCTCTACTACCTGGCGGTGCTGTGGAGAGTTTCAGCCATGTGCTCAAATGCAGCCATTCAGCAACATCAGCCATGGTAGTCTTTGGTAACTGATTTCTTGCAGGTGTGTAGTGCCACTCCACATGCTGTAACTGGTACTTCACCCTTTCGGCTTCTCTATGGCAGGCACATCTTTGTCATCTGCTCCTGTGCACCCTCCAACTGACATGACTGTTTGGCAAAGGTTACACGGCTGCAACACAAAATGAAAGTACACTGATGTTACGAGGGGTGCTCACACTCCTTGTTTCCAGTTGGTGACAGATACCACAAACAGCAAAAGGAAAAAAATGAGTCTCATTATAAACTAGCTTATACCTCTAAGAAATGTTGCGCCAGACACTGATACTTTCAATTTTCATTTTCATGATTGGTCAAATCATGATGTCCAGCCATTTTTTAAAAGTTACTCTTTGCAACAAAAAAGTAATAGATAATACAATGTAATCCAATGGAATCATAAATGCCATTGATTTCATTGTATTTAAGTTCTTGGGCCCTATTTTTACAATCTAAGCGCATGGTTTAAAGTGCACGGCGCAAATGATAGGACCCCTTGTGTTTTCTTTGAGTTTTGTGTGGTCTCCTTTATACTAAGGTTAATGTTACCTTTCCTGCCTTGAGTTTATATTACCTGTGGATGCCATTAAAGACTGTTTGCATCTAATTCTTCATTGTCATGCTTCTTCCTGCAACCATGGGTGATAGAAGACAGGACCTAAAAAATATATATAGTTGCAGCATCTCTTTTGTGTGTATTTCTTTTCTCCCTTTTCGGTTTATTTTCCCCTTGTATCTGCTGGCGGTCAAACTGTTATGCTTGGAGCAGAGGGACCGTTCACATATGGTTCATACCCAGGATTTCCTCTACCTGGTGTGCCTGACGCACAGCACAGATGACTCGTCTGCCAGCGAATGGTCTCTGGGGATTTCTATGCATATGTGGAGTGGGTGCTGGTGATGAATGGACTGGATATCCCTGTTGGCCCCGAGGAGGACACCAGCCTCACTCCCAACTCAGAGTCCAGCCAGACACCACCACGAGAGATGGACATGACCCCAGAGCCCACCGCAGACAAGAGAGCCAGTGTGAGAAAGAGCGACTGAGCCCGAGTGCACATCTAACCAGGTGTGTGAGCCAGCCACAACTTCCATCACCGTGGGAATTTCAGTGGGGATCGAGGGAATAGATTGGAGCCCCGCCCACACTCCTGCCACTGTGAGTGAGTTGCTGTTGGACTCTCCCACCTATCTCTCCCTCCCTCGGCTCCACCAGGGACTATAGGGCTTATGGCTCTATTGGGCTCCCTCGGCCTACCTGCTCTGCCTCGGTCAGACGTTGCCCTGCCTACGCCACGGACCTACGCGTACCTGCGCTCCGTCTCTCTATGGCTCCGTCTGGGTTTGCCCAACCTACGGTTCTGCCTCAGGCCTCAGTCGCTCCGGTTCCACCTTAGCCCTCCCATAACCCGGTTCCACATTGGGGAGTTGTCGCTGCAGCTTCATCGCATCCTACGAAGCATACAGTGTTGTTCAGGTACAACGGCTCTCCGTCTGTGCCTAGGGCTCCACCACCATCAGCTCTGTCAACATTTATTGTCGCCATTGCCTCGTCAAGGGAATCCCGCCATGGCTTCTCCCTCCATCAAAGCTTCCGTGGGTTTCCATCCTGGCTGGACTCTGGGGTTCCACCTGGCTTCCCCTGCTCCAGGCTTCTCCCTGGCTCCTCCCACCATCTACACCACCTTGGTTTCGTCAGTTTTCACCTCACCTGGATTCCCATCCTCCACCAGAGCCTCCTCCTTCCTCTGTCGGTGAGAGGTCACACCTCTTTGGGAGGGGGCTTACTGTCACGATTCTATTATATTTGGACTTTGTTTGCTGTTTTCCTGCCTTAGTTTGTCACCATAGTTACTGATTTGATTTCGTCATTTTGTTTGGCTTTTCGTCATTAATTATCTTGTTTGATCTGTTTATTTAAGTCATTGTGTTTAATTTGAGTTTTGTCAGGTCTCTTTTATACTACAGTTGTTACCTTGCTTGCCTTAAGTTTATTTTACCCGTGGATAGCATTAAAGACTGTTTGCATTTAATTCTTTATCGTCATGCTTCTTCCTGCAACCATGGGTGACAAGTGTAGACAATATTGCTTTCTATGAAGTCTGCTTGCTAGATCCTTTAGACCTCTTCATCTTCATTGATCTATATTTGAGTGGCCATGGAAAGTACTTCAATATTGGGGACATTTGTGCAATATGTTTTACATTGCGATTTAAATGACAGCATATTGAGCAGGTATGTTGCAGCATGGCCTATTTGTTGCATCCAATCAACTAACAGGGTTTTATCATATGCCGGCCTTCTTGATTGTGAAATAACATTTCTTCTCCGCAGGGTACCCCACCCTAACTAGAACCAGATGAGGTGTATCATGTCATACTTGGAGAAGAACGAATCGAACATGACAAAAGTGGGTGGGTATTTTATATTTCTGATACAAAGAAGCGGGAACACATTTCTAAAGGAAATAATTCTCATGAAAATAAAGGTCTGCAGCTGTTGTGCAGATTGAAAAAGTGTTATGTTGGTAATGGGGTGATAGGCAAAAAGGAGAGCAAACTCCTGTAAGGATATTGCTATTAGGATATGTATGAGAGAGTGGACACTCTTATACTGATACAGGCAGTTTAACTCAGCAGATGAATACATGTTTCTTTTTTTTTCTTTTTTTTCATGAAAACAATAGCAATAAATTGCATCACATATTACACAATTTGCAACTGAACAATATGATTGGGGGGATGGGGGGATGGGGTGAAGGGGGGGGGGGGGGGGCGCTGCTGAGAAAATGGTGGTACATCATTTTGAATATTGTCAAAAATCAAATTGTGAACTACTAAACAGTGGGCATAACCCCTTCTGCAGCAGCATATAGAGCCCATGCGCCATGAGTCAGAGAACACCTCTGATGGCTTGATTGGTCTCATGAATTTGAGTCTGACCACAATTCCCACATTTTAACAGCCTGGCATACGGCCACATTTATTACATTTGTGTGTACTTCAAAGTTCATTTGGATTCCTGAGCCTCCAGTACCCGTATTGCCTCAGTCATGCATTAGAGTCATGTGCAATACTAAAACAGGCCATAAACTTAAAGGCAGTCGTTATGTTTCATATATTTTCGGGTGTTTTCTGTTCAACATAAGCTTAATAATGTCTTTGATGGACATCAAGGCTGTAGTTTTGAGGCCAGCTGTATTTAAAGGACCACTGTGTGTTGCACAGCGTGTTCTGTTGCTTTTACATGTTTTAACTGTTAGCACTTCTTTCAGTTGGTTGGGAGAATATCAGCACATACTGTATGTGTGTTTAAAAGAACAGTTCACTCATAAATAATAATTCTGTCAAAACATGTACATTAGGTATTCAGAAAATGATTATGTATGATTATGTGTTTCCATGGCACCACTAGCTCCCAGTCTGATCAGCTGACAAGCAAAGATAAGACCAGGGGTCTCATTTATAACTGTGTGTAGGATCCTTACTAAAAGTGTACGTGCGCCCAAAAGCCAAAAATGGCGTATGCCAAAAAATATTCAGACTTATAAAACCATTCGTACGCCAGAACCTGCACAGAATTCACTTTATAAATCCCAGTCAGCGGAAGATTGCGCACACATGCGTCTCCACCCCCAAATAACCATATATGGAGCTTACAACGCCTAGTTCTCTTACGAGAGTACTCTCGTGTTGCGTAAGTTTAGCTTACGCTACGGGAAAACTCCTTTTCTCGAGAATACTGAAGCAAAAAAATTATCCTTTAATTTTTAGAATGTAAAACGCATTTGCTGCAGCAGGCAAGCATAGGCGAGACAGCTCGCGTGCCTATTGGCTGCTCTGCGGCAACTGCTGCAACCTATCAGTGTGTTTTGGCATGACTCCAGCACCAATGGGAAGCCTTCCCGTGCTGTCGTCATAGCCCGCCAAAACAGGGTGTGGCTTAGCCTATAAAAACCCCCCGCACAGGTTGCACAAGTGATTTCGTCTCCTTTCAGCGAAGGACTTCGCTGGCTCTACGAGAGAGAAGCAACGCCGTCGAACAGCATCTCAGTGGGACGAGCTCGAGTCAAGGACCCGGCTGGATATTCGCCACCTTCGCTCGCCGTACCTGCTGCGCTATCCGGTGCTCATATCCTTTTCTATCCCTCCGTGTGTGTTCGCCGCTGCGACACACACGTGTCTTTTCCTCTAAAAGAGCAAAAGGCATTTTTCAATGCCCATCATGTCCTGCGGCTCGTGCCGAGCCCTCCTCAGCATCGGGGACCGCCACGAGCTGTGCGCTTCCTGTCTGGGGAAGGACCATGCGGATCACACACTCGCCGAGGGCGGCTGCCGTGAGTGCGAATCTTTGCCTCTCTCGACCCTGCGGGCTCGACAGGCTTTGTTCGCTACCCAACCCGCTATATACCCGCGCCGTAAAAAGCGCCGCTCACAAAGGCCACCAGAAGTCTCCGTGAAAGAGCACTCGCCGGCGGCGTCCCCGCGAGCCTCTTTCTCTGAGTCTCCCGTCTCTTTTCTCGACGGCAAACGCCCCGTTGTCGCGGCGCCCGACGAGATGGAGCGGGACATCGCGGAGGATGACAGCTGCTTGATCCTGGCGTCTGGGAGTGAGGGCTGGTCAGGTTCCATCCCCGACCCCGCCCCGTCGACACAGGAATCCAGCGAGGGCTTCAGTCGACGCCGAGCTTCTCCGTCTCATCACCAAGGCCGTAGAAGACCTCGGCCTCGATTGGTCAACACCCCAGGAGCCCGCGCCTAACAGTTTGGATGGCTGCTTTCTGCCTGGGTGCCGCTCTGCACCTGTTTCTAGGCCCGCTCCCTTCCTCCCCGAGCTGCACGATGAGCTCTCCAAGTCATGGGGAGCCCCGTACTCAGCCTGGCTAAAATCCTCTGTCTCTTCGACGCTCTCCGCGGTTGACGGCGCGAAAGACAGGGGATATCTTTCCGTTCCTCCCGTCGAGGAAGCGGTAGCGACTCATTTGTGCCCGCCCTCTGCGGGATGGCGGTCCAAGATGAGCCTGCCCACTAAAGCCTGCCGGACGACTTCGACGCTGATCGGTCGCGCCTAAGCTGCCGCCGGTCAAGCTGCCTCCGCTCTGCATACCATGGCCGTTTTGCAGATTTATCAGGCCAACCTTCTCTGGTCACTGGACGAGGCTGGCCCGTCTGCGGAGAGCGTGACGGACTTGAGGAGCGCAACAGACTTAGCTCTCAGAGCTACCAAGACCGCTGCTCAAGCTATCGGCCGCAACATGGCCGCTCTCACCGTCACTGAGCGTCACCTGTGGCTAACGCTGTCCGACATGTCTGAGTCCGACCGTGCCACCAACAGGTTTGTTCGGTCCCTCGGTGAAGGGCTTCGCGGAGCGTTACACAGAGGTGCAGCAAACGTCTCAGGCCATGAGACATTTTCTGCCGCGCCGTTCTAGTTCCGCAGCAGGCCGCGCTAGGAAGCAGCCGCCCGCTCGGAAGACAGCGCCCCCACCGCCGCCTCCGCCTGCCTCACAACAACGCCAGGCTCGGGATACACGTCAGCGTTCGCGCTCCACCAGCCGCCGCAGACTGCCTCCCGCCCGGGGACCCAGGCACAAGCTCGCGCCGAGCTTTGAGCCTCCCAAGTCTTCCTAGCCACTCTAGGAAAACGCCGATGGTCAAGTCCCGCTGCGGCCGGACCGCCATCAAAGTATGCACGAACCGCTCTCTCAGTTCCCTCAGCAGAGGTGACTCGAATAGTGTATTTAGCAGCCAACGAGTCAGTTCCACAACTCGCTCGCCTGCACACAAACGCCGTTTTCACGGCGACCCACATATCTCTCAAAAAGAGTATTATTTCGGGTCATATTCCGGCTCAGGCCGAAGGTGTCTTAAATGTAGGACAGGTGCCCACTGCCCAGTGCCCACCCCTACACGAAAACACTACCCTCACTGTGTGTCACACTCATCCAAGGTCGAAAACAATAAAGCTGGCTCAAGCCGCCCGACCGCTAAGTGTAAGAACTGTGCCCACTCCCCAGTGTTCACTCTTACATACAAGCACTACCCATGCAGTGTCCCACAACACCACAGGGTCCATATCAGTCAAACCGGCTCATGCCGTTCATATTCTGAGTGTTGGAAATGTGCCCGCTGTACAGCGCTCACTCCCGCTTGTGAATATGACTGTATTTGCGCCACGCACACACATAGAGCCTCAATGTGTGAGTGCGCGCGCTGTCAGTGTGGGGAGTGTAGATCACGTGTCTGCCTCTCAGCGCACACACTTTGTGAACAGCTCGCAGCGCCGTCTGTGTCAAAGCAGCTGCTCGCGCTCACGGCTGCCAGATACAGAAAAACTGCGCAAAGCACTGTATGCCCCACTCGAAATGAACATGATGAACGAAGTGCGTCGTCATGGCTGGGTCTCCGGGTCCCCAAATATGAGCGACCAGAACCCAGATTTCATTCTACCCCTGGCCATTCACGCGAAAGCGTGGGAAAGTATTCCAGGGGCTTCGAAATGGGTGCTGAATATAGTGAAACAGGGATACTCGCTACAGTTCGCTCGCAGACCACTGCGCTTCATAGCCCGGGTCGAAACCTCGGTGAATCAGGAAGTAGCACACCTACTTCGCACCGAAATAGCGAATTTGCTGAGAAAAGGGGCTGTGGAAACCGTTCCCTTGGCGGAAAGTGAGTCGGGGTTTTACAGCCATTACTTCTTAGTACCAAAGAAGGATGGCGGGCTCCGCCCTATACTGGATCTCAGACACTTGAACAAAGCGCTGATGAAGCGCTCGTTCAAAATGATTACAACCAGACAAATTCTCGCTCAAATTCGACCCGGGGACTGGTTTATATCAGTGGATCTGAAGGATGCTTATTTCCAGATCCAAATAGCAGCCCGTCACAGGCCGTTCTTGAGGTTCGCCTTCGAGGGCCAGGCTTATCAGTACACCGTTCTTCCCTTCGGCCTGTCTTTGGCACCTCGTACATTTACGAAGTGCATGGACACGGCGCTCGCGCCCCTCAGACGAAGGGGCGTGAGAGTCCTGAACTATCTTCCCCTCAGAGTGTTCCAGAGGATGATGGGTCTCATGGCCTCAGCCTCATCGGTACTGCAGCTGGGTTTGATGAACATGCGCCCTTTTCAACTATGGTTGAGACGGCGAGTACCAGCGCAAGCATGGACTTCAGGTCTGCTCCGCCTCACGGTGAATCAGACATGCGTTTCCGCCCTGAAACCGTGGATGAGACCCGGCTGGTACCAGTCCGGTGTGAACCTGGGCATCGCTTCACGAATCAAAGTGGTCTCGACAGATGCGTCCAACACGGGTTGGGGCGCCCTATACGAGGGGAGACCTTCTATGGGCCTGTGGTCAGACGCGGAGAAGCGTCTCCACATAAACTGTCTAGAGATGAAAGCGGTCGAGAATGCCCTTCAGTTCTTTCTCCCTGCGCTGAGGGACCACCACGTTCTAGTCAGAACAGACAACACGTCAGTGGTGTCCTACATAAATCACCAGGGCGGCCTCAAATCCCGGAGCCTGTTTGCAATAGCAAAGCGCCTCCTCATATGGAGCCAGCACAATCTGCGCTCGCTGAGAGCAGCGCATGTGCCGGGCATCCTGAACGTGGGCCCAGATATGCTGTCAAGGGCAAAGCTCTCCCCAGGAGAGTGGTCCCTGCACCCCCTCATGGTGCGAAATATCTGGGACGTTTTCGGCAGAGCAGAGGTAGACCTGTTCGCGTCGCAAGCCAATGCTCACTGCCCAATGTTCTTCTCAAAAGAAATGGACGCGCTGGCCCAGGACTGGCCCAGACGCACTCTGTATGCGTTTCCCCCGGTCGCTCTGTTACCACAGGTAATCAAGCTCGATACTTCTCATAGCTCCGCTATGGGAGAATCAAGTCTGGTTCTCAGAACTGATGGAAATAGAGAGCATGGCTCCTTGGCCAATTCCGCTAAGGAAAGACCTGTTGTCTCAGGCCCAGGGAGCGATCTGGCACCCATACCCCAAGCTGTGGGCTCTGCATGTGTGGGCGATCAACTACCACCACTGCACCTCCCAGAGGGAGTGCTGAACACGATCACAGAGGCAAGAGCTCCGTCTACTAGACGGCTTTACAACTCTAAATGGTCAGTGTTCGCTGAGTGGTGCTCAGCTCATGACTTAAACCCGCTAAAAGGTGAGGTAACGGTGGTTCTTTCTTTCCTACAAGAGAGGGAACGAGTGTTGCGTAGCCTGCCGTGCTTGTGCTGCACTTTGGTTTCGCTTCTAGTCGACTGAAATCACTTGTGCAACCTGTGCAGGGGGTTTTTATAGGCTAAGCCACACCCTGTTTTGGCGGGCTATGACGACAGCACGGGAAGGCTTCCCATTGGTGCTGGAATCATGCCAAGACGCACTGATAGGTTGCAGCAGTTGCCGCAGAGCAGCCAATAGGCGCGCAAGCTGTCTCGCCTATACTTGCCTGCTGCAGCAAATGCGTTTTACATTCTAAAAATTAAAGGATAATTTTTTTGCTTCAGTATTCTCAAGAAATGGAGTTTTCCCGTTGCGTAAGCTAAACTTACGCAACACTCGTTCCCTCTCTAGAGAGAACCGAGGTTACGTTAGTAACCGAGTGTCGTTTTACTATGCAGATCCTCATATGCATATCATTTGCATATGATTATGCATCCACGTGATAACGTTTAACGGTACAAGACATTAGGAAAATAATGAAATACGGATGTGCCGTCACATTACATTAATAAAAATCATGTAGTAGCCTATCCTTGCCTTGTTTTTGAATACATACATAAAATAGTGTAAAATACATTTCAGAGAAAGTTTTTCTCAATCTTTTCCACTGGCCAAATTGTATTTTTAATTGATTTATATTTGTAATGGAAACAGACAGGCCTTGTGCATTATTTGCACAAAACTATTTTCTCAGACAAACTGGTATTACCATGATAAGCAATTATCTCTGTAGTTAAAACATTAAAACACAGCATGCCAGAGGAAAAGTGTTCAAAAACATCGCATCCACAACAAATATTTCGATTGACTGAATATAAAAAAGTTTGTAACTTGGTGAGTGAAATTATATTTGTATTATCTTTCTGTATAATTTTCTTTAGATTTTCTGTCTAAAAGTGACCAAAAAGACAACTCCAGCTCACCATTGGTGTCGCCATACTGCTTCATCTCCAAAACTTTCGTACGCATGGGCAGGTGCGCAAATTTTCCCATCAAGTTTGTTTTAATAAATCACAACTTATGCGTCTGAAGTGGTGTACTCCTCTTTCAGGGCCTGTTTTGTGCATACGCAACGGTTAAAAATGAGGCCCCAGAAAACCACATTAAGCTGGTTTGTGCTATTTGCTTCAAAGGAGTTGTTTAACAGAATGTTCAAGCTGGTGTTTTCCATATGATGAAAATGGATAATAACTATGGCAGTAAAGTGTTACTCACCGGATATTTAATTTCTTAGCTGCCACAATACATTCAACAAGCAGCATAATAAAACATTCCCTGATCCACATTCATCTATTTCGGATAAAGCTGAATGTGCTTTTAGCAAACACATTTTATCCATCCACTTCTATTCCTCTACTCTTAAAATCCCATACAGTATGTACATAAACATGGAGATAGGCTATATCTCGAAATGTATTATATTATATAGCAAACCTCAGACTGCTTTATTACTATGTAAATATATATGAATAAAAAAAATAGATTTTTAAGACATGTGGGTAAGAAAGCAAGAGAGAATCCATCTTTGGCTATAACTTTATGTCTCACATGACCCAGGAAAGTGCTGGATTATACAGAATCAAACCATCAAGCTAATGATGAATCTAGCTATGATAACCCACCTGTTTCCCACATTTGCCAGAGATTATATGATTTTTTCCCCTACTGAAGTCTGTTAAAAATATTAGAGTTATTTCCACAGTTTTTGGAGGAGTTTATAGTGGCAGTCTGGGAATCAGCATAAGTTCAGCCACCAGCTAATTCTCTAAAAAACTCAGTTAGCTCTTAGCATGATTTCATCAATGTGTTGCCCCACTAACCCTGTGGCTTTCCATTTGAAGAGTTATTACTGATGTGTTCATCGCAGATGTATTCCCTCGAGAACTAAAGGAGTTGCACTGTCTCATGCAACATGATGGTTCATGTTGGAATTTACTGTTTGCATCGAATAACTAAAGGATGTGCTGGGGTTTGACTATGACCAAGGAATAGCTTCACCTGCTAATAACAAATACTAAGTCTGCAACTTGTGTCATTGGTCTTAATGGTGACACCTGACACACAAACCTACACATTCACACACAAGAGACTTTCTTAGTGAAACAAACATTATAGCCATCAGACCACAAATTCCTGGGACAAACTCCAGCTGGGTAGGGACGATGGAAGAGTGGATGCCAGGTGGGTGCTGGAGCTGAGAGAACAGTCCAGAGTATGCAGAGGGTCCAAGAGCGAACACACAGAGGGGGCCACAGCCAGGCAAATATACTGGGGATATTTGGGGGATGTTAACAGAAATCAGGCTGAGCAGTCAATAAGTAGAAGGGGCTTAGGAAAGACAGAGTTCAGGATGATGCTGGGAAGTTACAGTAGATACCAGGTAGGGCAGACGTAAATAAAGGTGACCCCAGCAAGTGGAACCTCAAGCTGGGCTGAAATGGACAGGCCAGGATGGAGATAAAACAAGTGGAAAAAAATAAATAAAAAATACTGGGCAGGGTTCTGGAACAATAGACATGACAAGATAAAACAGAGCATGACTTGACTGGGCAGAGCACTGAAACAATAGACACAACACGACAGGGTGAGCCAACACACATCAGATAACTAGAATAGCTAGGCGGTAAACTTTAAAACAAAGTAATAGGCTACATCATTTCCATTCAACTTTTGGCCAGAAACAATAGAATAATGAAAAAAATAAAAAATAAAAAAAAGTTTAGCTTTTAAACACCTTTTACATGACACTGTTTCTTTTCATGGCCATTGGTTAAAAAAAAAAAAAAAAATCAGTTGCCAGAAAAAGAAAAAAAAACTATTTCATTAAAAAAAAAATATATATTTCAGTCCTCCTGATGTTCTCTTGTAGGCTATAGACCTTATGCACCAGAGAAACGAGGGTGCCGCCATCTTTAGAATATTGTCTTTTAACTTCCGTTTTTGCGGTCGCTCTGTATATTTCTATGGCGCTGCTGTCCAGGAGTAATTAGCTTTTGAAGTGGATTTACTTAAAGTTAACGAAAGTTATCATGAGGATTGTAATGTTTAAAGCAGATGACTTAACAAATGTCAGTCGACCGGGAAGATTTTAAAACGTGCCGTTCATTAATAAACACGCAGAATCGGTGTGAAAATACAGACCGGAAGTCAAAAGACAACGAGCGCAGCGCTGAAAAGGGGCGGGGCTACATAAGGTCTATACTTTCCTTATGTGGGCTTCTAGGTCACTAGCACTTTTATTTAACACTGACACGTACATGCCAGCTTTGCATATCATGCATTCTGCTTCACAAGGATCCCGACCGAGACGAAAACACAGGAATTTCCTCTATAAATCGTCTGTGAATAAACATTTTTTTTTTTTTTTTTTTTTTTTACGCTGATCAGGAGCCATGTGCCACTGTTGACAAGCAAGCCGTGGTGCTGTGGGTAATGATTGAGAATGTTTGACCAATGTTTGCATTACATACATGACCGACCGACCAATGGTGGCGTGCGAGAAGGCGGGACGGTCCCGCCGGGACCTAAAGCAATGCTAAAATGCACATCAACCCGATCACTTGTTTAGCGTTCATGTAAACACTACATTCAGATTCATCAATCGGAATGAATTCAGTCCGATTGAAACAAAAGGTGTGCATGTAAACATAATGAATGGCGAGCTGTAGAAAGCAAAAGTCAAATCCCGATCTAGAAATCCCGGCCGGACGCATTTTTTTAGGTCCAAAAAGAGGACATGTCTGGGAAAAAGAGGACGTAGCCAATGGTCAACATAATTTTACTGAATTCACTCACTCGTTTTCATTCACTCCTTTAAGTGAACAGTATTAGTGGACTAATGTAGGGAATAGTGAATTAGGGTTTAGGGGGTGATTTTGGATTCAGCCCTGGAAAGTCATTTGTTTATTACTTCTATGAATCTCGTTTGTAGACTTTCTGCACGAGCGCACCCTCCAGCGTTGAGTATGAATGAAACAAATTACATATGAGAGTTTAAAGGTAATTTTTTTTTTTTAATAAAATATTCAAAAACAGCTTGCACAGTGTGACATATTTCATGCAGTTGTGTATTTACATTATCCCAAAAGTTCCCAAGGATTTGTAAATCCAGAGAAATTCCAGTTTTCAATAATGGCTCGTCCCTTGTCATTGTCGTATATAAATGACGTAATATCCACTCTATCCTCGGTTGCCGCTTTTAGAAACCATATATAATACATAAATTCCTCAAACGGCCGTTTCAATGGGCCACTAATACATAAGCCGCTAATGAGGGATCTATGTATGATTCTATGATACAATATCTCGCACGCCGCTGTTGTGTCGTTCAGTCATCATGGTTCACAATTACTGATTAGCGAGTACAGAAAATCCCCAAAAACGTAAACGTAGATTAACTGAGGCCAAGTCTATGGCAGTAAAATTAAATATAGTATGTGTTGCACAAAAATATTTTGCCATTAGGCTACTTGCAAATACAGTGGGTTTGTTCAAATGTATTTTTAGTACGATTGTTTTAAACGTGTAAAACTGCGCAGCATTAACCAACCAAATCATTTGACAAATAGTCACATATTAGTAGCAGGCTAATTTAGCATTACATTTCACGTTCCTTACAGCTAATTCATTACGATGACATAAAATAGTGTGATCAAACGTGCAGGTAATACAAAAACGAATGTATTAGCTGATATATAATTTATATGATTCATGAATTCCATACATCTTTGGATGGTGAAAACGACATCTCCCAACGTTCCACTCTCTTTCATATTGTTAACAATCTTCGTCTTTGTTATTGATTTGAAAATGCGACCTCTGGTTGCGAAAAAATTACAGATTGTACCTTTAATGCTGTGCACTTTTTATTTTATGGTTTATGGTCATCACTATATATTGTGACACCCCTAATAAACACAATAACGTTATTTAATTTTTAAATATCACGATTACTGTATATTGTATACCGGTATACCCTAGTCCAAAAGCTGAAAAAATGCTTCCTCCGCAGGCAGTATATGGAGGTATGAATCCGTATCTTAGTAGACATCCTGTCTACTGAGATACCTTCATCTAATAATTTTTTGAAGACAGCATACATGTATCCTTGTTCAACGACTGATATCCAAAAACATTTTGCACGTAAATGTACATTTTTGGCCAACTGTAATTAGCATTGAAGAAATACAATATTTGCTTATTTATCACTAAAGCTCAGTCTGTTTAGTTAAAGATCATTAAACCGGTATGCTGCCTCAGAAGTCTGTCCAAAATCCATCCAAAATTCCATCCTGAGGTACCTTCATGCACAAACACTGCCTGCAAAGTTATTGCCTGATAGGGCAGTGGGGCAACAATACATCCTGTTATGCTTTCGGACGCAGCTAAGGAGGCATATCAAGGGATCAAACTGGTCAAAGTTTGAATCTCAGATTAACATGCTGCATTGACCAATAGGGATCCGCTTTGGCAGCGAGCTCTGTGTGGACAATGCTTTGCACATATTTGCTAATGTTTCATATTTACATTTTGGGATTGTGTAGGCTCCAATGCGATCGGGAGCAGTAAAATAATCATAATGATACCACATAATTGAGGATTTTTTGGACAAAAAGTCCAAAATCTGGCCACATCCACCAGATCGTTGGGGGTTGTAAATCGGTCCCAAAATCAAGCTTAAAATCTTCAAGTGTGTGACCAATCTAAAGCATGAGATTTAAGAAAAATGCTAGAAAGGGACAAAGGGTCATAGGGTCATTTGTTTGATTCAACGGTAGTTAGAAAGAGAGATTATTTAGTTGCACCATGTACATGTGTGTTACCAGGGAAGAATCAAGTTATGGAAAATACATTAATCTCATTAGAGAGTCACTTGGCATTTCCCAACCTGACATTTGAGAGACGAGTAATTGTGGATCTTTTCACTCTGTCACCTAATGGTTGTACAAGGTTTATGACTGTAAGAGAACAAAGACTGTTGGCTGTTTCATAAACATGCCACATTTTTGCCCTCTGTTTCACCCATTAACACGTCACATTAAGCAGATTATGATTTTACGGCACCATTCTATTAAATCGTTTCTTAATACGCACCGAACAACCATAGCAATTGGGGGAACTGTCTCAGCGCTCTGGATCCTTTTTGATGTCCCCCAAAACCAATTTGCCTCAGTCCTTGCTTTGATTTGTTGGTTTCTATGGCCACAATTCATTAGAAACACTTTTCTTGTCAAAGCATTTACTGGTCTATCAATGGGGACCAGACCCTGCTTGGGAATAAATCAGCTGTCGGAGCCGAGCCGATGGAAAGAGAGTGTCGCTGCAATTAAACGCAGCTCGGACGGGCCCCCAACATGGGCGTCGGTGACATCAAGCAATATGGGTTGGATGCACACCTCTGGAGATCAACACATAGGATGGGGTGTACAGGTCCACCCCTGTATCACTCCTCCAGCAGGCTGTCAACTTTGGCACATCGTTGCTCGGGACCACTGTATTTGTTCTCCAAATTGCAGTCAAGCTTCAGAAATAAAGAGCCCCTGAGACCCATTTGCTACAGCAGGCGAACCCAGCTTCAGCAGTGCGTCACACACTACACATTGACACTTTCATGGCTGCCTTTTTTTTCTTCGAACCAGCGCTTTGACCTTTGGAGAATTTTCCCAATTGTTCCCTTCTTTGTGTTTCTTTTTTTTTTTTCTTTGTCCACTTTTTCCCTTCTGTGATGATTGCCCCTTTCTTGTTTTGTTTTACTGTTTCGTTCTCTTGATTTCTATGGTGACTGCAAGCTTCCCTGGAATAATGAAAGCCTAGGGATTAAGAAGCGTGAACAGTGATGGATTTTTCATAAATAGATAGGAAACTCCTGGAATAAATGGGATGGGTTCATATGATGGGCTTCACAGATGGGACATGAAGTCAGATAGGAGAGTTTTGGTCATTCAGTGAAACTGGAGAAAAATGATTGGACAAAAGGCTTAATTTGCAAGACCACACTGTCTGGATGCTGTAAGTCAGCATCTACCATAACACTAATTTCTACTCTTTTATTGCTCTTCCATATCATGGGATGGTTTGTGTAAACAATTAACACATTGTTAGGCAGCCATAACTTGGTCTACTGTACTAACTAGAAAGTTCTTGGTTTGTGCCTAGCAAGGAGTGATTTGCTGTATCCTTTAGTGATGCACTTAACTTCAGGTTTTTTCATGGATGGATGGATGGAATCATTGGTATCCAGGTCTTAAATTACTGAGATTGCAGCCTTTTTTTGTGATGTATAAATTACTGTATCGCACCCAGAAGTGTTCTATTCATCAAAATGAAAAAGCCTCGCTCACACTCCACTCAAGGCTCGCTCATGTATTTGTCAATTTGGTGTGAGGCATTGTGTGAAGAAAGGAACCAGAAAAGACATTTGCGTCAAAGCAGGTGAAGATCACTCCCACCTATTGTGCCTTCATCTTGGATCATGGTATGAAGGTCGCTGCACGAGCTGTTTCTAAACACAAAGACAAACTCAGAAATTCTGTGCCACACCTGTTCATTTTCAGATTTTGCTTGAAGTATATTAGGGCTTTAAATCACAGGTTATGTACTGAGGTTTTAATTAACATAGCACAGTCAACACAGCTAAAGTCAAGAGTGAATTAACTTGGACTTTTCACTCCAGTCCAGTAGTGGCTAGACACAGACAGACAGCTGACGAAAGCTAGTGTGCACAAGAAGTATCAGCACCTCTGGGAAATCAGCAGGACAGCTGGGTATTCCTAATCATGTATGTTTCAGGGGTGGGAATACTGGGTTAACGTTAGTAGCAGTAGGCTTCTGCCACAGGGAGCTGGAGGGCTGTGCTTGCCGCTGCATAAACATCCTGCACAGCCAGCTGAACATACAGTCTCGTCCCCAGCAGCCCTGCACCACTGTGGAGCTAATAATGCACCGAACACAACTACACGCTCATGTGCTCCCTCACTGTGTCTGGAAATACTAGCAATTTTCTCACACAGTTCTGGTCCCTGTATATCCACTCAGTAATGTATACTGCAGGTGTGTGGGATGAGAAGGCATTGGTCCAGAGGAACTGAGTGATGTTATACTGATATACACCCTTTAACGACTGCTGCAGATTTGTGTGTGATTAAAACACTTTAAAAGGGTAATTTTTTACCTAATTTTTTTCATCTCTCTGCACCACCCCTCTTAATTTTTTGTTGTTGACTGTCACACCATCATTGTGCGTTCAAGGCCCTGTATGCTGGGTTGGAAATCTTTTAAATTTAATTTAAAAACTCTGGTCTCTCTCCAGAGATCCTTGTTTTAGAACACTGCGTAACATTTGACCAAACTATACCATCAGCATCTGCATGAGGGGCTCTATGCACATCACTAAATAAACAGCTTAAGCCGGGGACACACTTAATGACTGTAAGGCCGATTATGAATGTAATTTGATGCTTACGACTGATCATGCCTAAACGCACATGCTCAGAGACAGTTCAGATGGTGTTCACAGTCGGTGTTTTAAATCTGCTCCAGTCGTTGGAAACAGTCTGTAAGTGTGTTAAAGTTCAGTCTTAGAATGTCTCAGCTAGTCGTTAAATGTGTCCCTGGCATTAGTTGCGCAACAGTTTACTTGTCCAGTGGGTTTATATGTGCTGCATGGTTCAAAAGTAGTGTTCCTGCAGCTCAGACAGTGGAGATAAGTTTGATAATTTGATCAAGTTTGTCATAAGTTTGATTCATAATAATAATCTTCTTTCCTGGCACATTCGCGTGTATACGGGTCCGCCGCTTTGCTTCGTCATCTCCATTTCGCCTGATCATGGACGTCCTCTGAGTTGAGTTCTTGGCGTGTATGTCATTGTGATGCTATCCATCCACCGCTTCTTTGGTCTTCCTCGTGGTCAACAGCCTCCTGGGTCGAAGCAAAGGGCTGTTCTTACAACCAAATTTTCCTTGCTGCATTGGACATATCAGTACCATCTGTCCATTTTTTCCATGATTGGGGCGACTCCCACTCTTCTTCGGACATCTTCATTCATCGAACGGTCAAGGCCGGTCAGTTGAGTGACCGCCGGAGCATCTTCATGGCATGCAGGGCCTGTTTATGTTCATACTTCTTGGTTGTTTGCCAGCATCCCACCTCGTATAGGGCAACTGGGTGCATAACAGGCTTGTAGATCTTCCCCTTGAGCTATTCAGCCATTTTCTTGTTGCACAGAACCCCAGTGACCTGTCTCCACTTCAACCACGCCGTACTAATTCTTGCTTGGGTGTCTGGGATGGTATCATCGTCCAATGTGATTGTTATCCCAGATATTTTAATTGGGTACTTTTATTGGGGCCACACTCCAAGTATTTGGTCTTTTGGATGTTGAGCCGCATTCCGTTGTCCTTGAGTCGGTCATGCCACGCTTGCTTTTGATCTTGGAGCGCCAGGTGGGTCTTGTTTGCAAGCGCTACATCGTCCACTTACAGGAGGGTATGAGAGTTTGGGGATTGCATAATAATAACTATACATTTTTATCTTTCTAATTTATATTAATCTACCTTAGTTTTACATGACCATTTTTAAATGTCCATGACTAGAGCACCATTTATAACTGGTGGGAACATTTTACAAACCGCTTGTCCTATGTAGGGTCACGGGGATACTGGAGCAATAGTGTTTCAGTGGCATAGGCAAGGAAACACCCTGGCCAGTCCATTGCAGGACTAACACACTGTGAACACTTTTGTTGATGTTTTTGATTTTGAGGGGTGCTTTGGGTCATTTGGGAAAATCTGACTAAGACCCAGTATAGGAGTTTATGATACCATGTACCCTGAAATGTTGTCTAGAGTCTTTGGAAGAAATTATCCACATTGCATCAAAGCTCCACCACCATACTTCACAGCAGGGATCTTTCTGTCTACACCAAACCCACCTCTGGTGTTTGTTTCCAAAAAGCTCTATTTTGGTCTTATCTGTCCATAAAACTAAGTCCCACTGGAAGTTCCAGTGATGCCTGGCATCATTTGCAACATATTTTCTCTATATTGGAAGTGTCATGTATGGTATATGGTAACTTGTTATTTCTACTGTATAACAAATTTTAGCTTATTGTACTCAATCCCCTCTGAATGTGTGTCTGATCATAGCAGGTATTTGAACCCAGAGCCATGGTGTTCTTGAGTTGAGTCGTTTGCTTTGCCCAAGGCACTGTCAACACACTCTCTCAGTGACTACAAGAATATTTTCCCAACCTCAATAGCATCAGCTGTCAAAAGAGAACAAAAGAGATAAAACAGTGAGAGAATACCTCCAAGTGGCTAACTGACAGATGATATTAGGCCTGTCTTGGAAAGCTAAGGAGACAGTATAAACACTGAGTAAGCAAAGAGGCCAGAACATAACAAGCTGTATCCTAGTGGAAGCAGTAAACTGACGCTGACACACACTCTCCCAGCATGCCTTTCATTTCTCTCAGAACATCCAACAGGGATACAAATAATTCTTCGCTGGTGCCTTTTTTATTCTATTCTCTTTCTTGTAGTTTTTAAAGGATTTGTTCACCCGAAAATGAAAGGTCTGTCATCATGTCATCCAAACCAGTGGGTCAAAAATCTAACCCACATTATAAGTGGACAATTAGGGTAATAACAATATAATAACAATATAAGATAATAAAATGCAATTCATGACCCCTTTAGGGGTTGTGATTTGACCAAACCGATCATTGTGCTATGAGGGAGAAGGCTGTGTCTTGATTAATACACAATCATCATAGTTGTATTAAACTATTAAGGGTTTAAACCTTTATTTCTTTGGTTACTAGTCCAGATCTTTAACCACCACACTGAACACAGATAACTGCAGTTTACGTTCTGAGCAGTCAAAAGTGCACCTAGTATTTCAGCCAGTGTCACATCTGCCTCATTCAGCAGATAACACATGGTGTTAGACATGAATAACATGACTGATGACCACTCAATCATGCCAAGCAGCAAATTCATTTTTTTACTAAGCATGATTCAAAGATTGAAAAGGATTTTTTCATTTGTATAAAAAACATTATTTCAAAGGTACTACTGATAGCACAATTGCTACATAGCTAAAAACGATATGCTTTAGTTGTTCAGTGTTTTCTATAAGATCAGAGTCCTGGAAATGGGTTGAATTTCAATACTCATGCAAGACGAAAAAAGACCACTTTCATTTCAGACACACAGTCACATAAATAAAGGGACGTTTCTATGTCAACCAAACAATAGAGCCCCATATCTTTTTCAACCATCAGCCTGAATATTGGCTTATAAAATGGACCAAAGAATAATAAAACTCTGTCCCACATCTATTACAATATACAAATAATCTTGGATCTCAACAACTACAAGACACACAATTACATAAATACACTCAGCATTCTTTCCAAATCAAGTCCACGGCTGATATTTATCCTTTTTGCCATCAAATGCCATTAAAATCTATTCCTGATGGCATTATTGGATCATATTTCGGAAAACCATTAGCATTAACAGGTGTTTCCAACACATGAACCCATTGCCAAGAAAACCCAACTGATCATTGTTCAGGATCTGATTTGATTGTGCTGTTAAAATAGCAACATGTGCAGAAGATCGTAACATGGCGAGGGTGTGGAGCCGTTTGAAAAGGTTGAGTTTAGTGATCGTAAAAGCTCTTCATCTAGCTGGTTTGCATGAATCCTGATAAGAGGAAAAGGCCATAATATTATTTGAGTGAAAGGTAGGGGAAATCCTGATGATGATGTCATTTATTTTTGTCAGAACACATGTTTTTCTAGACATCATTTGATCTTATGATTCTTATACTCACAAGTTATTACTCATAGAGAACCTTGCATCTTTCTTGCATCAGTTGATGAATGTGCAACTTCCCAATCGCAATGTTATCGAGGGATTTCACTGTTTCCTGGGAAAATAAAGACACTATAAAACAAGCTAGTAGACACATCGACAGTGGTTGAGGTAAAAGAAAGCAAATGGCTGTGGTCATCACATCATATTGTGTTCTGGGTGGAGAATTGAAGGTCAGCTCAGGTGAGACAGTGACTAAACAAAAGTTGGCAAAGAAACAAAAGGATGTACAAATGAGCAAAGTTATTTTATAATGTCATAAAAGAGCAAGAATGGAATGGAAGACATTGCTTAATTTGACCGTCTGTGCACCACCAAAAACATCCATGAGAATCATAACTTCATGCATTTGACAGTTTATGGTGCCAGTTTGAATATGCAGAATGGAGAATGAGGCTTTAAAGCTTAAATAGAAGGAAAGATTATTTGTTGACTATCATATGACTTTGGATGATTTAGGAATAAAGCACGAAAGTTGTATGGACTTCTACTTTTTTTTTGTATTTCTAAAGCACTTTTAGAAAAAAAGGTCCTTTATGGAGATTGACTAAAAACTACAAAGTGTCTTTGTGTGGAAAAGAGTTGTGTGAAAGTTTTTCAAAAGTTCTCTATTTGTGTTCCATAAAAAAAGGCTAGAAAAGAAAACATGAGGATGATTAAATAATGATAGAATGTTCATTCCTGGTTAAACAATTCTTTGAACAAATAAACTTACTTGTTCAAACTGCAGATTAATGCCATTATGGATTATTCTCATCCTGCAAACAGCATTGCACAATATTTTATGTAAAGAGCAAAAGCAGTTTTCCAATTCCAGTGTAAAATGCTCAGGTGTTGCTCTTTCATAACTTGGGAGAGTGCTATGTCAACTTTTTAACTGGATTTGGTCTCAATGCAGGATGCCACCAAGGAGAATCAATAGATATTAAATAAATGTTTGTTTCTTTTGGGATCTGTCATATTATTGTGATATAGTGGGTGTTTTCGAAAAGAACAGACCATAGATCCAGCAGAGCACATGTTCACAGGAAACAGTATATCAATAACACTATTGTCAACTGAGTGCCAAAACAACAGAAATCATGCAAGAATCTATGGGACATCCATGTCCAGCAACTTAAAAGCAAACTTCATTTCAGAAGTTGACCCATACCCAGCCCTGTCATTCCTGGACATACCCTGCTACAGGACACATTTCACTAGAATCCCCACAGTGTGACATGGAAGGAAGTGTTTGGGGGGTTATGTAAAGCCCAGACCTGCTCAATCTATTGAGCACTCGCTAGGAAACAGCTCTCCACATCTGCTCCGTCTTTCATGCCTTATCTGCCATTCTAGCCAACAGACAGCGCCGCAGACATGCACCTCACACCTCACTCAACACTTTATCTAAACATGAACCTTGAGTCTGAATTTATGTGATCTTGCACGCCAGTATGAAGCTTAATCACCCTTGAGCAAAACTGCAGACTCATTGTGATGTTAATAGACGTGTGGACCCAATCCAAACTATAACAACTTACACTTACACCCTTGTGAAAAAGAAGTGTGCTTAATTGCATTGATTGTGCACTTATAGTGTACATAAACCCTTAAACATATATATAAAAATTACTTGCAGATAATGCAATATGAATGAAATAAAAGTCTTAAGAATGAAGTGTACTGAAAGTACACTTTCATGCCTGTTTCTTTTGAACACACTTAAGTACACTTTTAAAAAGTGCACTTTGTAATAATGTCAATTTCTACTATTGTTTAGTTTTACTTCAAAGTGCATTTTAAATAATCATATTTTAATAACCTTTTGTCATGCATATTGGCTAACATATTAAAGCACATATAAAATAATTATTCACTTTAACTGTAGTGTTAACTGTAGTATGCCATAAATGCTTGTCAGTACAATCGGCAGTAGACTTTAACCATATTTCAAAGACAATACTGTTCAAAAGACAATAGTATTTATGAGATTACATACAGATGTACTTAAATAAGCCCTGATAGGCAAGGTGAAAACACGTCTCGGTTACTAATGTAACCCTCATTCCCTGAAGAAAGGACAGAGATGTTATGCCATAACTGCCTGACGTATTGGGATTTTGCCTGAGAGCCCAATCACCTTCGAAGGGTAACAAAACAAGCCAATGCACATTGGCAAGTGAGATTTGCATCGCAAGCCACTCCCCATCCGTACAGGTATATAAGGCAGTGTGCAACACTCACACAGTTAAGTTTTGCGCTGAGGAGCTGAGGTGGGGTCCCGGCTGCTCATTGGTGGTACAGGGGTTGTGGCGATGGGACTTTATGTCTCCGTTTCCTCCTTTAGGGAACGAGGGTTACATTAGTAACCAAGGCGTTCCCTATCAGTCAGTCACGTTTGACGTTACATCATAACTGACTGTAAGTCGCATAGTCCTCCGTACCTGGTAGGGCATGAAGGACAGGACTTTTCAAGGGAAATGTTGATCGCTGCTGTTTGATTCTTACACCCTCTACAGCCACAACAAGTTGGAAACCACTGGGCAAGTGTGCCTGGTCCAGATGGAAAGGGACACTACGGAGACCACATGCTATCTGCAGGTAGGTAACATGTGGAGTAACACTTATGTACTGATCCTCAGGGCAGTGCTACATATGGAAGATCTCTGTGGTAGATCCTGCCTTGACAGGGATGGAATCAATACCATTACAGAGATGGGCAGAGTGGAATCGACCCAGGGAAAGACACAGGATTCCCTGCGGGAAGAACACCACTCAACAAACAGACTCCACTTCAAAGCATAAGTGTGCCTAGAAGAGGAGGCTCTAGCTTGAATGATAGTGTCTACCACCACCGGACACGGGTGCCATATGGTGCAGGTCCTTCCTCAGGGGAATCCGAACAGGTTCACCTGTGCGTCCCCGAAAAGTCTCCAGATCAGCTGGACCGGCCAGGTGTTAAGTTTCCACTCTCCCTGGTATGTGGGCTGTTGTGAGAGCCGTTGGCTGCACCATTGAGCTCACCCGGGATGTGAGTGGTATGAAGAGACCTGAGTCGCGTCTGACTCCAGAGGAGGAGATGGCAGGTAAGTTGCGACATATGACGAAAGCATAAACCACCCTGATGATTGATGTACGCGGCGGTCGATGTATTGTCAGTCCTGACCAGCACATGCTTGTCCTGCAGCAACAGTCGAAACTGGCGTACAGCCAGCAGCACTGCTAGCAACTCGAGGCAATTGATATGGCACTGCAGTCGAGGCCCTGTCAAGGAGCCAGAAGCTGCGTGCTTGTCGCATACAGCACCCCAGCCGTGCTGGAGGCAACTGTTGTCACAACAGCATGCCTGAACACTTGTTCTAGGGGAACTCTGGCCCTTAGAAAAGCAAGGTATTTTCTTTTCTACAGCGACAGATCAGTGTGATTACCATCCATGTATGCTGCGGTGCCATGCCCATCTCGGGACCCGCCAGTTGCTGGAGCAACCTGAGTGGCGTGACTGGATCTGCGAATGCCATATGCCCCAGGAGCCTCTGAAATTATTTCAGTGGAAACACTGTCCTGCCCCTGAACATATTCAAGCAGGTCAGCACAGACTGGGTGCGCTCGTTAGTGAGACACACCGTCATGTTGACCAAGTCCAACTTCATATCGAGAAATGAGATTTTCTGCACAGGGGAGAATTTGCTCTTTTCCCAGTTGACCTGGAGCCCCAAATGGCTGAGGTGCCTGAGCACCAGGTCCCTGTGTTCGCATAACTGATGTTGCGAGTGGGCCAGAATGAGCCAGTCATCGAGGGCAGCCTTGTTGACCTTCATGAAGACATGGGGCGACAGGGACAATCTGAAGGGGAGAACCTTGTCCTGATATGCCTGCCCCTTGAATGCAAGAATGAGACATGCAAGTATGCGTCCTTCAGGTCAATTGCTGAAAACCAATCTTGGGGGCGAATGCACATGAGGATGCGTTTCTGCATTATAATCTTGAACGGAAGCTTGTGAAGGGCCCGATTCAAGACACGCAGATCCCAGATCGTAACCCACAACCTTTCTTGGGCACAATGAAGTATGGGCTGTAAAATCCTGACCGTATCTCAGCTGAGGGACCAGCTCTATTGCGTACTTCGCCAGCAGGTCCACAGTTTCTGCACGCAGGACAGGAGCATCCTTGTCTGCCACAGAGGTAAACCGGATGCTGCTCAACCGTGGGGGACGTCGGACGAACTGAATCGCATAGCCGAGTCTGATCGTGCAAATGATTACGGCCCAGACACGAGGCAGTGATCGTGGCTGTCAGAAGTGGCCAGGAAACAACCGCATCCAGAAACACACTGGTGGAAAAGCATCTTGAAAAAGACGCAACGTCACACACGTGACTACTCTTACTCTTGTAGGGGAAAAATTGCTCTTTCAATGCTGAAGCACTCAGGGGTTTTGTTGCACTCCTTTGTTGTGTATCTTTGGATTCTGTTGTGTTGTAAATAAATCCAAACAATCAAAAGGCCATTCTTTTTTAAATCTCTACTCATTCTTTGTTTATAGTTCTCTCACAGCCCCACCTAATAGGGCCATTATGGGAGGGTCTTTGTCTTTTTCAGGTGTGAAATACATTAATATTCATGATGTGTTCACGCCTCCTCGCATAGAGCTTTCTTACAAAAAACATGTCTTACAAATTTTAAATCAATATATTGTTTTATCTGGATGAGTACACAGGATGATTTTCACATAGTTTTGGAGCAAATATGCTAGGCTACGTGATACAATTTTCAAAAGTCTTGTGAAGAAATAATCAGTATGTGTTTCATGACCTTATTTCAGTGACAATTTTTATTTTTTTCACAAACAACGCATAAACGTCATTATCTCAAAACTACAAACTTTTACATACATGCTGCTTACATATTTTTGTAGCAGAGTTTGTGCTGAATACAGTGTAATCAGACTTTAGCCATGAAAATGTCACAAGTAACAGAAATAAGCACAAATGTCAGAGAATATCAGAACACCTCCAGGACCCAGAAAACACCTCAGACCCCAGAGGGTTAAAGCAGTAAGCCATGGTTAGCCTTGTGTCATAGTGATTTTACCATGGTTAAGGGTTTTATTTATAGTAATAATCATTTATTTTTAATAATAATACAGCTGTTTTCATTTGCCAAGCAGTATAGTAACTTGGTGCATTACTATAAAATGTGTCACAGATGTGCATTTATGGGTATTTTATAAGTTAGAACTGTCCTTATAATGTGTAATGTGGATCCTGATATACATAATCTATTGACAATGAATTTGTCAGCCTAATGACATGGCTAATATGGAACAAGATGTAAATGACCTCAGTAATTATGGCAATATCTCATGAGAAAGCAGAGCTCATGTGAAAATAAAGCTAGTGGAAAAAAGTTAGCAATGTCCTTTTACATAAGAAACATTTGCTGTCACACTTTATTTTAGTCAGTCTGTTTTGGAGCATCAAAATAAAGTGTTAGCAGATATTAAGCAGACAGTCTACTAATACTCTAATGACTGCTAATTGACATGTAGGTGCAACGTTACTTATATCCAAATAAATGTCTAAAGGGGACCATCAAAATAAAGTGATACATTAACTTTTTAACTTGAGGTGAGCATTGATATAGCATCATGTACATTACCTAAAATCAGTGGCATCATAAAATTAGCAGTGTTTTACTGTCAAAAGCTAGACAGCTAAGCCAAAATCATACATATTGTAGCTCCTAAATACAACAAACTCAAGGTCTGAGAAGTGAGGATGTAACTGAATAACTAAACCTGGGAATGAAAATAAAGCAGTCTCTGCGATTCTGGCCAGAACAGAGAGAGAGAGAGAGCAGACATGAGCTTAAGGCATGGAAAGGTTACAGATGATGGCTATTAAGCTCACATGCCTGCTTTTTCTGTTCAGGTTGTTTTAATAAAAGTGACATCAGGCCACTCCAGAATTACAACAAAGGTTGACCTAAAAAAATAACACCAGGCTGTAAGACATAAGAGGTTAGCTTTTCCCGTAATGGAGGGGATTGTTTCAAAAGAGTTATGATGTTCACATCAATAGATCTGGACAGTTGCTAATCCGTTTTTTGTAAGGAAAACACTAAATTAACCATATTCATAAAGTCATTCACGGGACACTGTTTAAGTTGGAGAAGTACACTAAGAATCTTTCAGAGGTTGATAATGAAGACACTTTATAAGTTGAATGAAGTGGTTCAGTAAAAGATCATCATATTGCACAAGGTGCTAATGGTGATGGATTCAGCAGGTCTGGAGCTGGAGTGCAAAAACACAGTCTTTCTTTTAGACCAAAAAAGGTCAAAGCCATCTCATGGTGCATTATACTATAATGCTATTGGTCAAAGCCAGCATAATTCACTTTCCCTAAAAATCTGTTGGAGTTTATAACAAAGGTGAAGTGGATCATTTCTGCATCTCTAGAAACACCAAATGAAATTGCCAAAATAATGATCAATTGTAATGACTGCGCCTGTCATCATCAATAAAACAGGTAGTTCCACCCCAAATTTGGACCAGTGATTGAATCAGAAGTTGCCATGTGAGACAAACTGTGTTTGAAAGCTGCTCAGTGCTCAACATACATCAACTTATGCTTGTTTTTAGTTTGAGATACTAGAAACTTAGTTGTGCACACTGTTAATCTGACAAAAAGGACACACTTTATATTAGGTGTCTTTAAATAATATGTATGTACACCAAAAAAATAAATAAATAAAAAATAAATAATACTGTATATATATATATATATATATATATATTATTAGGTACAATGTACTTGTTGCATTTATGTTTTATTGCAAAACACTTGTGCTGCTATTGAGGTGGAATAAGGTTAGGGACATGTTTGGTGGTATGGTTAGGTTTAAGAGTGGGTTAAAGGGTCAACAGTGGTCAACAGTGAAATTACAGAAATGAATTGCAGATGCAATAACATGCAGGTTACTACACATTACGTCACCGTTATCAATGGAAAAAAATAACAGGTGTAGAGATAATTAACAACCAAGGAAACTACCTAGGGAACAGAACTCAGGCAAAGCAGAACAAGGAACAGAATGAAAATGAAACCAAAACAGAACAGAACATACATGTTACATTGTGATTACGTATCATATATGATTAAAATAATATAATAACAAGTAAGAGTTCGCAATTTCAAGCAGCATAACAGACAGATTTTGTACAGCTAAAATAACTGGAAGTGGATGAGACTGGAAGTCTTAAATAGTGGGATAGATTGTGGTATAGTGGTACGATATAAATTTACTGATGGCCGATGCCGATATTTTAGAAAGGGTGACTGATGGCCAATATAAAGCCAGAATTTAATTGCTGAAATTAAATGTATTAATGTACAAAATTAGAAATAAATAATTAGAAAATTTAAATAATTTTTGTTCAGTTAGTTTTTTTTTCATTGACTGGTTATGGTTCACAGGTTGGTTTTCATCAGACCCATGTGTTCTTTGTCTTTGTTTCCAGCCAGTCAATCAGGATTGTCATGGACACCCATCAGATCATCACACCTGTTTGTTATCTTATCATTATCACTGTTTAATTAAGTTCCTCCTTTTCCTCTGTTTGTTATCCGGACAGGTCTACGTTTAGTGTGTGTTGCTCCTGCCTGTTTGCCTGCTTATTGTCATTAAACTTTGTGTTGGAAATATAATCTTCATCTTTTTCTGCCTTACTGTAACCACCTGTGACAGATGACCGGATCACAAAATGGATTTAAGAGCTCAGTTTATTTTGGTGGCTCAGGAGAACCCCGATTTATTGAGCTTCACAGTTAACTTCAGTCATCTTGCATTCACCAGCCCTTCCGACGATGAGACACCTAAGAACCTGTTCTGGATCGGGGCCAATTACCATCAGCATGTTGTCCTCTTAGACATCTCTGGACTTAACTGGAGGGATGTCGTCATTAGGTGTCTGGAGAGTGTCTTGCCCCGATCCAGGACACAGCCAGACACAGAGCTTGTTTCACCAGCTGAGAAATCATGTGAGCCCCCCGCAGACGGAGAGCTACCACCCACCGCGACGCTTCAGCCAGAGCCCGAGGACAAGTGGACAGCGCTGAACCTCGCCCCAGAAGAGGAGTCTGACCAGAGGTCTGAGCCCACGACATCAGTGGCGGAGGGTATACTGGTGGAATTTGAGGCTGAGGACTGGCTGATTGACTTCAGCGTGGAGATATCATCTCCCACCCTATCCAACCCAATTTCGGATTTTTTTATAGATGGTCCTAGATAGCACCATGGGTGGTTTGAACTTTTTATCTGTTCCTTCTGAACCTTCATGTTTTTTAGACAGCACAAACATTTGCTTGGACAATGTTGTGTTACCTTCGACCCTGTCTTTCGGAGGTTGTCTCCTTCTTGGTCCGTCGACCTGTCGGCTCCACTTTGGCTCCTCCCACCTTCGGCTCCACCAGACACCCTCGGGCTTTCGACTCCACTGGGTTCCCTCGTCCCACCGACTCCCCCTTGGTCAGTTGCCACACCACCTTCGCCACAGACTTGCGGATCTTCCGCTATGCTCCGTTCCTCCACCCCTACGGCTGCAACGGGCTCCTCCTTCCCTTCAGGTACGCCTCGGTCCTCCATCACACTGGCATCGCCTCAGTCCTTGGGCAGTCTGGCTCCTCCTCAGACAATCGTCACCCCGGCATCGCCTAGGCCTTCCGTGCCAGCCGTCTGCACCCTAGGATCCATCGGCTCTGCCTCCGTCGGTCGTCCCCCAGTTGACGTCAGCCTCTACTCCACCTTGGCTCCTCCCTCCCTCGACTCTGCCGTGGGCTGTCTATCACCATTCCTCCGCCACCTGCCATCACCATCCCTTCACCATCTCCTGTTACCATCCCTTCGCCATCTCCTTTTATCATCCCTGCACCATCTCCTCGCCCTCCTCCTAATCCACCTCCACCACGTCCTCCTTCTCCTCACCAAGTCGCGAGGTCACGCCTTCTCGGGAGGGGCGTAATGTCACATTTATGTTCCTTTCAGTTGGTTTTCATCAGTCACATGTGTTCGTTGTCTTTGTTTCCCGCCAGTCATCAATTGTCATGGACACTCATCAGATCATCACACCTGTTCGTTATCAATTAATAAAAAGGAAGTAAAAAACAGGGCACTCAGTAATCTGGTAAATTTGTGGCACTGGGAATTTTATATACAAATTGTCTGAAACAGCAACATGCAATTACCCAGGCTTAATTGTTAACCTCGCGTAAATTATGAGCAGTATGAAAACTGAAGCAAAATAACCCAGGATTCCCTTCACCTGGGGTTTAGAATGACCCAGTAGTTCAAGTGTGAAAAGCCCTAATAAGTGCATTGTATCAAATGATTGATTTAAATGTTCATACATATCCATGAAAGACACTTAATATAAAGTGGGTTTGGCAAAAATGTTGATTTGTCATTTTTTGATGTTGATAAAAATGAACAAAAAATATTTTCAAATAAATAAATGTTTATGCAGTCAACTCTAAAACTCAGGAATTGCAAAAGAGTCAGTCACTCATCACTGTGTACTAAGACACCGTACGCCCACCGCAGTGTCAGCTGATGCAAACAGTAACAGCAGAGGACAGCCATCCGTTTTACACTACTCCAGACAACTGACAGATGTGTAGACAAGGTATGCACAAACACAACGTAGAGCGTCTTGCACATGTGTGGGCCCAGGAACATTTCAAGAAATATTTTGGCTTAAGAAGTTCTAGACTTCTGACAGACCACAAACCACAAACTCCTGGTGTCACTCATCCATAGACAATACCTGGAGAATAGTCCTATCAGATGTTAGACGCTGTTGATTAGGCTGAAGTGATTTAGTGGAATGACACAGAACAGTGTTTCCTAACCCTGTTCCTAGAATCCATTAATTACATGGAAGCATTTTCAAAGAAAAGCCTTACATCAACAATCTAGAACTGAAGTAAGAGAGAGAGAGGAGCATTCTGCAGGTAGTCAAACTGAGTGATGTTAGCTCAAGGTGAACAGTTCAGATGGACACCTGCTATGGGCACTCAAGGAAATTTTCCCCTGCAAAGCTTCACCAGACCATTTGCAGATGATACAGCTGGGAAAAATGAGCTCATTCATAGTTTTGCAGAAACACTGTTGTTTCCCAGAACAGTGAGGACAATCCAACTCACTCTAACTCTAGTTAGCAAGTCAACTCATTAGTTTTGTAAGTTTGCAATACACTTCAGAAAGAAGAAAATAAGGAAGAGAGTGCCATGATTTTGATTTTGTGGTGTAGTGGCTAATGTTCAGTGCTGGAAACCTAAATGGTTGTGAACTTTCTCCATCGTGCCCTTGATCAAGACACCTCGGATTGCTCCTGGGGCCTCATTTATAAAACGTGCGTATGCACAGATTCGATCTGAGGGTGTGTACGCTAAAATTCATACGTTCATATTTATAATGTCTTTGACGTGGAAAAGTGCTTAGCGCCATATCAAGGTCTGAGCAGACGTACACACTTTTCCTTGTGGCAGAGAGTCGGAGTACTGTTTGGAAATCTAAGCAATTCTTGCTGCTTGCCGTTCTCAAGTAAAGCATGGGACGTTGACTGGTGCTCTTTTATGTGTAAGTGACATTTATTAGGCACAGTTTACAAGGTGGAGAATTGAATCCATTCATCTGCGCACAACTTCAAGATCATTTGTGATTTATAAACTTAAAATCTGGAAGATAGGCGTATGCAGGTTTTTTGTGCGTACGTTTGTTCTCTGACTCACATGTGCACATTTGAGAAATTATTGTATGATCACATGTAGGACGGTTTCTACTCAACATTTTATAAACGAGGCCCCTGGAATACCGTCCCTGTACTTGACATAATTTCTAGATGACAGCGCGTGTGGTAAACAACTACTTACTGTGCAGCGTTGTATATTTGTACAATAAATGTATTAAATAGTGTGACTAAGTTCAGTATCCTGTACAATTCTCTGTGATGGACTGGCCATATTTACAGGGTTTCCCCCCACCTGCGGCCTGGGTGGCTAGATGGATTTCCTCCTTCCCACTTCTAAAGTCGTGATTATGAGCTTGTTGCGTTCAAGTGCTTTGTTGTCGGAAAGAACATAAATCATGGAGGACACCAGGTGTATACTTGCCTATTTATTGGGAAAATCTTATTGAAGCCAAAATGATATTTAGCGTCCCATTCATTGACAACCATATAAACATTTTCCACACTATCTAGATAGTCAGCTTGCTGATGTTTCTGGAATTTCAGTGAAATACAGGCTATGTAAGTTGTGTATAAAACATACAATATGATTATTCATTTATGTAAATATGCACTATTGTAAAGACAAGACAAGGTGATGTAGCTGTTGTGGAAAAACATAAAATATATAGGATAATAGGATAAATATAGGATAAAGTATAGCAGTCACAGCAGCAATCGTTCTCCCCTCGTCATCTTGGAAACTTAGGTATCAAAATTATCCCCAAGCTTCCCAGTGGTAAATACGACATGAGAGGGCGTTCATGTCCCATTTTTAACTAGTAAACTTGGATTTATGGGTAAATGACAAGTAAAAGTGTATGGAAAACAAATAAAAGAAATGGAAAATATGATAAAGAAATACATGTGTCAAGTTTTTAAAAATGCAAATTTGGATTTATTTTGGTTTTGTATGGTTTTGAAAAATGTTTACACCACTTTTTAACAAGTTTAAATTCAATGATTTTTTTTATTTTATTTTTTTTAAGAATTGCATACTTTTAATTGTATCCATCCCCTGGAAAATATCAACATGGATTTCAAATCAGAAATAAAAAAAAGCATGTTCAGCGTAGAAGATGTGTCTTCAAGTCATTGTGTGTATGAAAAAATATAAGATTTGGACCAAAGAAATAAATGTCTTGTCATTGATCCTAAAAGCAGTTTACACCCAGCTCTCTGTCAGAGCCACTTACACCACAGTACTCCTGAAGAGCCACTGATGTTTTGTGGTGACCGTCTGCAGCGCACTATACCACTCCTTTCAGTGGAGACAGGGACATCATTAATAACTTTAGCTCGAAACTCACGAGCTGACAAGAGCACACTCCTACTAAAAATACATGTGTGGCCATGATAAACATTCCTCTTTTTCATCCATCAGGTCAGTGCTTTTTGACAAGCGAGAGTTAGAGCTGGCTGTGGACGTTCTCACAGGGGTGGCTGGCAGCTTCCATTGTGTACTTTGTAACGCAGGCCTATTAATTTATTGCACCTTTCTGAAACAGCTGTGAAGCCGCAGCTATGAGCAGCAGGAGTGGATGATTTTGAGCAGATTTTGGCGGAGCTGGTGAACTTACGAAGGGTGAAGAGGATTGGAGAATCCTGCTTGGTGTTTTCTTATTTGTGTTGCACTTTCCTGTGGCATTATGGAGCTTGACACAAAAGTCTTTGACAAATCTTTAATTGTTGCTCACCAAATATGCAAGTGAAACTAGATGCTGAGGGTTTCCACTTGCCCTGGATAGACCTGGAGTGAATTAAATAGGTTAACTAGGCCTCCATTTAAACATCTCTAAAAGCAGGTCTGGGCTTCTCAAAATAAAATGAAATGTAATGAACAGATGAAAAAAAAAAAAATGGGAACAGGTGGAAAAATGACAACAGCTCAACAAAAAGGGGGAAAGGGGTTAGTTCAACTAAACATGACGACAGCATTTAAAAACTGCTGGTACGGCCACATGAAAGGTTGCTGACGGCATATAAACACTGATGAGAGCTCCTTACGCACATGGAAAGAGATATTAATAGACAGCAGACTGGAATACGCTGCATTCATGCAATAATAAACCAGACAAAAAGCAAATGGAATATTAATTATAGAACACATCATTGCTTGGCAGTTTATGGAAAATTAACCTTTCATCACAGCTGATTAATCACGGCATCTTTTTTGGTTTTTATAAAAAGACAAACTTAGATCAACAGACATCATTTGTTGTTTTTACAATCAACTGTGGAAAGAAAGCACAATTTTGATGCAGAGATATCCACATTTTTTATTTTGCATGCAATCTGACGATATGAAAAATAAAAGGGCAAATATGCACTGATGTATGTTTGAACTTTGCGTAATAAAACTTGGATGGATGCCTCATGTGAGTCAGTACTGTGCCACAGTGTGATTAGTGTCTATTTTTTACATTTTGTGAGAAGAGTCTGCATCGGTGTCCAAAAAAAAAGAGGCAACAGTTCCCTGGTTCACTAAGGTATCTTATCTCTTACTGCATCTTTATCTGAATTTTATAAACATCGCCTCAAACATGGGAATGAAAATTTCTCCAGGATTCTATAAATCACTTTGGCAGTTAAACAAAGGCCATTCTCTGTTATTTCCAAATCATCCGTAGTGAGGGGAGGCTGCGGCTGATCATGTTACCCACAGTAACCGGACAGACAGAGCCAAAAGAGAATCCTGTCTATCCTCGGCTGAGATAGTCACTCTTAATTGTGCAGTGCTTTATAGCAGGAGTGTGAGGCAGAACTATTGCATAACTCATTGCCCTTGATGCAGGGTTGCCAGGTCTACGCAACAAACAAATCGGACAAAACCAATCCAAAATAGCCCGAAAATAGTCCAATGGTATCTTCGAATCTATGTGTTATATTTAAAACAGATGGAAAAAAATCAGCCTGCTGCAACAATTTAAAAGTAGCCCAATTCCGCGACAACTCGGCAACACTGGCTTAATGTCAGATGACCACAACAAAAACTGTTGGGATTAAATTAATTTATCATATCAGGTGTCATCTTTCCTTTCTATTTATTTGAGCAAGTATGGTTTCCATTGATGTACAATAAAAAAATTCATGTTTCCTTTTTTGTCCTGTCTGCTATTAGGCCAAGTCAACTTATCCATATAGCACTTTTCAAAATTCACAAGTAATAAAATTAATAAATGTACCTTTTAAATGTACTTTTAATAAAACAAAAAGAATTCAAACATCATAATGGGGAAGAAATAAATAACTTTCAAAACAAAAGTTAGCATCAGCCCTGTTACATTAAAAATATTTTAAGATTGAACTTTACAGGGTTGCAAAAATTGCTAAAAACGGCTTTGAGTAGGAAATATAACACCACACTGTTTCATTGTTTCATTTTGAAACTTCCTTTCCATTGCATACCAAACAAATGTGATAAATGTATTAAATAGTGTGACTAAGTTCAGTATCCTGTAGGTATATTGGTGCAAAGTCATTGCACCACTATTTAATAAAGCATGACACCGTTTTTTTCCTGTTAATTTTCAGTATTAGAATTGGTTACACTTTATTTCACTAGTCCACTTTAGACATTCTACAAACTATAACTTTGCAACTACATGTCAACTAACTCTCATTAGTAGACTGTAGTAGGTTAGGTTTAGGTGTTAGGGTTAGTTGAATAAGTTGACATGTAGTTGCAAAGTCACTTACAGTCAGTAGAATGTCTGTTGGGGAGCATCACAATAAAGTGTTAGCAGATATTAAGCAGTCTAATAATGCTCTAATGACTGCTAGTTTACATGTAGTAGCAAAGTTACTTGTAGTCAGTAGAATGTCTAAAGTGGAACATCGAAATAAAATGTTACCTTAGAATTGATCAGTCCAGATATGAATTAAAATATTTTGATTACTCTTGTTATCAAAAGGCCACACTGTCTTGCGCCATATATTCTCTTACTATGCTGCACTTGAGAGCAGACAGCACAGAAGAGCACTGTGTGTCCTGAGGTGAAATATTTGTATTAAAAAACAACTCAGATGGGGGGAAAAAAACTGATTCGAGAGTCAAATAGCTTCTTTTCTCTGATGTTCTATAGTTGACCACCCATTGATTGGCATTGAGGAATGCAGTTTTAGTCTAGTAAATATGAAGCTTATTAAGACACTATTGACAAAGCATGCACCACCATCCTTGTTATCACAAGCATTTATGTAAAAATATCCTAATCTTTTTGTTAGCGGTCTTGAAACAGGCCAGTCAATCCATCAGAGTCAAACAACAGGTGCCTTTGTCAAAATTTAAGGGCTAGAAAGAGGCAGCGGGGCTTAGAGTTTCACTCTTTGAAAGTGATACGGGCCGTACGTCTCCCCCTCTGAATGTAGTGCTGAAGGACAGACCACCCAACTCTCAGCACTTAAAGCGGGAGTAGACGGGCTTTCACAATACTTACTCCCGCACATCATGACCCCACTCTGAGGAAGTCATTCATTTGCAAATGACATACTCCCCTCTTGAGCTAGAGAAATAAAAATACACAAATCCAACACAGAACAAATCATTGTAAATGCATGTATCCGCATGGGCATCTTAAATCAAAATTTTTCATCAAGACATTTTTTATGGATATTTAAACAATGGCAGAGACTCTGGCCTCATCCACTGGCATGGATGATGTTTTTGGTGAGTGTTCACTGGGTTTGTCTGAGATGTGTGCTAGAGGGACTGTGGTGAGCTGAAGGGCGTGAGTCTATTGTCCCAGCCTGATTCTGCAGTCGGCCAAGATGCTCTCATTCCACTGGCTTGTAAAGTGAACTTCCATTGGTGACGAATGACTGTGGCATTTTCAACTCTGGCCCTAGAGGCTCCTAGGGGAACCTTTACACCATTTACAGTGAACCGTACACAGGGCAGAGACCCATTATGTAGCTCCACCAAAAACACTGCATGTTAGAGAGCTCCCATTTATGTCCAATATTTTCCATATGTAATCAAGTCACTATGTGGTATATACAGGAAATATGTGTTTGTCTGAACAAAATGGTGCTAATATAAAAAAGTACAGTTGTGGTACTAGAAGCAACATTTTGGGAGCAATTATTTAGGGTTATGATTCATTAGATTTCATCTGGAATGTACTGTTTTAAAAAAAGAATATGAATAAATACCATCTAAATAAATAAATAAATAAATAAATAATGTATATTTTGCCATTCTGCAAACTTAGATAAATAGCAAACATGGTTCTCATGGCTCTTCGGAGCAGCAGCAGTACATATGTATTGGCGATAGATCGGCTGTTGTTTATGAAACATTCAATGACAATTGCATTAATTTTCCCAGCAAATCAAATCTGATAGCTCCCATCCACACCCAGTCATCTTCCTTTCAGCCAATCCAACTCCTGGTCTAATTATCACCACACCTGACACCCATCACCTCATTAAGGACTCATTAAGGACTTAAGAACTACACAAACTCATCTTCACTTTTCTGTAGAGTTATTACCTTTTCTCCAGTGTTGTTATACTCCAGTGGAGCTACTTCATTGTCTTCTCAATTTTTCTTCATCGTTTGGTTCTCCTCATGTATTTGTCCACAATGTTCCCAAGGCTGACATACCTGCAAGGACATTACCGTCACTCATCAGCTATGACTTTTTTGTTTTGTCATGTGTATCACCATTCTGTAAATTAACTCCCAGATATTGGGTTCACTCTCCTGTCTCTTTGTGTAATTCATTACAGAAGGACAAACCTTCAAAACAAACCCAGTGGGAGTTACTTTTCTCACTGAGTGGACACCCATTAGAGTGGTACGTGAGGGAGTTTCTGGAGATTTGTAACCTATCTACATAGACTGATGAGAGAATGGATATTCTGTAGGTGCATATAAGGTGTGAACTGAATGATTCCCTTTTTATTCCTATGCCTATGGGAAACAATTACATTTCCTATGCCCTTATATTAGATGGGTCCTCCTTCATGGTGGGTGAACATAAGGAAGACAGCTTCCCTGTCGGTCCACAGTCATCAAAGCCTTACCAGTCTCCCCTGTACACACTCCATTCTATCTAGAACCTCCAGAATCTATTTTTGGAGCTCAGTCTGGAGTCTGCACCATCCTCGGAGCTCAGTCTGGAGTCCACAGCAGCCTTGGAGCTCAGTCTGGAGTCCACAGCAGCCTCGGAGCTCAGTCTGGAGTCTGCACCATCCTCGGAGCTCAGTCTGGAGTCCACAACAGCCTCAGAGCTCAGTCTGGAGTCCGCAACAGCCTCGAGAGCTCAGTCTGGAGTCCACAACAGCCTCGTAGCTCAGTCTGGAGTCCGCACCAGCCTCGTAGCTCAGTCTGGAGTCCGCAACAGCCTCTGAGCTCAGTCTGGAGTCCGCAGTAGCCTCGGAGCTCAATCTGGAGACCGCTCCAGCCTCTGAGCTCAGTCTGGAGTCCGCAACAGCCTCGTAGCTCAGTCTGGAGTCCGCACCAGCCTCTGAGCTCAGTCTGGAGTCCGCAACAGCCTCTGAGCTCAATCTGGAGACCGCTCCAGCCTCTGAGCTCAGTCTGGAGTCCACAACAGCCTCGTAGCTCAGTCTGGAGTCCGCACCAGCCTCGTAGCTCAGTCTGCAGTCCGCACCAGCCTCGGAGCTCAGTCTGGAGTCCGCAGTAGCCTCGGAGCTCAGTCTGGAGTCCACAACAGCCCTGAAGCCCGCAAACATGCCTGCCACGAACAGTGTTACGTCCTCTGACCTGTCATAGTCAGGGAGGCCACATCATGGCCATAGCAGCTGTTCCTCACTCCTTTGTCACAGCCACAGCAGCCATTCCTCTCTTCTTTGTCACAACTAACTACAATATTGCTTTTCTTTCCCTCACCTTAGCCACGTAAGCCTTCCTTGCTCCCTCGTCTCACAGAGGCACCAGCCCCAGAGCTCAGTCCATTGTCTGCACCAGCCCCGGAGCTCACCAGCCTGCTGCGGACAGTTCCTTTCTCCAGCATCTCAGCCACAGAGGTTATTCCTCTCTCCTCCTTCATCATGGCCAGGAGGGCCATCCCTTGGTTCCCCAAGTTCCCTGTCATGACTACGCTGCTACAGCCTGTCCCAACTCTGACATTTCCAGCATGGTTTTCTATTCCATCGACTCCACCATAGTGGGTTCTATCTCTGCTAGCTCCACCGTAGTCTCCTGCTCGACCATGGTGGTCTAACGTTTTGCTGGTCCACCCGAGGTCCTCAATGATTTGATGTATTTTTGATTGAAGCAGGAAGGCAGGAAGGCAGGAAGGCAGGAAGGCAGGAAGTCGAAACGTACTGAAGAGTTTGTCAATAGAATTAAAGCCGCACTAAAGAGATTGCAACAGCCACAGATAAAATAATAACAAAAAATTGTCTAATAGATATCTCCTATTACAGTGGTTCCCAAACTTTTTCTGCCAGGCCTCATAAAATAACCCAAATAAAGACACATGACCTTGCTTGAAAAATTATATAGGATTTATTTGAAGCATTGTAATTAATAAAGTACTACAACTTCTGCTTCACAATTTCAAAAAAAAAAAAAAAAAAATCAAAAGTACTTCAAAATGTCTGCAGTGCATTGTCAGTCATTAATTTTATGATGGTATTATCATATATCATATTCACTGAATGCAGTTTATCATAATACACATGCTTATTTTCTAAAATCCAACATTTAGAATTACACTAACATGTCTGAGCCATATGCTTGTGGTCAGCTGTTCAACATAGGGTTCAGTATAGCTTCAGAAAAACCTTATTTCAAGCTCAAGGTCCTTTACCAAACCTGTTCTCCTGTCTCTTCCAATTGCTTCCAGTCTCTTCTACACTGTTCTGTCAAAAAAGGCAAAATGTCAAAAATACAACTTAAAAAATACACTAACATAGAGATGAACTTGAAGATAATAGGATAAATTAAAAGCAACAGACATCTAAAACGTTCAAAACCCTGATTTCATGGGAAAATGTGTAAAATGCCCTTCCATAGTTGATAGTCAGTGACATTATACCTTACAAGTCACATAACATAGCTATGTAACAAAAATAATCAGCTGCTATGCGAGCTGCGTAGTGATATGGTGAACAAACAGGTGTTTTGTGTCATAACTGTTACTATGTTTACTATATGTGACTGGAACTGTTTTGGAATAGACTGACCAATGACAGTGATTGCACAAGCACAAATCAGGACAACAACTATTCCATTATTATATATCCTACCATTTTACAACTTGATGTACTGTGTGATAATCATGAGTTAAATCGTTTGTAACATCTGCAATAAAAAGTAAAGTGAATTATAGTAATTGGCCCAATTTTTGACAATGAAATATGGGCAAATGTGCATGTGTCTCTCTTTTTTAAAATGATGCAGACCTGTGTAGAAATACAAGAAAAAATATTTCATTATTTATAACACAGAGGCCTGCTAATAAGAAAAATTCAAAGAAAGATAGATTTTTTACATTTGCTGCCATTTACCAGGTTTTTGAAATTTTGATATTGTAGAAGATATGCTAGTAAACCTATTTATGTTGTGAAAATATTTGCTTTCTAGATAGGCCTATACATATATATATATAGCAAGCATCACACTATATATGTGGTATTTATTGGTGAAGAGATGAGACACAATGTGAATGACTTTGAATAACTATGAGGTGCTTGATTTAGACAACAAATTAGGTGAAAACAGAAATCTCATTAATATGGTACTACTGAAAGGACACAAGTGAATAAACTGGGACATTAATCACTGGCATGAAAAACGATAGCTTTGGTCATGGAAAGTCATGTCCATGATTCATTTTTTTTTTCTTTTTCGCTTACCTCACCATATACTTTGTTTCTTACAGCAAAAACATCTGGCTGACAGGTTTCTCTGGCTTTTAAAAAGTTTTTTAAAGAGTCATTTTATTCCACTAAACAGGGAGAGGAAGGTACAAGATCTGCCAGAAAGGACTACAATCAATGATTACATCACAGTTTTGAGCCTTTGTTAGACAAGAAGTCAGAAGAACAAGGTTAAGTCCTGAAGACAGTAAAGTAAAACTTTAAAAGCACTGAATCTTCTGAAAATCTGTTTCCATTAATCTTTTCACCTGATTAACCTTATTATTGCAACTTTCACATGGTGAAACCATCACATGGATGCCAGCTGTGACTGTTTGACCTTAGATGAGACTTGTGTGTAATACACTCAAACATGCTGCAGGGAATGAACTAAGTGTGTAACATCAGATAAAAGTGACTTCAAACTGAAACAGTGTTGTAAGAATGTCTGTATGAAAAGAAGCAGTTTTCAAGCAAAACATTTTAAATGCGTTTTAAATTATATAATAGACCTATAGTTGAAAATGAAGACAAAACATGTTGTGACACCTTGTGGTTCTGAAACATAGTGGAACATATTCGCAATGAATGTGATGTACTACACCTATGGTTACTCTGCCATCCGCAGATTTTTATGTGAAAGCATGGAATGCACAAAGCACAGACTCCAGACGTTTTTATAAACAAGTGTCCATCGATTTAAAGTCCCTCACTCACGACAACAAAGAAATTGCAATTACACGATAATTTTCTCCTTATCTAACACTATGGAGTGTGAGTTTTCAGTTCCCTTGTGCAAATGTTAATGAGAACTACCAGTACACACAGAACAATGTTAATACCGCCTCATTTCTGCTCAACATCTGACATCCCGACACCTGCTGCAATGATCCGTGGCATCCATTACATAAGGAGCAACCTTTAATATCAACCACCTGCCTTTAAATGCTTGAAATCTTTTCATCTAAATAGCGATGCATTAACACTTCACTTTAATACCTCTCAATTAGCAAAGGTTACAAAATAAGGAAATGCTTAGACTTACATAAGAGCATTAACAAGAAGCAACATGCTATGCTAAGTACAAACTATGAAGTAATGTCTGTTTTTGATTCTGAGTTTTATCATAATGTCCTGGTACAATGCTACAATGGGGGAAATAATGACTCTTATTGAATATATTTACCCTCACCTTAAGTTCATATTCATGGAATACCATATTAAATCATTCAGTATCATGGTATATTAAACTACTATGGTATATTGTCACTGTACTATGGTTTCACCACAGTACTTTTGTTAGGGATATAATATATATCAGCCAAAAAGACAATCATGTGGATGTGTCACATTTTCTATAAATGTACTTTCAACGAAAATGTAAGTTTTAACTTAATTTTTGCAGTTTGAAGTATGATTGCTTAGAAAAGTAATATCACCCAAAACATTAAGCGTTTGTACACAAAGAAATGAATCGCATGTGTGTTTAGCACAGATAAGGAGATCCTGGTGAGGAATCTACTTAGATCAACATCAAATGAAGAAACAGCTGTCTGAGTCAGGTTGTAGGCAGTGGTTAAAAATGCTGAAAGAGAAGTGATCCAGGAGAGGCAGGACGCCGCAGATTGACCTTGGCTCTGGTTCAGTATTGTGGAACTTTGAATTCTCTAAAAATAAAAGGCAACATGAAAAAAAACACGGACTTACATCACCCTTAACCACACTGAACATTCAAGTGGAATTAACTAATGCGTCTCTATTTGTCAAATGTTGACAGTTCATGTTTTTTGGGCAGCTTGAGAATTTGATTTATTTTTGTACAAGTCCTGAGATAATTTGCACCCTCTAGTGTCTGAGAGTCAAGTGTCAGGCAGGTTGAGCCCATATAAGGTAGAGCGAGTGCTCAGAACAGATGCTATTACCTGGAACAATGAAAAGCTTACTATTTCAAGTCTACTTGGACTGAAGTCAATCACATTAAAAGAAAAACTTTTTAAATATGTATTTCATATCCATGCAGTAGGGTCATGCGAAATAGTTTTGCTGCATATTTTCATTCCCATTAGAAAACAAAAATAAATTCTAGTTCAAAAACAGTCAAGATCCCACCACAACATGGACAGGAGGACAGAAATAATTTTTTCACGAATGTGCAACATCAGGTTATTTTATTTATTTAGTTACAAATGTGTGAACACTAAAGAGGTGCAAAATATTCCTGATTGTGTCAATTGATATAGACGTCACTAATCATCATGCCTACAATCTGTTCTACACAATGTTCTAAACATCAACTTTTGTATTAAATAAATATTTTGTCTTATTTAATTATGCTTTTAGAATCCATCCAAATGTTTGTATCATAGTCTCATGTCTTATGAGAATATCTGAAGGATTTTCATGCAGCTCTTCTGTATACATAAACAGTTCATATTGATCATGTCGCGAGCTTCTAAAAGAATAGGAAAATGTCAAAAGTAGTCTGTATGTTATATGATAGTATTGTATGAGGAACAGAACCAATATTTAAGTATCTCTGCTTATCAAATGCAGCTCTCTGGTCAAATGAACACGTCAGCTCTGATATCAAAGGTGTTTGGTCACTAGACATAATGGCTGGTGAACAGAAGCTCAACCGTGCTTGTTTGACACGTGTCTCTGTAGTAGACTGGGATTAAACTGCCCGATTCATTAGACTTTCTTTCACAAACTTTTTGAACATCAAAATTTTGGAAGGAAATTTCTCAAAATATCTCAATTTGATTAAAATATCTCAATTTGTGTCTCAAGTCTTAAGGGTTTGGAACAATATGATGGTGGGAAAATGAGGACAGAATTAGCATTTTTGGGTGAACTAACCCTTAAATGTATAAATTTCTCAGAAAGTGTGAAGATTCTTGAAAGATTCTCTCTCTGTGTTCCACAGAAGAAGAAAAAAATAGCACATACGTTTTAAACCACATGAGACAAAAAAAAATTACAATCCAATCTACAGATTCTGTCTGGACCAAGTACTAATTATTGGATAATATGCTGATAGATTGATAGGGTTTGATGTAATATTTGACCATGTTAAAACAGAAATGAATTCCAATTGATGCAAGAGCCTGAATAAGACATATGCAGAGAGAGAGAGAGAGAGAGAGAGAGAGAGAGAGAGAGAGAGAGAGAGAGAGAGAGAGAGAGAGAGAGAACAGAGGGAGTGACCAGCTGGATTACCATGTAAATACTTGTGAAGATAGGTAGAGTCTGGACGTGTGCCAGGACTCTACAAAGGGCTCCTAACATCTGTTTGACGGCACATTTCTGCTCTGTGTTTGAGCAAGAAAAACACTCTTGCTTGGAAGGAGTCGCTTGTACATGATCATGCATAGAGACGGTCGCATCAAAAATAAGCAGCTCTGGAGTAACACAGTCACACGCTGGCTTGAATATTTTAAAGGACACGTTGGCTCTTCCAGGAACACTGTGGAGGAAAACTTTGAAGCCGATCCAGTCTGTTGTTTTTCACAACTCTGAATTTATCTGTTATACCAGTCATTCCATGAATATTGAACATTCCTTGATGTGAGGCGTTGGTACGCCATGGAAAATGCAGACCTCATAATTTATCAACCTGATTGAAATACATTGTAATCATGAGGCCATCAATTTGAGAGGCTGGTGATCACTTAAATCTGCCAATCAGCTTCAGTGTCTGGTTCAATGTAAGTTCATTCGCTTAAATTTGACATTGAAGGAAATGGGGCAAACCGCAAGTTAGGCAGAGAAAAATTAACCTCCAAACCCAAATTGTTAAGCAGCCATAGCGTATAAAAAGGCTCAAGTGGATAAAAGAGCACGAGTGGTAACAGTGGTCGAGGGGCAGAAATATGCGGGGGGTGAATCCCCCCTGTACCTGCAGCATATGAAACTAATTTGTATAACAAATGTTGGTTTTAGACGGCATTCCTCACCCACTGATGGCTCCTCAAGGCCTGGAGAGCCCCATTCGTTAGAGCTTAAGGCAAAGCAAACAAATTAATTAACACTATCTTTACTAGGGATGGCCAAGCCAAGCAAACCCTGAAACACAACACCATTACCTAAATTCGCATGCATCTGTCCATGTCTTCCCTCAGCTCCGGCTCTACGTGCCTCTCGCCCTTGACTGAAGTTTGAGGACCACCTGCATGAAAGAAGAGACCCAGCCTGTTATGTCTCAGTGATGGAAAAAAATAACACAGAATCCAGCTCTGCAAACAGCTCATTGCACGGATCATTTTTCTGCACTGCGCTGGACACAAGAGTAAAATAAGAACAGATGATATCATACGCGGGAACAGAGGTGCTTTCGCTTTGTCTGATTTAAACGCTATGCAAAGAGTCCGATATGGCGTCACCAGCCCAGAGTTGGTGTCAAGAGCGGACCCTCCAAAAGACAAAACCAGACCAACATCAGAGCCACTACATCCCAGACCAACACAAGACCACTTGAGACCCAAATCCAGACCAAGACCTTGACCATTAACAGACCTCAACAGACCTCCTAACACCCCCCAAAAAAACTAAATCAGACTAGTCCCCTGAAGGTCCAGACCCTGACCAAGACTAAACCCTATAATTATGTATGTTGTAAACCCTTTACATATATATACAAAGAAGTGCACTCTTATTACCTATGAATGGGGAAAAGTGCACCGTGCAATATGGCGGAATAAGTCCCGCCTTCTAAATAAAAGAGCCAGTCGGTGATTTATAAAGTCATTGCGTCTCTGCAGCTTTCATTAGAAGCTCCGTTTGTTATAGAAGCAGTCAGTGTTCTGAGACACACTCCCACTTTATTTGAGCATAAGAAACAACATTTATAAAACAGTTCGGTAACACTTTAGTTTCCTTGTTACACGTGTTACATGTACTGCAGTGATAACTATAAATGATGCATTATTACATGCAGCTAACCCTAAACCAACCCCTATTCTTAACCCTTACCCTGTAGGAAGTACATGTAGTTGATTATTATTACTTAACACGGACATCTTAAAATAAACTGACAGTTTTTGTCAGATTTCATTCGTGATTTCAAATATGAAATTTAATCGCAAGCTTGGTGAAGCGCTTTGAAGAAAGAGAGGGAGGCTGTGACTGAAATAGCTGACCGAGAGGTGTTTCAAAGATGGCCGCCGAGTGAAATGACTTGCCTGAAACGGACTTTGTTTATATCTAACATGCCGAAAAAATAAAAGTTTAATAACATCTGGTGTATTATTCACAGGAGCATTGCGGTGCAACCTATGAGAGCGAGAGCTGCTGAATTGAAAATATCTGAAATGTCAAATCCCAAATGAACAGGTAAGATGCTGCCCCCAATTCAAGGCCCAAATTTGATTAACTTGCAAGGTTTTATTCTCTGTGGAGAGCGAGCGAGGCGCTGGAGCATGAGCCATGATCTTGAGGTCGTTATCTTCACTATATGTCCCCGGAGCATGTGGGAACATTTTCTACACTCAGTCATAAATCAACCAATGTCAACTATAAAATATAGCTGACCAGCAACAGATGTCGTTATAGAATTTTTTTTTTTTAAAGGAAAGGGGGGAAAAATCTCATCTAAATTTTCACTAGTTCTAGATTTTACAGCTAACACCAAGAATGCAACCTGCTGAGTTCTCGCAAATGGTTCCTGTGCCAAACACTGGATGAGGTGTGCAAGTGAAAACCCATAGACTACCTTTAGTTATCACTCCCTCCAGACTGAAGATGAACTGAGATCTCTCTTACAGGGTTCAGTCACTACTAGCGGGGGTTTTTACTGTATGTGAGACTGGCACCACTTCTGAGAACTGACTTTTGATGAACTAATGCATTCTCCATTATGTTTTCGACAGGATACCTAAGATTTGTTGAAAAGAACATTTTGATTCAGGTGGAAATTGAGTGTAAATCAGTGAGAAATGTATAAGGAATATGTGCTTCATTCAAATAATGCACATGCACCTTTAATGTTTTAAGTGTTACGTATACTGTATGTGTTTCCATATCTATATTACACAATTTGAACATGTAAATGTTGTAAATGTTTTGCTGGGCTAGTAGTTAACTTTAAAGGGGTCCTATTATAAACTTTTATGAAGTCTTGATTTTGTTTTGGGGTGTACTAGAATATGTTTTCATGCTTGATTGTTTAAAAAACACATTATTTTTCACATATTTGACATTATTACAGCTCCTCTCTCCTCAGTCTGGTTGAACGCGTCGTTTTCGATGAAGCCCCTTCTTTCAAAATACAAAATGTGCTGTGATTGGTTAGCTGGCCCAGTGTGTTGTGATTGGCAGCGTGTAGCATGTGTTCGGGAAATGTCCCGCCCCTTCATATCTGCGTTCTCTATCCATCCATCCATCCATCTTCTTCCGCTTATCCGGGGCCGGGTCGCGGGGGCAGCAGTCTAAGCAGGGATGCCCAGACTTCCCTCTCCCTAGACACTTCCTCCAGCTCTTCCGGTAGGACACCGAGGCGTTCCCAGGCCAGCCGGGAGACATAGTCCCTCCAGCGTGTCCTAGGTCTTCCCCGGGGTCTCCTCCCGGTGGGACATGCCCGGAACACCTTCCCGGGAAGGCGTCCAGGAGGTATCCGGAAAGATGCCCGAGCCACCTCAGCTGACCCCTCTCGATGTGGAGGAGCAGCGGATCTACTCTGAGCTCCTCTCGAGTGACCGAGCTTCTCACCCTATCTTTAAGGGATCACCCAGCCACCCTGCGGAGAAAGCTCATTTCGGCCGCCTGTATCCGGGATCTTGTCCTTTCGGTCATGACCCACAGCTCATGACCATAGGTGAGAGTAGGAACGTAGATTGACCGGTAAATCGAGAGCTTCGCCTTGCGGCTCAGCTCTTTCTTCACCACGACAGACCGGTACATCGACCGCATTACTGCAGAAGCTGCACCGATCCGTCTGTCAATCTCCCGTTCCGTTCTTCCCTCATTCATGAACAAGACCCCAAGATACTTGAACTCCTCCACTTGAGGCAGGAACTCTCCACCAACCTGAAGCGGGCAAACCACCCTTTTCCGACTGAGAACCATGGCCTCGAATTTGGAGGTTCTGATTCTCTTTCTCATGGTGCTGATGATGGCGTCAATTTCAAACCATTTTGAGCCTGATTCAGACCCTGACAATGTTAACAAATAAGAGGATTGTGCTGAATGGAGATCTGTGCAAGCACAGTTTTCACAGGACATTTCAGATTATGTTTTTTTTGTTGTAATTTTCTTATAGATAGGATGTTATCCACCATTTAATCATATTTGTCGGAAAACTATGGCAATACAAAGATTAATCGATCACATAATAAATGATAATTTTCCTAAGGGGCGTTGAACAGTCTTACAAAAGCAAGAGCTTACAAAAGCTACAGTAAAAACTACATCAATACTGTAATGTTAGTTAGCAGGCTAGCGGAGGCGAAGCTTTGCCCTTCGTTTGCATCTATCATAGCAACTACATAAAGATTATATTTGGAACTGTTAATAGAAAACACAACTACAAATAATATGACATACTTACAAGTTGTGATCCACAAACAACAGATTGTCTCGACAAAATGGGAATGGGTCCGTCTTTCAGGAGAAGCTTTTGTGCATATTGCCTGCATTGTACTCTGTCTGTCTGCTGTTCTCCGTAAAGTGTGCAGCGCATAGACAAATGTTGAGGTAATAATGTTCAGGAAGAGTGTTAAAATAAATTTTAGCCTAGTTCGTCAGCCTTTTAAACTTTTTCTGGGGTGGAAAAAAACAGTGACAACACGCTTCATCTTCTCTAGCATAGCTCAACCAGGTCTCGCCAACATTTTTGCGCATTCCGTAGGCGGAGATTATTTAAATGAGGAACATTATGACTTCATAAGATCCGGAAAAAGTGCGTTGTAGTCTTTTGTTGTAGTTCTTGAAAAGTGTATTCTGTTAAGTAAAATATCTCCCTTTGGAGTGGACTTTGAGCTTTGTAACCTTGCAGATCTTTTTTATCCTCAAACAGCAACATCACACACTAACTAAATCTTTTTGTATTTTTGTGTTAGACCACACAATGCATTTCCCCCTTTTGTTTCATATAAATAAATATATGTAAGGTATTAAAATTAAGCGGAGGTTAACAAGACATGCAAGAAACTAAGTGGGAATTCCTCAGATATAACAATGCTTCAAAACTGTAGAAGCAAATACACTATAAATTAATAAAATAAAAGACATAGCCATCAATAGTCCTTATGTTGTACCTATAGTATAAACAAACGTACCTATTGTGAAGGAAACACCAAGCTTACATGTAGGATCAACACTGACCTTTAACTATTCAGACATGAAACAGAGAGCACATATTTGACAAGCCCTATCTTTATGAGTGTGTTGGACACATCAGAGATATGTTTTATAGATTTGTGAGGTGCACATTTGCTGGTCGCCTCTGGCAGCACTCAGCACGTATCATCATTTCCTATAAGAACCCATATGAAGTTTGTGGTCATCTGGTGTACTTCTCATTGCTGTTTCATGTGATGCATACATTTCACATTTTATGAAATTCCGCCTGCCATGCATTCCCTGTACCGCTCAGCTTTAATAAAATACGTCATCAAACTTTTCTATTTCTTTGCTCCTTTAATTTCTGCAGTAGATGTCCACCAGCTGGTCTGGAGAGGAGGAGGAGGAAACACCTGCTTACACAGGGAAGGTGGAGAGATGAAATCTATGAAAACCTCAGTCTGAGGCTGCGTGTCAATATCTACAGTGCTGCCTACCTAGACAGCATTTTTTGGCATCAGTTGCATGCAGTTGGATGACACCACAAAATTTTGCGGACTCAATATATGCATCTAAGGTCCAAAAATGATACACACAAATGTGATGCCAAAATTATATTTAGGTAGGCAGTTCTCTTGGTGTTGATACAGCTTTTAAAAAAATTATTTAATTGCCATAAATATTGGTGTACACCAACTTATGATACAAAAAAAAAGATTAAGGTTTACTTTACTATGCATACTTTTTCTTTTTTTTTTTTTCAAATCATGTAGTATCAAATCTAATAAATAATATGTATGTATGTATGTATGAATGTATATATATATATTATGCATTTTATTTAAGAAGTGTTAAATGTCTCATTGATTTACATTACAATCAGCATTTCATATTATTATTATTATTATTATTATTAATGGCCATATAAATATCAGTAACTGCACCAAATTGCATACTTTTGCTCAGTTTGGGCCTCTGGAAAAAACAAGATTTTTTTTTTTTTTTTTTTCTTGAGTGTGAGCTATTTATTCATATCATACTAACTCAGAAAGTGCCTGTAATGATAAAGTAGGCAGTTCACTAGGTTTTAAATGTTATGATGCCCCAAACTGTTGAAACCACCTATCATTTTCAAAAATGTTGCAGACACTTAGGTAGGCAGCTCACTGTTACAGGTTGCTGCACGCACCTGTGATACCCACAATAATGTCTAGGTACGCACTTCACTATGCTACAAGTTGCTGCAAGTGCCTGTGATGCCCAGAACTGCGGAACGGCCAGAAATGCAATCTAGAGAGGCAGCAGACGAGAGTTTGAGACGCAGCCTGAACTCCTCTAGTGACTCGCAGTGAGAGACTGATCCTCTGTCAGACTCCAGTCACTCAGCTCGTGCTGCGATTAGACCCATACAACACACAGACTGTGTCAGAACTTTTCGCACTGAGAGGGTTTGATATTTAGTCACTGATCCTCTCTTTAGGACTGTTTGCGGGCTGGGAGTTATTTTACGCGCTCGCACGGACGGAGAGACTTCAGACTCGCGTGCGCTCCGACAGACACCCAGCATCAGTTGTGAAAGTCTCAGCAGAAGCTCTCCGTTGACATGCTGAAGGTGAAGCAGCAGGGATGTCATCCAGGCGTGGCTCGGGGAGGATATGGATGTCTATATAAATGACTCGTTCAGTCTGATCACAGATGAAAAGAGCGTCTCTCTCCTCTCCGCTCTCTAAACACCCAAAAGTTTCCTCGTCATGGCAGAGGTGGCTGGATTTCTCGGGAGCATCGATCTGGATTTGCAGGCTTTTCCAGCATTGGGGAATGTGCCTCTGTCGGATGGTTTGAATGAGAGGTTGGGTCTGATTGAGGGCAGACTGCAGCGCGGATCGCTGACGGATTTTGGCCACCTGAAGGGCATCCTGCGCAGGAGACAGCTCTACTGCCGCACCGGCTTCCAGCTGGAGATATTCCCCAACGGGACGGTACACGGAACCAGACAGGACCACAGCAGATTCGGTGAGAACTCCATCCACCCTTTCATCCGTTCCTCTATTCAGCCATCCGTCAGTCAGCGGTTTTGGGCATCATAGGTGTGTGTTAAAGTTTACCTGGGTCTCTCTGAGAAACTATTGACTTGTCTATTCCGATTTTTAGGGAGAGTCCTGAAGGATTATTATAAAGGATTTTATAAATTGCATTGGGCCATCTCAAGCTAAATTAATAAACATTCACACTTTATTTTGCAGTGCCCTTATATGTTACATGTACCTACCATAGTAATAACAGTAAATTATGCATAATTACATGCAACTAACCCTCAGCCAAATCCTAATCCTTCCCAAACCCTATAGTAAGTACATGTAGTTGCTTAATATTACTCAGTACTTAAATATATAATTACACTGTAACAACGACACCTTAAAATAAAGTGAAACCAAACATTCATATGTGTTTGGAATGGTAGGCTATGTGCCGATTGACACTTAACAAGGATGAAAGTGTACATGTAGCATGACAAGACTTGCTACAAGATCAAGGCACATTAATATGTTTATTAAGGAAAAAATAATGCTGATATTTACTCACACAGGCTTCTGCTTTAAATATATATATATATATATATATATATATATATATATATATATATATATACATACATACAGCTATAGTTATAAATACTATAATCTAACCCTATCTGAAAACTTTCTGCATTTTTACAATAAAAAAAAACTGTATTTACTTTATTTTATATCGTTTTTACAAATGAGGTTTTGAGAGATTGTCAGGTTTAGCTCACTTCTGTGTACACATGGGCAAAATATGGTTAAGTAGGTATACACACACACACACACACACACACACACACGTACACAAAAATGCCATGTACACAAAAAAAATTGGATTACACTCATAAAATTTGTCATTAAAGACATTACTTAATTAGTGACATAACTGCACCTGTTTATAATGTCCAAAAATGCTGCATGTCCCTTCTGATTCAGTGAGCGAATAATCAGCCAATCAGTCAATCAAATGCTGTCAGTCATTGTGAAGGAAAGGACAACTCCACCTCATGAGAAATCTTAAAATGAACTGCTTCTTCACTATGAAGTTAAGAACAAACATTTTTAAATGTTAAATTTAGCAGATCTGGCTGTCATGAGTTTTCTGTCCTTTTGCATGCACAAGACAAAACTTGTATGCATAACTTGGGCAGAATTCAGCGGAGTAGATTTCAAGTGAAGCTGCAGATCTGCAGTTAGGGAGTACAAGTAGGAAACTTTCTTTATAATATTGATAATGCTTTGGGGGTCACGCGTCCCATGTCAGAATCTACACCCCATATACAGTGTCCCCTAAAAGTGCTTGAACAGTTAAGACACACTTAATGTATAGGAATGCCAGAGCATTACATAACAAAATAACCAAGTGTCATTTATATTAAAGACATATAGCACAATAAACCTTTTAGCACGAATCATTAAAAGCAGAAGAAGAGGTTTGTTAGATTTAAAATAATAAAACAGATATAGTGTCGAAAATTGAGATGGAAATTTGTGATTGTGAAAGCACTAAAAATCACCAAAACACCAGATTAAAAAAGATTGCAAAAGGACTCAGAAATGCTATTGTAAGAAAAGCTGGAAGAGCATTTGAGAGCAGATGACACTTTGATATTTGTTTTGGGACCACTGTATATCAGTCCGCCTCTAGACGAGAGCAGCATATCTCAGTCTTACACTGGAATTGCCCTCGGCGAACTCCAGCGCAGGGTCAAGGGATGCAGGTGCTCCTCTGCAGTGGAAAACAAGCTCACAGCATGAGGCTGTTTTTCTCCGAAAACGTGTTCAAAGGACCCCGGCCGACGCAGGCACAGACACTACTAATTACAGCACTAATAAATCAGTCAAGGAGTTCTTGGTATTACAATGATAAACAAATGATAGCAGAGCCCAGACACGAGAATTTTTTGCATTGCTGTGATCCGTAATCATTGTGCAGGTGCAGCCCTCGCTTAGAAAACAGGAATAGCTCTAAATTAAAGCATGACCACTGTGGAATCCAGTTGTAATGCTTGTTTTTAGGCCGAGACAAGCTGCTTTACTGGATTGGGTGGTCCGCGGTCATGTTTCTGGCATCCTTCTGGCAAATGCGAGCCGTTTGTCGGTAATGTTGCAAGCTGGCAGTGTCTTTGATTAAACGCATATGAAATGTGCTTCTGCTTAACCCAGCTTCAGAGAGTTTTCTGTGTCGTCGTTTGGCATCCAAATCACAACATACTCGGCCCAGGTGGTGGTAAAAGGCCACAAAGGTGTAGTTTTTGCTTTAGTCTTTAATCAAGAGCGTGTGAACAGCTGGTTTCGGCCAAGATTGGGCTCATATCCTGAAAACTGACACGAAGGCACCGTGGATGCAGATAACTTAAACAATACTGATTTGTATAAGAAAATGTATTTCAAAAGTCAGCAAAATAAAGTGAGATGCTAATCAAATTCAAGCAAGAGCTGCAAACAAGCACCTTAACCAAACATTGCAGAGACTATTGACTTTTGTGTTGTACACACGCTCTATGATCAAAGTGTTAGTAACAAGACTTTAATTTCCTGTCCTTTAGGTTATTTTTAGATTGTGCCACATTTTTAAGATGGTAGTCTGCTGAAAGCTTACTTGTGAGGTGAGAAAACTGCCATCTTTTAAATACCAAATTCTCAAAGTAGACTCCTTTTATAGACCAAACACAGAATACAAAGAGGAGTTTAAAGATCCGTTTTTCTTGGTGGAAAACAATAAAAGCAAAAACACAAACCAGTCAAATGTGATAGCATAGCTGGTAGCCAGGCCAGGTTGGTTAGGCTGGTGTGCTTTGGTGGTTAAAGAGGGGTTTTGGACATTTGTCAGCTCGTCAGACTGAGAGACCAGTTGGCTAACCAGCTAACCACCAGCTTGGCCAGCGGCTACAACTTGCGAACCACCTTAGGCTGGTTTAAGTTGGGAAAAGCTCTCTGAAACATCTTGCTTAAAAGACTCTCGCATATACAGCACCGTTGACGTACAGCTGTGCTGCAGTTGTGAAGGTGTCTGGTCAATGTCTGACGAGTGTTGTTGTCTGGCAGGTATTCTGGAGTTTATCAGTCTGGCCGTCGGGCTGGTGAGCATACGAGGCGTGGATGCTGGTCTTTATCTGGGGATGAATGAGAAAGGTGAACTCTATGGGTCGGTAAGTCAAACCCCTGTAGTGCTCACACACACTCCAAACAACATCCACCAACAGAAGGTTCTGCTCTATGAAGTGTTTCAATAGGAATGCAGTCAAAGCTGGAATGAGGAGCGAACGACAACCCACCCACCAGCTCATAGTCTGTTCCCCATATGATGTAGATGTACAATAAAAAAAACACTTAACCAGACAAAACAAGCAGTGTTTCCACTGCTACAAGCCCTGACCTCTGATCAGTGGGTAACAGCGAGGTCTGTAGCCCGTGTGGCTCACCTTGTTTTTTGTCTTTGTAACTTTCCACATAAGAACAAGCTCTCAGACAGAGCGTTCAATCTCAGAGAAGAAAAACTGCCTCTTCATTTCGCTCCATACTTAAAATATTTACATATTTTCCAGGAACACATGAAGCGTGTAACGTATACACACCCACATATCGTGGATATACGAGCTGAGAGCTCTTGGTCTCTTGCATATCTGCGTGTTGCGTGAGGACCACGCTTTTCTCTGCTGGAGTGCTGATTGTAACGGAGACCAGGAGATAAAAGCATGTAGCGGGATTTGACTGACTTTTTGCATGCTAGCATAGAGAACCATATATAGGAAAATGCGCCTGGCCTCCCCCTCTGCAGACTTTGCCATGCATGCGGGAGAAACAAGCTATCAGATTTCCAGAGACAATAATCCGGGGCCCCAGTAAGTTTCTGTGGACCCTGAGTTAAAACAAACCTATTTAAAGCAAGAAGAGATGACTTCACATGTAATGCGATAACATCCCATTAAATCAGACTGTAAATGAATGTCAGCATGCAATCGCACGGCAAATCACCTGAAGACTCAGGCCTAGGTTTACTGCGCAGATTTAAATGCAGGTCCATTTCTGTTGCAGTAAGATCAAGTGGACAGTTAGCATTAAAGGAGTAGTTCACTTCAGAATTTAAATTTCCTGATTATTTCCTCATCCCCACGTTATCCAATATGTTCATGTCTTTCTTTCTTCAGTCGAAAAGAAATTTAATTTGAGGAAAACATTCCATGATTTTTTTCCCATGTAGTGGACTTCAACAGGAACCAACAGGATGAAGGTCCGATTTGCAGTTTCAATGCAGAGCAAGACGAGCATTTGTGGTTAAAAAGTATATCAATTTTATTTTATTTTAGAAAATGACTGATGGTTTGGCTAGATAAGTCTCTTATTCCTCGACTGGGATCTTGTGGAGCCTTTAAAGCTGCACTGAAACTGCAATTTGGACCTTCGAACCATTGGACCGCATTGAAGTCACTATATGGAGAAAAATCCTGGAATGTTTTCCTCAAAAACCTTAATTTGTTTTCGACTGAAGAAAGAAAGACATGAACATCTTGGATGAGCTACTCCCTTAAGACATTTGGTAATCCCGTGCATGGAGCAGTATTTACTCCAAATTGCCTTCTAAAATTAAGCAGCCATATATTCATTATTTGCATTTTTACCTTAAAAAAACAAAACAAAAAAAACTTCTTATTCTATTCGCACGGCCAACTGTTTAAACGATTTAACAGAACTTTTAAAGTTGACTTTATCTTAAAAACTAATTTTAAATGTATTGTCTTGACACCAAGACTTGAACCTGGCCCATTCCATGACTGTTCTTTGGCAGGAAACATGATGTAGCCCCAGTGTCTTCTATTGTTCTCGGCAGTGTAGTCAGCCAGCAAATGTTCACCTGCTTAACCCGAAGTCATTGCTCATGGAGTTCTGTCAGTGGTGTAGTAGTAGCAGCCCACACAGACTCTCTCAAGCTGCCGTGTTTGTGCGAGAGAGCTTGTTGCATCATGGGGGAAGCAGACAAAAAGGTTTGCAGTTTTGAAGAATGATTTTGGGTGTAAACTGCAAAGCTTGCCCATAATGACTTTCCCTTCTCTGGTGCAGCGAGCACCTGCCGTCTGGCCTCAAGATAGTTTCCACTCCACACATTTTGCGATGGTGACAAGGGTAAACTGTGCACTGTGAGAAAGAAACAGTACCACGTCTTCACACCCTCATGCTTTCCAACGCATCTGGACGTCTGGAAATGGGAGGTGCATTTTAGTTCTTAAACATGTGGTCAAATGCACTTACACTGGTCTCTTGATGGACAGAGCATGGATTTCCAGCTAGATATCACACCATAGGATGTTTTGGTTAGGATATTTCTGATTGGGTCAGGGCAGAAAAACAATTTTCCATTTAATTTCACATCTTAAATCTTGTCTCTAAAAGTTTTTCTTGCTCAGGGGTGTCCAGTCCTGCTCCTTGAAGAAACCATCCTTCCTGCAGTGTTTAGCTTCAACTTGCTGCCTGAAAGTTTCTAGTAATCCTGAAGGTCTTGATTAGTTGGTTGAGGTGTGTTTAATTGGGGTTGAAGCTGAACTCTGTAGCCAGGTGGCCCTTCAGGACTGGACACCACTGGTTTAGGCTAAGCTCATGGATCTTTTCAATAATGCTACTAGAGTTGTCAAAAAGGAACCTACTTTGGTACCAAGTCGGTACTGAAATATAAAAAAAATGGTGATGCTTTGAGCGCTGTTGAGTAGAATCGTCAACACCTCTGATTGGCCGTTGTGTTCACGAGCTCATCGAATTTGTCTGTGATTGGCTACAATGATCAGCACTTCAAAAACATGTTGTAAATATACATCAATGACGCTCTTCACCGAGCACTTACACAGATACAGACGGGAGCGTTTGAAAGCAGGCGTCTATCAGTGGACCGGTCCTCTGTTAGATGCCTGCTTGTGCTTTCAAACGCTCCCGTTCCCGCTTTCAAAACACTTTCAAACACTTCCGTGCATTGATCATTGTAGCCAATCACAGACAAATCCGATGAGCGCGTGAACACAACGGCCAATCAGAGGTGTTGACGATTCTGCTCAACAGTGCTCAAAGCGTCACAATTTTACAATTTCCATACCGACTTGGTACCGAAGTCTGTACTTTTTGACAACACTAAATGCTACTGTAACTGACCATATCCAGATAATCGAAACAATGTTTTTGTCTCTTTCCGGCTGCCTTGCAGAAGAAGCTGACAGCAGAGTGTGTGTTCCGTGAGCAATTCGAGGAGAACTGGTACAACACATATGCATCTACACTCTACAAGCACGCGGACACTGGGAGATACTATTACGTGGCTCTGAACAAGGACGGCTCGCCTCGAGAAGGCGGCAGGACTAAAAAGCATCAGAAGTTGACTCACTTCCTGCCCAGACCTGTTGAAATCGAGAAGATACCCCAAGCTTACAGAGACTTGTTCCAGCACAGGTGACCAGAGCATCCATCAGAGTTGCTGTGTTGGAGAGGTGTAGTAGAGTTGCTTGATGGGAAACACGGATTCTGTAGAACATTAAGAAATACAAGACCCTACTTCTCTCGCCTCACAGCTGTTTATATTTGGGTTCTGGTCCAAAATGAGGAGGCCCTCTCCAATGGTGATTGAGATAAACAGTACGTGTGTGTCCTGGATGGCTCCGTTTCCTCTTCTTAATGGGTTTTAAACCACAGAGAAGAGGGAACATTCCTGCATCCAAAGCTGGTGCCAAAAGATGTCTTGAGGAAGAGGTGTTGACTTCAGGGCCTCATCACATGTGTCATACAATCGACCTTTCTTCAAAATGAACCACATTTTTTGGCCATTTTCTCACTGGAAAAAAACTATGGTCCAAAACTAAATTTATTGAGCAACTGAGCATAGGAAGTAAAACCCCCTGTGACTGTAAAGATAAAACTCAACATGCCAATTCTGGTGACCCTGGGGCGGATCTCACGTTGAAAGGTCATGACGCAGCACTTAGCAAGAAGATGGACACGGGGAGTTACCCTGACTTTCCAGTAGGACGAATGCAAAGCAAGAGCTTTTCAAATTAAATATACCTTTAAGGGCACTTAAAAGGAGAAAGACGCTTTGAAGAACAATGACCAGCTTCTACTGAAACAATAACAATTTTGAACAGATAAATTGTGAGATTGAGGAGAATAACTATTAAGGCTTTGTAATAATGGAAACAAACACCATTTTCTTCATGTAAAACATTAGAGAGGCTTACATAGATCATTTTCTTTACGTCTTCTGTCTGCTTCTTTTGAAGGTTCGGGAGAGGTCAAACCTTACACATTTTGTAGAAACAGCAAACACAACTAACCACTTTCAAAGCAAGCGGAGGAAATGTATGGTGCTTCGGTAGAGGCTCTGGTCATTTGACAAAGAGTGACTTATAATGTTCAGGTTGTCAGGAACATTACTAAAATGTAAGTGAAAGACATGTAAATATGGACAAACCTATTTATAAGATGTACAATATATTTATTTTCAACATATAAAGTATAATTATAAATCTATATATAAATCTATTTATTTATTTCAAAGGCTCTATTTTGTAATGAACTTGAAGTTATTGGAACTGTAGATTCTACTGAAATATACAGAAGGGCTAAACCATTTGATCTGAATGACTGACAATAAAATTGTCCTGCTATTGTTTATTGTCATTGACCATATTTGCAAGGATTCTCTGTACCAATTAAAATCTGAGAAACACTGAGCTGATTGAGTTTGACTTCTATGATAGTTTAGCTTCAGTTAAGCATTAAGCTACCGTACGGTCGCTTTTCTCACAGTCTTAAGGCACTGAAGGCAGTGAGATCACTAGTTATTTAAGTCAACATGATACGGCATTCACCAACCATTGTACTTCTATCTATTATGTCATCTATTTTGCAAGTAAAACTGTGTGTGGCATTTCATCAGAGGAGGAGCAAGTTATGATTTGATGAAAGATTACAAAGACAAACATGTTGTCAAGTAGGTAAAGTGAATTCTGATTTCATGTTGTCTTCAAAGTACAACACGTTTGATACCTTCTTTCGGAAAATCTTCATGTCAGGGGAGTTAAGCACACTAGCGGGAGTCGATCAATCTGTGAAATGTTGTTTATCTAGTGCAGCGTAAATTCCAGAACATCACAGCAGCATTCACAGAATAATCCAGCTCTCCAGAGACGTGGATGTTAGCTGATGATGTAAAAAGACAGCTCTTGGCTCAGGAAACCTGTGGGAAAGTTCTCCCTAAGCAGTCTGTAGAGGCATAAATCAACGCCCTACAGAAAGCGAAACAATACAAGAGAATGTGTTGCATTGGTGGGCGTCAAACCTGTTCAAAAGTCGGCACCACAGCAATATTAATGATAACGTACCTAGAACTATTGTTTTTTTTATTTGTATTACTAATCTGATGCTTTGTAAATCACAGCAACACAAAACTCCCAAGGTGATTGACTCCCATGAAGATTTGGACCAGCACTGATGTTGCCCTGAATGGACTCTATAGGGTTTCAGTCAACCCTTATAATCAGAAATGAACAATTTGGATGGAACAATCCAGATTTACAAACATTCACAACCCCACCCTTCACCGATGCCTGACAACATCCTTGGCTCAGCTCCGTTCAGATGATCAATTGTTAGCCTTGCTGCCAACACGCTCTAATACTTTCAGATACGAAGTGTATGCTGCATATTCATGTGAACGGAAGGAGGTTTTCACATTGGGGGACAGATGAGGGAACAGCTGCCCGCATGGTGCTGCAAAGTTAGCCGAGTGGTAATCTGGGCATACCAAGGATGGGATCAACATTTCAACATCTGCAATAGTTGTAATGTTTCTCTTTTGGCAGCTTTCTGCAAGCTGTGAATGCAAGCTCCCCTCGGGAGGGAGACGTGGGCTTGAGGGGGCGAATGGAAAAGAGGGGGGAGAAAAACCCTGGCTGCTAAAGAAATGAAAATAATAGCAAGCAGTAGAAAAGACACAGCAGATGAAAGACTGAAGGGGTAGATTGGGGTGTACGAGAGGCGATGGATTCTCAGGGTGTGAAAACAGCCGTCTAGAGAAAGCACATCTGAAATGTGCTCTTGTGCTCATGGACATTAAGTATGGCCTCATCTGTTTACTCATTTACAGAAAATATTTGACTGTCAACTGCATTGCTGCAATCATGGGACGGGTGTGGCACATTTGAACACGCATGAACATCTAGTGCAGGGCTCCTCCTCTCAAACTCACCTGCCTGTAACCGTCTAGTAATCCCGAAGACCTCGATTAACTTGTTCAGGTGTGTTTAATTTGGGTTGGACATAAACTCTGCAGGACTGCAATTAAAGAGCCCAGGTCTAGCCAGTATACATCTGTCCCAAAAAGTTGTTCCTTTACTTTCCTTAAAACCAATGTCTAAAATTCAAGGTGGCCAATATACTGTGTGTATATATATAGTATGCGTGTGTTAATTTTGATTATTACCACCCCAGCACCCAGTTTGCTAATTTTGCAGTCAATCCAGTGACAGCTGCTACTACTGGCAATGTGTCTTGCATATATATATATATATATATATATATATATATATATATATATATACACACACACTTTGGGCTGCTATACGTTAGCTGTCCGCCATATCGGGACGGTCAAATCCAGTCTATGGCACTCAAGAGCAAGTTGACTGTGCATCTGCAACCCACACACATTTACATGTATGAATATCTATATAGACAGACATTGAGATGATTTTCACAGCATTTAGTTTATCATTCATGTGATGATTCTGAATATGGATAATGCATATTGAGTTGCATATTGAAACCCCAACGAGCACATTTTCACCTCTGAGAGGTTATCCTAGTTCATCAGCTCGGTGGTTTTTACAGCCATAGGCTGCACAATGCAGAGACATTTACAATGAACATTTATTGATTTGTTAGTGTGAGTGAAGAACAGTCTCATGTTAACTGTTCCAAGATGGCGGATACGTTCGACGTGTCTGGAACAGTCGAATGTGGCAGATTGCAGATGGAACCAAACAGAATATTTTTGAAAATTCTCAAAATTGAAGAAATTCAATATTAAAATCTAATATAAATGTAAAAATAATATAAACTTCTCATATAAAAGTTTAAAATGTTAATGTCCCCCTGTACTCAATCATTGTATCCCTTAAAACTCTTAAATCTTTGATCACCAAAATAACTTTCCTGTAAAAAAATAAAATAAAAAATCATGCCTTAAAATAGCTTGAATGTAACTCGACAGCCTTGATTCATTTAGTACAAGTGATCCATAAATATGCAAATGAGCCCCACCTCCACTCACTCATATAGGCTTGTCAACAAGTGGATGTATCAATGGTAAAGCGTTTTATGTATCATTCTCTACAACATTGGGGACACAACTAGTCACACAAACTATGTTCCCATTCACCATCTCAGTGGAAAAAGGCATATAGTTCATAACATAATATACACCATATACATAACTCACCTGTTATATTACTAAATGTACCTGATTTTTCATACAGTATCATCAGAAAAATGTATCGGGATAACCTGGCATCTCTTGAGACTCCTCTGCTAGTTCGCTGTTAATGATATGCTAAAGCCCGCCGGCACGTTGATCCGATTGGTTACAAGGTAGTTTGTGACGTCAGAAACACCAGCGATTTCAAACCGTGTTTTTGAGACTGTCTTTGATTCACTGCAGTTTTAAGGAGAAAATACTCAGCAATGGTGTTGACTTATGCTTTAAGACAAACCATGTGCAAATTCATATTAAAAACACCACAGTCATATAAACAACATTAAAAGCTGGATTTTCACCACAGGGGGACTTTAAAATATTTCAGGGTTCCCACATCCACACCTACACATTTTTATGACTTCCGTTGTCGTCATGATCATTAGATACATTTTAATAACAGCTATTGAAAATGCAGATATATTTTTTTTTTCCTGACAAAAAAAATCTTAAAACTGTGCATAACTAGAATGATTTATATTCAACCTTAGGAACTACTAGGTTTTCACAGAACATAATTTTTGCAAATTCACTGTGCCCAAGATAGTGCAGAAATTGCACACCGCAGCAAAAAAATGACAACCCACAAGCAAGACCTGAATGTAACATCCTTTTGGTCACTTTATTTAAATGTGATATTAAATACTAAGTAGCAGATCATATTAATGGCAGAAATTGTTGGTGTATATGCTAACATTTGAACATTTTCAGGAGGGGAAAAAAGTTCCTCTACATTTCTGAACGACACCCTGTGGATATCAAAGGGCTTATTGTTTGCCAATGAAAAACATCTAATTTAGTGTCCGAAGTAGAGATGTGCCCAAGAACAGATCAACACAGCTCTAGCACTAACCTGATAAGGAAAGTGTTAGGCATTATCATTTCATCATCATCAGAACAGGTTGAACTTCGGGTTAAACCATACAAACATGTACCCAACACCTTCCAGACGCCAACTCAGGCACAAACCCAAATCAAGCGGGGAGAGAAACAGAAAAAAAAAAAAAAAAAAAACAAGAAAAAAAAAAAAAAAAAAAAAAACAGAAAGAGAAATTATGAACAGTACTCACAACAATATGCTAGGCAACACTACAACGAGAAGTTTGATGTTACAAAAGTCCGGAGGAATTCAGCAAGCAGTTTTAACAACACAGACATTCCATAGCATGATTAGCAACAACGATTTTAAATACCTAAAAGCAGATTAGAAAAAGGGGTTTTAAAACGTTAGAAGAGATCTAGCTGCTTGATATAAGGCCATTTGATTTGACGTTACATTTAAGGTGTCCGCTGCAGTGTCTCTGGCGCACTGGCTATCACAGTACCGATGACAATCCACTACTAGGAAGATATTAACGCAGATAGTATTTACGGGGTGAAATCTTCTCTATGGTTATAGAACAGAAACTCTATGGTCCCTCTTCGATCACGCTGTTTTCCTTAATTATTCATATATGCACAGCCCTTTATTTCAAGGGAAAAAAACAAAACAAAAAAACTTGCAATGCCTAAAAGCATTTGGGGAGAATATCTTCTTTAATCTTTAAATACGCGAGAGAAAAAAAAAAAAGATCTTGAATAACATTAAGGCTATATACACAAAATGACAAACTGCACTGCCAAAAACCCCTTAATCAAAGTCCCAGGATGCCCCTTTCTTATGGCCAGGGGGCTCACGTAGGTGTCCTGGCTGTGTCAGTCCAGCTGTGTGTTCAGCGAGGCGTCTACAGGCCCTTGGATGGGCCCGGGTTCTTGCCCAGCTGAGAGGAGGGCAGGCCCTGGAGCGCCCCGAGCTGCTGGTACAAGCCCAGCAGGTCCATCTGGTTCATGGGGGCCGAGAGGCCGTTCTGCATGGCCAGCTGGTTGAGGAGCATCCCCTGTCTCGCGAGGGCCATCTGCTGCTCCTGCACCTTACGGTTGGCCACCACCTTCTGCACGTACATCATCAGCTGGAGGGAGACCGGGACTGGATGTTACTCTTTTGTTATGAAAGTCATGCTATATCAAGAGCTGTTTTATGTATCGCTCTCTACAATGTCGGACACATAACTGTAATTAATATGATCAGGCTTGGCTTGACTACGTTATCAAACAGCTAATAATGTGTTGCTAATGTTACACAAATCATGTTCCTGTTCGCCATCTCAGAGTCAGACAGCTGCCTTATAAAGATCAGCATCATTAGAAACACTCTGAACATCATAGAAAGTCAGTGGACAAGGGCATATGGTTCATCATAAGATCATTTTATACACCATATCAAGATCTCTGCTTTCAAACTGAACTGGGGCCGGTTTCACAAAGCTATTTTAGAGCGGTCTATAGTGTTAGACAAGTCTAAAATGTGCTCATAGACTAGGCTAATGCAAGTTAGACTGTTTCACAAAAATAAAGACTGACTTAACTTAGACCAAAAAAATTAGACACTTACCCCCAGGCTAACTTGGGTCTAAGACTCTGTGTTATCTTGGCAACCAGCAGTAACAATCAGTTACATTACAAACAGCCAAAAGAAAAGGGAAAATGGCTCACAATTTAAACATTTCTTCTTGTTACTACATTCTCCGCTAAATTTCCCAAGTAAAATGTCCTTGTAACTGTTATACTCCTCCAACAAACACATATTTTCCGCTGGGCTAAACTGCACTGAGCGGTTGAATGCGCTTACTCGATCCGCCATGTTTTTTGTTTTGAAAAGTGTCCTAATTTACCCAGAATGCATTGCAGTGTAGTCCTACTTAAGCTAGTCAGAGTCTTAAGTGCTTTGTGCAACGGTCTGATTTAGATGTCTATCTGAAGTCTGACTATCTACTATATCTAAGCCATAGTCAAAGTCTATCTTTGTGAAACCGGCCCCTTGTGCTTTTCTTCTGAGCTGAACGAACAATGACTATGCTACTACATTACCCGTCCACAAACAAACAACGCGTTCTTTGATTACATTTGGGATAGATTTTCAGAGCTCGACATTAACACTTGTCCGGGACAAGTGGATATTTTTGAAGGGGGCAAGTGAAAGAATTTTACTTGGCTTTCCGGACAAGTAGCCTGATTAAAACGTCAATAACAAACAAAATAAAATAAAAAATAATAATAACTAGGGAATCACCAAAACAAGTGTAAGTAATTTGATTGGTAACAGCTTTATAGTGTCTTATTATTCTAATTAAATTTATTGATCAATTCTAAGAATTTGAAATGAAAGATGAAGCATTCATTTTAATAAGGTTAGAAAAAAAGCCCTTTATAAAAGGTAAATGGGTACCCTCAGGGTAAATATAATAAAAATAATTCTGGACTTGCTCGAAATAAAATAGGACTCTTATTTTGAAGGCCTACGCTTTACTACTGCCAGCTGCTCATTCAGAACGATGAGGGAGATCAAATACAACCATTTAGGATATATTGCAACACGATAATTTAGGCCCTTGTCCCAAATGGCACACTTCATGTGTCTCTGCACATCCTAAGACTTTTTATAGCCTTAAATTAGACCAAACATTGAGATTTTTCTCTGAATTTAAGACCGAGACTTTTTAAGGATTCGTAGGGACCCTAAATTAATTCACACCTCATATTTAACTATTTTGGACGGATGGAGAAAACAAGTTGCCTCTGTGCAATGCGAAATATGCTGGGAAAGTGGTGCAACAGGGCTCCAGTAATAAAAGTCCCATTTCATTTTATTTAGGTTCAAACGTTCATGTCACTTAAACACAAGAAGAGCAGATGAAGTCACGGAAACAGTGAGAAGTGAGCACACGTACAGTTTGTTGCTTGCCGAGGACATCACGGTAAATAGCCTCCCTGTGTTTGATTTCCAGCTCGTAGCCGGCCTGCCTCCCAAGAGCCATGGACTGGACCTGGGCCTCCGGTAAACTCGGATTCTCCTTCCACTGCCAAAAACAACACACCTGTTACTTCCTGTAGACCTCAACAAACAAACACTTACACGCTCATCACACACACAAACACATTTAGCAGTGGTTCAGAACTCAGTCCAACACAAGCTTAATACTGATGACACAGCAACCCACAGAGTCAATAAGCACAGCCTCAAAAGTGTAGGTTTTGCCCCTACAAGACTTGCATCAAGTTGTGGCTCGTTGTAATGCAGTTGCTAAGGTGTTCTAAGTGGTTGCTAGGTACACAAAAAACCACAAAAGTGTTTTTTTTACCACAAAAGTGGTTTTTGCCCCGGGAAACACCAACTGCCAAACAAATTTAAGTCACTTTTTTACAGATGTTAACAAATTTTCACTATTGTCAGAGAAGCAAACCTGGACCTGCACTGTTAAGGCCCCGATATACCTTATGCGGAGTAATGTCATTTCGACCAAAATCAGGCCAAAACCGAGTGTGTCTGCAGTTCGTTTATGGAGTTTGAAACAGCTTGCCAAAGTGAACTTTCTAGAAAAGTTCGCTCTGGCTGGTAAACAGCTTTGACCTACCATTGGTCAGTGGCGATTACCTAATAAGTAGGTGTGGCTCTGAGGCTCCGCCTTCCATGACATAGAAAAAACGTTGCGATTTATTTCTGTTCATTCTGTCGAGGTCAGACGCGAGTAAAAACATGAACACATTGGTGAGCCGCTTTATAGTAGAAATTGAAGCTGCACTTCAAACAGAGACACTGACACTTTTTTTAATATTTAATTCTGTAAGGCTGCTTGCTTTAAAGCAATCTGTTGTATAAAGTGCCGAATTGCAGAGCTCATGCAAAAATATCCACATCGCTATGATCAGATGCTTTCTCATTGCTCATTGCGTTTTTATTTTGTTATTGAGAGGAAAGCACACATTTGCATCTAAACGGCACTGGGATGTTCGCTAAGGATATTCCGCTGCTGAGGCATTTCAAACGTATTTTTACCCCTCGTGAGGAACGAAAAATAACTTTGCCACGAGTATATCGGAGCCTTTATGTGCAGTCTTTCGGATGAAGTGCCTGAATGCAGGGACTCGCCCTCCTCCCGTCACTCACCACCTGCGCGATGATGTCCTCCAGTGGTTCCCTAGGCACTGACTTCAGAGCGCTAGTGGCCTCCAACACTTTCTGCCTGCCCTGGTTAATCAAATCCTTGAGCATAGAGGGAAAGAATCAAGTGTGAGAAGAAACAAAGAACACACTAGACAAGATTGAAACAAACGCTGAATTTGATATTTTCACAGAGATGACTAGCATACATGAATAGCAGCTGGCAGAGCACAACGCCAAATGTCGCTGCCTGAGGACGCATGTCGCAATTAGCTGCCGGCTGAAGGAATGTGAAACGTGCATGTGGGGCTCATTACTTACCTCCAACTGTTGGTTGCTCATGGAGGCCAAGGCGGCCACGTTGAAGGGGAAGTAGGAGTTTGATGCTCCCACGCCCATTTGAGCATAGGCCGGCTGGTTGAAACGCATGGACAGACCCTGAAACAACAGCAGAGCGGGTCCATCAGTCCAACAGAACCAGACTAACTTAATTCAGAGTTCGTACAGACACTGTCAAATGAAATTCCAAGGACTTTCAATAACTACTTTTTTGGTTTTCAAGGACTACAATCAGAGATCTCACTTATCAAAACAATATCTTTATTATCTTTCAAAAAAAAAAAAAAAAGGTAAACCGATAAATTAAAATATACTAATAAAAACAAAATGGTACAAATAAAGTGCAGCCCATGCAAAGTATGCAATGACTGTGGCAACATTAACCATTGAAAGGATACTATGACAAAGATATATCGCTTTCCTTATTCAAACTTTTTTTTTTTTTCATGAATATATATGATGGACCTGATCAATGAAAGTTGAATCATATACTTGGATATTTATATAAGCAATATCACATTCGTAGTCATGCGAAATTGCGAAATGTCTTTATATCTTTATCAGACAGGCTAGTTTACACTAATTTCATATATATTGTCTTTCGATAATTCAAGCACCTCTTCATAAATATGTTTTTTAAGGGTTTTCCAGGACTTAAATTTCAAAAGGTCAAATTCAAGTACTTCAAGCACTTTAAGCGCCTTGTACGAACCGTTAATTTAATGAGATGAGGTCACACATTAGTATCCCAATTATAAATCTTCAAATCAGGTTCGGCCTGACAGATAAGTCAGTCTTACATCACGCTAGCACCTGCTGTACGGTAATCAAAGCGGCACTTTTTTTTGGAGAGTGTTTTCCACTCGATTTGCGACTTTAGACATGATCTGTCTTCGATCTGGCGAAGACGCACGGCGAACTATAATTCACAGCCAACAAATCACGGGAGGATCCAAAAAATCCTGATGTGCACCCATGTGAACCTCTGTTAGGGTCCTACCCAAGCTGTGTTTGTCTTACGTCTCTAAACAGAACGTTCCCCTCGCGAAGGTCAGCAGGATGGCTGTGTTTGTGTGTAAATGAACTACCGAGGCAGATGCGGCCGATCCCGCTCTTTAATTGGGTCTTTGGTGCTCGCAGCTCGTAAACACACTCCACAGCTGAGTGTCCGGTGTTCAGACCTGGCTCAAGCAGGTGTTCGGCAGAGAGGATCACAGCTGCGCCACAGACACTAAAACATCTAAACTGACGCTCTTTTAATCTGCTTTCAAAATGTGACGCTCACTGAATGGCCGTTTTCAACTAAATCATGAGCAGAACTCAATATAATGCAAGTGACTGCTTAAAATCCACCTTAATGGCTCTGACATTGTTAATGATTTTCAGTAACCAAATTAGACAAAACTCTTCAATCTCAAAATACACCAATGACTGTAGCGAAATGATCAAAAGCGGGTGAATTCTTTTCGCTGCATACAATAGCGCTGGCCAAGTGATTCACTGATGAAATTACTCTGATTTAAGCATATTTAAAACATCTTGCCAAAAAATAACATGAAATTTAGGAGACAGATCACATGTAGAGCAGAATGTGCGTGTCAGTATGGTATGAATCACACACACACAAATCAAAACTCATGTCTGCACTGTCTCAATGCTCAGTACAACAGCTGAGAGCCAGCAGGTAAAACTGCTGACTACAAATACAGCTCCTGTGCTGGGCACTGAAATTACAGTGATACTTTCCATGTATGCGGTTTCCATGTGGTCTTTTTATTGCAATACTTGGGATGTGCATTTTGGTCATTTTTACTGCTTAAATACTCAGGAAAAGGAGCAGGATTCAGTCTGTGGTTTTTTAACTGTAGGTCTACGTGCATTTATGTCAGACGGACAATGTTTGCGATTACATCGCATCTCATATTTTTTTCCAGTTTGCAGTCGTTTTTGAAGATCTCTGAAGTAGCGTTTAGTTGACTGCGGGGTATCAGTCTAGATGTTGTTCTGATTTTGAAAAGGAATCATTACAGTAAATCAGAAATGGAGAGAAGGCACTTGTGATATAATTCAACTAGAGTCAAGTCCCACATGGCAAGTCATTTCTCTCCCACTAATGAGCTTCTGACCTGAAGACAATGACTCAGATTGTTTGAAACCTACAAAGGATTCCAGGACTGGATATAAAAAGGACACAGACTCTCAGCCATCAGACAAGCAGGTTTCACTGTGTTTACGTAAGGGTTATGATTATGATTTGACCCTCTGAACTACTAGACACTTCAGAAAAGCTGTGATTCAATGGGTTCAGGTAGAACTGTTACCACTCTTGCAAGCAACAAGGCTTTTTGGTAGCTCTCAATGTCTTTATGTAGCTATAAAAATAGCTTTATTTTTACAAGGTGCAATACTTTTGAAAACTTTTATGTAAGCACATATGTAAACAGTTAGACCTCTCTCATGGTAATGTGTCCATAACTACAATGGGCATTTTTTTGTTCATTTCTTATGTGATATAACTCCAAATTATTATTTGAGAGTTGCAGTCCATAACTAGAGAAATAATACCTCACTAAGAATTCTTAAACTGCTATCAGTAATGGACAGATACAGACAGACAAGTGTAAAAAACAAACAAAAAAACACATTTGCTGACTGATATGCAGGTATTAGATGATATATTTTATCATTACATTTATAAAACAGTAAAGGGTTTGTGTGGCTACACACCTTCTTCTCGGCCTCATATTCGGCCCACGCTGCCTTGCGATCCTCCTCACTCAGTGCCTCTTCCTCCTTGTGGTCCAGCAAAGAGTCATGCTCGTGGTAGCCGACGATCTGATCTTTGTAACTGTGAAGCAGTTCTGCAAGGACAGGATCCTGGGACAGGAGAAAGAGATGGGTCAACATCCTACACCAATACACACAGAGATAATAATTTACCACGATTATTGATCTAAACATACAATAATTAGTGGGTTAAACTTCTTGGCCAGTATTCACACAAACACAGTCGGTCATGTGCTAAGTGAAAGTAAACAGTTGAGAAAGAAATCGGATGCGTATCATTATATTGGATCTGTGCATTCCCTCTTAAAGTGACAGCAGTCTATAAATACCTGCTGCTGTTTATGTCATTTATGTTTATCAAACAAAAAAAGACAGCTTTAACAAAGATTCATCTATATTTAATTTACATAGTAACTATGCAGTGTTACTTTACATTTCATTTTTACATTTCTGTACTACTGTTAAACTTTACTTTGTTGTAATTAGTGTTTGATCTTATTTTTTTATCCACTTTTCACTTCCCTTTGATAATGTTTGAACTACTTGCTGATCTGAAAAATGATCCTATCTGTGACTCAAAAATCACCATGAGTTTTGTAATCCGTCGAACCACTAACAATAAATGAACATTTCAGAAAATTCACCCCATCTATTTTGTAAATGCAAGTTTCAAGTTGAACGATTCATCCATGTTTCTTTTTTTAAACTCGTTTGACCGCGCAAGCTCATATTCATCTGCCTACACTTTTGAATGCCATGCCAACATCCGATCAACAATCAATCACCAGAACCACGTCCCACCCTACATTTTTTCTTTTTCGATAATCCATTACACTTATATTTACATCACAATATGGAAGAAAATATATATCACTACCTCACTGTAACTGGACAACCTAAGATTCTGATCACCTAATAGTACACGTGGACAGTTATGTGTGGACATATTCATTTACTCAATTACAAAAAGTTACAAAGGTTCAGAATGAGTCGTTTTTTTGCATCAGTCTACGTTCTGAGTTCCGAAAGTTACAGTATGTTTTCATAACACACGCTCTTTAATATAAATAAACAGCAGTTCGTTTGCACTACAAAGCTAAAATTAAAAAAGAAACAGCCTCGAGCCAAATGTTCAAAATAGGACATTTATAATAACTGCAGACGCTTCCATGCAACTCTGGTATCCATGACTACACTGTTATTGAAAACAATACCTGAGTGGCACATAATTCACAACCAGGCCTCTTACAAACATGGTTTAATATGACTCTGCAGCTATTGTTTGCTTTTCTTTGTCCTGCCTGCACTTTACATTAAAAAGGTCCTCAAGATCTGGAAACATCTCCAGTGTAATGCAGGATCCCAACCATATGAGTATAAAACGCGCTATAGTTACGTCATCACCCGACTGAGCAGCATCAACAAACAAAATAAAACAAAAACAAAATTAATCAGAATCGTGATTAAACGTTCAAAGCCTCACGTTTCCAAATATGGGACTGATTACTAAATTGCTACAGAAAAGTTTGGATAAACCGAATCTAAGGAATGAAGTGAGAAAACCACAATCATCCTCTGAAGGGCGTATCACGTATAACCAGATCAAGGTTTATTTCAAGAAAAGAAAGATAACAGCAGTAAGACAGGTACCAATAACAGAGCCATGCTTTCTGCATTACAGCAGAGTGTAATGGAGAGCGCAGCTACAGATCCATCCACATCAAGGCTTTTCAGTAAATGGCTTCGATAGCTGGAAAATAAAAACATGTGGCGAAAGCCTGCATAATCACGCCAGGCCTGGCCTTTGATGGCCTATGATGGTGATGGTAATTTCTGGCTAAGTGGTTGAATTAAAACATGGCTGGATGCTGCCATGTGAGAAACCCCTTCTACATCACAACCGTGAAAAAGACTCCACGGAAAAGATGACCTCTTGTTGAACGTGTGCAGAGCGAAAGACAATTCGATGATGAAGCTGTTGTTTGAGCACATTTCAAACACTCGCCGTCATGAGGGGTCCCGACCCGGGCCTGAGCTTATCTGAACATTGTCCAATTTGGAGCCGCCGGGTAAATGGGTCACAGAGCCGCTGGGTCAAATGACAGTGAAAGCCGTCCAGGGGAGCAAGGAATTCTGGGATTCCTGATTAATCTCCAGGCTGGAGCTCCGCGGGTGGTCTCGCCCGTCTCCGTAACCTGCCCTACATGTGCATCTCGACCAAAGGCACTAATGACGGTAACAAGAACTCCTGCATTGTCATAATGTGAGCTAACCCCACGCATAATGACGGCTTAGGAAAAGGATATCGTTTTACTCCATGCATGGATGTGGAATAGGTTGGGTGGGGGGGAATGGGGGGAATCAGCAGACTGCAGATTTTTTTCTTTTCTCAGGGAAATTGGGAGTTGGGATCCCACAGGAAGTGAAACGGGGGGAGGAAGCTTTTTTGCTTTTGATCAAAGCATGGAGGTGCTTGAGCCAGACTTCTGCAAGGATAAATACAGCCCCAGGTGAGGAGTCGATCTGCCCGTGTCTGAACACAGCGCCTTTTCACTTCACAACCACAGAAATCATTTCCTTGTGAGTCTTTGAATTTTTTTGTGCTGTTGTCCATGCATCCTTTTGAAAACAGACTGTTGACCCCCATATAACTATAATAATAAAGCTTGAGCAAACTGACAAACAAGTTTGTTTTGAACTATTAAATGTGCATTTTCCCACTGTAATTCTCTCACTAGCAGAGAATACACTGTGTCCTGCCCAGCTTTAAATGCGACAAAAGAAACATTTTTAATGTAGATACACTGAGCAACTGAGTTAGAAGGTGCACCAATCAGACATTTCCAGAAACATTCCCTAAGCAGCGCACATCAATATTACTGACAGAACTGGTTGTGTCTTGGCACTTTGAATCGTTCATTTCTAAATTGTTCAAGAAAATTGACCTTTCGTTGCGCGACTTGCTTCATGTCTAATTGTGCACCATTTCAATCGTTCATGTTGGCCAGTTCTACTCGTAATCTATCAAGACTGTTATGCAAAGACCTTTCTGGCAAAATCGTCTTAAGTTTTGCCTGAACAGTGGCACTCTTAATGCATTACTTGACAGCTTGTTTGCTCTCAGCATGACATTTTTTAAATTGGCTTGAACAGCTATCAATTAAAGGCTGACAGCAGTAAGTACGTTTCTTGCAAGTTTTCCTAAAATAGAAAACTGAAACAAAGACACGGCTCCCAAATCACTGCTGGTGAAACAGAACATTAAAATAAACTTGAAGAGCTCTGCTCAACTACATACATTTACGACTTGGCAAACAAAAGGCAATTTACTTAAGACACAGTCCCAGATCAATGCTGCTGGTGTGAAATATGCAATCAGGTTCAAAGACGCAAGGCCCTTTTTCTTGCCATTTGGCTTCCTACTAAATCATTTTCAGCACATTTACAGCTATTTCAGCCCAATTGCCTCTCAAGGTTTTTGATCTGCCACCTTATATTAAATGCAATCCATATTCTCAAACGCTGTTTTACTTCACTCATTACCACAGCTATAAACTTCTGCTGTACGCTCTTTAGAAAGACAGGGAAAATGGAAGTGTGACAGACTAAAACCATTAAAAAAGCTAAAGAAACGGGAAAAGTGTGGACGTTTTTTTTTTGTGTGTTAAACTATAGATGTCCTGTTCTGATTAAAGTGAAACTTGACCTTTGTGATCTGAAAATTGGCATCCATGTGGACAAAAATCTTACCTAGCATTTCAAAATGAAGAGCCTAATGCATGCCTCAGATTTCACAAGACACTATGTTTGACATGCAGGTGCACAAACCAAAGAAACCAAGGGGTCCGGGGCAAGAGACTCAAGGAATGTGAAGGATTGAGATATTTGTAATACCTAACCTTAGCCAGGCAAAACTTACTCTACAGCTGCACACAAATTATACACATAACCTCAGTGCCCTGATAAACAGTCTGCGTCTGCAGAGCTCTTGATGTTTGGCACAGGACCGTATGTCAGATGTCCATCAGGAATATCATTCTAGACAACTTTTCTACTGTTTACTAAATGGAGGACTTTAGGTGAGAACTTCTATGACGTACTGCAGTTCACACCTTCAGGTCTTTCATCCAAGTTGGGGCAAATATCTAAAAATGGAGGGTTGAAGGCAACCACTCATTTAAGGAACATCTGGGGGACTTATTAAGGCCGGTTCCTGCACCTAATTACCCCAACTAAAGTCTGTTCCTTTGCTCAACGAGAGCCAGTCGGCAGGGGAGCCTGAGCGAAAGCAAATTACCACTTTCCCACCGATGGACCACTTTTGGGAAGTGTACACACCGACCTGACCGTGTCACTCGAGTCTGCCCAAGGGTCTCAGCTCTATAAAGGGCCTCCGAAGAGCCCGAGGCAGGGCCAGACCCCAAGCTGGGTGGCTCTTGTGTCTGGGCCAAAGCACTCTTCTTTGTCATTAGAGTGGAAGTCCGCTAGCTTCCTTTGTCTCCAATTAGTTTCTCTGAAAAGCACAAGAACATCCTAAAAGGGGTTTGGAATAATGACTGTTCATCAGGTCGGGGGAGGTTTACAGCGTTCCTTTGAAAACTTCAGAGACTAAATAGTGAATCAGCGTAACAGATGGCCTTCATGATGGCATGATGTTTGGGTGAGCTGAAACGGCACACAGGTTCAGAAGCGGGATGTGTGCTTTAGATGGAGAGGGGGTTGGGGAGTCTTCCCAGAAACACTAGGGAAAGTAACAGGGCAGTAACTTCGGGGGTGGGAGCTTTGCTATCGCTAGATCAGAGTAAGTTTATAGTGTACTATTACAGAGGGAATTGCTTGTACTCTGTATCCTGGAGGCTTTTAAGGAAATGTTAACTTAACTATCAGGTTTCATTTGAATTTTAATGTGTAATACTTATACAAACAAACAAAAATCGTATTAGCAGTGGGCAAGTAAATGTCTACCTCAGGCAAGCTGAATATTAAATGTGGTTAGACGTTTTATGTTTATTTCATGAGATTTTTTAACCAAATTTAGGACATGCCTGAATACTTTTAAAAACCATTAAATCAACAACTGAAATATATTAACAACATCCTAGGTTAAATTCTAAAGTTGTACACCGTTCGTTATTACGAACAATATTTGGTCGTGGCACATTTTTTTCTTTCAAAAATGAATGATTGAGATTAAATGCAGTAAACACTACAATGTGGGAAAATTGAATGAATTTACTTCCCACGGTGCTTTAAGAAAGAATCCAAATGATGTGTTACAATTTTATTTATTATTCATTTAATGGAGAGGGGAATAATGTAGTAACTGGGTTGCATATGCAAAGGCAGCAGCTAAATATTATATTTTTTGGGTAATTAAAATGAGTTTGTGATGTACGATAAATTGAAAATGGTCAAAAGTATGTCGTCGCTGTAAGTTTTTAATAGTGTAATTGAGAATGTACAAATTGAATTGTAGCCTAGCTATTCAAATTATATTAGCTAATAGTTCAACACCACTTAGTTCTCAGTCAAGTGTCATATTCTTTTGGCTTATTAAAAAAGGATCAAGGCATTGACAGACACATGCACAAGGTAAGGAAAAGGGCGAGGGGTAGAGGTCTGCCAAGTTGAGAAATATTTCCTGTGTTCCATAAACTTGGCGAGGGCATTGTGAGAAATAGAGATATGACTACAGGCTTTGAGGGATGACTGACTCATCTTCAGACGATTACAGGCAGCAGATTCCATCATAACAGCTGACTTGCTACATTCTGGTGCACATATGGCCAAATGTGGTCATCTGCAGTGTGCAAAGGTTGGGCTACATCTACGAATAAAAGCTTGATAAAGAACAACAAGCTTCTCAAAGATCAACTACAGCTTATGATAGACCAGGGAGACTTCAGCAGAGAGATGAGGGGGTTGTATAGCCAACATGACCCTTCTGTGCTACGCTGCTGTGTGCTTTGGACACATTTGGTGCATTTAATTTCATTTAATTTTCAACAATATTATTGATCTGCCTGCATTGACAGCATTATATGAGAACTGAACTTAGCTTACTAAATTTATTACTTCAGTTTACAACAAAAATGAACCATCACTGAACTTACTTAAGCTGGACTGTGACACTATTTTCTTCTGGAAACAAACTTTGTTGCATTATATTCCTGTTATCACTGTAAAGCTGCTTTGAAACAATCTGTGTTGTAAAAAGCACTATATAAATAAAGGTGACTTGACGTGTACTAGATGGCTTTGCCTCCAATTACAGGATCCCAGCATCACCGGTTCTACAATATAAATCTCTTCAGTAAACAAGGGTCACAAGAGGTAGCTGTGTGCAGCTGTGAGCTGTTGTGAATGATTAGATGCACAATCGAAGGCCAATGTGGTCTTGTAAAATCTTCAGGGGTTCTCTCCTGTTATTATCTCTGAGCGTTTGTAAGCACAGGTGCACAAAGGGGACAACACTATTAAGACAAGAGCAGAGCACCTTTCTTCCAATCCTCATCCAACATAAAAATGCAGAATGGTTTGGAAGCCAGTAAATAACAGTGTCTCATCCATTGAGAACATCAAAAGGAAACGTGCGTGGAACAAAACAGGCCAGGAGCATTCGACTTCAGCCCGAGTGCACACATGATTCTGATTGTGGGGATCGTAGAAAGATTTATTTCGTCCCTAGTCTTGGATCAATCGTGCATCAAGCTCAAGACAGAGACTACAAGCTCAGACAACAGACTCATGAAGACCCAATAGGAGCACGGAAGTTGAAACAAAGGTATGTGCGAAAGATGTTCAGATAAAACTGACACTTGCTCGTCTATATGCAATAAAAATAGATTGTTTTCTAATGTTTCTGTCACATTTTAATCATACTACCAAATGTACATAGAGTTTGCTCAGAATAAGCAGTCCTCTGTCCAGCTGCAAGTCTAATTTGAGATGTGCTGTGTCATTTTAATTTTGTGTCTAAATGGCGATGTCAGGGTGGATGCTCACTGATGACTTAAAACAGCCAAGACTTTGGTCACACTTTAAAACAGTGACTGGCTAAGATGTATATAGCACAGTGACTGACATGAAAACCATTTTTCAACTCACTGGGGTTACAACAACTGTAAAGGACAGATGCAAATTGCTTGATTGTTTACATTCTCGCACAAGCTCCATGTATAAAGTTGGAGATTCAATCCAACTTTATTCACAATCATACAGTACACTCAAGTAAAGCCATATAGCAACTGCTTGATTGCTTGTATTGTCACAAAATGTAAACTATATTATCAGCCAGCTATAATCTGCTAAACGCGACTACAAGGCATGAAGATATTAAGATATTATACACATTATCATCATGATTTTCTATTAACCTGCTTTGAAACAATGTCTTCTGAAAAGCTCTATACAAATAAATCTGACTTGACAAATTGAGACAAAACACCAAAATGTTTTCTGTTGGAGAAAGAGACAAACACAGGTGTGCAATGAAGTGGTTTTCACCTTGGGCAGCACGGGTGTGGTCCGCTTGCTCTTCTTCCCAGAGGGATCGTCCAGCTGGTCGGGCTCAAATGTGTAGAGCTCCGTCAGTTCGTTCATCGTAAAGTGACGTTCAATCTGCTGTTGGTCAACAACTCTGAAGGACAGCGACTGTTTGGTGACTTGCCGGTCATAGATCTTATCCTCCATGGTTCCCTTTAGAAACAAAAAACATTACAGATCTGATCACGGACCTAGTAATGGGCCCAATTAAGCAACATTTGTAGCCATTATCGATGCCGTCATGCTTTGCAGATAAAGCAATCCCAGAATGTTGTATGCTCTCTTGGATGACGATATTAGCCGAGCTTGTTGCAGAATCAGAAAACAAGTGCATATAAAAGTATGACTAGCTTAGCAACATGTGTTATCCAATTGGTGCTAGTTGAGTCTCTCAACTAACTCTCTATTCAAAAGCCCTGTCTATAAAATAAACGTGTGAATTTCTACATAGAAATGAACAACAAATAAATTCCCCAAATTTCTCACCTGAGCCAAAAACCTGTAGACAAACACAGTCTTCACTTGACCAAAGCGATAGACTCTGAAAATACTCTGAACGTCGTAGGATGGGTTCCATGAGGCATCAAAAATGATGACCCTGTTTGCAGCTACCAAGTTGATCCCGAGAGAACCAGCTCTGGTTGAGATGAGGAACAATCGACCCCTGTGGAGAACAAGAACACGAGTGCTTGACACTAGTGGGAAAGTGAGGAACAGTTCCACTGCTTGCTACTCCAAAGGGAAAAGTGTTTTTACCGAACATTACTGGTGTCATTGAACTCCTCTGCCCATTTCTTCCTGGTCAAGGCGTTCGTGGAACCATCCAGGCGGTAGTAGTCAATGTTTCTGAACCACTTGCCCTCACCTTGAAGAACAACAGCACAGCCAGTCAACAAGCCATTTCTAGCAAAGGTTTTCAGCAGCGGTCATGACCCTGCAGGGTTCCCACACCTTGGTTAACTTAAAATTCAAGGACATTTCAAGGACTTTCCAGGTCCAATACCCTCAAATTCAAGGACTTAATGTGGGGACACGTTTCAAGTGAGAGCAAGGTTACATCGTGTTACCCTGTAAGATACATTGTTACAGTTTTGCGCGAAACACTTAACGTAACACGTAAATGCGCGTAACTAACGTAAATCAAGCAAGCTAGTGCGCATAGGCCACGAAGTGTTGGTGAAATAAGACATTAGCGGATTAATATGGAATAATATGGAATTTTTTCCAGAAAACTTGCACAAAATATATACAAGCATTTTCAAGGACCTGTATCTATGCATGTTTATTCTCAAAAACTTTCCAGGGCCTTGATTTATTTTATTTTTTTAGATTCAAAAACTTTCAAGGATTTCAAGGACCCATGGGAACCCTGGCCCTGGTAGGGTGTGTGCTGAGTATGAAGAGCTCTGGGGAAAGTATGCACCCTACATAGGTGGCAAAGTCTCGTGTTCAGCATCTAATATTGTGGCCTCCCACACTCGTGTTCATACCTAACATTTCAATATGTTTCCAATTATGCCTCTGTGATCTTTTCATTACAAATTACAAAGCCTTAAGCAAACATTTTTTTGCAAAATAAAAAAGGCCTAATCATTTTCAAAATTAAAGTAAAAACAGCTGCGAGGGTTTAATTAGGACCATGACCTTATTCCAGAGGCTTTATATTTACATGCGCATATTTGCGTGTTTCTGCAGACACTTAACCCAGATCTGTGTCAGATGTGTGCGCAAATATAAGATGAGTTTTCGCATGTAACCACAGTTTGGTCACTCACTGGATCAGTGCTCACTTTGCTTTTTTATTTGCTAAAATCAATGTTAAATTTACAGCACATATAATTCAAATAAAAACGTCAGGATTGGCCATAAACATACAACAGAAAACTCCTAATAAACACATGGGCCACTGTACAAACCATATGAAGTCATAAATAAGGAACAAAAATATAAAAAATATTAGAAGGTTATATTATAATCCCACCAGCAAGACAAAGTCCAAAGGTGTTTTTTTTTAACATCCATTACTGTATATTAATATTTAAATCTATTAAATACTAGCATTCCTAAAATACTGGAATGATGCTTAAATGGCTATTTAATAACAGCTTAGCACGTGCCATCAGTCAAAAGGCAAAGTCGTTACATTTTGTACATACAACATACGACATTACATTTTGAAAGACCGAGACGCAAACCTGAGAATTGTTTTCTTTGGAAACATGGATTGACTCATTGACCATTTCTTGTTCATGACATGGTAAGAATTTAAAATGATGCACAACATAGTAAATAAAATATGCTGTCATTAACTGCAAGAGAGTTTATTAAGAATGAGAAGCATGCAGACTTTGAGTGGCATAAATGTCAGACTAACCATGAAAACAAAAGAGTTTATAAAGCAGTGTGCTCAAGGCTGAGGGAGGAGCATTGCTGAAAGAGCAATAATTAACTAAATACCAGCATGTCTAACCTTTGTACGGCGAAACTTTCCCTTCCTCTTTGGCTCTGCCTGCCAACTCCAGAAAATCCTCGATGAGGTCCAGAGAAATGAGAGACTGGCTGAACACCAACCTGAGCACACAATCATTACATACATGATCACATGACACTGAAGACAATGAGTCCTGAGCTGATGCGACTATGACAAAACATAACTCACACTTTATCTTCCACGTCTTCAGCCATGCGGAGGATCTCAAAAAGCACCACCATTTTCCCAGAATGCTCCAGCACTTCTGAATCTGCCTCGGTCACAAACTCTTTGTACCAGTCCGGTGACGGGCTGCCAGGACCGGAGTTTGACGAGGCCCGAACTGAGGAAAACACACAGATACACACTGTTATGACTGTATTTGTAGAAGACATGCACGGCAGGGATCTTAGATCCAAACTTGTGTCAGGTCAAAAATCGACCAACATCTTATTAATGAATAATTTGTTTCCGCCTAAAAATGTGAATTGTAAATAGTGTTGCGTTAATTTATTTTGTGTAATTGCACATGTGTGAACTCTTATCAAACTGAATTCATTCCGGTTGATGAATCTTAATGTAGTGTTAACATGAACACTAAACAAAGTGATCGGGTTGATGTGTGCGTTTATATGTCACAAGCTTCGAATCGGAATAGATTTTTTGACATGCGCACAAATATACAGTTTCCCGATGTTTGCACATAATAACTATTCTCCTATATTGGTTATTCAATTTAAACGGAAGACTTAATATCCGTTTCTGGTCATAATTTGGAGACAATGACCCGTCGTCTGTGGATGAGAATCTGAAACAAGGACTGGTGGGCCGTTGTCCTGCTCCACTTCACAGACGCTGAGTGAAAGGAGAATTTTAGGATGACGGGATGCTTATTTATATGACACTTTATTCAACAGGAACAACAGCTTGTTCAGCGCATCATACGTCCTTACGCCACTTCAACGTCATTGCACATGCGCAGTCCTTTCGGTTTCGGTTTCAATCTGATCAAGTGTTTACATGTTCTCTCGATTGGATTAGAAAAGGAACAAACCACCTCTTTCAATCCGATCAAAGTTTAATTCAGATCGAGCTCAATCGGATAGAGTAAGGTGTTTACACAAAGGCTTTTCAGTCCGATTGAGCCGTCAATCCGATTACTAATGGATTATTTGGGTGCATGTGAACGTAGCCAGTGATAAAGTCAATCAACCACTATTAGTAATAACACTGCCTAAAGGTCCTTGCACGTCCGAAATTTTCACACTTTAAAAAATAAATACGACCTCACGTTTTGTCAGTCACGTTTACTCCAAAACTTTCGTCCATCATAAAAAAATCGAGTTCGATTTTCTGCGTTGTTAGCATCCGTAGCAAACCGTTTGAATAGTGTTTTGACAATTCAGAGCCACCGAATGACGAATATGAAAAAACGCATTCGAAATTTTCGGACTCAGTGTGCAAGGACCTTAACTCCTATCTGAGTCGGTGATGGTGTCAGTCATACCCTCCTCCACCGGCTCTGCTCGGTTCCGCCCCTCAGGGTTTCCTCCGCGAGAGCTGGTGTTCCACTCCTTAATCACTTCCAGGTCATCACTGTCAGACTTGTCTGAGCCTTTGTCTTTTCCTTTGCCTCGTTTCTTCTTCCTGTATGGGGGTTTAGGAAACCAGATTAGTCATAATAGAGGTAGGAAACGGGTCAATTGCTAAGGAAGAGTAAGGGCTCATTTCAAACCTTTTGGGCTTCTCATCTTCAGAGGTCAAACTCATGGAGGACTCCTCTGTCTCCGAGGCTATGAACTCCTCCATACTGTCCTCGTCGAAGTATCCCTGTTGGTATGGAGGGGGGGGAAAAGCAGTAAAGAGTTAAAGGGGTAGTTAATAAAAAATAAAACGTGTGTCAACATTTACATGTCATTCCAACTTTTCGAAACACATATTAATGTGTACAAACCTGAGAGATTTCCGACCCTGCACTGAAAGTCCAAGTAACCAAAACTTGGAAACCAAAAATGAATCCAAATAAATTGAGCAGTTTAATCCAAGTCTTGTGAAGCGGTATGATCATTTTATATGATGAACAGATGTAATTTAGTCTTTTATTTACATATTAGCACACATACATAGTGCAAATCACATATGGTAAACATTGGTGTTATTGCGTGTCATGCACCAGAACAAACATCACTGGTTCTCGCGCAACACACGCAAGTTTGAGCTTCTGTGTTCATCATGTTTGATGTGCTATATGTATGCGTGTTAATCCTTGTTTATGTAAATAAAAGCCTGATTAAATCTGTTCATCATATAAAGCAATATTGCGTCTCTTCGTAAGACTTGGATTAAACCGCTCATTTTTCAACACCTTTATGACCTTTTTGGATCTTCTATGTTTTGGTTATCTGGACTTTCAATGGCGGGACAGAAACAGTCCAGGTTTCATTAAAAAAAAAATCTTATATTGTGTAAATATCTTAACTTGTGTTTCGAAGATAAGCCAAACTCTTATGGAATGAGGGTGAGTAATTTATGACGTTATTGGGTGAACAATCCCTTTAAATGCTGTAACTAATGGATTTTCTAGTTTTCTATGGCTTAGCACAATAAACCTGGGATAGATAATGTGAACCTGAGCATGTACAAAAGTGATTCTTCGGAAACTAAGGCCACATTTACACTGCAGGTCTTGATGCCCAATATGTTGACTGGATGACCAGCTTACATATCCGATATCTGCATTTACACAATACACTTGGCGAAACAACCCTAGATACATGTACTGAGCCGGAAAAGCTTAGGCTGAAAAGGAAGTAAAAATGACACGATTTGCAATGGACACAGAAGAAATGATAATACAAACTTCTGCTTTCCACACAATCTTTAAAGTTCAGCAAAACATTGACGGAGAAAAAAAAGAAAAGCGGAAAGCACGTTGCAGCCTGGGCATTAAAAAGACGTCAATGGTTATTCGCCACCGTCGTTTTTTTCAATGATGCAAGACTCGCATTGACGGGAATATCCGTGTATGTCCACTTACATGGCAGACGCAAATGCATGCATCCGATTTATATCAGATTTATTTCATGTGAATGAGGCCTGAAATCGATCTGAGAATATCGGAATCCATGTGCTTTTGTCTTGCTTAAACGTTCGTGGGTCATATCCAATCTGTGCCATATGGGAGACGAAAAAAATCGGGATTGGGTCACTTGAACCATTTAATGTGCGGCTTAAAGAACATCGTGCAGCTCCCTAGTCATTTTTTGGGTCTGGAGTCCTGCATGTGCACAGAAAGTGATGATATTAGGGAAAGTTCTCCCTTAAGTAAATTCCCTCAGGTTGTGTTTCCAGAGAAGTCTGCAGTCCGCTCACCTTGTTTTCTTTACTGATATAGTCCAGCTGGAGGCACCACGGATGGGTCCAGATTCTGCTGAGCATCTGGAAATCCTGGAAGAGTTTGGTTCCCGCACGACCTCTTCCACTCTCCAAGGCAGAACCGACACCTGTTGAGAGGGTTCAGACGTTTAGTGCCCGCAGCCTCTATCCCAGCGTGCCAGAGCACCCCAAATCCTGCATTCAGATTAGCCCGGAGGATTAACTGAGCAGGTAAACAAGCTCTTAGGACTGTGAGAGGCTCAGGCTGCCTGTTTTCACACTGATACTTAGAAAAAGCCCAAAAATTCTTCACAAGAAAGGCTTTGCTACAAACATCTTTTAAAAAAAGTGTCATTTCTGCAATTCACCAAGTGGATTTGCCAAACAAATGACTGCTATGTTCAAAAACAAACACTAGCATACTGTACATTGCACAGTGCCTGAAGCCCATGTTCAAGGGATGAGCACGAGTACCAATCAGTGATGATCTTTCATGAAAATTAAAAAATATTTTTCTTTTTTCTGATTGGTCATAGCAGCACTTTGTGATCTGACTGGTTACCGTAAGGACAGCATGACGGAGAACTAAAGTGAAGCATTGGCTTTGAAAGCATACAGTGATGCCAGGCATTATCACTATGATGATGAAAATACAGTAAAGTGCAAGAGATGCAGCACCAAACTGTCTTATACATCACATTATAATGAGAAAATTCTTTGTCTATATTTCAGTGTGTTGTTAGAGAAAGAGCGCATCCACAACAGGAGATACACATTCTGAGCATTTGAGTCATTTTGTGCAGTTGTACTATTTTGCCTGCATATACATATCTGATCATTCTCATATAGGATGTGTTCGGTTGAGTTAATTAACCTAAAAGCTTGCAAAGTTTCAGTTTACTGGTGTTCATTAACTCTGCAAAGTAGAATGTACTTCTAAAAGTAATAATAATAATAATAAAAATGATTACATTTTTAATCACAAGAATGTGTTCAATGTTTTAATATTCAAAGTGGACTTCTGTAGCATCCCATTGTTTGCCCAAAAAATAAACAGAATTGTTCAATTTTAATTTGAATAAATGTAAATGTTTTATGCCTATTATTTGATTACCACCATTTTTCATTATAAATTTGTATTAAATAAATTTTTTAAAAATCAAGAAGTTAACAACAGAGTTTCTGAAACTTTGTATCGGAATACAAATAATTTCATAGGGTCCTACTATTGCAAAAATGTTAATAAAAATCTTTAATAAGTTTAAAGAATTTAATTTCCTAGACATGCTTTTTGACTATTAATATTGAATTAAAATGAATGGAATTTGAAAAAAAAAACAGATTTTATAGAGCCCTAAAGATGTAATAATTGTATAAGCTTTATATTTCAATTAATTAGATATGTTTTTTGACTAATAAAATTGAATGTAAACATTCAAACAGAATCCAGGAGAATAAAATGGGGGGGGGGGGGTGTATCGTGAAAAATGTAATGGAAAAAACGTAATTTATAGGGCCCTAATTACGCTGAATTACGTTATTTTAAAAAAAAAAGACAAATGATACGCAATTAATAATCTTATTTTTCTTTTCTAATTTTTGCATCCTAACACCAGGCAGACACAGGGCTAGAGTACAGTCATTGCTGTCAAATCTGGGATAGAAGAAATGTCACAGACCGTAGTGTTGCGAACACTGTAGTGTGTGTAAAACGCTGAATGCGAGTTCACCTAAATGCAGCATGAAATTGGATCAGGGTTTGGGTAAAGCAGGCCACCGGGACAAAAGCCCAAGCATTAAGGGAAAGACGGTGTCTGGTTGGTGGTCTCTGGGGGTCTGCACCCACAGTCACAACAGCAGCGCAGGAGCAAAGCAGCGGCTCAGAGGAAAGCCGGACTAATGAGCCTCCGGCTGGGAAACTCTCCCCAAGCTCTTCATTAGATAAGGACGTGGGAATTTGTTCAGATAGCCTCACGGCCTGGTGCCAGCTGCCTTTCTCCCTCTCCCAGATGCAGAACAATCACGGCCTGAGCTATAACACCACCAAACCACTTCATTGAAAAAAGAAGAGCCGGTGGGGAAAAGCTGGTTTCACCTCAGGAGACTTCAGGGTTTAAGCTGACAGACTTTACGAGGTGGATCACACAAATGACTTGATTAAAACTTAACACGAAACACATTTAACTTTCGTAATGTGACATTTTTGAGTGAAACTGAATATTCAGCGGGAAACAGATGTAGGGCTGAGACACTTTTCCTTCATGTCTGTCACATCAGCAGAAACGTCATTTCAGAGGTGGGAAAATCATTTCATGATGATAACAGATTATGAATCTTCACACTGACGAATGCAGAGACTTATTATGATAATAAATACAGAAAATTGAGTTGCTTTTAACAACCAAGAGCAAACATGCAAAAAACAGAATGACGTAGAGTCGTACCTGTGAAGTGATCCAGATAGTACCGATAAAGCTTGCACTGAATGGGTGTTAACCGGATCTCTAACACATACTCGTGTTTTGGTGGGAGGAATTTTGTAAGGGCAGTGTAATCTCTTCTCTGTGGGACACAAATAACAAAAGATTTTTAAAAGTCTGCACATCTTAAACAAGCACTGAATATTTCACTCATTTATAGACCGGTACCGTGTAAAACCATGACTTAAGATACTTAAGATACATGACAATACTCAAGCCCTCATTGGCTGTGGTGATTTGGCTTACTTGGACACATCCCGCCAGCATCTCGTAGAGGATGTGCGCTCGTTTCTTCATGACACGGACGTCAACGAGCGTGGAGTCGGCACACTGGCCGTTCTGGATGGGGTTGATGAAGCGGTTTCTGAACTCCTTCACTGATCCCAGCAGGTTCTCCTTAATGAAGGTCACCATGCAGTGATCTGAGGGCAGAAAGGGACACTTTTACACTCCCAGAAATGATTTCTGTTATAACTGAAGTGTTTAAAGAATCATTTCCAAATTCAGAACGACATACTTTTCACCTTAAACGGCACAACCATGAACCGTCCACTGACTATGAGGCATAAATCACACTCAGGTACTGAAATCACCGGGTCCACTCTGATTGGCTAGTTGCAACAGAATTTCTGGGAACTTTTAGGGCCATTTGGAAGCTCAATCTATTAGCTATTAATGACTAATGATCTACCAATATGTTAGCTGATATTTGGCCATTTTGAGATAAAGGCATTGGCTGATAACCACATGTTCACTTAAAAAGAAAATAAGTGTCAAATTTTCGGTATGGGCCTTTCAGGTTCGGCACGTGTACCATACGAATACAGCATTGTTTTAACCACGGCTTGTACGTAACTTCTGTGTGCGTTGAACGTCATCTGAAACTCGTTTCTCTCTAATGATGGAACGATAGTGTATATATGCTATTGATAAACTGTGTGTCTTGTTATTTTTCAGATGTGTTTGCAGCAGAGAGAGCTTCTGTGAGAAAAGTGAATGATCCGAGTTGTCCTTCATTACATTCAAATTCATACATTATACATCAAATTCAGCCTACAGTTTAAAGTGGCTTGCCCTCATGCAAGATGTGTGTGCCGTTTAATGCATTTGAGACTTGTTTTCCTCAGTGCATTACATTTACAATCCTTATCTGTAAACGTTAGAAATCTTTCACAGATTGATCACTGGTTCACGCATGCGTGCCAAACAGATGGAGTGCAATAATTCGGGCTAAAACACATTTTACTAAAATATTTTGCATCCAAAAGTGGACGCACTTCCGCCATTTACAACAGCACTGCAGTACGACGAGTGTTGCAGCAGTATTGACATTTTTATGTAAAGACAGGACCATAGTTTGTTCAGTAAACCACTGTTTAATAAAAAAGTAAAAAAAAACCTGCTGTACTGAAAACATGCCGAATTGTGACTTCAAATCAAGGGTATGTACCGAACCGTCATTTCACCATCGCACCCTTAAGCACAAGCAAAAAGAGTGACTTACACTCGATGAGGTTGTTCTGCAGAGGCGTTCCCGTCAGCACCACCCGCCGACGAGTCCTGATGGAGTTCATGGCTTTGGAGACGGCAGACGCTTCATTCTTCAGGATGTGACCCTCATCACAGATGACAAAATCCGGACCTGTGCATCAAAACATGAAGAAAACTTTACAGTAAATTAAACATTTAACAGCAGCATGTCAGTTTTAATTACTTCAAAGTAATTTCCAGGACTGCAAATCCCTATTTGAACATTTTTACCAGCGGATATTTCCAGGTTTATCATAAATGCAGTAACTTCACCTGGATCAACTAGAGTTTTCTGAAAGGTTTCCTTCAGCTTCTTGCTCTTGATGTTGCGCCCTTGCGTGAGGTTGCGGTACATCTCGTATCCTATGATCATGACGCCGCCATCTTCCTGCCAGCGCTGTAAAGCGTAGGCTCTCTCCTGAGGTCTCTTCACTGTGGCCAGCTCTGTCACCTGAAACAGAGGGAAAGACACCGACATAGGGTGAGATTAAACGTCAACATTGAAGGACTCAGATTTAACATTGGACAAGGGGCAGAAAATATATCAACCCTTGCTATTGTTAAAGTCACACTATGTAGGGTTCCCACACCTTGTTTAACTTCAAATTCAAGGACCTTTCAAGGACTTTCCAGGTCAAATAGCCTCAAATTCAAGGACTTAATGTGGGGACACATTTCAAGTGAGAGCAAGGTTACATCGTGTTACCGTTTTCATGTGTTGCATAAAACTGAAGAATATTCGGCACATCCTATACTATATTCTAAAATTATCTGATATCAACTTTTGCATGAAACCATGAAATATTGAGGTACCATCGTAGTAGTTTTGTGTGTGCGTGAACATCATGGCAACGTACAACACAAAGTACCTCATGCAGGAAACACTTAACGTAACATGTAAAAGCGGAGGGAATAATATGGATTTTTTTCCAGAAAACTTCTTGCACAAAATAAATTCAAGCACTTTCAAGGACCTGTATCTATGCATGTTTATTTTCAAAAACTCTCCAAGGCCTTGAATTATTTATTTTAATTTTTTTTCAGATTCACAAACTTTCAAGGATTTCAAGGATCCGTGGGAACCCTGACTATGAAGCTTTTTTGTTCAAATAAAAAATTTAAATAACGAGTCAAAACATAATCAATCCTTCTTCCAAAATGTGTTTTTGTCTCACTCTGATTCGCTATGGTAAGCCTATTTTAAGCATTTATATTTTAGCCCTGACGGGATGGTTTTCATGGGAAATTGTATACAAGCGTCACTCGTCCGTGTGTGTCTCGTCTCGGTTTTTTTTTTTTTACACTCTAAAGTCCACATATTACATACAAAATGGCTACTTAAATTTTAATTCATATTTATTTGTAACATTCAATACTTCAACATACTCTGTGTGGAGTTTCAAATGGACCCGTGTGATTAACAGATAACGGCAAAGCGTAATGGAAAGATCTACATGATACAACACCAAATCTCTACCTCTAAACTCTCCTCGTCCTTCAGGCCTTCTTGCCACTTCTCAAACTCATTGAGCCAGTTGAGCACAGTGTTGAGAGGACACACCACCAGAGCCGTGGAGAAGTTCAGCTTCTCACACAGAAGAAGAGTGTGGAGAAACGTCACCACCTGCAGGACGCCGAGAGAACAGCAGAGTCACATGCAGGCCAGGCACAGCAGAATCACAAAGCAATATCATTTACAGCTGTTCATAGCATGGTATTATAACAAGATGGTATGAATGAATAAATAAATTACCTGGAGGGTTTTGCCCAGACCCATGCAGTGGGCCAGGATACAGCCGGAGCCAGAAGACTTCTCTACCTTCTTCACCGACTCACAGCAGCAGTCCCACATGAACTGCACACCTGCAAACAGAACAAACACAAGACCTCACCTGGTGTCTGTGTTTTTCCATGTGTCCTCCACTATGAGGGACTAAAACTAATTAAATATGAAAGAGTCCTGCACCAATTAGCTAAGCAGAAGCAAGCCGTTTTCTGTGAATGTGCAGAGACTCATTTTTGATTCGGAAGGCCTATGATTTTTGAAAGGGAAGAATAACAAAATGCTGTAAAAGAAAAAAAGTGCTACAAACCAGTGTTTATGATCACAAACACCAATTAAAATAATGTGATAAGTAAAAGTTTGCAATATCAAGCAAAATAACGGACTGTTTTTCTACAGCTAATATAACCGGAAGCGAATGAGAACCCGGAGACCTCGGCACATGTAAGTTAAAATGGCTTAGTCTGCTCTTACGTTAAGAATAAGGGGGATTTCTGCACGCCAAACAAGTTACAAAGTCCAAGATCCATTGAGAAAATAGATGTCTTTCCCATCCCTCTATTGTGGTTTGTTGCTGTAGCATGTGCTATGGATTACTCCACCCATGTGCGATTAGCATTATTCACTTATTGTCTCTTACTCATTTGGTCAATTATCTGGTGTCTCCAATTAGTGCCTTGAACCATGTATGCAGTTATTTAAGATAGTCCAAGATGGACTGAAATGTTTGTTGTTTCTTTTTTCCTTTTGGGCAGTCTCACATTTTTTGGTAGACTTTTTTTAAACTTTTTTAGACTATTTTTTGTTTTTATCACGTTTGTACTATGCTGAAAATTCATTAAAGCTTTTTCTCAATGGATCTCGGACTCTGAACTTGTTTGGTGCACGGATTCCTTCTTTTGTTTTTTATATTTCAACAACTAACCAATGCATGAAAAAAATGTACTCCAAAAAAAAAAAGCAAAAAAAAAAAGCAAAAATGAAATTACTAGTTGACATTTAACTTCTGAAACATGATGCTTTTCTGAGTTAAGATTTATTTTATTTATTTTGCAACTTTTTGGTAAATAATTTTTTGGGCCCATTGCAGCCTTGATTTCAGTAACAACAAAAAAACAGTTTTAGAGATGGAGAAAGTTATTTCCTTGTTAAAAATTTAACATTTAATAAGAAAGAAAAAGGGTACATTTTTATTTGATGATGACTTTAAACATTGATTTACTTTCGGCTAACCCTTTTCAGAGACATACTAGAAATGCTGAATAGTCACTATAACCAAAGCATTTAAAAGAAATACACGTGATTAACTCACCATCCACCTGATGGGGTTTGAGTTTGGTCACCAGGTTCCTGTGAACCTGCACTAGTGGCTCCTTGGTCTCCTCGTCCTCATCGAGCACCAGTTTTGTGGTGATGGGACACGCGATCTGTGACGACTCCTCCACCACGATAGTCTGAAACCAAAGAGCCCCAGCTTTGAGTTTTCTGTACAAGATGAAAACTACAATACAGAGGAACCGTTTGTGAGCCCTAAATATCTGCCTCTTAGATTTGTACCTCTCGTAGTTTCTCCCTCAAGCGCTCCCTCTCAGCAATGCGTTTCCTCCTCTCCTCCTCCTCCTTCAGGGCATCTCGGGTCTCTGTCCGCAGAAGGTCATCTTTAATGATCTTGCGGATCTTCTTGCGATTTTTGGGCGTCCCTTTGTCATCCCCTTCCTCATCACCATCTCCATCCCCTTCCTCTCCACTCTGTAGAGCAGAAAAACAAACATACTTCCCTTAAAGACATCAGCAGTTTGTTTATTCATCGTGCTGAAATAGATGTGTAATATACGGCACCTTGGCACTGGATGAGGAGTCTTGAACCTTAATGCGCCGTCGTTTTTTCTTTTCTTTCTGGTAACTTCTCTCACCGTCTTTGCCTGCTTTCTTGGACGATCTACAAATGATACCAGGACATGTTTGGTAAGTTTTGTTTACCTCAGCGAACAGTACTAGATTCATTAGTCGCAAAAAATGCAATAATAAACCATGATTATTAATAATCCATAATCCTTCAGAAATCATTCTAATATGATTCATGATACCAACCATACAGATATTTATTATCATCTCATAATTGTTTGATAATTTGTGTAATTTTGAAGTAATAGCTTACATTTAGAAGAAAAAAAAAAATATTATTTTAAAACAATTTGAGAATTAAATTCTATTTTATATTATATTCTATACAACAGAATAAAGAGACAAATGAAATAAACACGGCTTCAGGTGTTTCAACAGTATATTCAGGCAAGAAATACTAGAGAAATGAAAGTAATCGAATGTAAAATAAAATAGTGGATAGTTTTCATTGTAAAAATTACATACAGATTAACACTTAAAGTTATTTAGTCAAGAGCAGAGAGTGATTTTCTTTGTCTTTTGTTCTTAGATTAACATGACAGACAGCAAGAGTTATGCACGGATCCAATGTATGGTTACACAACATGCCTATTCTCTAAACTATTTACAATTATGTTCCAATACTGACTGTATTTACCTGAATACTCCGGAAGACGGGCATTTGACTTTTATGTATTTTACCATTTAAGTGCGATAAGCCATAAAAAAGAAATCAATTTGGTACTTTGGTATGAGGGCGCCACTTAAAATTATAGATCAGTGGGAATGAGTAAAACTATGCGCAATACAAGCACTATTTAACCGGAGCGAATAAGACGAGTAAGTGTGAGGAAGTGTGTTAATTCGCCATCAGAGAGAAGAGAGAGAACTCTGGCATTGAAACCATTTCCAGATATTTCAGTATCGATACATTTCTAAATCCCAATATTTTTGACAACACTAGTAGAATGTCTAAAGTGGACCATCGAAATAGAGAGCTTCCCACAACAACACTGCACCACTATGAGAAACAACAAATGTAGATGGGAATATGTCAGTAGAATTTCAAATCCACAATGATCAAGTATTTATTTTAGCATAGGCCTAACTATACATCATAATAAATGCATTCAGTGATTGTATCTCCGTCTTGGTCATAAAGCTTATGCACTATCTGACTGTAACACATAGATGTTGTCGAAAGGGGAGCGTTTCCCTCGTGATTCCCTCAGAAACACTGAGTTGCTCTTTGTTTCAGCTGCATTGGGGTCAATTGACTGACATTAAAGGGATAGTTCAGCCAAAAATTAAAATTGTCTTTTAATTGTTTACTCACCCTCAAGTTGTTTCAAACATTTCTTTCTTCTACTGAACACAGAATTAAGAAATTTTGACGAGTGTATAAATATTATGGAAGTCAATGGCTACCATCAACTGTTTGGTTACCCAGCTAAAGCAAGATGATGATAGAAGAGTAAAATTAGTATTTTTGAGTGAACTATCTTTTTAACATCCAGATGATGCTGCTTATGATTTAGTATGATTAGTTCTTAAATAAGGGACAGTACAGGGGATCAGGGACTCAAACTCGCGAACCAATGTGTCGATAGCTACGCCATGGCGTGGAACTACAGAACTGCTGCCATCCTTACCGTGTTTTGCGTTTATTGCTCTTGTTTTCATCCTCCTCTTCACTCACAGCCTCACTGAGCGCTGACGCATCACTGGAGCCCGAGAGCGACTGCTCAAAGTCCGAGTCTGCCGAGTCGTCACTGTCCACTGCACAAACGCACATCAATAAAACCATTCAACAACACTTCAGAGTCACCACATGTGCCGGCTTATGTTTAGACTCGGCACTGACCTTTCCGCCTGCCTCTCTTTTTGGTTTCTTTCTTTTTTTTGACTGGGGTCTCTTCATCAGAGTCACCCTCACTTAGAGTCAACTTCTTACGCAGCAAGCGGTGCCTGCGTCCACCTTTCTTCACATCAACATCTGAGCCCGAGTCTGAAGTTTCGTCCTCTTCCTCTTTATCTGCACGAACATCAATGCATTATACATGACAGGAACACATCTGCTTTAAACTGCATTCAAATCTGAATTAATTCTTAACTCACCGCTTTCTTCTTGCTCCTTCGCACCATCTTTTCCTTTCTTACGTGAATCCCTATCCTCTTTATCTGCGTTTTCATCATCCGATGAACTATCAGCTCCAGACGAATAGTTGGCTTTAATCTGCGCCAGAAGCATCCTCTTGGCAATTCTTTTAGAAGAGATAGAAACATTAGGCCATAAAAATACGACTTATTTAACTTCTGAATGTCCAGTCTGGGATGTTTTTAAGGTAACTAGTTTGATCATCTTAATCAAATGTGCCTCAACGTAACTACAAACATAGAGATCATAGGTTCGATCCCCAGGGAATGATAAAAACTGAGTGGATTCTGCATATTAACAGGAAGTCCAACAGTTACGGTCTAGAAATGCAGAAGAACCTTACATGTCCAAAACTGATACTTTTCAGGAATTAAAAAACTCTGTATTTTTTTTAAAAACACCAAGTTGTCAAAGTTGGTACTGTAGCTTTATATTGTCAGAAACTTGCTCATCACATCATATTATTAACATTTTACCAAAAACAAGCTCAAATAGAGCAAATACCAGAGATATGCGTTTTGTCTGCAGTCTGCACCTGAAGATTAAAGTTTACAGTATCTATGTGTACTTTTATATCTCAGATCATGAAACATATTGATCTTTGAATCTTTGCAGATCTTTTACATTTACAAACAGCTTTATATAGCACAGCACACTACATGTAATGTCATGTCCGAAAAAGCATAATACGGGCACTTAAATAACTTTCACTGGATAATATTTTTAAGACCCCAAGTGTTAGAGTTTAAACAGACAGAAACTTTTAAAAAATATATTCACAGCACGTATAAATGATACCTATTTTCAGGGTCATCGTCATCATCCACCACCTGGGAGGATTCAGCCTTTAATTCAACTTCATCACCTTGAAGAACAAGAAAAAGCCATGAAACTCAATAAACACAAGTCCAAAATCGTAGTTTTATAGAGCGCTGATGATGAACTGTCTGATCTGAGACACTGTATCTCAGTGCTTCTCAAACTTTTACAGTGTTCAGTGTCTTAGTTAGTTATAATCGTTAATTCAGTTTTTTTTAGCTAGTCTGCCCTATATAATTTAAGTAAGCGACTACATCTATCCAAAACGGGTCCATATTAACTGCTCTCAAATGTTCTATCAGTCCGTAGCTAGCGATATATCGACTTGTGTCTCTGTCTAGTGATGTTTTCAGTTAGGCACGCTCATTAACAGGAGAGCTACAAGGAGTCAGAAGTGACAGGAAGTAGATAGTAAATGGGTGACAGTGCGTCTATTTTTGCCCCACAGCTCACGCTCAAGGCAGCAGCTCCGACTGCTTCAGAAAACTAAAACATCAGGGGCCGGTTTCACAAAGATAGACTTTGACTATGGCTTAGATATAGTAGATAGTCAGACTTCAGATAGACATCTAAATCAGACCGTTGCACAAAGCACTTAAGACTCTGACTATCTTAAGTAGGACTATACACTGCAATGCATTCTGGGTAAAATAAGACACTTTTCAAAACAAAAAACATGGCGGATCGAGTAAGCGCGTTCAACCACTCAGTGCAGTTTAGCCCAGCGGAAAATATGTGTTTGTTGGAGGAGTATAATAGTTACAAGGACATTTTACTTGGGAAATTTAGCGGAGAATGTAGTAACAAGAAGAAATGTTTAAATTGTGAGCCATTTTCCCTTTTCTTTTGGCTGTTTGTAATGTAACTGATTGTTACTGCTGGTTGCCAAGATAACACAGAGTCTTAGACCCAAGTTAGCCGGGGTATCAAATTTTTTTGGTCTAAATTAAGTCAGTCTTTATTTTTGTGAAACAGTCTAACTTGCATTAGCCTAGTCTATGAGCACATTTTAGACTTGTCTAACACTATAGACCGCTCTAAAATAGCTTTGTGAAACCGGCCCCAGGAGACCAAAAAAGACATGAAAGCAGGTCAAAAACATTTGAACTCTGATTGCAGATAATGTAAGCCAACAGTCTGCAGGTTGGGGGTCCATGTCAATTTTTTTTTAAATTGTGATGTAAATTAGGTCCTCATATTTACCGTATTTACATTATTTTAATAAGTCACTTCTTTACCATATGAAACATGCTGCGATTTATCTCTGTTTTCAATGTTTGTGGAGGGGGCAGGCGTTTTGTAAGGCACGCGTTCAGCCAATCAACGTACACTTGCGTCACTGGTAGATCCTATTGTGATGGGTTTGACCCTGGCCTGAAGTAGGAGGTAATTTAGTCTCCCAAAAGGCATTCCGATAACTGAAAAACTTGCCAGTTCCTGCGGTGCGAACATGCCAAAAAGCGGGCACTTCTGCCAAAAGTTATGGAAACTATGAAAGTGCAAAAAAGTCCTCCAGTGCAAAAGCCCCTTTAGTGTGCTGAGAGTTATCTACCATTTTTATGCACGCCATAGTTTTAACACTGACATTCCCGTTTTATGTATATATTTTACATTTTACAATTGTTATGTGGTCCACCTGTTAGGGACCTGTAAAGGGACAGTGGTTAATTTAGTACCACTAATGTTCTATCACTTTCTTGTTCCGAATTTAAAAATCAATAAACTATAGGCAGCGAATACTTTATGCCATAAAATGTAGCTTAACTCAACCATTTTGTTGACTGACCTGATGACTGATGGAAACCATCAATACTGGCCATAACGGACTCGAGTATTGGTTTAATCTTCTGCTGATCACTGTCCTCTCCTGAGTTATCAGCCTGCTTCTCCTCCTCTTTCTCCTCCTCCTCATCCTCATCTTCGTCACTGGAGGAAGACTCTTCCTTGGTTTTAGCCTTTTCTCTCTGAGACCTTCGTTTCCGCTCGAATGACCTTTTAGGCGCTTTTTTGCCCTCTTTACTGCATTCCTCCTCTTCCTTTTTGACGCCTTTGGATTTTTTTTTCCCACTACCCATCTTGGCCAGGCTTTTCATCTGCTTCTCAAGATCCGAGTTGTGGTTTGAGGAGTCCGATTCCCTGCCTTTCTTCCTTTTGGATCTTCTTTTTTTTGCCGTTGACGACTTGTCACTCTGGTCCGAATCCGAGGAGCCCATGTCGAGTTTGCGCTTCGGCTTCCCTTTCGCGGTTGAGCGGGTAGCCACTTTCTTCGTCTTGGTCCGTTTTCCAGAAGCCTTCCCGCTGTTTTCGGTTTCACTCTCATCAGAGCTGGCCTTCAAAGCCGCCGTCTGCAGGACCTCAGGGACCTCATCCGAGTCCGAATCACACGGCTCCTCGACTGGCTCACTGCGCTCTTCTTTTGCCTTTGACGACCTTGATTTACGCTTGCTCTTTGCCTCCGGTGACTTGCGTAAGGGTGTGGTCTTCATCCTGGGGGAGCGTCGGCTATCTTGACCCTCCTTTGGTAACGTCTCCCCATCCATGTCTTCTGAAGGTGACCGTTCACTGCTCTTATCTCGCTTTATGGTAATTTTAAGAGGAACGGGTGTTAGTTTGACGACGAGTTTTTTACCCAGTTTTGTAAGGCTCTTATTGGACTCCACAACCTCAGCGTTGGACGTCGATTTCCCATCACTGGAATCGGTCGAGTTGCCAGCGTCATCTTCTTTCTTTACAGCGAGACTCTCGACCATCTCAAAGAGTTCCTCTGGGACAGACGGTGGAATAGACACAATGTCTTTATCCAGAGACGCTTCACCCGCTGGCACAGAGCTTTCCTCAAAGTCAGGATTATCTGCCATTTCCTGATCTTTAGCTTCACTTTCTTCAGACCGGTCTCTTTCTTCAGGGTCTTTCTCCTCAGGCCGTTCTCCTTCTTCAGACCAGTCCTGAGCTTCTTCTGGCGAGAGTGGAAGGCTCTCCTTCATCTCAACTTCAGCTGAGTTACTGTCCTGTTGGTTTTCCTCTTCTACCACAGGATTATAGTCCTTAGTAGGGCAATCTAAACTTTCATCCCTGACAGTTGTAGGGTCAGCATGGTTCGAGTTAACAACCGTTTTAGCTGCAGTTTGACTGTCTGGTGGTCTTTGCTCCTCTCCATTCTGAAACTTGAGGCCTTTCTCTTCAAATTCTTTTTCAAGGGACTCCTCAAGAGCTGTATGAGCCTTTTTCAGATCCGCCAAAACTGATTTGAAGGCCTTTAAGTGTCTATAACTTACCGCCTTAGCATCAGGGCCATTTGACGTGTGCTGGAGGAATTGCACAAAAGTACGGTTCAAACCGTTCGTGGTCTCGATTAGTTTTTTGGTCTTTTTGACTAGCTCTTTGGGAACCTTCAACGTCTTACAGGAAAAGGTTACGGTTCCCGCTCCGTCTGAAGCATAATCTTGTCCGTTTACTGCGGGTTTCTCTCGTTTGGTATGCTTGTGTTTGCGGTCTTCACGCTTTGTCTTGTCACTTTCTCCCCTGGGCTTTTTATAACGAGATTCCAAACTGAGCAAAACTTTTTCACAGGTTTTAACATAGTCTTTCAGCGGCTCTGGGCAGCACACAAAGCAGTGCCATTTGCTTTCTTCATTCATGATTTCAGACAGCTCTTTTCGTCCAAGGTTGCGCAAAATGCATTTCTTGCAGAAGGCATTGCTGCAGTAGTCACAGCAAATCAGATTGCCACCCTCTGCACACCACCTGAAAAGAAAATACATCCAATCATTAAATTCATTTGGCGAAAATACAATTGCGTTTTCTAATGATTTTAAAACCACCAGAACTTTCAAGTTAATAGGAAAATGTAAAAAAAAAAAATTCATTAGCAATTCTTCTACAGTAGTATACACTATTTGAATCAGTGCAGTAAAAACAGCAACACTCTTTTATTTATTTATTTAGTCAAATTTCTGACTGTTAACTTGATACTAATTTAGAAACCTGAAAAACACTGTAAAACTTAACCTGTATCATTGCTCTGTGGTTTAATTTAAAAATTAAATTTTTTATTACAAAATGTTTACTTGAGTAATTTCATTGAAGCAATATTGATTTAATTGAAAAATTCTTAAAGTAGCACAACACTGTTTTCATTTAATTTAACTTTTTTTGTTCATTTAGCAGTGCATTCTTTAGGATAAGCTTTTGCTGTGGTAAACGTGAAATTACACAAATATTGGTATTGTCTACTAATATGTTGCGATCGTACAATGTTATAAACAAATAAAAATAAATGTTATGCACCAACCTGCATTGTTCATCCATCCCTTCATCATCCTTGCTGATATCGTCACTCATATAATATTTGAAACATGACTGTAGGAAAAAGGCATGCATGTTAATGAGAGATAGAAGCGCATAATTGGCTGTAACAAGTGAATCTGGCGTCTACCTTGCAGATAAGAACATGCAGTGCAGGATGTTGAAAGATGGAATCCCTCTGAAAATGATTGACTTGTTGTCCACATGCTGTGCAATTAAATATCTCCTGGAGCTTCTCGTCTGTCAGAGATTAAAAAATAAATGAAGATAATAAAACAGTAATACTGCAAAGTTATTAATTAAAAATACTTAGACTCTTTAATATTCTAGCAGTTTCTCTCAATCCTGGTCCTGGAGCAGCCCCAAAACTGCAGATTTTGTATGCATCTGTTAGTTGAAACACTATAATGTTCTTAAGTGCACTACTGATGATCACGTCGATTTAATTGGGTGTGTTTAGGGTTTTTCACACTTGGTCCTTTTCAGTTCTTTTAAAGAGGACTCAAGTGTGAAAACACCCTAAGATTAGATGTACTTCAGGACCAGGGGCCTGATGTATAAATGTTGCGTACACACAAAAAAAGCATAGAAATGTGCGTACGCAATATTCCACTCACATATCGGGATTTATAACAAATAAACCTAGACCTTCTTTTACTGGAGTGAGCGAAGTAATGAAGTAAAGAGAATTATTTAAACTCTGTTTTACATCTGATCTGCACATTTAGATTAAATATGCCACTCTCGTTAATGAAGCACTGAAATTTCAATCATTATCCACAAGTTGCAACATTTTTTAAATTAATTTAAATAAAATATTTGTAGTGAATGTGCTGCTTTTGAACACTTCTCCTGTGGAATGCTGCGTTTTAATGTTTTAACTACAGTGAGGATTAATGGACACATGATAATTCCGCTTTGAAATGTGCTGAGAAAATATTTTTGCACGAATAATAATCAGTGATGTGAACTTGACTCCGTCTAAGCAGATGACTTTGCAACATAAACGGTATAACAGACACCAAAGCACATACAGCCATCCAAATAAGTGAAATTTTGCAAAAATAGAAAGGCAATGCAATAAATTCCAGAGGTGAAGGCGTCATGATCACAAAACAAAACTGCTTTCAAAATCCTCCCATTTTTCGGCCAAACAGGTTACACTACTCTATAGGGGTGTAACGATATTCGAACCGAACCGAAAAACCGCGATACAACAGCCACGGTTCGAACCGCGATACTCTCATGTCGAACCGAACGCGCCCCGCCCCCTGCTGCCCCGGCCCAACTCTCACATCACTTTGTCACAAAACTATTTTTTTCTTCCTTGACATTTGATTAAATAGTTATTAATGAGTACACTTTTAACAACTAATAAGAGCTGTAGTTTTACTAAATATTATTTACTAAATAAAATGCATGTCACGTGATTTGGGTGATCGATCACGCTCGGGAGTTTACATACGCACTTCAGGATGGCAACTCCGCGGCATATTGAGATTGAAGACCCTCCGGTCACAACCACTGACTGATACAACAGCAGCAGTGCTGATCACGACACTTGAGAATGATCACCGACACCGTCATCATCCAATATGATGACATATCACAGCTTTTTTTAATCACTGTTTTGAGACAAATCATTGTTTGATTTGCGAACATAATCCTCTGCCGTCTGGTCGCTTCCGCTTTAAGCCGGACTCGTCTCGCGCTAACGGTAATTCTCACTGTCCACGTTTTGATTTCGGCAAATCAATTTTGGCGAATGCAAACAACGTGATTATTGTTCATGAGTCCAACATCCAGCCACGCAAGAAAACATGAAATCTACCTGAGGGAATAATATGCTCGCAAAATATTTCTGATTATTATTAATGTTTAAAACTGTTTTGTTTTTTCCCCCAGGATTCTTTGAAGAATGTAAAGATCATAATAGATTTATTTGAAATAGAAAGCTTGTGTAACACTATAATTTACTGTCACTTTTGATTAGCCTAATGCATCCTTGCTGAATAAAAGTAGGCAATTACTTTCTTTAATTCCTTTCCCAAAAAAAATTCTCTTACTAACCTCAAACTTTTGAACTGTAGGCCTATGTATAATGTTAAAAAAGCTTTCTATTTCAGATAAATGCTGTTATTTTGAATGGTGGTTTGTTTGTAATGTGACATTTTGTTTGTATGACATTAAAATTATTTTTAGAATTAAATTGTACATAAATAGGTTAAGCAATACAAATGTGTTTGTCTGATAACCTTTTAAACATATACTTAACTACAGTTTGCAGACACTGAAATTATGTACATTGTGCGATACAGTACACATATTTTGAGTGTCCCTCGTTTTCCTATAAAGAACCACGATTGTCCCGCATTTTCCTTTTCTGAAGTTGGCAACCCTACTCAGGTGTGCAGTTTATTTCTGACTAGTCAGTGGAGACATTTATTTCATTTTAGTTAACTCAGGTGTGCTAACTGCTCTAAAGAAAACGTGAAGCCACTGTATAAAGTTAAGTTAATAAAGTTAAAGTTAATAAGTTAGATTATTGTTGTTGTTGTTGTTTTTATTAAGTTAAAAGTGAATCTAGTGTTATTATTGCTGGTGCCCTGCCATGAACCCTGCCCCCACAGCAAACAGAACCGAACCGAACCGAACCGTGGCTCCAAAACCGTGATATGAACCGAACCGTGGCATTGGTGTATCGTTACACCCCTACTACTCTACTAAATGACACCATTGGTTGCTATTCTGGGCTGCAATCTTTAGATTCAAGGGAATATTAGCCTAGCCTATTACATTCATGTTATTCGAATATGTGCAATAGGTGTTACATAACAAATAAATCGACAGCCAAAATTTCATAACTGATTTCTGATAATTGAATAAACTTTACTGGCGCTTGAGATAATTTACAGGAGACACGAGCTCACTCACCCGAACGTTTCCGTGGTCCGTCCTCTTTCACTTTACTTCCTCGGTTACGAAACTCCGGACCTCTGAATTCATCTTTAGCTTCATTAGCAACCGGCTCCGGCTTCACCACCACTGTGCCTGAGAGACGAGAAGCCAGGAGGTTCAGTGTGGCGCTTAAACTACACGCTTCAGTAGACAATCAATCATCTTAACAGAGGACTTACCTTGTGGTAACTTGTTAATATCCAGGCCGCTCTGCATGCTGTCATCTGTGCAGTGTTCACCTCCACTCTCATTTGCACATTCAGGTTCATCTACGGCAGTGTGCTTGGTCACAGTTGAAGATTTTCTTCAATTAAAAAAACAGGGGAAAGGTCAACAGGTTTGTTCTGATAAACAGTATCAATATATATATCCTTTTCCCTCCCAAACACTTTTCTGACTCACAATTCTAACATTCCTTCCAAAGGCAGAAAAACTACAGAAGCATTGTAATATCTCAAGTGTTATAAAAGGTAATGTGCAAGCAACAACTGCAGTTGATATAGAGGAATACAACACCAACAAGTAGGGCTGTGCGATTAATCGTAATTGATTTTCCGATTTTCGATTTTGGCTTCCAATGATTATGAAAACAAAATAATCAATGTAAAATGGTTATTGTGCCGCTGCCTCGTCCAGGGCACCTTCCTTTCCTTCACAGCGGTGCACTTCCGTTCCTCCCTAAAAGCCCAAACTTGACATCCAAATCAGCCAAATATGTGAGTGTTGTAAAATGCAGTCTACTGATGATAAACTGCAGGACGACGTGTTTAATATTAAACAGTGTTATTAGAAGCACTTTAAGCCACGAAAGAGACGCTGTTCCCCAGGCGGCTTTCTGCGCGGGGCAGATAAACTATGGGCTTCAGATACTCGCCTAAACGATCAAACAGCCTACACACAAATGTGTCGAAATGCCGGTTTGGTAAGTATCCTTGTAAACGCAGTTGGTTATGTCTTCAGTGAATGTAAACACTGAGAAAGAGTGTGTGTGTATCAGTATATTGGATCCGTGAAGCTCTTAAAGAGACAACAGCCTAATAAACCTGCTGCAGTCTGTCATGTTAATCAAACAACAAAAGATAAAATCACTCGCTGCTCTTGAAATGAATAAACTGTAGTTTTAATAAGGATTATGTATTTTAGATTTGATTACTTTATTCAATTTCTGTTTTTGTTTGTAATTTAGTTTCTTAGTTCTTGTTGTACTGCTGACTGTTTACTTGTCTTCTGTAACTGTTCTGAGGACATTTTACTTAAATTAATTAACCTAGTATTATGTTTTGCTGAAGTATCAATAATTGTGAAATTTCACTAACATTTAAAATGACCCATATCATGAAATAAGACTTTGGTCACCCACCAATAATCGTGATTTCAATATTGATTTTTGCCATAATCGAGCAGCCCTAGTCTAAAGGGAACTTCTCAACATTCTCAACACAAATGACTCTTGTCATGCTTGTCAGCTTGGTTTGTCTTTGCCTACCTTGGTATTTTTATAAAACAATACACATGAAGTCAAGTTGCTAATCAGAGCTGTGTTCCTTTCAAATTCAGGAAGTAAGAATTTCCTATTAGGAAAAGTGCAATAGAAAAATCATAAATCATGTCAGACTTGGAAACTTGTGTGGAAATCCAGAGATGAAGGCAGGAGTGTAACGGATCGTTAGTTGATCCGTGATCTGTACGGAACAGGGCCCAATGTGTGGAAAACGTGATTCACAGACTAATTAACCATCATAGAGTGAAAGTTCATAATTTGCAGGTGTTTCTAAGTCTTGTCAATTTAAACAATCAATCGATTTTAAATCAAGCTCAAGACGACGTGAACCAGAACTCAATTTAGTTTTAGTTTTTTTTTTTTCATATAGCCATTTTGCATTCCTTTTTTTTTTCTTTTTTTGCTGGTCTGAAAAATTAACCGTTCTGTGACCCAAAACCTTAATATGATCCAAAGCCTGAGTTTTGTGATCCGTTGCACCCCTAGATGAAGGTATGACAACACCTGTACATGACATGTACACACTAAGGGTTGAATCGAGATTTATGTGATGAAAGTCGAGTCGACTAGTCGCTGATGACGTCATTGATGAGCAAATAAGCCTGAACCTCGAGCTGAAACTTGAACGCGGGTCGCCTTGTGCACAGCTATGGCGTATGACACAGCGAAGGCTATTGCTCCTACATAACAGCTCATTTTTTTCAGTACTTTTGTCTTTGGGTCATTATATTTCTCACAGATTTTCTCGTTCTAAATCAGATACAGATAAAGTATCAAAGTAAAGATTACATTTATATGAATGCATTATTGAGCGACTACATGTGAATTAATTCTACCTGGCAAGAGTCTATCTACTAATAGTGAAGCTGTGGGTTTTAGTTACAAAGAAATATGCTAGAACTTTTCAGTTTCTAAGCGCAACTGAATGATTGTGTGCGCGATCTTCACTCATGTGCGAACTGTGTGTGTGTGTGTTACAATGCAGCAGTGCATTAGTTTAAAACGGCGATTAACATACCTGTACAATAAGCTGTGTAAAATGTATTTTCACCTGATAAATTGAGCATCCAGATGGTATAATCAAACATATCCCATGGAGCGCTCTCTGAGAATGCATTTATATATCATTTTAACTGTTTGGAAACAGTGTATAAAAGTGTATTACAAAGATTTCTTGCAGTTGCGCCCTATATAGGCCATGAATGACCAGCGACTAGTCTGTGCAACCCCTAGTACTACACAATTATGAAACATGCACTTATAAGCAATTAAGTGCATAATGCAGAAATGAGGCCAAGTTCATACTGTGATAAAATCTATTTCAAAACTGTCTGCCAGAGACAGATGTGTAAAACAGAAAATACATTTCTCTACTATCATTTATAATACCAATTCTCCTGAGAAAGAAACTAAAGCTTTCATTTCTTTACACGTAATCATCCAAGCATTGGACAACAAAGTTGATAGTCATAATTCGGTAATGTCAAGTAGAGAAAATGGTTGCAGCAAATTTTTTTGAAGTCAAATTTAAGGCTTTAAGACATTAAGACCTGGAGAAATAAACATTAATACTGTACGCTAGGGGTGGGCAATATTGACAACAATTATATCTAGATATTTTCTGTCATTTTGTCGACAATATTTTGGGCGTTTCTGGGCTGGTACCTCCAGCTGACATTTATTTCAGTTAAAAATGGGTTTAATGCATAAAGATATAATATACTGTATATGTAGTACCTCTCCCATATATGTACTAACTTTAACTTTTTAAAAGCCATTAATTATTTTTTAAAGTTATTTAAAGTGTAAAAATATCATGTGGTGCGACAGTCCGGCCATTTTTGTGGAAACTGTGATACATTTTATTTTTCAGGATTCTTTGATGAATAGAAAGTTCAGCATGCGGGGAAATCGCTCTTGAATGTGGGTTCGCTTTTCACTTTTGCCTTCGAATTCACATGTACATGGAGATATTTGTCAATGTCAGTCATCTCTCATTACTCTCGTCTCGTAAATGAACCGTAAATCTGACTCCTGCTGCGACGCTTTCAGTTTATTACTGTAAACACCGAAAACACAGACTACAGCAAGCCTAGTAAACAAGACTAAGTAACAATGTTGATTTTAATGTTGATTAAAATCAGATGATCAAATTCCCTGGGGAATATCCCACATCTGATGTTGAACTGAACCCACCATAAGACAACATAGAACGTATCAGTTCAGTCCAGCTATTTCACTGGATAAGAGCCAGAGCCAGAACAATGACCGCAACCCAACTCACCTCTTTGAGCGTGAAGATGAGGGTTTGGTCATTTCGGAGGAGCAACCGGGCTGAAAAAAAGAAAAGAATTTCATTTTCAGTGATTTTAAATCCACGTCACTAACTCATCTCTCCACACTGCAAAACACGCTTTTCTTACTTGGTATTTTTTGTCTTGTTTCCAGTCCAACTACCAAAAAATGCTTAAATCAAGATACATTTACTAGAGGAGTAAAAAGCCATAAGATATGTCTTGTTTTCTGGGGAAATAAATCAAAATTAAGCGAGTTGTTGCTTAAAAAAAGCAAAATTATCTGCCAATGGGGTAAGAAAAATAATCTTAATTCAAACAGAAACAAGATTATTTTTCTCACCCCATTGGCAGGTAATTTTGCTTAAGAATTTTTAGATCTCAGGACTGGAAACATGACAAAAATGACAAAAAAAAAGCATTTTTTCCAGTGCAAATGTTTTAAAAATAGATTTGCAGATCACAGAAATAACATCTGAATAAACTGTGTCCACTGAGTAATTTTTCAAGCAACATTAGCCTCATAAAAGGGTCCTAACCACAATGCCCACAGGGACATCTCAATACCTGTATATTTTAACACCAATTCAGAAATCATTACAATGGTGTGATGGGCGTTCAGGAGATTTTGAACTTAACATTGTTGGAATAAAATATATGTGCTGGATTTCAATTGAACATGCCCATGTCTTTTATACACTTACTGAAAGAAAACAGAAAGAAAGACAGGAAGCCCCAGTCCAACAAACTGAAAATCAAGTATGTGCATCAGTTGTGTAATGGATGCTTTATCTATGCAGAGAATGATGGGAAAAGCTGTTTTTTTTTCACGAAAGCCTGTTGCTAAATGCCAAGCATTATCGCCATTCTTTAACACATGAAGCTTGTCACAATAGGACAGAGTGTAACAGTAAACAGCAGAGAAACACAGAAAAAACAGGCTCTGTGGACACACACCTCGTTCATTTTCTCATCAGGGATGTTTAAGTCACTGGATGCCATTTTACCTGCAATGTGAGGAAAGCAAATGTTACAATATATCTGTATCATTACAATCGCAAATTAAATGCAAACAATTATTGGGGAATATTCTGTGAGCTCGCCCACCACAGGAGTTACAATCGGCTCCATTTACTTTACATCAAAACAGGCTCAGGAATAATACAAGATTGTAGTTATTACACACTAACCTTTTTTTTTTTTTTTAAACACGAAGCCTTAAATTCCCCTTATTAAGACAACGCAGTTTTAGCGCGACTGTCCAAATTAGACGAACGTATTGATGACATTTTATCCTTGAAATGATAAGCCTATTAACGTCGTTACCTAGCTGTTCCGATACCTAATTTTACAGCGGTAAAAGTCACAAGAAACAGCCGTGGTCGGATATTATATCAGAATTAAATAAATGAGAAAGAAGGTAATGCATTTTAACGAATTCATATTTTTATAGCGCTAAATGATGGTGCTAAATGGCCATGATCATCTCTAGGCTAAAAGGACAGGAGAGTTAAAGTTACTAAAAATAATAAATACAAAAAATTTACACTTATTGATGTATTTATGCTTGATGTGATTTTTGTTAATGATTTATGGTTATAAACGATTATGAACATTTAGTCTACAAAAATTACAAACTAAAGTGACTAAGACTGGTATTTCTAAAATAATCTCCATGCAGGATAAAAGTATGTGACAGTTGCTTCTGCAACATCTCCTCTCGCACTGTGTAATACGTCAGTGTCTGAATTCCTCGCTTTATTTCCTTCCTCACTGATATAGTGCACTCAACTGCCACGCACTAGATAGGGATTAGAGAGTCAGTGAGTGATTTCAGACGTAGCAAGAGTCAACAAGAGTTGATTCAAGGGCTGCCCCCTAATAGTCGATGAACCGCTGGTCGACTAGATGTTTTGTCGACCAAAATTTTATTAGTCTGTTCATCTCAGGAGAAAAAAACTCCACGGGAAATGGCGAAATCACAGTCCGTGACGGACAGATCGCTAACGCCAGGGAATCCAAACATTCGCCTATCATTCATCGACCTCAAATATGGCTTATCACTTGAAACATGCAAGTAGCAGCAACTTTACAAGTCTGTTCGCTCTAATGTTTTGAATAATATGTAATAAAACCTACATTCCCTAAAGACAATGCGAGTGGTGCTTGCAGGGGTAAAATTCGGTTACATAGATTATTTGCGCTATTATTAGCCGCATATTCAAGTGTTTGTGTGGAGAGCGCGCTTATACTGCATCGTTCATTCAGGCTGATGATCAGAAAATGCTCCAGCACAGCCACCGTACGCAGCTTTTAACAAGAGCCACTCATTTAAAACTCCTTAAATTATATTAACATCTACTATATAACCTTTATTTCACTAATAAACATCTAAATAATTACAGCTCTGTAGAAAATTATGATCTATGCGAGAGAAGTTCTGTATAGACGCACAGATAAAAACAGCGTTCTGTCAGCAGGTATTTTATAATCTAGACCGGAAAAAACATGATTAATAATTCTGATAACATGCCAGATTAGATGGACTCTGTAATTGCAATGATGCATTCATTATTTTGTTTATTTTTCTTTAAATAATTTTATTAGTCTATTTAACGGATCTTCTATCGCCCTATAATCCATCGCGCTCTTTAAGATCACTAAATTCGAGGCTTTTGGTCATACCTAGGATATCCAGATCCACCAAAGGAGGGAGAGCATTTTCACATTTAGCTCCGAAACTCTGGAATAGTCTTCCTGATACTGTTCGTTGCTCAGACTCGCTCTCCCAGTTTAAAACTAGATTAAAGACGCATCTCTTCAGCCAGGCATTCATATAACATTTTAAATCTTACAGTTCAAACTACAATCTGGCCTCTAGTTCATAAATGCCAGAGGAGAACTGGCCCCCGACTGAGCCTGGGTTCTCCCAAGGTTTTTTTTTTCTCCATTGGGTCACCTGATGGAGTTTTAGGACACCATTAGGTCACTTGATGGAGTTTTCGGTTCCTTGCCACTGTTGCCTTTGGCTTGCTCAGTTGGGGATATTTTGGGGATATTAATTTAATTTTATCAATCAATAAATTTACACTAGAAACAACCTTGTTGTGTTATTTTGGTTTAATGCTGTGAAGCTGCTTTGATGCAATCAGTATTGTGAAAAGCGCTATATAAATACACTTGACTTGACTTAAAATGTTTGCATATTCCAGCGAATGTATATGCTTATTCCATTCTCCTCATTTTTAGCCTATCAAACAACACATAAACCTTTTAAAAATGTAGTTTAAAACAAAAGTTTATTCATGCAAAAATCTTTTATGTTCTCCGTTTGAAAACATAAGACTTTGTACATTTATTTAGCCAACTGTTAATTTTACTGCTGTTGCAATAAAATAAAAATATGTAACTGGAATTACTAAGATAAACTAAAGTAGCAAAGTTTTATTTATTCATGCTGTTTCGAATGATTTATGCTTCTTCTTTTTTTAAATGTTAGAATTATTTTTACCTGATCAAAGCTTAGCTTTTATTTTAAAAGACACTTTGGTTACAGTGCTCTTTATTTTTTAGGCACTCTTTCAGACTCCTCTATTAGAAGTGTGTGTTTTGTATGCAAGGAGGGAGTGAAATAACCGAAATAACAGAAGTGGTAAATTAACCGGATATGGTTCTGTAGGCTATATAGTTTGTGGGCCACATAAACATGCAAATTATCGATATTGGTTAAAATAAAAAACTATATTAGTTGATCTCTACAATTCAGTGTCCAGGAATCGTCTCTTTTGGAGAGGACTTCCCATCACTTATCCTCACCATTAGAAATGTCTTGAGAATCAATGCTTTCGTCTTCCGGAGAATTACCCAAGAACTCATGAAGTTTAGTCACCAATGTATTCAGCTTACTGGACCTGAAAGAAACACAAGGTATAGTATGCATCAAGAAACAAAGACAATAGGCCACATTTACAAACAATAGCACCACAGACTGAACTGAATAAGGAATATCAGTGTAAGAAAAGCTACATTTTATTACACAAAAAAGGACATCACAGTGGAGGATAATACTATTATAGTACCTACTATATTGAGGCAGAAACTACAGTACATATTATAAAGATAACTAATAAAATAATAACAAAATTAAGTACAGGAAGCTGAATTTACACTGCCCATTGATTTATTAAATGTGTGCTAACCATGCTAAACACAACCTCGGAAATTAACCGTAAACAAAAGTGACTTTGCAGAACGTAAAAACGTCAATTTAGGTCTAAATAAACATGTTTAGCTGAAATGAAAACTAAACACAAACAATGACCGAAAAGGAAAGCCGTTATTAACGTGAGGAGAGTTTTAGCGGTCTCTGTTGATTGGCAGGTGGCGTCATCACGGAGCCCGTCTCCTATTAGCGCGAAACACAACAGCCGGTAACAGGACGGAAGACACGCACTGATAACAGCGAACATAAACAAACCGGGCAGCTCGTGTGCCTCACTTTAAGAGCAAGAAACATGCCACCAAACCAAATACATGAATAAGACAAGAGAGTGGAAAAAAACAAATCGTCTCGCTACAGATAACTGTTATTCATGATGTTTTGGCTACTTGTTTGACACTGACTCTTATCCACTGATTCATTTTCAATACACAAGCTGATGTTACAAGAAAACACAAGAGAGAAAGACACAACAATAATACACACATCCCCTAAATCTACGCCAAAACAGCCATTTTAAATGAAGTACTGAGAATTTGGTGGAGAAAGGCCTAGTTTTTGCACATGACCAATGCAGCTATATCTGCACAACAGGGTGATTAATGAAAACTACTTGTAAAACAAAAGCAAGGCACTTCATTATGATTTCATTCATCATAAAATATCCTTATGACGCCCCCTAACTATTCACAACACTTGCGCATAGATGTAAAGTGCACAAATGCACGCGCGTAATACCCGGCTGCATCCCTACACCTACCTGAAGATCTCAATGCTCAACTCACGCGCAGATCTTCGAGATGTCACTGTTGAGGCCCCGCGAGGAAAGCTGATTTTTCATTCGATCCGGTCAATTTTCACGTGTGTGGTAAAAGTAAATTGTGTTTTACGCCGATCAGGACAGACAAAGCGAGAGCGCCATCTTGCCGGATGGCTCGAGACGCGCTAAAATGGCGCACGCGAGACTCCTCGCATTCTGCGCGCGCGCTCTGTGAACACACTGGACGCGGCGAGTGGTCACATGCAGTTCACTTTTGACACGACAGTCCCGCGTCCTCTTTGCGTGCTCACTGAATGCATTTTTAAAATGCACAGAAAGATAATATATAATGCATGTAATGCAAAGAAAGTGCAGCATGGAAGGGGGAACTAGGGCATGAGTTCTATGATGCATTCCGGACAAATGCTTGCTGTTATACCGGCGCGTGCTATAATAATAAATGTGCAGAAATCACGGCATGCATTTTGTTTCATATTATGTTATGACCCCAATATGCTTAGCATACGTGCTATTGCAGTTTGTTATGCAAGCATCATAATGCAGACTTTGCACTTCAGACAGACTCGTAGTTCATACTACATACAGACTACATGCATGTGGAGGAGAGGAGTGTGTGTTCTCCGCCACATGTGTGCATGATCGCATCCTCAGTAGTGAACATACCTGCAGATGTCGGTGGTCATTTCGTCCCCTTTTTAAACCTGCGACCTCCTTTAAAATATAATGCTTTTTATTTTTATTTTACTTTTTGAAATTAATTTCACCCCTAGACGCAGACATGGATTGCTTGATATTAAACAATGCCAGGATCCATGTTGCTATGGTGGAGCTCCATGCAGCTGATTGGCTCGTTTTATCTGATAAGTGTAAACCAGGAAGAGAAACTCCCTGCTTTACAGATGCATTCTTCATTTTACATTTAAAATATAATATAATATATAATATATATATATATACTAAGCTGGTCTGCCATTGCAATGACTTTGATCCCTAATCTGTGTGAAAATTAATCATTTTGCAAAATTGCATCAACATGAATACAAAGAAACTTAAGAGCGAATCCGGTAAAAGAAATGATTTTATTTTGAAGCAAATAACAAAAACAATGACATTCATTTACATCTGATTGAAAATCATATTTTATGCATGTTCACTGGAAGTTTAAACGAAAGCTCTTCTCCTGTTCCTTGCTGCGGCTCTCACACACCTTTGAGACCTCCTCCACTCGCCTCTGGAGTAACACTGCACAGAAAAAGTGCACGTTAAACATGATGCAAAGTAACATTTCATAATGGACTGGCAATTTATTTGTATTGTGTCTATGGGTGTGTTCACACTTGTAGTTTGGTTCACTTGGGTCCAAAAAAAAAAAAAAAAAAAAAAAGTGTCCTGGTCTGCTTATTGTTCACATTGGCATTTTAACACCAAACCTAAAGGCATAGGGATACGTTCACAACCTGATTGGTCAGCTTTTATTACATATATTTTGCGATGGAACTTACTGAACATCCAAAACAATGCTGTGTTCTGGGATAACCGCACTCGTTGTATGAGCGTAGCTACATATGATGGTATTTTGACCAGCTGAGAACTTGTGAAGAGCTTATAAAATGTGTAAATGAGTCAAAACAGCGACAGGAATCCCTCCGTCACACACACAAACACAGATCTGCTGTGAGGAGACGCGGTTCAGACGCCTGAACCGAACTGTGATGGGCAACATCACGACTATGACGAGAAAAAATAGCTTAAGCATTCTTGCCTCTGTAGGGCCATATCTTCCTGTTTTTGGTTCGTTTTCATGTCTTTGGTCAGTGTAGCATTCATATTTCATTCGAACCGCACCAGAGTTCAGCATCTCGGTCCGCTTGTTTGGTGGCACCAGGGTTCAGATGGCAACATTCACTTATTAAAATGAACCACACTAACAGAGCAATCGCACCAGGGCTCGTTTTAATCCAAACATGCCAAGTGTGAACAAAAGACTCCATAAAAAGACTCCTCTAAATCCAAGAAGATACTAACCAGAGTTTTGTTCTACCCACTGTAGGGAGTCCATGTGTGCATTCAGGATTTTGCAGATCTGCTGAAGCTGAAAAAAAAAAAAAAAGACCCTTCATTCTTTGCCCAGATCGCATGACGATTCATAAAAAGCATTTCTCTATCAAATATGGGTCATGTTTTGCATACCGGGTCAGTGGTGTCTCCAGGTCCGCTGGATGTGTTGAGGTGTTCAATAATCTCTTTCAGATCTTGGGACATTCTCTTGAGTTGGGCATCCACATTTTCTGCCAACTTGTACCTGGATAAAAGAGATCATTCAAACACTCAGTGACGTCACAGTGCATGCAGAAGAAACATGAGCGGACTGCTTTTGTTCTTACGTTCTTTCTCGCTCTTCATCTGCATTCTGCATGTAAATGGTTCCGCTTTGCTCTTTCACAGACTCCTCTAGCGGACTGAGAAGATCCTCCAGCTCCTTCTGCTGGGACAGGATGAAGTCCAGCTCTTGATCCAGCCTGTGGTACAAGCACCGAGATATGAGTAACTCAAAGTTCACATCAAACACAGAAAATGACAGTATGCCTGCTGTCGGGTGATATCTTAGACGGTTCGTTTCATGCAACTTAATGAGCACGACTTATTACTCGGCTCTCTGGAATACTTGACTGTGACTGGTCAAGTGCTGTATTGTTTTCAATATTTTTGTATAATTAGCACTACATAAACAACAAATGACAAAGGAAAATCACTCAGTGATCTTGCCAGAATGACTGAAGTAGCTTTAATAAAGATTGATCTATATTTAATGTGTACAGTGAGACTATGCAGTGTTATTTTACATTTGATTATTCTATTTTTTGTTGTAGGCAATTACTTATCTAAATACCATTGTTAGTACATCTTCATGAAAAATCTAAATACCATTGTTAGTACATACAACATTTATTTGCATTTCTTTGTGTTTTGTTTGTAATTAGTTTCTTTGTTCTTATTGTATTGCCGACTGTTTTCTTGTCTTGTGTAGAGTGAGTATCTTTTTCTTACATTAGTTAACCTAATAGTTTTTGCTGAAGTATAGATAATTGTGAAACTTCACTGATATTTAAATTGACTCGTATCGTAAAATAAGACTTTGATCATATCACCCACCAATAATGGTGTGAAATAATCGTCATTTCAGTACTGACCAAAATCTATCGTGATTATGATTTTTGCCATAATCAATCAGCCCTACAATAATATAATAATTTTATATGCTTTCTTATTATGTACCTCATGTACATTCATAAATTTAAATTTGCATATAACTACATCTGTAAATAGAATGTATACATACGTTATTCTGTCTTGTGTATTTTCTATATGTTGTATTACTGTATTGTATAGTATTATATTCAATTGTATTGTCTATTCTTTATTATTGTGTTATTTTCTTTCTACTGCCTTATCTAGATCTATGTCTGTACTTTATTCTGCACTGGAAGCTCAACCCGTCACCAAAACAGATTCCTGGTGTGTGTGAACATACTTGGCACTAAAGTTTATTCTGATTTCCTGCTGTGCTAGCTTCTCTTATATCACTCAGTGCCGTCTCACAATAAATGATCTCAACAATAAGTAGAATAATGTAGTCAGCCAGTCACTGCAAAAAATAAATTAAAATAAACACCTTCATTTGACTCCTTAACCTTTAGCTTTGTGTTATGGTCCTGATCACACTTTTGGGATTTGTTTTGTAATAAGGACTGGATGATGGAACATTATCTCTTGCCTATTAATGCTCTTCCACCATCAAACCAAGCTTTAGTGAATTAGTCAATACACATTGAACCTTTTAATCCAAGTAAAACATTGATTACCTTCGTTGATCCAGTTTCACTTTCTCCATATCTTTATGTAAAGAAGTTATCTAGAAGAAAAAGAAAAGAAAATTGACTGACTTGTCACTGGAAACCTGTTCAGGCAGTGTCTCATCAACAGGTTTGGGTTTACAGTTGGTCAAGTTCACTTCAGTCATGCCAAAGAAAACAGCCACCTGTACATGCATGAACACCTGCAACTCACTGATGAACTTAGTTCATATACACTGGCAGTCAATAGTTTGGATTTATCAAGATTGTTTAATGTTTTTCAAATGAGTCTCTAATCCTCACCAAGGTTTTATTTATTTGATGAAAAACGATCTTCTCATAAATTATAATAAACGTCACAGGTCTATCTAAATTCCCTGTAAGCATATATTCAAGCCAGCCTTTCACGATCTCTCATTCGTCGAGGTGTCTGGGCATCAAGTCAATGCTTGTTCTGTGTTTTCTTATAGTCTGCACTGAAATGTTGTTTCCCTACTTTCATCAGGTCATCAGTATATCAAGGGTTTTTCTCGGCGGCTCTGATCAAACATCTTGTTCCCCTTGATGAAATTCTTTGCCCTGGAAGTTTTTTTATGGTACCACACGATTTAAACGTACAAACGAGGCTGCCAACTGGGTCTGCAGGAACTTTGAGCGTCTTGGAAATGTTCATGTAGCCTTTTTGATGTAATAAAACAACACCTTCTCGTAGCTTCTGTGAGAGCTCTTTTGTCTTTGCTATATCTGCAACTAACATTTTTGAATACACCAAGCCGTCAGTAGGCCGTCGGGGCCTTTTTGAGCGTCGGCCGACTTATTTTTTCGGTGTGTTCTGCACCATTGGGTCTAGTCAGAAACTGTTGTTTTGGGGGTTTTTCTCGTCGGGCCATTGATGAGAGAGAAAACTCTGATTGGCAGTTCAGTTTAGCATACGAGTCATGTGACAACCCAACAAATAACAGTAAAAGTATGAAAGTGAGCCAAAATGGGATAGACAGAAGGCTTTTATAATTTTACGTCAACTTACTTGAGCAACACTGCACGAATATTTTCATAACAACATGAGTGGAGTGGAATAGAGAACGTGATCAGCAATATTTATATTCAAAACGTTAAGCAAGCGCAGTTTTGTTGATGGTTTGTATTCCTGCAGTCTTAATTTCACTTTCCCTTTTTAAGTGACTAATATAGACTAAATATATCTGCAGAAATAGACAATCGTCTTATTTACACACAGGCGCAGAACGCACGTGCTAGTTGACAGTCGGCTGTGGTCCTTATTCCGTGTGTTCAGGTGTAGCTTTTTTCCCAGGTGCGAGGAGACAACACAGTCGGCTTTGATTAGCGCAAGTTCTTTGGCGCCGGACTCCCTACCTTAAAATGTTATAAATGCTGTTTTTTTTAAACTGGATCTTTAGAAAAGCTTACATTTGTAAATTGTTACAATCTCTGTGGGGTTGAATAAGTTTGATTGCCTGTGTGTGTTTATATATATAAAAAGAGAGAAAGAGAGATCCTTTCACGAGTTCAGAGAAGGCTCTGGTCTCTTTATTGGTCATGTAATCATTTGGTGTTGCTGTAACTTGTCACGATACTAGAATTTCTAACTTTGATACGATACCTTGAAAAATATCGATATTCGATACCATTTTCGATACCACGGAGAAAAAAACTGCCACGATATTAAGGGGGTATTTTTTTTATTTAAAGCTAAATATAACAAGTCTAGAACATGACAATGAAGTATATTTTACATGAACAAAAATGTCCTGAGGTAGTGCACTTGTTCAAAAGCATGCTGGTTAATACATAAAAGTTATTTGATGAACAGATTTAAACGCAAACGTGCGTGCAAACAATGCTCACTGGATCGACATGAAGTCAAGTCAAGTCACCTTTATTTATATAGAGCTTTTAACAATACAGTTTGTGTCAAATCACTTAACAGTATCAAATTGGAGGATAGAGTGTCAGTAATGTATAATAACTAGATGTACCGCATGGCGGTACAAAATATGTCCGCCGCTCAGGCCTGCACTGGCTTTCCACAAAAAGAAATGACGTGGAGCAATTTGGCTGTATTGCGTGTTTATGTATATACCAAAAAAAAGTAGTAGTATGTGCATGTCTGTCTGTGTGTGTGTGTGTATGTGTGTGTGTTTGTGTATGTGTGTGTCTGTGTGTGTGTGTGTCTGTGCGTGTTATGTATGCGTGCGTACATGTGTGTGCGCGTGTGTGTTTGTGTGTGTGTCTGTGCATGTGGATTTGTATGTGTGTGTGTATGGGTGTGTGTCTGTGCGTGTGGATGTCAGTGTGTGTGCATGCTTGCGTTTGTTTGTATTCCTGCATGTGTGTGTGTGACAGTTAGGGTTGCCAACTTCAGAAAAGGAAAATGCGGGACAATCGTGGTTATTTATAGGAAAATGAGGGACACTCAAAATATTTGTACTGTATCACACGGTGTACGTCATTTCAGTGTCTGCAGTTAAGTTTGTGTTTAAAAGGTTATCAGACATAAACACATTTGTATTGCTTAACCTATTTATGTATTTAATTCTAAAAATAATTTTAATGTCATACATGAAAAAAGTCACATTACAAACAAACCATAGTTCAAAATAACAGCATTTATCTAAAATAGAAAGCTTGTTTAACATTATACACTAGGCCAGGGATAGGCAACTCCGGTCCTGGAGGGCCACTGTCCTGCAGAGTTTAGCTTCAGCCCTGATAAAAACTCACCTGCCTGTATATATCTAGTAATCCTGAAAATGTTGATTGCCTTGTTCAGGTGTGTTTAATTAGGGTTGGAGCTAAACTCTGCAGGACAGTGGCCCTCCAGGACCGGAGTTGCCTATCCCTGCACTAGGCTTACAGTTCAAAAGTTTGGGGTTAGTAAGATTATTTTTTGGGGAAAAAAATAAAGAAAGTAATTGCCTACTTTTATTCAGCAAGGATGCATTACATTAATCAAAAGTGACAGTTAAGATAATGTTACAAAAGCTTTCTATGTACTTTCCAAAAGCTTTAAAACATTAATAATAATCAGAAATGTTTTTTGAGCATATTATTCCCTCAGGTAGATTACATGTTTTCTTGCGTGGCTGGATGTTAGACTCATGAACAATAATCACGTTGTTTGCATTCGCCAAAATTGATTAGCCGAAATCAAAACGTGGACAGTGAAAGGAAATTACCGTTAGCGCGAGACGAGTCCGGCTTGAAGCGGAAGCGACCAGACGGCAGAGGATGTTCGCAAATCAAACAATGATTTGTCTCAAAACAGTGATTAAAAAAAGCTGTGATTGGATGATGACAGGTGTCGGTGATCATTCTCAAGTGTCGTGGTCAGCACTGCTGCTGTTGCTGTTGTATCAGTCAGTGGTTTATCAGCTTGTCAAAAAACGGGACACGGGAGGTCACGCAAGGGACAAATAAATTAGGCCCAAAATGCGGGACGTCCCGCCTAATTCGGGACAGTTGGCAACCTTAGTGACAGTATCATCCTAAACCAGCAACCCTTCGCTCAACACCACCATCTACAGGCCGATGAGTGTACAGTCACTAAATGTGCACATAAATGAATTTATTTTATACCCCCCCATGGATGAAATTCTACGAAACTTAGCATACCCCCAAAGGATGTCAAGTTAATCATACACATGAAATATGGTGCAGTTCTGAACATCTCAACTGAAGATAGGGGCGATTAAAGCAGAATAATATTGCATTTTCATTTTTTATGGGAGGGGCGCAAATCACAAATGAGTGATTATGGGCTAGGTTGATGTGGGCCCTTAAGAGCAACATACAATAAAAATTTCTTCATCCTCGGTGCCACGGTTCAGGTAGTTATTTAGGAAAAACTGCATTTTTTGGGTTTGGGGGGGCCCAGCGCGGGGGGGGAGTGGCCCCCGGGGACCAAACGAAATTTTTCCGTAAAAGTCTAGTGGGGCTACATGCCCACCAAATTTCATGTTCCCCGGTGTTTCGGTGTCCCTGGTATCGTTGACGAAAAATTCAGTAGATGACGAAAAAAAAAAAAAAAAAAACTTTGACAATCCCTATATGACCGCTTTCGCTAGCTACGCTAGCGGCGGTCATAATAAGATTAAACATTCAATTTTCAGTTAAAGGCATTTCATTATTGAATTCAGAGATGTCATTGTCTAGCTCAGTTTAGTTTAATTAGTATCTGTGTAATCAAATTGATGATAATCGCTAATGAAAGCAAATTGCAGAATTAAATAATTTTTTGAATAAAGTTAAATAAGCACAAGTTAATTTACATTTGACCACAGTTAAAATATTTACTTGTCTAAGATTCCTCAGTCAGATTATATTAACTTTAAGAAAAACGAGACAACACACACTCATATCAACAACAATACTAGGCCATCTTGGTTAATGATTCAGAAATGTTAAAATGAGAAGAGTTACCAACTTTTTCCTTTTTTTTTCAACTTCAAAAAAAGCGAGGCGCAGCAGGCGCATAAACAGCGCGCAGAACGCTCGCTGGAAACCAATTGAAAATAGGCGCCTCTCACTGCAAAAAACGTGTCAGGTGTGATCGGCCCCATTTACTTCACTTTTGCTATTTAACCAGAGCGAATGAGACAAGTGTGCGTGTGGTGTTTGTCAACGCACCTTTGGAGAGAAGCGAAAGTGACAGCTCAGCTAGTATCGGTGTATTGATACTTCGGGAAATTAGTATTGGTACCGTTCAGATATTTCAGTATCGATATTTATCGAAATATCGATATTTTTGACAACACTAAACTGTACCAGTGTAAAGATGGCGTATGCAGTAAGAGAAAACAGTGTATGTCTCTACCTTCTCTCCATTCTCCACCAGCATACGGTCCCAGGCGTTGACCTGAGTGGCCTGCTGAAGAAAGTGTCGTTCTTGGTCTTCCAACTCTGAGCTCCACTTGTTAATCAAAGCCTCCAGCTGAGCATATGACATCACTGGAGCAGTGCTGACAGAAGACAACACAAGAATGCAATTCTGCAACGTGACAGAAGAAAACATGTGGCGTGACACACGTGAAAAGCTCTGTACCTGGTTGTGATGGCAGCAGTCGAGGTGGTGGTGGCTGGTGCAGTAGATGCTATCGTCTTCAGCCCCAGAGAGAAGCCAGTAGTAACTCCAGTGCTAGCAATAGCTACAAAAGACACACACACACACACACACACACAGTCACACACACAACAGAGGAAAGTATCTACAACGAGAGCTCTTTAATAGTTGTACATTGGCCTGAATTATTTGTTGCGCGTGCATTAATGAGCGTGAGTGAGGGCACCTGAGGTCACAGCAGGAGCCGCTCCCAGAGGCTTCAGGGACAGGCTTGTGGGAGCGATGGATGCTGAGGTCATCACAGGAGCCACGGAGGCCATGGACGAGCCCACTGACCGAGCACAGAGAAAAGCCTGTGTTATCTCATGCTGTTTCCTCAAGAACAAAACGAATGATAGCAACAGAGCTCCCACACCTTGTCCAATGAACATGCACTACTTTTCCAATTGTTTGTGGTTAATGGACAAGTTTAAAAAGAAAAGAAGAAATTGGTAACACTGTACAACAAGGTCTCATTTGTCAACATGAACTAATGCATCAGCTAACATGAACTAACAATGAGCAATATGTGTTTTAGAGCATTTATCAATCTTTTTTCATGTTGGTTAATAGAAATACTATCGTCATTGTTTGCTCATGTAAGTTCACAGTGCAATGAGTCATGTTTACAGATATAGTTTTTGATTTCAAATGTATTAAATGTGTCATTAATGTTGAAATTAACATTAACCAAGGTTATTAAAGGCTGTAAAAGTATTGTTCATTACTAGTTAACTAATATTAGGAAATAAAAACTTATTGTCTGGAACTTTATAAGTGTTACAAAGTAATTTTAACTGATTTAACTGAAGTGATTTAACTGATATTGTAGACCTTACCATCGGAAAAATCAGGTTATCTAAGAGATTTTGCAAAAGCAGATGTGCTTTATATTGTTTTGCTTTGTCTGAGCCAACAGACTCACATTCAGTGTGGAAAATGTGATGCAGCGCTGCAATAGGAAATCACGCTCGCCTATGTTAGACTACATTAACTTTTAGCAGAAGCTTTTATCCAAGGAGACTCATCACAAGAACCAAAGATACATATATGGTTTGTGGGTGTAATATATATATAAATAAGAAAGCTTGGCTTGGGAATTTGACTGAAGTAGAAGTTTCTTCATGTCAAGAGGTGGAGGAGGGACTCACATGTGAATCCTGTGGCTGTTGTTGAGGCTATAGGATTCGCGAACAGAGAGGATATTGGACCCGCCATGGACTGACTTGTTAGAGCAGAGCTGGTGGGAGCTGGGGTCGCTGAACAAGAACAAACATGTTATACAACTATTTTTCTGTCTTTTGCCAGTTTTTCTAATATTTGAATATCCAAACAACATATTACATACCTGAAGTTTTAATTCCAAAGTTAATTGCAGTTGTTGAGGCAGTGGAGGCAGTTGAAGCACCAAGAGTCAGACCTATAAATCAGCAGCACAACAAATTAATACACATACATAAAAAACATTTGTATATTTCCTTCATAGGGACCAGTGTGTTAGTGTAACAAACTACATTGGGGGGGGGGGGATAAAATGTGAATTTTCAAGACCCCACTATATGGTTTTACAACTGAAACAGGAAGTTTGGGGGAAGCATATGACAGGGCTTGTCCTTTTGCTTAGGTATTAGTTTAAAGGGGACCTATTATGATGTAATGTAAGTCTTAGGTCTCCGCAGAATGTGTCTGAAGTTTCAGCTCAAAATACCCCTCAGATAATTTATTATAGCACGTCGAATTTGCCCCTATTTGAGTGTGAGCAAAAACATGCTGTTTTAGCGTTTACGTTTAAATGCAAATGAGCTGCTGCTCCCCGCCCTCTTTTCTCTTTACAGCTCGAGCTTCAGATACTCCGGCAACAACAAAACTGGAGAATCTCACGCAACCAAAATGTCAGAAATTGTCAACTGTTCAGCCTTACATGTTTGAACCGGAGTCGGACAATGATAGAGACTCAGGAAAAAGTTATTTTTCTGAGTGGTTGGTTGATGAATTGATGTACTTGTGGTGTCAACTTTATTCAACTTATCGATTAGCAAGTTCCATCATGATCATCTATAAATGGTTGCACATGTGTTCGTGTGGGAACTGTAGTAGGATGGTGGTATCGACCCATCTTTCAGATTCAACTTTTGTGTAAATTGTGCAAAATTGATTTGCACAAACATATAAGACTTTACCTAATTTCTCTGGAATATTTCCTTCACAAATGAAAGTCATCCACTGTGTCCTCAGTAGCACAGATGTCGGTAGTCTATGGTGACTTATGTTCATTGGTACATCCAAAAACAACATTTGTAATGTTTATGTGGTGCAGACATTATATCAATAGGTGCTATAGAGACGATTTAAACATGGCAGACTATATGCGGCTCACTCAGGGCAGGATCTATGCTAATAGAGCAGATCGTCAGCAATCATGGCGGGGCTTCTGGGGGACATCTGGAACAGCGTATTTTCAGACACTGCTTCTAAATTATGGGGAGTGGATGGATTTTAACCATTATAGGCTGTTTGTTTACACACACTGTAGACACACATCAGTGTATAAACACCTTATAAAAGTGAATTTTGCATAATAGGAAAAAGGCAAAGCCCACATTGGTGTCCACATGACAGGTTGTTAAATTATTTGTGTATAATTCTGTATTATTGTTCATTGTCATTTCTAAAATGTCCCTTGAGCAGGAGATGATGTCGAAGTGTCAGCTTTCAGGAGCATGGGGGAAAAAATAGATAATCTCAAAGCTAACAGACATGGGGCCAGATTTACTAACAGCTTGCAAACCCTCTTTTGCCATTAAAAAAACTACTGTCAGGATGTACTAAAGACACGCAGGTCTTTATGGTCATTATGGAAATGATCCGCTGCATCTGTGTTCTTTAATGTGTGTGTCGTCACTAAATCACGCACTGAACTTTCCACTCCCATCTGCGCTTTTTTTGGAATTCACGCTAATTTGCCCCGTTTAGTAAATCTGGCCCATGGACTAAAGCCCTATTTGGATGGGACTGGTTTAACATGGAGAGTTGGGGTAAAGTAATAATTACCAGAGCTTCTCTGTGATTTTAGTCCCGTCCGAATGTGCCATCTCAGTAATCATTACGGGCAATGTCAGTAAAGATTACGGCGACTTTTACCTTCAGTAAAAGGTCCAGAAAAATGACCTCAGGTAATACTAATCCCATGCGAATAGACCCGCTGTAAATATTTAGTCATTTCCTGTTTAAAATAGTTTTCCACTGTTTTTCAAGTATGGAGATGCTTGAAAAAGCATTCAGTTGCGTTCTAGTCGCTGCCTGGGACGAGTCTGTGGCAAAACTCAAGTGTTTTCCACACACCATTCAGATCAAAGAAGATCGAAAGCACTTGTTAGAGACACGAAAGAAACATCTTTTAGTGTTATAGGTAAGTGCCTTTTACCAACACAATCCAATCTGAAGTTGATTAATACATCGTTCGACCGGACATAACTGTTTTATAAATATCGGCTATATGTGTTTGTGCATGTGATATCACGAAGCAACGTAATACACACATGACGACAGGTGGAGGACGGCGATGCGCAAATCGAGTTACCCCTCCCACTTCTGCTAGTTTTACTGAGATATCTTATCCCGTGCGAATTGGCCATTAATATTACAGACGTCCCGTGGTAAAACTCCATCTACCCTTGTAAAGTTAATCCCGTCCGGATGGGGCTTAAAAACGAACAAAGCTGATATTATGAACTGGGTGTCAAGACATATGTAACTCTGTATGACCTGTGGGTTGAACCCCCAGTGAGAGCGCAGGGGTGGGCTGTGTCGGGGCAACTGAGGCTGCCTGAACTTTGGGCGTCCCAAAGCTGAATCCCCCCATAGGCTGCTGGGCCGCTGTAGTCTGAGGAGCCAGACCTCCGAGAGTGAAGCCCGTCCCGGCAGGTGAAGCCCCCAGAGTCATGCCTGTGGTCGCAGGTTGAGATGCTGCAGGTGTGCTGAGTTTAGGAAGGGAGGCGCTGGATGCAAAGACATAAACAGACTTTAAATATATTTTATTGAAAAATTCACAATGTGTCATGTTTCTACATAGATGACATTCAGGTTAATTATAGAGTGAAACTGCTCACTTTTATAGCGGCCTTGGTTTCAGAAGAATATCCCTCATTTTTCCCCAAGGGATTTTTTAAAAAGTCTTCATTAAAGCATTATAATCCATGAACAAGCCAACGAGCTACAAGGTGAATCACGTCATTACAAACTTTGATCTGAATCAAAAGTATTTGAAATCATCTAAAAAGACAAAGGTACAAGACTGTGTACTCAGTGAGGGAAGGAACTACAATCCCATGAAGCACTGAGAATGAAATGGAATTAAAAAAATTATGGAGAAATAAAAAAAGCTATGCAGTGTTCAACAGGAATTCTGCTTTTTAACAACTCTTTTTTAATTAGTTGAAATAATGCAAACAGATGGCTTTAACAGAACCATATACCATCGATTTACAATATTGTAGCTCACAGTAAGTCAGTCTTCAAAGGTTTTAAAGTTAAATTAATTCCCTTTTGGAGAAAATTATTAATTATAAAATTATTTCTTTTTATTTCCGGAACCCGGCTGCTCCACTCTCTTCCTTGGAATAACAGTTTACTGTTGCTTTATTAAAGGGATAGTTCAACAACAACAAAAAAACAAAAAAACAGAACAACACACACACACTTCGCCCCAGATAAAGTCTCACCCAAAAGAGAAGCCTCCCCCAGAGGTGCTGCTCTGAGTCTGGGCTCCGAAGCTGAATCCACCCTGTGTGCTTCCATTGTTCTGCGTGGGCTGTGCGAGCAGTCCTGCGATCTGAGACTGCGGCGGGGGGTTTCCGAAGGTCTGGGTCTGGGGTTGGCCAAAGGTCTGACTCTGGGGTTGGCTAAATGTTTGAGTCTGGGGTTGGCCAAAGGTCTGGGTCTGGGGTTGGGTAAAGGTCTGGGTCTGGGGTTGGGTAAAGGTCTGGGTCTGGGGTTGGGTAAAGGTCTGGGTCTGGGGTTGGGTAAAGGTCTGGGTCTGGGGTTGGGTAAAGGTCTGAGTCTGGGGTTGGGTAAAGGTCTGGGTCTGGGGTTGGGTGGCCCCGAAAGAGAAGCCCCCCCCTGTTGCAGGAGCGCTGGTCTGCAGCCCGAAGCCCGTCGGGGCCGCAGCCGTAGTTTTGGGGGGTCCAAAGCTGAAGCCCCCAGTGCCCGCTTGTCCGAAGTTAAACGCCATAGTGCCTCAAAAGACCCTGTAAATGACGACAGGAGGGGAAAAATGTGTGAAATAACAGTAGCTATGTTTCCATCCACCTATTTATATACTATTTTGGAATATCTCATGAAATAACGCTGGATGGAATCACCAAGATGCTCAATTGTGCATAAATTATAAAAGGGAACCGATCTCGTTGCACAGCATCTGAGACTAAATTATTATTATAGTGGCTTCTCCTACTGCAGCAATTTCCTTTTTTCTTGGTGATATTTAGTGCCAGTTTATCAGGAAGTGACAATTTTGTTCTCCTTGGCTCATTGGAGGGAAACGATTTGCAAATGTTTAATGCGATACTCCAATTTTGCACATAAGTTAGTTTAGCAACTTTGGATGGAAACATAGCTAGTGTTAGACGACTTTTATGGTCCTTGCTTTTCTGACAGTGGACCTGTAAATGACTATAATATGTGCAGGGATTCAAAGTCTCTGTTGCTACAATGAATTCCCATCAATTTGTTTGCAGAGAAGATATGTATGAGATCAGTGCTGATCGGGGGCATAAATGCCACACAAAAAAAAGAATTTATGCTTTAATGCCCATTTATGTCCACTTGTTTCTTAGGAAAAATCCACCAGATTAGATTCTAATCTTCAATTCTTCAATTTTAAGAGTAGTGGTTAAACACCACTGTGTGATAATCAGCGAAGACAGTATAAACATACGTAAGTCAAATGGAAAGCTAAATGTGAAATATATTATGACATATTAGACAGAGTTGCTGAGTCTGAAAACCTACTTTAGCTGCCTAACTACCTAGACCGAATGTTTGTATTGGCCATAGTACTGTAACGTTAGATGTGTGCTGGGTCAACTATAAGCTCATTAATTTAGACTATGATGCCCAGAAATGTTATCTATGTAAGTTAGTCAGCTCATTATATTACACACCAAAATGCATCTAGATACGCAGCCTGAAACTAACGGCACGAAAACGCTGCCTAAGTAGGCAGTTCACAAGGTTTTGCGTCCATAAAATGTATTTTAGGTTCACTAGGCTTTGAGACTAAGATGAATCATACTGTCTATGAAGGAAAACCACTAGGTTTGGAGAAAGCCAGTGTTTTGGTGTCCAACTAACGTTAGCCTCTCTTTTATATTCAGTGATAACATGATATTAAAGTCAAATGATAACAAACTAAAGCATTAGATCAGCTTATGTGCTTATTTAGAGATAGATATGTATAGAGAATAACATTGTTGGTTCTTTAAAACTGATGAATGCGATAAAAGAACCGATATTGTTTAACATCAGCGATAGTACAGCTAACGTTAGCTGACAGTTCATTACGTTCACTGAACACCCTCTTCTGCACAATCACATCGCCCCCGTTCTTATTTTAAAACTATGACAGACTCACTAAATTATGTATTATAAGGTGGAATAAAACACTTTATATCGGGGGAAAATACAAATAAAACTTACGTACAGTACTTCACTGTAGCTCACGCGCGCAATATTCGTCGTCACATCACATGCGCTTCCGCTCAGAGGACCTCTACTTCAACTGTCTAAAATACTGCCTGATCGAAATTACAGATCTCATCTCACACATGCTACTGGCAAGTTGGCCCTATCGAACTACAACGACAAAATAAACTGTCGCACCAAATATATTTTTTAGTCTTTTTACTTATTGCAGTATTTAGTTCAGTTACGATTACATCAAAAAGAGACTAAAGTAGCTACCATGATAATACTATGTTGTTGTTGTTGTTGTTTTACAACAAGTCAGTATCTACACACAACTGAAGTCAATATTAAAAAATTACGGATTTGAATGGATTCATACATTTTATAGACAATAATGACTGTTGGTATCAAAGATTATGAAGCAATAATAACTAATATAACTGAACTTATAATAAAAGCCTAAATTAGGTTAAAGTTTTAAAACTTAAAACCTAAAAAAAAGTTGTTATTATCAGTGTTTAGACAGCTCATAAGCATTAGGGACTCCCTACAGACCGGAACAAATAATTATATAATATTATAAAATAATAACATAATTATAAATTAATAATACTTAGGCCTATGATGTTCTTTTATTTTATGCTACATACTCTGATGGTTTATTAAGTTCATTAGTCCAGAGTTTGCTTGAAAGCACAAATAAAATAATATGAGTATCCAGTAAGTCTTCAGAAACTCCACCCTTTTAACCTAACCTAACCTAGCAGGAAGTGACAAGTCATTATTTCTATCTTTCATTTTCAACGAAAGCTAAAACGAGTTGTGAAGAACAGAAGAGACACATTATTTTAGGATTGTTGTCTATTTCTGAAGTAACCCAGATTAGATTTTGATTGTAATGGTGATTTACTTTTCAAACCAACGCTCAAAAAGTGAAAGTAAATTGTAGATCATTGGATCTTTTTCAAGACGAGGAAATGGATTCAAAATCTGCGGAAGAGCTTTCTTGTCCTGTTTGCTGTGAAATCTTCAAGACTCCTGTTTTTCTGTCCTGTAGTCACAGTATTTGTAAAGAGTGTCTACAACAGTTCTGGAAAACTAAGGAAACTCAGGAGTGTCCTGTCTGCAGGAGAAGATCATCAAATAATCATCCTCCAGTTAATCTCGTGTTAAAAAACTTGTGTGATTCATTTATAAAGGAGGGAAATCTCCAGATCTGCAGTTTACACCTTGAGAAACTCAAACTCTTCTGTCTGGAGGACAAACAGCCTGGGTGTTTCGTGTGCAGAGACTCAGAGAAACACACCAATCACACATTCAGACCCATCAGTGAAGTGGTTCCATCTTACAAGGTAAGACTAATGTCTCTCATGCTATATGCTGAATACAGTGCTAAACATAAAGAGTTCCCTTTTGATTCAGTTCACTTTGAACTGAACACTTTTGCCTCCGCTCCTCCGTGAGAGATACAAGACCGGTGCGGTGCGCAGGTGTCACTCATCAGCAATCACACCACTGGCCAATGGTGTTCAAGCGTGCAAAATATGTGGGGCTTCCTTCTCTATAAGGCGGCGTTTGGAAGTCATTCATTCTGAATCTTTTCCTTCAGCCAACCTTCTGCAAGAAGCCTATCATCAAGGGCCCATTCCAAATGGTGTTTTTGCACCCCTGAAGGGCCATTTGTAGGGGTGTTCCAAACGAAAGTGAACAACTGCTTCCCTTCACAAAGGGCCCTTCCACAAGGCCATTATAGCGAAGGGTAAATGCGATGATCACTTCAAGGAAGTAATTTTATCATTTATGGTCATGTGACCCAGCAGATACTCATGATTCAAGCTAGATGGTGGGAGAGTTCGAGTTAACTTACAAACAGAGCAATTCAAGTTTCATACATTTTTGTCATGTTTAGGCGCCAGAGGTTTTTTCCTAAAACGTTCGATTTTGACATCTTCATTTCAAAAGGCTATATCTTAAAAATGATAAAAGATAGAGACTTTCTGTAAATTAGAGAAATATTAAGGATGACCCAAAGTTTATGTAGGGATTACATTTTCCCATCTAATTTGCATATTATGACGTCATATGGTGGCGGCCATCTTAGATTATAGAATTTTAATGAAAAGTCTGTTTAAATGATAAAATGCAGCACTTCTTTCCCCCCAAAATGTCCCTCACCTTCTGTATGCTATATTGCACAATACTGAATGCTCAGGTAAATAGTAAGTAGTAAACAAACTGTGTAAAGCATTACTAATAAATGTTAGAAACAAACTGAATTCATGTAGCGGTTGGCCTTTTGCTGTAGAGATTTTCCATTTACTACATACAGTAGGCACTCCGATTCCATGTATGGGGCACATATATATTATTCATATGACACACATCAGCTTGCGATAGACTATGCATAATTCGCTAGTTGCACGTGGCCGCCATTTGACCCGGGAAACATTGTTCCCACCACTGACATTGGGCAAAGGACCATCTACATTAGGCAAAGGATTCACCGTTTGTGCTTGGTGTACGGCTATACTTTCACTTTCAGAATCACCGTCATCTTCTGAAGGCAGATATTCCCCTTCAGAATCAGGGTTCGCGAATAGAAGACCCAACACTTCATTGCGTGTAAGCTTTATTGATGCCATTAGATAATAATAATAATAATCTAATGCAAATACTCGTTGACAATATTGCTCTGATAAAATGGCTCACTCGCACACTAACTCCCCTTTTGTTCACACTGATTCAATGCGCTCTAGTTCAAAGATTTTGTATAGAATTATGATGTTTTTTTGAGTCGGGTATGAAGTATGACATGTCTGCCATCTAGTTGAGGGGAGGTCGAACGTAATTTGACACCCTATTTGACAAAATCGACCGTGGCGCCTATAAGCTGTCCTTTCTGCTGCTGCTCAGTGCGAGCATAAACTGGTGGTGAGACCAAGATAGCCGTGGCCGAAGCATCGTCATGGCTCAAAGAGTCAGAGGCCCGCCCTGACAGGGACAGCAGGCCAGGCTGCTTTCCTGACGCTGTCACTCAGGGGAGGAAACCTGCACCCAGCGCCGAAAACGAGCTTCTGAAGAAGTCTGGACTTGGTCAGAAACGGAGAAGTCGTGGCAAGACAGACATTCTCCACCGTCACTTTCTCTTCAGGACGGACAACACGACAGTGGTAGAATTTATAAATCACCAAGGAGGTGTGAGCTCGCGGCCTCTGCTGCGGCTAGGGAAGGACCTTCTTCTGTGGGCAGATCAACACCTCCTCTCCATTCAGGCTTTACATGACCCGGATGCCTAAAAATCGGTGTGGACATGCAATCAAGGGGCGGGGTGATCCACGGAGAGTGGAGACTACACCCTTTGACTGTCAATATGATTTGGAGTGCATTCAGAGGGACAGAGGTGGATCTCTTTGCATCCACGGAGAACACTCACTGCCCGCTGTTTTATTCGTTGACACATTTATTCGTCTCCCCTGGGGGTAGATGCACTCGCTCACAGCTGGCCAAAAGCACACCACAAGTTTGCCTTTCCTCCAATGAAACTTCTGCCTTGTGTGCTTTGCAAAATCAGCGAGGAGAGAGAATCAGTTCTGTTAGTGGCACTGAAATGATCCAACCTGCCGTGGTTCCCAGAACTGGTGGAGATGCTGACAGCCCCTCTGTGGACTATCCCCCTGAGGAGAGACCTCCTCTCTCAAGCACCCCCTCCCTCATGATATGGAACCCCAACAGAGTCATGAAATCTCCATGTCTGGCTGCTCGACGGAGCTCTCCAGCCTCAGATGTGGTCTCTCAGAGCTGTTGAACAGTATCTCTGAGCTCAGGGCTTCTTCCACAAGGTGTCTTTTGTTGTGGCAAAATTTCTATTAAATTATCATCACTGCGTAAGAGACACTCTGAATCATATGGTCTTTTAAAAGTATTTATTCTTGCAAGAAGGTTCAGTCTACCACACAGAAGTTACGCTGTAGGGTGAGTGACACACAGGCAGGAAGAGATGGGCCTTTATACCCTGTTTCAAGGTTCCTTCCCAGTGGCTGTTTCTTTGACCCATATAGATAAGGGACCCATTGCTGTTCAAGTTTCTGTACCTAAAGACACAAACTGTCAGATACTAGGGTCAAAGATCCTGTCCCATATGTTACTGAAGCGTCACACCAAGCCCCTCCCCAGGCACGCACATACATATATCTTGTTTCACACATTGACAATATAGACACGTGACACATTACTTTGCAATATATGTTGAAGATCAATGGAAATCAAATGTGTCCATTACACTTTACACACATAAATTGAGAGTTTTCACAAATTGGTGCAGATCGTGGGTAGAAGACCCATTTAACTGCCCAACACCAATATTTATTGCCTTCCTTGTTAGAGGCCGTATGCCATCCACAGTGAAAGTGTATGTGGCCGCTATAACAGCATTCCACGTGCACATTGATAATCGCCGGTAGAAATTACCTGGTGGTACGATTCTTAACTCTTTCCCCACCATTGCAGTGGTACAAGAAAAAGTCTGTATCCTTTAAGAAGACCATGATTTTTATGCAGGACAATGCTCCATCGCATGCATCAATGTACTAGCCAGTAAATGTCTTAAAAATGAAAGAATAATGACATGGCCCCCTTCCTCACCTGATCTAAACCCTATTGAGAACTTGTGGGCCCTTCTTAGACGGGAGATTTACGGTGAAGGGAAACAGTACACCTCTCTGATCAGTGTAGGGGAGGCTATGGCTGCTACACAAAAAGTTGATCATCAAGATCAAGAAACTGACAGACTCCATGAATGGACAGCTTATAACTGTTATTGAAAAGAAGGGTGGCTATATTGGTCACTTATTCGTTTCTTTAAATGTCAGAAATGTTTATCTGTAAATTGAGTTCACTTTAACAGATGAAAATAAACAAGTGAGATGGGAAATTTTTCATTTTTCGGCATAATAATTCTGCACACTAAGAGTTGCCCAGTAATTGTGCACACATAGATATTGTCCTAAGAAAGCCAAAACCTCACTTTTACTTCCTTAAATATTCAGGTTTGAGGTTTCGTCCCCTTGGAATTATAAGGTTCTATCTGCGTTCTGAGCAGTTTTGAGATATTGAGCTTCAAAGTTTTTGCATTACATATAGGAAAATGTATATGGGGAACAAGTTTCTTTCAAACATGAAAATAACAGGGACCCTAAATGTATTCTAAATATACAATATCAAAATCCTCTCAGATTTGTAAATGGGGATTTTTGGAATGGGTCAAATGCAGATAGAACCTTCTAATTCTAAAAAAACACTTTTCGCTTAGAATTATAAGGTTCTATCTGCCAAAACATTATTTGAACACTAAATATAAAATTATTAATGTTGTAACAATGTCTCAACATGTGTTAGAAAGTAAAATTTGATCCTTTCTATGACATTTATTTCATATTTTTAGCACTTCCATGTATTTAGGACATTTCAAATTAAGCAAGGTAGGTCTAAATATTTTGTCCAGTGCAGATGTTAATTTTTGGTACTAATTTGGTGGGTAATTAAACACATTATTGCAGAAATTGTTACTTTAATCTTTTTTTTGTTTAGACAAAAAGCAGCTACTGTAATATATCTGAGCAGGAATACATCTTTATTCCACCTAAAGTGGGCCAGGTAAAATGGCTTTCTCTCCAGACATCAGTATGACTGAAATAACATGCTAACGTTTATTGTTGTAATTAAGACCCCATCAATTAAATTGTTGACTATTTCACCTTTAAGGCTTAATATTGTAAAAATTAAGACATTTTAAGACTTTAAAAACTGCAAGAAAACAGACATGCATCAGCAAATTAATTCATAAAGTTTAATAATCATTGAATAATGATTCACTGACTATATAATCACAAAAAAGGTCTCATTTTTTCATTTTTTCAAGGTCTCAAAAACTCATTTTTTAAAACACAGAACTATAATACTCTCTGTGACTCATTTTTTAAAACACAGACTTATACTCTCTATGACTCATTTTTTGATTGGTCCTCTTCTGTCCATTCGAAGTGCTGATTGGCTCACGCAGATAGAACCTTATAGAGCCAAGTTAGAGTTCGACTTTGTAGATAGAACCTTTTTGTTTTTTCAATAAAAAGTCCCAAAATGTACACAACTTGAAAAAAAACATCACATAATGTAAATAAGTTGTCACAGAATAAGAATATGTGAATAACTCAATTTTGACAAAAATGTCAGATAGAACCTTATAATTCCAAGGGGACGGTTTATTAACATTTTGGATTGACTGAGTGCACTGTGGTTGTTCAATAATAAAATGAATGCCTAATAATTGTGCACACAGTGTATAGAGAGGGAAGCCCTTCATATTTTGCGTGAGTTACATATAATTAGAGTAAAGGATATGCGTATTTGGCGTGCTGTCCGAGGGGAATTTGGCCTGAACCCAGAGTACTCCCCCATCCCAGGTTTGGGATAGGACTAGTAAGTGAGGAGATGGGGTGCTGGAGTGATGCTGGAAAACTGTCATAGAATAGTGGTAAAAACTGCTGTATATAACTTACACCTCCTGATGTTAACTGAGTTGACTGGATGAGCTCCTCCCATGACAATTAGGTTAATTATCTGAACGTGCTTCTCCCGAACTTTGTAAGTAAAACATAATTTAAAAATAGAAATGTCATGGGTTATAATTTTTTTTTCATTAATAATATATGATTTATTACAAGACACGCCAAAAATGATTAATACTAACATTCTTTCACTCTCTGTATTTTTATTTGCACAACCACTAATTTAGAAATGCGTGGATATAATAATTAAGAATTGGCCATTGCAAAAAACACATTTGTTTGATGAAAACATGATTTCTTGATGTTCATCCTTTCCAAATTAAATAATTAAAAAAAATATATGGCCTGCCATTTTCTGGCACAAATGCTTCCTGAGAATGACCCATTCAACATATAAATAATATAACAATAAAAACATCCAAGCATACAATGTTTAAACCTCTTAGAGCTGCATAAGTTTCACAGATTTTCATCTTAACCTGTAGGAGGAATTTAATACAGCACTGACGTCCTTACAAAACAAGCTCAAACATGGAGAAGAAATGAAGAAAAAGTGTGATGAAACAATTGAACACATCAAGGTGAGGATATAAAGAGTTAAATACTCAACATTCACACACAGAGATTATTATTGACATTAGTGGAGTGTGTGTTCATACAGCGCTGACTGAAGTGAATGTGATTTGATTTCAGTCTCAAGCTGAGCACACAGAGCGTCAGATTAAAGAAGAGTTTGAGAAGCTTCATCAGTTTCTCAGAGACGAAGAAGAAGCTACAATCACTGCACTGAGAGAGGAAGAGGAGCAGAAGAAGCAGAGGATGAAGGAGAAGCTGGAGGAGATGAACACACACATCTCAGCTCTTTCACACACAATCAGAGACATGGAGGAGATGATGAAAGACAATGACGTCTCGTTTCTAAAGGTGACAAATCAATCTGGCTTCATTCTCTGTGCAGAAAACAACTTGTATAGAGAAACTCATTGACACTGAGAGTGTTTGATAAGATATTAAAATGTTTTCAAACTCTATATTTTCCAGAACTATAAAGTCACGATGGAAAGGTGAGTGAGCTGCTCATATCTCTTCTCTCAGTGGATCTGAACTCAAATTCACTGCAGTTCTGACTCCTGAATGTTCCTCAGAGTCCAGATCTCACAGCCGGATCCACGGATGAGTTCTGGAGCTTTGATTCATGTGTCGCGTTATCTGGGTAACCTGCCGTTCAGAGTCTGGAAGAAGATGCTGGAAACTGTCCAACACAGTGAGTCTCAGCAGATTTGACACCAGTGCAGAAGATAGTTCACATATAAACACACACAACATCAACATTTGATAGAAATATATGAAATATATTGGTAACACTTTACAATAATTGCACTAATGGCATATTACTTAACAATTAGTTAATAGTCATGTGCCTCAACAAGTAAAGGCATAACATGATACATTTGCAAATCATTAGTTAATGATTAATTAAAGCAGACAACTGGAAGTTGAAGTACATTGCCTTGACCAACTGTGGTAATTAACGCATTAATTTACACTTTTAGTTAATAAAATAAGTTATTAAGGAATTAATACATTATGACACATTTAATTAATAACAATTCATATATTACTTAATCTATTAATCATTTAGAATCTTTATTAGTTACTGATGCAGTAATCATTAATTAATGGTTTAGTTCTTCATAATGTAGTCATACATTAACACATGATTATCTGTGCATTAGTTAAACATGAATTACTGCATATTAGTGCACCCGTATTGTAAAGTGTTACCAATATATTTAATAATTACAAAGTGAATCTGAATCTGATTATTAAATATATTTCCAGGTGAATCTGAACTGTATTTCAGAAAATCATCAGATCATACAGCAAACTCATAATGAAATGTTTATTCCTCATAATCTTTATTTATGTATTATGATAAAATAATGTTTATTGAATACTGATATCAAACCTGAAGCCTCAATCCATTCTGACAGTAAGAGACCATTGTTATGATTTATGATTTCTTTCAACAAAATCTTTATATGTGTTTAACATTTACATTTCTAATACATCATATTTCATCCTCTAATCTGATGTTATTCTCTTTGCAGCTCCATTGACTCTGGATCCAAACACAACACATCCTGGTCTCACACTCTCTGCTGATCTGACCAGTGTGTCGCTCAGTGATGGAGATAAAACACTTCCTGATAATCCAGAGAGGTTTGACAGGTATCCATGTGTCCTGGGATCTGAGGGCTTTAACTCAGGAACACACTGCTGGGATGTGGAAGTTGGAGACAATACACACTGGAGTCTTGGAATAACCACAGCATCAAACCAAAGGAAGGAACTGGTTTTCTTTAAGTCTAATGTCTGGTGTGTGCGATACATGAACAGCAAATATGGCTCAAAATCCCCAGAGAAACCCGTCACTGTTTTTCCTGTTAAACAGAAGCTTCAGCGTGTGAGAGTTCAGCTGGACTATGACAGAGGAACAGTGTCATTCTCTGATCCTGTAACTAACACACATTTACTCACATTCACATCCACCTTCAACGACACAGTCTTTCCATTCTTATATAATAACTGCACAACTTCTCCTCTGAGGATCTTACCAGTTAAACTGTTTATTACAGCAGAAAATCACAGTTAAATCTGATTATGCTTCTAGATTAGTTCAGTTTTGCAAATTATGTTTCAATAACAACACTGTAATAAAAGGGTCTCATTGATCAATCACACTTAAATGTAAAATTTAGAGCAGACTTAACACTTGTGTGTCCTTATGGACATTTTTGTATGGTCCAGGCACTTCAATGATTTTCAGGTCTACAGGAGGATTTTTATTCTTGTTCAAACTTGTATTTCAGCTTACCGAGATCCCTGCGATCACTGTGCGATGTATAATAGTCCTTTACGATTGTTGTTGTTAACACTTCCTAAGGACATTTTTGTCTGTTTTTTAAAATAAATTTTTCCTGTGTTAATGCCAAATTCATGAATTTTGGCACAAGTGTTTATTTTTATTCGAATTTTCTTATTTTACTCTCATCTTTTTCTTTCATGAATCAGTTGTACACTAGTAACACAGCATATTTACACTCAGGACCTTATGGACAAAAATATCCCCATTGAAAACTACATTTCTTTTTTTTTTTATCCCAGGGCCATTTAACAAACAAACATTTAACATTTTCATTCTGTTGGTAAAGATACAAAATGTAAATTTGGTATTTTCCACAAGATGGCGCCATTTTCTCAGGTTTGGCCTATAAAGCAAATACTCGCTTTATTCATGTTTTCTTTTGCGCATATGCAATTATTTATGTTTATTTAAATATGTCTATTTATGTTTTCTTCTTTTGCGTGTATCAGTTGGATAAATGATGCAGTTATAATTCGTGTGGATGTCAGTGTGGTTTGTATGCATGTACTAGAAAAACGGTGTGTGTGTGTGTGTGTGTGTGTTTGCTGTGTGTAATATTTGATAGAGAAAATTTCTACTGTACTGCAAATCACAAATCCCAGCGTTGTTTATACCAGTGGAGCTTTGCTGGCATTCATGGGGAAAGTTTTGTACTGAACCCAAACTAAATCTCACTGAATTCTCTCTCTTTTTATTTTTTTAAATATATTTTTTATTTTAAATAAAAATGGATTCATTTGGTAGCAGTTTTTTAGTTTAATTTTTTTTTTATTATTAAATATACATTTTATATAATATATATATATATCATTTTCATAAATTTAAGCCTCTAACTTTTTTCTTTTTTCACTTTTGTAACTTTTTTCAACAATAATCTTCCAAGAGTTTTCTTCTTCTTTTTGAGGGTCTTCAGAATTAAATTTGTGCTATTTGTGAGTTTATTTTTTGACACAGACATTTTTGTCCTCTAAAGACCTCAGAGTAACTTTATAAACTGAAACATAAGGGTTAAAAATCTGATTTCTGTATTTTTAAAAAAAATATGTTATTATTATTATTATAAATTTGATAATTAAGTAACCATTATATAACTCATAAAATAATGAAAGTGTTTAAATCCACGTTTACAATGTAAGACAACATAAAGTGTCGACACATTTTAGACCCTTTTCAGATTTGCGGGTTTCTCAGAAGCAGAAGTCGTCATATTTGGGGAAACTTCTATAGCGGTGAATCAGAGACTACTTTAAATATATTTTTCATGTTTCCATTTGCTCAAATGGCAAAAGAAAAACTCCACAATAGAGTTTTCACAACTTTCAACAAAAAAATAGAGAGGGAAAAAATAGAGGGATTTATAACAGCAGTCAGAAGAGAGAAAGATGTCAGTTTATCCGTCACTCCCACAGTCACTGTATTAGAAACACCATCAGCGTTAACTTTTTTTTTTTTTGATGAAAAGGTAATATAATACAATAGTGTTATAAATGTACATATTTTTTTTTTAAATGGAAATATAAAGTGAATTCCTCATATTATCCTATTGAGCTCTGAAAATTATGAAATCACTGTGAGGCAGCATCTGTTTATATATTCATGCAAAATGATTGACAGAATAACAAGACTAGATGCTTTCAAACCGTTATTTAGAACATTTTTAAATGTTTAAAATGTTTAATGTTTTTAATTTAAGGTATAAGTTGGTTACAGTGTGACAGATTTTCATCAGTCAAAAATGGGATGCACAAAACTGTCTTATGTAGCAGGTGTTGAAAAAATATATATCACTTTTTTCCGTATGGGTTGAGTAAGAAGACGCCACTTCACCGCGGTCAGTTCATGGTGTTGTTTTACCGGGAGTGAGCGAGTCGAGTCGGGGCGAACGTCACAGAAGCTAATGTCACTGAAATATACCAAACGAAACAATCACCACTCATATGACCGGAATTAATATATCCATAGACTTATAAAAATAGATTTCATGTTAACGTTTCATACCTGAGATGTGTTCCTTCCAAAAGCTGCTTCTTCCAAAAGTGTTTGATTCTGGTGCCGTTGGCCGCCGCGGTACCGCGCAATTTCAAAATTCAAATCGCAGCAATCCCACAATGCTATGCGGTGGCTGTAAAATAATGCTTCTACAATGTAGTTACAACAAAATGACAGGACTGTCCATAAATTTCCCATCATGCATTTGTATTTACAATAAAAACATGAATACAATATGTTGTTGTAAATTTTATTGTAAAAATTACATCAATTGCTAACAGTGTACTAAAGTTATGATTAAAAACATTATAATACTAACATTTTAATTTAAAAAAGCACCATACCAGATGCAAAATGATGCACTTCAATGGATAATAAAGGGGTCCTTGATTATGATTTCATGTTTTTAACTTTAGTTAGTGTGTAATGTTGCTGTTTGAGCTTAAACAACATCTGCAATGTTACAACGCTCAAAGTTCAAAGCAAATGGAGATATTTCCTTTTACAGAAATCACTTTTTAAGGACTACAACACACAGCTATGACACTGTTGTCTTTTAGATCTGCTTTACAGCAGAATTGATTTCTGTTTGCATCATTGATCATTATTTTCCTGTTTATCACTGTAAAGCTGCTTTGAAACAATCTGTATTGTATAAAGCGTGATATAAATAAAGTTGCAATGAAAAGGAAATAGTGACGGATCTTTTCTTACATATTGTGACGCACATCCAAGTGTAACAGATTATCAGAAATGTAGGGCAGGTTCATCAGTTGATGACTGGAGGTTGAGATGTGGATGTTGCACGCAAAAATGAATGTGAGTTTACAGTCGATTGTAGAGTTTAAGGAGAATAAATGATTGGATTAAATATTACAGGGATGAATTAAAAAAAAATGTGTACATGGATGAATCATTCACAATAAGATCTGCACTTTTTCAAAATAAATTTAATTTCATTCCAAATGCTTGGAAATTTCACTTTCATATTTTATATGAAAAATATGCATTGATTACAATAATCTCGTGTCAATTTAATTTTACAGAAATAAAAGTAAAATACAGTCGTTAATCAACTTGTGAGAAAATAAATCAACACATGAAGAGAAACTTTAAACCATCTGATATGACCATCAGTAAAATAGATGTGAAATAGTTTTGAGAAATCACACCAGTCTCTACACTCTTAACCCGAATTAGTTGACTTTACTCGCAAATTGCGAGGAAACCCGTTGCCTTATACCACTTTAGTTTTTACACAAGCAGAAACTAAACATGTTGAGTTGTATTAACATATAACCCTAACCTTTTACACAAGCTGAAACTAAACATGTTATGTTGTATTTACATGGTTTAGGATAATAGGTTTACTATTGGGTACACAGCATGCATTGCAAGTGTCACCATTGTTGAGATTCATATACAATTCCGTTGGATTTTCTGCTGGAAAATAACAGGAAAAGTCAAGTGCCACTGACTTTAGTGACTTATAATCTCTATTGATAACAGCATTAATAGGCAGTTACAATCAATTGATCAGTTTACTCTTGGCTTTTTGCTATAACTATTGTGCCTTTCAAAATCACAGTTAAAGCAGCCAGAAAAAATATAATGTTTAAATGTCAAAGGCAAGAGCCCAACTAAAGCCAACACCTTTCACCATCATGGTGACTACAAATGAAACAATAAATAATCAACATCTAAACCTCTGTTGATTCTCAACAAGATCTTTTGTAGACGTCTGACAGAAATAAAGTCAGTCTGTTTAGTAATAAGTTAAGCTGGTAATGTTCGACTCTTCGGTTCAAAATTTAAATAGGCCACTCTGCGCACTGTCACCTGTTTAAATAGGCCACGCCCCTCCCTTACAAAAGCTTAACATAGCGAGTTATCTCAGCTTAACATGATTAGTGCAATGAATCTTTCAGCTAAATAGTACAAACAACTAATGTTGTTTAGTAATGATAGCAGGTTTTTACTAAACATAAAAGAATAAGTAATGATTACTCGTAAGTTTAATTAGAAACAAAATCTGGGTTTACAGTGTAGACCAGCGCTGCCAACTTCTGAGTTCAGCTTGGAGTGAGAATTATAGTATTAACACAAATTTCACAAATACATTTGATTCGACAAGCTTGCGGTTTGATTTCGATCTTGATTTCAATTAGATTCAATGTTGATTCATTTTGAAATACTGTATATCAGGTACAGTGTGTTATTTTGTTTCTGAAGGAAAAACATCTGTCTAAACTAATGCTGTGAACAATAGCCTAGGGAACCATGTCAGCCGTATATTATTATAAAAAGGTAAAGGCACAGTATGTAATTTTGGCCATATTCAAAACAATAACGCGGGCGTAGTGTGGAATCATGGGAGTTGTCGTCTTCACCTCCACTGCCGATGGGAATCAATCTGACGGGACTCAAATCATGGATGAGGAAATTAAATATAGTTTTATAACCATTACGTTTGATCACATGATTTTATTTTATTCTAACGAATTAGCCGCAAGTAACGTAATGTTTAATGCTAAATCACTACATCACTTTATTTGTCGAATTAAATAGTGGGGTAACACAGCAGTTTTACATGTTCAAAATACAATAATAATACAGTAATATAATATACTTCATAGCGTAAATTCATTACTATTCAGTCAGATTATCTTTACTTGATTATTACTTGTTCTGTAAATATAAACATGTTACTTGCGGTAAATGAAGAAAACAAGACTTTTAAACAATAAGACTAACTGTTCTAGGAACACATCTTGGAGCGCTGCTTGTTTGAAGGACGCTTGTTAAATAATACAAGAAGGTGCTCATGGGTTTCAAACTTGTATTTATAGAAAAAAAGATCCAAGGCACTTCTTCCGGTTCAAAAAAGTTAAAAAGCCTTTATTCAAACCATGGCTCACTCTAACATTAAAAATAACTAAAAGAGCACACTGATGCATTTCAGGCATTCAGAGTGTGTCCGGTACAAAGTGAGACACAGGTGTGGATGTAATTAGTTACTCAGTAGAAACCAAAGAGACCATTACAGGGGGATCTAATCATTGACAAAGTATAATCACATACACACTTCATATTAAATAAAAAAAAAACCATAATAATACTAACAATAATCATAATTATAATAATTTTACAAGAATGGAGTTAAATCTAATTCTTCATTCAACCAAGGAAAAATGGTAGCTTTTAACTGAAATATCCAAAAGGTTTCCCTTTGTAAAAGTCTTTGTAATCTATCACAGAGCCCGTCTACGGAGAGCCTGGCCACTCCCTATTAAAGGGTTAGTTCACCCAAAAATGAAAATGATGTCATTAATGACTCACCCTCATGTCGTTCCAAGCCCGTAAGACCTCCGTTCATCTTCGGATGTACGTCATGTGTGTTGTACGTCACACGCATCACACATGACCAGCGTCAGCCAATAGTGAGCCTACGTGTGACGTACAACACAGACGCGCTGCACAAAAACACTACGTGAACTCACTCGAGGCCCAGAGAGAAGGAAATGAATAGTGGAATAAAGTCGTTATTTTTGTTTACTTTTTGCGCACAGAAAGTATTCTCGTCGCTTGATAAACTTAAGATTGAGCCACTGATGTCACATGGACTACTTTGATGATGTCTGTATTGCCTTTCTGGACATGGACAGTATGCCGTCCATTGACTTTCAATGGAGGGACAGAAAGCTCTCGGACTAAATCTAAAATATCTTAAACTGTGTTCCGAAGATGAATGGAGGTCTTACGGGCTTGGAACGACATGAGGGTGAGTCATTAATGACATCATTTTCATTTTTGGGTGAACTAACCCTTTAAGTCCTATTGTACCGAATTTTGGTTGTAGTTCCACCAGAGTTCCACTGGGGGCGATCACCATGAGTGCAAAATGAATGGGAGTCTATGGGGCTAGACAGCTAAATTTGTCTCTTTCACCCGATTGCCGTTGAGAAATCTCAGATTTGATTGTAGGTTTTGCAAGTTCAACATGGGTTATAGGTCGAAAGTTGAATGAACGAGTACTTATGTCCTTTCGATTTCTTACAGGTTGAGTTGTTGTTGCCCATAACACGCTAGCATTCTGCTAATGAACACTGATTGGTCAGTGAAGGACTGATTACGACCAGAGATACCGCTTGATGGCATCGTGGCATCCGAAGCGGGACCAGAATGTTAAGGCGGACTTTTTCGCCCAAGTTTTTTTTTTCCAAAGCAGCAACTTTTTTTTTTGGTTGCTGGCACTTTTATCTGCCTATGGTTATGTATGTACTGTGAAATTTACACGGAAAATAAATTGAATTTGAGTACTTGTGTTATTCTTGTGTTAGGAAATACAGGATACATATGGTATAGTATTGCCACCTTAAAAAAAAAAAAAAAAAAACAATGTCCCGCTCAATAGTGCTAAATATCAATAAAAATTGAAAAAGGAGAAAAATGCCGTGCAGGTGTGCAATGATAAATTGTTCTAATAGTGGGCAAAGGGTTGTCCTATTTCTCGAGTGAAAAGAAAAAAAATAATCTTTTTCCTGAAAAAAGATTAATTATATCTTGAGAAAAGTGGATTTTGAGGGGTATAGCTCCATAGACCTCCATTCATTCTGCACTCGTCCTGTGAGCGCCCTCATATGGAACCAGAATGGAACTGCAACCAGTTCAGAAGCCGGAAGTTTACTGAGAGTGGAAGTTCTCCCCTTATTAGACATTATCTGCTATCACTCTAATAGATCCAGTTACAGTTTCCAAACAAATTTTTTTTAAGAATATGAATTAGGGTTGTTCCGATTCCGATACTAGTATTGGAAATGCCGCCGATATCACAAAAAATTCTGGCATTGTTATCGGTGAGTTCTTAAACCCTTGTACCAATCCGATACAATTTTCTTAAAGCGTAACTCTCACCTAAAATGCAACCTAGGGTCTTTTTGTTAATCTACCCAAGGCAAGCTTTCGTTTAAAAGCATAATTAGAATGGAAACGCCACTTTTAAGTTTGACCGTATTTTCGTTTTCGCTCAAATTGCCTTTTGAATGGGAGTGCTTGGGGCACGATTATGACAGCATCAAAATCGCTATTTTTAAAACACTAAGAAGGCTCGACACAACATGAAACTTTGCTGGAATTATCACCAGGGGCTCTACACATGAACTCGAGCATTGAGAACAGTGTTTGTGTACACAGAGTTTACTAAAAAGAAAGATTTTGAACAACTCACTGTTTCCGCCGGCATTTTGTCAGTCAAAAATAGTCGATCTCCGAATGCGAATGAACTGACTCTGAATTTTAGTATTGTTTCTTATATATAAATTCTTTAAATAATTATTTTTTGGTGAAGTCCCTCTACATGTGAGCTGCATCTGGATACAATTTTGTGGTGATTGCATAAAGGAATCAAAGGTTACAGCATTTGGAACCAAGATAATCTTTTTGTTCAGTCCTTGACGCCCCCTAATGGGCATTTTTAAAATTGTTCCTCCATGAGGAATATCTTGTAATCAATGCAATAGATTATGTTCATTTTGGGCTCATTTGAATTGTAATAATATGATGTAAAAAATGTTGTGCCATTTTCAACGATCTGTGAATGTTTCATGAGCTGTATGATGTTTTTGACACATTGCAGTACATAGTACAAAAAAGTATTTTATAGATTATGAAAAAAATAAATTATATTTATCAGCAAATAACTCAACACTACTTAGGAGTTTTTCAAATTGGCTACATTCACTGTAAAGTTCAGACTCTAAGCTTTCAATTTTGTGTTAAATCAAGGCAGTATTTTTGAAAAATATGACAATTAATATTTTCGCAGCTAGGTGGCGCCCGCGTGTCCGGTTTAGAGCGACTAGTCAGCTCTCGTTCAGAGATGATCAAAGTGGTTAGATGCTTTAAAAAGCTGATAGTCTAAGCTTTAAGATGATACATATTTTGTGTTATTCCACATTTGAAAACAAGCAGGGACGGTTCCGGGAACACTGGAAAACACATTGCATCCCGGAAATATGAGAGACTTCCTGACCAATACATGCTACAAACAGTGATGACCCCATTTTTTTTGCCACTTTAGAAGGCATTCTGAGTGATTTAGGTGACTATCCGGTCATATGGGCAGGAGATATGAATGTGGTGGTAGATGCTATTTTAGATCGCAGCCGTCCGGGCAGCACACGGACCTCTAGATCAGACTCTATGTTAGAATGTTTTTACCCCTGGGAACATATGAGGGGGGGGAGGGGAATACTTTTACTGTCTATGTACACAATCCTTATTCACTCGGTCACATACAGATGAGACATTTGCTCAAAAGTATTTTTCCTCCCCCTCATATGTTCCCAGGGGTAAAAACTTTCCCAAGATGATCCGGAATATTATGGGTACTGGTCACGAGGCATCTACATATTATTCTTTTCTTATTAGTCAGATGGGCCAAAATATTAGTTCTGCGGTTTAGATAATTTGGGAAAAAGATTTGGGATGCTCATTTGATGATGAGGAATGGGGGAGGTTCACTGGTAATGTAAAATTGATGTCTAAATGTAATTGGAACAAGTCTCATACAATTTAAAATTTTATACAGATTCTACTGGACACCCAGAAGGCTGTTTAGAGCAGACTTAAAGGATAATCCTGAATGTTGGCGATGCCAGAGAGGGGAAGGCAACCTATTTCATATCTTATGGCAATGCTCAGAAGTCTAGTATTTCTGGAGAGTTACACGACTATACACTGTAAAAAAAATTCCGTAGTTTTTACGGAAAAAAACTGGCAGCTGGGGTTACCAGAACAATTCCGTAAAATATACAACAAAACAGTAATTGCTTTTACCGAATAACATGTACATTTTACAGTTTAAACCAGCATATAACACACTGGAGTTCTGTTATATTTACTGGTTTAAACTGTAAAATGTACGTGCTATTCTGAACAACATGTCAATTTTACAGTATAATCCAGTAAATATAACAGTAAATTTCAGTAATATGATATAAAGTTAATTTACCGTCCTATTGAAGTATTAATATCTGTTTTGTACACTGATAACCACCAATCACAGCAGTGATGAGAGTCACATGATCAATCAAAGCTCATCACAAGCAGTTCTTCCACAAGAAAGTTAATACTAATATATATAGAAGCTGCACAGTGTCATTCACACAAACATTAAACACCATCATGGTAACACATGAAATTTTAAAAATGCAATAAACATTAATTTAACAACATTAAATGTAACATAAACCCCTAATGTACATAACTGATTAGAAAAAACGAAGAAAACTATGAAGAAACAAACATAGTTATTTCAACAAAAATAGATCAAATGTGAAGTGTCACAGGGAATTGTGGGAATGTCAATTTACGGTTTTTCACTGTAAATTATACAATGAGTTGTTTTTTCACTTTCAAAAACTGTAAATTTAACGGTATGTTACAGTAAAATTACATTAAATGTACCGTTAGATCTATCACAGTTATTTACCGTATATAGTACAGAAACTTTCTGTTAACCAATTAACAGTTTTTCACTGTAGCATTTTTACAGTCTTTTACCGTTAAAATTACGATCATTTTTTACAGTGTATTTTAAAGATATCACAGACCCAGTATGATTTTTGTCCTAGTTTATACATTCTTAGTTCTGCCTTTAATTCATGTTAAAAAAATGATTATTACGTATGTTTTATTACGGAAAAAAATGCATATTGTGCATGCAATTGTGTACAAATCAATTATTAATCAACCTTTAATAATAATGTACCAGCTGACAGAGTTCACTGTGCAGTTTACCACATTAGTATTTTCTCCATGAGAAAAATTAACATATTTATGTCCAAATGAATAGAAATCGATTTGCAAACTCAATGCTCACTCCAAGCTGAACTGGAAGATTGTGATGCAATTTTTCCTACCGGCTTAAAAAAAACCCATAAAAATATGGCAGAAATAGGAAGAGTAGTATGCTAGTATGATGTTCTCAAGTCAGCAACTTATACCATCCATGTTCACCCCACCCACACACACACACACACACACACACACAATGACGGTCTATCTCTAAATATATATATATTAGTAAACTTATTTTGTTTTATAGTATTAAATTCTTTTATAATGTTTTTTTTATGCTACAGACTCTCACTTGATTCTTTATTCAGTTCTTTGTTTCCAGAATATGCTTGAAAGCACACATAAAATAAGATAAAACTATGTATGTCAAGTCAAGTCATCTTCATTTATATAGCGCTTTTAGCAATTTAGATTATTCCAAAGCGGCTTTACAGTGATAAAAATCCAGTCTATACATCCAGTCTGTCTTCAGCAACTCCACCCTCTTACAAAACCTAAAAGGAAGTGAGTCATTATTTCTGCCTTTCAGCTTTACTGAAAGCTAAAACAAGTCAGTGTTGTGAAGAACAGAGGAGGACACATTATATCATAGCATTTTTGTTTATTTCTGAATGAAACCAGATGAGATTTTGATTGTAATAGTTGTTTACTCTTTAAACCAAAGTTCAGAAAGTGAAAGTAAACTTTAGTAAACTAAAGTTAAACTTTCTTGTCCTGTTTGCTGTGAAATCTTCAAGACTCCTGTTATTCTGTCCTGTAGTCACAGTTTTTGTAAAGAGTGTTTACAACAGTTCTGGAAAACTAAGAAAACTCAGGAGTGTCCTGTCTGCAGGAGAAGATCCTCTAGAGATGATCCTCCAGTTATTCTTGTGTTAAAAAACTTGTGTGATCCATTGATAAAGGAGGGAAATGAGAAACGTTCATCAGGATCTGAGGAGATCTGCAGTTTACACAGTGAGAAACTCAAACTCTTCTGTCTGGAGGACAAACAGCCTGTGTGTTTAGTGTGCAGAGACTCAGAGAAACACACCAATCACACATTCAGACCCATCAGTGAAGTGGTTTCATCTTACAAGGTAAGACTAATATCTCTCATTTCATATGCTGAATACAGTGCTAAACATAGAGTATTATTTGTGTATACAATAGACCAGTATTTATTTTTACTCAGACTAAATCTCTGACTTTCTACTGATATAAAATTCTACACAAAACTTCGACCCTCTGATGTTCAAATCTTCTTGAATGTAACAGCATTGGCACAAAACATAGAAAATAGAAATGTCATGGGTTATTAATATTTTTTCATTAATAATATGTGATTAATTACAAGACACACCAAAAAGTGATTGATACTAACATACATTCTCTTTCTGTATATGTATTTGCACAACCACAAAATTTACAACTGCATGGATATAATAATTAAGAACTGGCCATTGCAAAAAACACATTTGTTTGGTAAAAACATGATTTATTGACGTCCATCCTTTCCAAATTATCAGCAATTTTCCTGCAATTTTGAGACACAAATGCTTCCATGAGAATCACCCATTCAACATATAAATAATATAACTATAAAAACATCCAAACATACAATGTTTAAACCTCTAAGAGCTGCAAAAGTTTCACAGATTTTCATCTTAACCTGTAGGAGGAATTTAATACAGCACTGACGTCCTTACAAAACAAGCTCAAACATGGAGAAGAAATGAAAGAAGAGTGTGATAAAGCAATTGAACACATCAAGGTGAGGATATAAAGAGTTAAATACTCAACATTCACACACAGAGTTTATTATTGACATTAGTGGAGTGTGTGTTCATACAGCGCTGACTGAAGTGAATGTGATTTGATTTCAGTCTCAAGCTGAGCACACAGAGCGTCAGATTAAAGAAGAGTTTGAGAAGCTTCATCAGTTTCTCAGAGATGAAGAAGAAGCTACAATCACTGCACTGAGAGAGGAAGAGGAGCAGAAGAAGCAGAGGATGAAGGAGAAGCTGGAGGAGATGAACACACACATCTCAGCTCTTTCACACACAATCAGAGACATGGAGGAGATGATGAAAGACAATGACGTCTCGTTTCTAAAGGTGACAAATCAATCTGGCTTCATTCTCTGTGCATAAAACAACTTGTATAGAGAGACTCATTGACACTGAGAGTGTTTGATAAGATATTAAAATGTTTTCAAACTCTATATTTTCCAGAACTATAAAGTCACGATGAAAAGGTGAGTGAGCTGCTCATATCTCTTCTCTCAGTGGATCTGAACTCAAATTCACTGCAGTTCTGACTCCTGAATGTTCCTCAGAGTCCAGATCTCACAGCCGGATCCACGGATGAGTTCTGGAGCTTTGATTCATGTGTCGCGTTATCTGGGTAACCTGCCGTTCAGAGTCTGCGAGACGATGCTGGAAACTGTCCAACACAGTGAGTCTCAGCAGATTTGACACCAGTGCAGAAGATAGTTCAGATTTAAACACCAGTGGCGTAACGAGCCAACACCGGGCCCTAATGCAGGATTATCAATTTGGCCCCCCAACTACAGCACGTGAAGATGCAATGTCCACAAACAGGCTACCATGAATAGAACAGGATAGGATCATAGAGACACAGCATAATAGAGATGAGATGACTGACAAAATCAGGAGTAGCCTACGTGCACCAACACACCAAAGAAAACACTGGTGAATGCGCAACATAACACATGAATTCAAAATAACTCAAAAATCCGGCCAGTTGATAATACCTAGATAGAATATCAAAATCGACTGCTGGCGGTAGATCCTTTTCCTATTTAGCAACAAAACTTCGGAACAGTCTTCCTAACATTGTTTGGGAAGCAGACACACTCTGTCAGTTCAAAGCTAGACTAAAAACAATCTCTTTGACCTAGCATACACATAACACATTATAGACTTCTATAATTCAATGTTAGGCTGCATAGATTAGGTCAGCCGGAAGCGGGAACACTTCCCATAAATCCTGATGTACTCGTTACATCATTTAAAGAATGGCGTCTACGCTAATATTAGTCTCTCTGTTTATCCCGAGGTTTACCGCAGTCCTCCGGATCCAGGCTGTATCCAGATCTGATGAAGGACCTGCGCTTGGACGCTTAAACGCTCCCTCCCCTCCCTTTACCTCTCTACAGATAAAGCATTGTCGGGATAATTCCGGTTTGTACGGCTACTTGGAAGCGATAAAATTCTGGGTTGATTTGTAGGGAAGGACTACACACCTGCGCACATATATTCAAACGCACATACCTATAGACTGAACGTCTCGGTTACTAACGTAACCTCGGTTCTCTCTAGAAGAGGGAACGAGTGTTGCGTAAGCTAGCTTACGCTACGGGAAAATCCCTTTTCTCGAGAATACTGAAGCGAAAAATTATCCTTAATTTTATATTAATTTAAAACGCATTTGCTACAGAGAGCAGACCTAGGCCGAGACAGCTATCGAGAGGCTGCTCGTGACGTAAGCACCAATGAGGGCGCTGGCCCGTCATCACGGCCCGCCAGAATGGGCGTGGCTTATGCTTTATAAGCCAGATCCCGATAAGATGCTCTTTGGTTTTTCATCAACTGAAGTGAAACCAGATCGTAGCACAAGCACGGCAGGGTTAAGCAACACTCGTTCCCTCTTCTAGAGAGAACCGAGGTTATGTTAGTAACCAAGACGTTCTCTTACAAGAGTACTCTAGTGTTGCGTTAGCTAGCTTACACTATGGGAACCCAATGTAAAACGCTGTGCATGCTAAGAATCGTCCACAACATTGTCCCAAGGGCATGTGCCCAGGGCACACATGATAGGTGGGTAATATCAAGGCCAACAAGAAGTGGGCCTAATGAGAATAACAGAAGGCAGCATAGTTGCCTAATGAACGAATAGGTGCTTAACACAGTATAACAGTCAGGACAGACCTTAGTCAGCCTGAACTGTAGAATGAATAGGTGCTTAACACAGTATAACAGTCAGGATAGACTTTAGTCAGCCTGAACTGTAGAATGAATAGGTGCTTAACACAGTATAACAGTCAGGATAGACCTTAGTCAGCCTGAACTGTAGAATGACAACTGGACTGAGCACAGTCCACTCTGTACAAGAATGCTAAAGCATTATACACAGTCTGGTCGGAACTGAGTCTAGCAGAACTGCAGATATTTCGTTTAGACTGATAACAGTCTAGCCTGTAGGGCAGGAACTTCTAGGTTGTAAAACCTTACAAATGTAGATGGAGAGGCCCAGTCTGCCGCCATACAAATATCTTGAAGTGAGACCCCATTGGACCAGGCCCACGAAGAGACCATGCCTCTGGTGGAATGAGCTCTAACGCCCAAAGGGCAACGAAGGCCTTTGGACGTATAAGCCAACACGATAGCATCAACTATGCACTTAGAAAGGCTCTGTTTCGAGGTAGCTAGCCCTTTAGCGCGGCCACCGCTATTCTGACTGTCTGAAGGCAGCAGAACGTTCAACGTAAATTCTTAGCGCCCTGACTGGGCAAAGGAGATTCACGTCATTCTCGCTGTCAGACCCAGGGAGAGCTGACAGGGAAATAACTTGCGCTCTGAAAGGGGTGGCAAGCACCTTGGGGACATAACCGGTTTGAGGATGACTTTGGAGTCATTAGGCCTAAACTCAAGGCACGTGGGGCTCACAGAGTGCGCATGCAGGTCACCCACCCGCTTGACCGAGGCAAGAGCCATCAGGAAAACGGTTTGAAGTGAGAGATACCTTATATCCACAGACTGTAGTGGTTCAAAGGGGTTACTTTTCATGACCTCCAGGACCATGGAAAGGTCCCATACAGAACCAAAGGGGGTCGAGGAGGGTTTAGCCTTCTTGCTCCTTTAAGGAAGCGGATGATAAGGTCGTTCCTACCCAGTGACTGGCCATGCGTTGGTTTTATAAACGCAGCTATGGCTGATATGGAGAAAACGGCGTTTGGGTACAGGCGTTGTATAACGGGCTCGTTGGCTGCAAAATACACTCCTCCAGTCACCTCTGTTGTGGGAACTGCGAGAGCGAAGCGTGCTGCTTTCGATGGCGGTCTGGCCACAGCGGGACTCGACCATCGTCGTCTTCTCATAGTGGTCAGGAAGACTTGGGAGGCTCAGGATTCAGCGCAATCTTGGGCCTGGGTCCCCGGGGGGAGGCGGCCTACGGTGGCTCAAGGAGCGCGAGCACTGATGAGAGTCCCTGGGCTGACGGCTGTGTTCTGGCCAGGTGGCTGCTTTTTAGAGCGACCTGTCACGGAACTCGAGCGCCTGGGGCTGAAGTGTTGCATGGCCTGCGACGTCTTCTGCACCTCTGAGTAGCGCTCAGCAGAGCCTTTAACAGCCGGGCCAAAGAGACCGGACGGAGACACGGGCGCGTCGAGGAAGGTGGCTCTGTAGGAGTCCTTCTTATCGGACAGCTTGAGTAACAAGTGTCTCTCGGTGACGGTGAAGGTGCGTCGCCACAAATTCCTCGATGGGAGGAATGGACTGGTAGCCTTTGTCTTTTGCGCCGTCAACAATAGAGAGCGTCGAAGAGAAAGAAGTCCGCAGCCTAGCCGAAAATGGCGCCTTCCAAAACTTAGATAGCTCCTCATGCAGCTCGGGCAGGAAGTGAGCGGTTCTCGAGTGAGGCGTTGAGCGGCGTCCGGGGAGGAAGCAGCCATCAAGCCTATTGGGCACGGGCTCTTCGGGCAGCGACCAATCGAGGCTGAGGTCCTAAGGAGGCGTAAGGAGGCGGAGAAGTTCGGAGTCGACGCTGGCCCATACTCCACTGGACTCTTGCAGCAAAGGAGTCTCACTCCCCGAAGCGAGAAGAGAGCAGCTGTCCTCATTTGCATTGTCCCCGTTGAACTCGTCGAGCACGGTGGGAGTGGGGGCGGAAGTAGGGGCTGACCAGCTGTGAGCAGGTGGGATACTCAGGAAGCGATACACGCAGGGATTCCACCGGCGTACATTCGCGAACAGGATCGCATTCCGGTAGTCTCTGCGAGCGGCAGTTTTTGCGGCGCGGCCCGGACGAGAGAGGCGGAGGAGTGGGGTCCACATCAAAAATGGCAGCCGCCTTGGGAAAGTGCGTGGTCCGTGTGGTTCCGTCCCAGGCAGGAAGCGCACAGGATGTGGCGGTCCCCGTCGCTGAGAGGGGCTCTACACGAGCCGCATTTAGAAACACGAGGCATTTGAAACAACGCCTCGGCTCTTTTAGGAAGATTACGTGAGTGTCGAGATGGTGAACACACACGGAGCATATGCAAAGGATATGGGTGCCGGATGGCACAGCAGGAACGGCGGCTGAAGGCGACGAGAAGACGGCCGGCTTCTTTAGACACTTGGCTCTGCGATGCAGATGGCTCGTCCCGCTGCAGTGCCTTTTTGACGGCGCAGGCTTCTTCTGGAGATCCAGCTATGTGAACACTTCGCTGAAGAGATGAAAAAACAAAGAGCATCCTATCGGGATCTGGCTTATAAAGCATAAGCCACGGCCATTCTGGTGGGCTGTGACAGGTCTCTGCGAGCTGCGCTTTTTGCGGCACGGCACGGACAAGAGAGGCGGAGGAGCGGGGTCCACGTCAAAATTGAAATGGCTAGTCGAGCCCGCAGGGTCGACACAGTCATGATGTTGCATTCCTCATTGGATGCGACATCTCATTGATGTCGCACATCTCATTGGGGCTTACGTCACAAGCAGCCTCTCGATAGGTTGCAGCAGTTGCCGCAGAGCAACCAATAGGCGCGCGAACTGCCTCGCCTAGGTCTGCTCTCTGCAGCAAATGCGTTTTAAATTAATACAAAATTAAGGATAATTTTTGGCTTTAGTATTCTCAAGAAAAGGGATTTTCCCGTAGCGTAAGCTAGCTTACGCAACACGAGAGTACTCTCGTAAGAGAACTCGTAATACGCATGTGCACGGCATCTGCATTCTCACTGCTTCGCGTTTTTGAAGTTTGCGCAGAAAGAACTTAAGAGTTTTCTGTTAAAACGGTGTCGTGTTACCGACCCCTAAGTTAATAACTAATGATCGTTGCGACGGAAGTGAATCAATCAAACTAACTTTAGCTGCACAATAACTTTATTCTAGAGCTGCTATAAAGCACTTTACTTTAATTTCTACATTGTTAAAAGCGCTATATAAATGAAGATGACTTGACATGAAAAAACACTGCTGGTGACGGCGCACCATAACACATTGTTACTCACTGCTATGACTACACACATTAAATACATTTCACTAGTTCACACTTACAAATAAGTCAGATAGAATAAATGCGTATTTGGCGTGCTGTCCGAGGAGAGGGCTCCGGGCTCGGTATTCGGCCCGAACCCAGAGTACTCCCCCCGTATTCCTGGCTGTAAAAGATTGAGCCAAGAGCGAGGAGTCGGGGTGGTGGAGGGATGCTGGAAAACTGTCAAGGAATGTTAGGTGAGTTGACAGAGTGGATATATATATACTTCTTGTCATGCTGATTAGGGTAGACATAATTGTTTGATGACGAGTAGATTGGATTGATTATTTGAACGTGCTCCTCCCGAACTTTGTTTATAAAACATCATTAAAAAGATGCTCACTTACATTATAGCGGCATTTTCTTGGCTTTCCTCTGTGCATTTTCGCTTTTGAAAGCCACTTTTGTGTTTGTAATTTGATGACAACTCCATATCGATATTGTCTGTCTCAAGTTCAACATTTTTACTGTTTTGCACGCAATATGCATGTTCACTTACTTTATCTGGGATTCGAATTGGGACCCGGGGATTCCCTAGTCCCAATTCCAAACTAATTACACCAAAATCCATCTTTGGTCGTTTCAAACATGTATTTAATGATCAGTAAAACGTGTTTTTTGTCATTATTTATTCAAATAAATTTGCGATAAAGTAAAATACGATCAGACTAAAAGTAGTAAAATTCATTGATGTGATGCTCCGGCTGTCAATCAATATCTTCCAGTCACGCAGCCCCCTGATTGCAACCGTGTACCCGGCTTACCAATGGTTACACCTGTGATAAACACACACAACATTAACATTTGATAGAAATATTGAATAATCACTTGAATTTACACTGTGAATCTACACTGCTTTTCAGAAAATCATCAGATCATACAGCGAACTCATAGTGAAAAGTATATTCCTCATAAACTATATTTATGTATTAGGATACAATAGTGTTTATTGAATACTGATATTAAACCTGAAGCGTCAGTCCATTCTGACAGACCATTGTTATGATTTATGATTTCTTTCAACAAAATCTTTATGTTCTCTTACGAGAGGTCTCTCGTACTGCGTAAGTATCTTACGCTCGGGGAAAATCTCTTTTCCGCAAGATATTGAAGCCAAAAAATTATCCTTTAATTTTGTATTAATGTAAAACGCGTTGCAGCAGTATGCAGGCATAGGCGAGACAGCTCGCGCGCCTATTGGCTGCTCTGCGGCAACTGCATCAGCCTATCGAGCAAGGCCTATCGTGACGTCAAATCCAATGCGTCACATCCCGCCGAAACGGGCGTGGCTTAGGCCTATAAAACAAGGCTCGGAGGCAGCTGATATCTGATTTTTCATCTCTTCAGCAAAGCTCACGCATCGTTGGATCCCGAGAGAGAAGCCGCGCGCCGTCTGAAGAAGCCTTTCAGCGGGACGAGCCATCATCTGAAGCCGCTGGCCACGCCGCCTTCTACTGTCGTTCCCGCTGCGCTATCCGGCGCCTATATCCTTTTTCACTCTCTGTTCTGTGTGTGTGTGTTCGCCGGCGCGACGCACACTCTAAAAGAGCTTGCGTCTTTTTCAAGATGCCTTCATGCGGCTCGTGCAGAGCCCCACTCAGTGACGGGGACCGACATGTTATCTGCGTTTCCTGCCTGGGTGAAGATCACGCAGCGCTCGCGCTCGCTGACGGCGGCTGCCCTCACTGCGAGCTACTGCCTATGGTCGAGTCACTTCCTGTTGGACAGCGGCCGCGGTCCGCCGCCGCTTCTATTGAGGAGGATGACTTGAAAGCCGCGTCTGGGGAGGATGACACCTGCTCTCTGCTGGCGTCGGGCAGTGAGGATTGGGCGAGCTCTGTGGCTCTCGTGCCTTCTGCCCGCGGACCGTCGAGCAAAAGAGCTAGCATCGAGATGGAGCTGATGCGTATACTCACGCAGGCCGCGGCAAGCCTCGGCCTCGAGTGGTCTACGCCTGAGCTGCCCTCTCACAACCAGCTGGATGTATTCTTCCTTCCTGGGGAGCGTGCTTCGCCTGAGTCCAAACCGGCACCCTTTCTTCCTGAGTTACATGAAGAAGTTGCCAAAGCTTGGAACGCCCCCTTCTCAGCTCGAATGCGTTCTTCTGTTTCGCCGGCATTCTCTACTGTTGATGGTGCTAAGAGCAGAGGATACCATTCACTTCCGCCAGTCGAAGAGGCGATAGCAGCCCACCTTTGCCCGCCCTCTGCTGGACGGCGTGCAAAATCGGCTCTACCCTCTAAAGCCTGCCGCATGACGTCAACACTGCTCGGTCGCGCTTTCTCTGCCGCTGGGCAGGCTGCGTCAGCGCTGCACACGATGGCCACGCTGCAGATTTTCCAGGCCGATCTCCTCCGAAAGCTGGACGAGAGCGGACCAGATGCAATCTGCATGGCAGACTTAAGGAGTGCTTCAGACCTCGCTCTTCGCGCTACTAAGTCTGCTGCACAGGCCATTGGACGGAGCATGGCGTCTCTCACCGTTGCTGAGAGACACTTATGGCTGACGCTCTCGGAGATGTCTGAGTCTGAGCACACCGCGTTCCTCGACGCCCCGCTTTCTTCTGCTGACCTCTGTCAACGACTTTGTGGAGAGATTCGCCGAGGTGAAGAAAGTGTCACAGGCCTTTAAGCACTTCCAGTTCCACAGCGGGCCGTGCGAAACCACCTGCTCGGAGCTCACAGCCGCAGCCTCCGCCCCCTGCCGCCTCGTCACAGCGCCGACAGGACCGTAGCTCGAGGCCTCGCTCTCGCTCGACTAGCCGCCGCCCCGCTCCGCGTGGGCCACGGCCTAGGATTGCGGTGAAGCCCGAAGCCCCGAAGTCGTCCTAGCACGCCTAGGAAAGCGTCGTTTTTCGAGTCCCGCCACGGTCGGACTTCCACCGAAGCTCATCGCCCGTTCAGTTCCAAGAAATGTGACTGTTCCAGTGTATTCTGCAGTGTACAAGCCGGAACAGCTGCCCGCTTGCCTGCACACAAATGCCGTTTTTACGGCTACCCAGATAAATCCCATAAAGAGTGTATTTTCTGGTGTCCCGGCCACGGCCGATGGTGCTATAAGTGTAGAAAAAATGCCCACTGCCCAGTGCCCATCCCTACACACAAAAGCAACCTTTCACACAGGGCCCGCGCTCATAAAATCGTCTCAGGTCGATTGCGCATCCAACATAGTAAACGTGCCCACTGCCCAGTGCCCACAAACACTATGTTCTGCATGTCTCACGGTTTCTGTAAAAACGAAACCAGTGCGCTTTCACTCTGCTCGGTCAGACGATGCGCTCAATGCAGTAAATGTGCCCGCTCTCCCGCGCCCACATTCACTCACAGACATGACAAGTCCCACGGGACTCGCCCAGCCCTCCCTCACTCGGTTAAACACCGTAGCGGGGTCGAGCGCGGGCAATCTGCCCGCTGTGATCAGCGCGCTCCCCGCCTCAAATAAGCATAAGCATAATGCCTATGTTACAGCGCACCGAAGCGCCTCTGTCGCCAAGCGGCCAGAGCGCTCTCCGCATTCAACCCCTAGCCACCCATGCAGACGCATGGGCAGCGCTTCCCGGGGTTTCGGAATGGGCGCTGGACATTATAAAAAGAGGCTATTCGCTACAGTTCTGTCGACGCCCTCGCCGTGTGGCGGCGCGTGTCGAAACCACAGTGAATACAGAAGTAGCACACCTACTTCGAGCCGAAATATCGAAACTGTTGAGCAAAGGGGCAATAGAGCCTTTATCTCAAGCTCAAAGCGAAGGGGGGCTGTACAGCAGATACTTCCTGGTACCGAAGAAAGACGGGGGTCTCAGTCCCATACTAGATCTAAGATAACTGAACAAAGCACTGGCGAGACGCCACTTCAAAATGCTCACAACCAGAAAAATCCTCGCGCAGGTTCGCAGAGGAGACTGGTTTATGTCGATAGATCTGAAGGATGCGTATTTTCAAATACAGATAGCGTCACGTCACAGGCGATACTTGAGATTCGCCTTCGAGGGCCAGGCATATCAGTACACAGTCCTACCGTTCGGTTTGTCCCTAGCATCCCGTACATTTACGATGTGCATGGACGCAGCGCTCGCACCCCTCAGACTCCGGGGCATGCGAGTATTGAACTACTTGGACGACTGGCTGATTCTAGCTCAATCACACTCAGAGCTCATAGAGCACAGGACCGTTTTACTCGAACACCTCGAGAATCTAGGTCTAAGAGTCAATTGGGCGAAGAGTTCCCTGATCCCCAGTCAGATAATATCCTTTCTGGGCACAGAACTGGACTCGCGGTCTATGATAGCGCGGCTGTCATCACAGCGCGCTGGACATTCAGCGCGCAGCGAGCTCTTTCCGCTGTGGCGCGACCGTCCCGCTCAAGAAATTCCAGAAGATGCAGGGTCTCATGGCCTCAGCATCATCAGTTCTCCAGCTGGGCTTGCTCCGCATGCGCCCTCTGCAGTTCTGGCTAAAAGCGTGAGTACCGCGCCGAGCGTGGGCGTCCGGTCTGCTTCATCTCAAGGTCGATCAGACATGCATCTTAGCTCTGAAACCTTGGAAAGCGAACGACTGGTACCAATCAGGTGTAAGCCTGGGGACTTCCTCGAGGATGAAAGTGGTGTCAACAGACGCCTCCACCTCGGGATGGGGAGCGCTGCTCGAGGGCAGACCGTTCTTCGGCCAATGGTCAGAACCGGAGAAGCTTCAGCATATAAACTGCCTGGAAATGTTGGCAGTGGACAACGCGCTGACGCGTTTTCGTCCCCAAATAAAGGGTCACCACGTCTTGGTCCGCTCGGACAACATGTCGGTGGTGTCCTACATAAATCGCCAGGGCGGTCTCAGATCCCGAAACTTATACAGGTTGGCGGAACGCCTTCTGGTATGGGCTCAGCGCAACCTGCGCTCGCTGAGAGCGGTGCACGTGCCTGGGCTGCAGAATTTGGGGCCAGACAGGCTGTCCAGGAACAACGTTCCAGCGGGCGAATGGTCTCTACACCCACATACAGTCGAACTGTTGTGGGAGAGGTTCGGCAGAGCGAAAGTGGACCTGTTCGCGTCTCACGAAAACGCTCACTGTCCGGAATTTTTCTCCAAGAGCAGGAACGCGCTGGCCCAAACATGGCCGCGCTGCCCGCTCTATGCTTTTCCCCCTGTCTCTCTCCTGCCTCAGGTGATAGAACGGATCAGGGAAGAGGGATGCTCAGTGCTGCTCGTAGCGCCGCTCTGGAAGAACCAACCGTGGTTCCCAGTTCTGATGCAGCTAGCGGACACTGTCCCGTGGCCAGTGCAGCGTTTTCTAAAACAACGCTTGGTCAGTCAATAGGAAGGAATGATTTAGTAATCCGCTTCCTTAGGGGAGCTAGGAGGCTGAATCCTCCCAGACCTCCTTCAGTCCCTGTGTGGGACCTTTCTACGGTGTTGGAGGCCATGAAAGGTGACCCATTCGAGCCTATCCAGTCGATTGATTTTAAACACTTGTCTTTCAAAACAGTGTTTTTACTGGCTCTCGCTTCAGTGAAGCGCATAGGTGACCGGCGTGCATGGAGTTTGGGCCAAATGACTCGAGAGTCATACTCAAACCTAGGCATGGTTACGTTCCAAAATCCCTCAACACACCGTTTCGGGCTCAGGTCATTTCCCTGTCAGCCCTGCCGGTCTCTGACGAGGAAGGGGACGCAAGCTTTCTTTGTCCAGTTAGGGCGCTAAGAGCTTATGTGTCTCGCTCGTCTGCCTTTAGACAGACAGAGCAGCTATTTGTTTCGTTCAGCGGGCTTTCCAAGGGACTAGCTGCATCGAAACAGAGCCTATCCAGATGGCTATCCAGTTGATGCTATAGCGCTGGCATACACTGCCAAGGGCTTGCAGTGCCCATTGGGTGTCAGAGCGCACTCCACGAGGGGCATGGCCTCTTCGTGGGCTTGGTCTAGCGGGATTGCCTTGCAAGACATATGTATGGCGGCAGGCTGGGCCTCCCCATCTACATTTATAAGGTTTTATAACCTGGAGGTTCCCGCCTTACAGGCCAAGCTGTTGTCGGTTTAGACGTTCATCAGTTCAGGCCGAAACCCGTCCTGTCTGTATGATGTCATGTTAAAGCACTTGCGTCTACGAACGCTGCTGTATGTGGGATGGAGTGCCCCCCCCCCCCCCTATTCCCAGAACTCTCTGTGAAGTTCCCTTGGTGATTATGCACTGTGAACCCTGAGCGTTCGCTTCAGGTTTATTAGTGTTAGATCCCAGCACGCACAGCGTTTTGCATAGGGTCCCCTAGCGTAAGATACTTACGCAGTACGAGAGACCTCTCGTAAGAGAACGTACTCGGTTACTAACGTAACCTCGGTTCTCTCTAGAAGAGGGAACGAGTACTGCGTATCTTGCCGTGCATGCAACACGCTCTGGTACGCTTTGGCGATGAAAAACCAGATATCAGCTGCCTCCGAGGCTTTGTATTATAGGCCTAAGCCACGCCCGTTTCGGCGGGATGTGACGCATTGGATCTGACGTCACGATAGGCCTCGCTCGATAGGCTGATGCAGTTGCCGCAGAGCAGCCAATAGGCGCGCGAGCTGTCTCGCCTATGCCTGCATACTGCTGCAACGCGTTTTACATTAATACAAAATTAAAGGATAATTTTTTGGCTTCAATATCTCGCAGAAAAGAGATTTTCCCCGAGCGTAAGATACTTACGCAGTACTCGTTCCCTCTTCTAGAGAGAACCGAGGTTACGTTAGTAACCGAGTACGTTTTTAACATTTAAATTTCCAATACATCATATCTAATACTCTAATCTGATGTTATTCTCTTTGCAGCTCCATTGACTCTGGATCCAAACATAGCAGCTCCTTGGCTCACACTCTCTGCTGATCTGACCAGTGTGTCGGACAGTGATGTAGATAAATCACTTCCTGATAATCCAGAGAGGTTTGACTGGTATCCATGTGTCCTGGGATCTGAGGGCTTTAACTCAGGAACACACCGCTGGGATGTGGAGGTTGGAGACAATACATACTGGATTCTTGGAATAACCACAGCATCAAACCAAAGGAAGGGAAAGGATTTCTTTAAGTCTAATGTCTGGTTTGTGAATTACATTAAGAGCGAATATGGCTCACAATCCCCAGAGCAAAGCCACACTTACTTTACTGTTAAACAGAAGCTTCAGCGTGTGAGAGTTCAGCTGGACTATGACAGAGGAACAGTGTCATTCTCTGATCCTGTAACTAACACACATTTAATCACATTCACATCCACCTTCAACGACACAGTCTTTCCATTCTTATATAATCGCCGCACAACTCCTCTGAGGATCTTACCAGTTAAACTCTTTATTGCAGCTTACACTACAAGGCCGTTGAATGCTTGTATCTGATTAGTTGACGAACGTTCTAAGGTGTGAAATTATTTTTAGGGAAACGCACGGCTAAAGTAGTTCCAGGCAGGTCTTGACCGCATTCCAGTTCCATATCACTTCGCGTAGTTAACTGTAATAACGGAAAATAGGATACAATTCATAACAAGAAAAAAAATGACAGACAATTTTGATTTTCCGGAAGTAAATTTTAATATTTATTTATGGTGAAAATTTTAACAACTGGGTGACGGCAGTATTGGATAACCCAGATGAAAAAACGGTAACACTTTATTTTGATGGTCCCTTTTGAACACTCTGTTGACTATAAGTAACTTTGCAACTACATGTCAACTAACTCTCATTGGAGTATTAGTGTACTATCTGCTTAATATCTAACTATAATAATAACTCTTTATTGTGATGGTCCTCCAACAGACACTCTACTGACTATAAGTAACTTTGCAACTACATGTCAACTTATTCTAACCCTAACCCTACCAGTCTACTAATACTCTACTAACACTACTTAGTAGACATGTAGGTGCAATGTTACTTCTAGACAACAGAATTTGTTAAAGCGACCATCCAAATAAAGTGAAACCGAAAAAACAAATAAACAGAAGAGGACATTAAAAGCAGCAGGCAACAACAAAAGACATAAAACAATCAGCGAAGAACAGCTAGACAGACTCGAGGGGGAAAAACATGAAGAAAACACCAAAAAAACAACAGCTTGGGCTGTCAATGTGTTTAACGAGTGGCTTAAGGCCAAAAATACGTCTGTGGACAAAGTAGAGAGAGACAGGGCAGATGCTTTAAATACCCAGCTGCAGGCTTTCTATGCCACTGTCCGAAACACATCAGGCGCAGAGTATTCAGTGTCAAGTTTTCTCTCCGCTATATATCCAAATACAACATCATTCGGCAGTCAGAATTCAAATCATCCAACGGCGTATTCAAGGCCGTCTTCAAAAAGTTTCGCAAGGCTGGGAAAGACTCCAGTTCTCATCATCCTCCCATTTTGACCGCTGAAATAGAGCGCATTTGTAACTCTACGTAGCTGTCATCAGACACAGCAGCCAGGCTTGTTCGCAAGGCCTGGTATGACATTCAGCTGAACCTGGCATGGAGGGGGCGTGAATGAAATCGAGAATTAAGAAAGCATTCATTCGTCATTAAAAAAGATGAAAATGATGATGAATATATTTGCTTGTCTTATAATGCAGAAACAAAAAAAACACAAAAAGCCCACCGATCCCAACAAAGACTGCTACCGAGGATTCATGTTTGCCAATCCAGGGGACCCCCTTTGCCTGGTTAAAAGTTTCAGTAAGTACATCGTAATGTTGAAATTAACATTAACTAACATTAATAAATGCTGCAGACATATTGTTCATTCTTAGTTCATGTTAACTGAAGTAGTTTACTAATGTTAACTAAATAAACCTTATTGTGAAGTGTTAACGATTTTTCTTGTACATAGTTGTCCTCTGAGTTTATGAAAAGGTGTCAAGGAGATGTTCTTTAACTTTGCCTGTTTTGCAATAAATCATACTGCAACTTGCAACACTTGCTGAAATAGTTTGATATTCCACAACCCACAGCCCCACCTAGAAAATTATTCACCAGCCACCACTGCTAGTGACTATTATTAACTACTATTAACTAACACGGAACTCTGATTAAGACCTGAAGGCATTTTTAGAGTTGTTTTGTCTGAGTGACACACACAAAAGTAAATACTCATAACTCCAAAATTATAGCATGGAGAGTCAAAAGGTAGGTATCGTTTGATAGAACTCGTTAAAAAAATAAAATTATATATATATATATATATATTTTTTATATATATAAATAACATCAATCAGCAGCCTCATCAGCAAGCTCTATAAAACACTCACCACAGCCTCAGTTCATTGTCAAGCCTCCAACAGGAACAGACCATTATTGTCTCCTGAAGTCGCTGATGCATCGCGATTCCGCAAAGTAACGTATGTAACTGAACTCTGAATACTCACCTTGCACTCTTGTCTATTTGAATAAAACTGTGTTTGGATTCACTTACCTCTGTCTCCGTGCCTATATCCTGACAATATGTGAGCTGCATCTGGATAAAATTTTGTGGTGACTGGATAAAGGAATCAAAAGTTACAGCACCTGGAACCAAGATAATCTTTTTGTTCAGTCCTTGATGCCCGTTAAAGGGCATTTTTATGCCCACAATTTTTCACAAATTGTTCCTCCATGAGGAATATCTTGTGATCAACGCAATAGATTGTTTATTTTGGGCTCATTTTAATTTTAATAATATGCTGTAATATAATAATATGCTGTGAATGTTTCATGAGCTATATGATGTTTTTGACACATTGCAGTACATAGTACAAAAAAGTATTTTATAGATTATGAAAAAAATAAAATAAATTATACTTATCAGCAAATAACTCAACACTGCTTAACTCAACACGGCTACATTCACTGTAAAGTTCAGACTCTAAGCTTTCAATTGACACCTAATTTGTGTTAATAAAGGCAGTATTTTTTTTTAAATATGATAATATTTTCGCAGCTAGGTGGCGCCCGCGTGTCCGGTTTAGAGCGACTAGTCAGCACTCGTTCAGAGTTGATCGAAGTGCTTAGATGCTTTAACAAGCTGATATTCTAAGCTTTAAGATGATACATATTTTGTGTTATTCCACGTTTGAAAACAAGCATGGACGGTTCCGGGATCATTGGAAAACACATTGCATCCCGGAAAGATGAGAAACTTGTTTTTTAGGGAAACCACACATCCTGGCCAATACATATGCTACAAACAGTGATGACCCCTTTTTTGCCACTTTAGAAGGCATTCTGAGTGATTTAGGTGACTATCCGGTCATATGGGCATGGGATATGAATGTGGTAGTAGATGCTGTTTTAGATCGCAGCCGTCCGGGCAGCACACGGACCCCTAGATCAGACTCTGTTAAAACAAGTGTGTACTTCTTTGGGCCTCATTGATGCTTGGAGGTTACTTAATCCATCTGGCAGAGATTATACTTTCTTTTCATCACCACATAGCACATATTCACGTATTGATTGTTATTTTATTTCTAAAAACATTGTACCGTCCATGCTAAAATGTACAATTGGCAACATATTGATTTCAGACCATGCACCAGTATTTCTGGATATTATGCCATTGGACACTATTAAAAGATCTTACAGATGGAGGTTCAATTCCACTTTGTTACATCTCCCAGCATTTAAAGATTTACTCAAATACCAAATTAATTTTAATTTATCTACTAATCTTAATTCAGCTCCTTCAGTAAGGGTGGCATGGAAGGCACTTAAAGGATATGGTAGAGGGGTCATTATACAGTTCGCCTCAGCTAAAAGAAAGTTAGAGCGGTTGTCTGAACTGGAGGGGCGGATCAAAGAAGCAGAAAATAATTTAAAACAGAGAACGAACCATTGTAATCTTAGACTTTTAGTACAGCTATAGTATCAGTGTAACAATATCCTTACTCAGAAGGTTGAATTTGACTTGTTCAGAATAAGACAAAAATCCTTTGAATCTGGAGATAAAGCAGGGAAATGCTGGCTAGATATATTAAACATAGGGAATCCTCTGCCTCAATATGTGCTATTCAACCTCCTGGGAGATGCCTTGTAACTAAGGCCATGGATATTAATGCCCCATTTGGGGATTTCTATCTAAATTTGTACACTTCTAGAAATAGTTCCTCTGAGGAAGATATAAAAAACTTTCTCAGTGGACTTAGCATCCCATCTCTCAGTGAGAATCAGTGGGAACTCTTGGATTCTCCCATAACAGAGGATGACATTTCAGAAGTGATTAAGAATTTACCAACAGGGAAGGTCCTGGACCAGACGGGTATACAGCCAAATTTTTTAAATGTTACTCCTCAGAACTAACACCCTTATTAAAATATATTTATGCGGAGGCTTTCAACAGGCAAGTGCGACCCCCAACTTTGTTCCAGGCTTTGATCTCAGTAATTTTAAAGATGGGGAAGGACCCAACTCACTGTTCCAGCTACCGACCAATTTAATTGATTCCTCTAGACGTCAAAATACTCTCTATAATTCTTGCCAACAGTTTACAAAAAGTAATCTCGGCTGTAATACATCCTGATCAGGTCGGCTTTATACAAAATAGGCACTCTTCTGATAATATCAGACGCTTCATTAACGTTATGTAAGCCATAAGGAACGATAGCTCTCCTATTGCTGCGGTGTCACTTGACGCCGAGAAGGCCTTTGATTGTATTGAGTGGCCTTACTTGTTCACAATATTAGAAGCTTTTGGATTTGGCCCGATATTTATGTTCTATATTTGATGTCCTTAAGAATATATTTTTGCGGTATAAGTACCAAAAACCATCTCAATATATATCTACAGCTCCTTTCTCAGGAGCTCTGCCAAGAACAGGTCGATTTTGGCCTGTCTACTTAATATTCATAAGCCTCTCTTCTGATTGGCCTGTTGTTTTCTGAGTGACCCACCATTGGTGTGGGTGGTGACTGAAGGCGGTGATTGAGTAGTTCTGACATCACATTTATACGGAAGTCACAACGGCTCGTGAAAAGGCACAGCTACTTTATGCAGGCTGTGTGCATTTGTCTGTGGATTGACTGTTTTGAAACTTATATGGCAGTTTCATAGCCCCTAGACCTCTGTTATCATGAAAAAAGCCAGGAAATTTCAGTTTTGACAATATGGGACCTTTAAATGGCCTGACAAGAGCATTCTTATATTTAGGCATTACTTTCCCCCATCAGTTTAAGGATATTGCTAAAGTCAATCTTGACCCCCTTTTGGAAAAAAAAAAGGCATCCCTTTTTCTTTCCCTCTGGGGCAAGGTGAATGCATTAAAAATGAACTCCATACCTAAAATTATGTTTTAAGCTCCCTGCCTGTCTCTGTCCATTCAAAATATATGATAAGATATGCAAACAGTTTTTGTGAAATGTGGCGAAGCCTCGGATGCGGCTAGAGAACCTGCAGCTACTAGTTGAGAGGGGAGGACTAGGTCTCCCCAAGCTATCTTTGTATCATTATGCATTTGGTTTGAGGCACCTGGGACAATGGATGTTACCTCCAGAGCGAGCTCCCCCATGGCTAGCCATGGAAAAATCTGTTTGTCCACATTTACCATTTGATTCCTTGTTGATAACAAAACTACCAGTGCGCAGTCATCATCCAATTATTCCCCATCTACAAACAGTCTGGAAGAAGACTTCTCATATTTTAGGGGTTGACCCTTTTTTAAGCCCTTCGTCTGCTATTTGGCAATATTTTGGAAGATCTTTCTGAGGATGATGCATTTATATCTTTTGGGAGACTTAAACAAAAATTAATCTTGTCTAATGATCAATTCTGGAGATATCTACATGTAACCGTGGCGTGAGGTCACACTTGATCCCGACTACGCCACCGGGGTTGAACACCCACAGAAATAACTTAACAGCAACACAAGTTCAAATAGACAGTACTAAATGGAAGAACGAAGAGGTGACTTTCAAGCTCAAAACTTTTATTGAACAGGAGTCATGAAACTCTGAATCAACAATCAACTTTAATGGTGAATACTGTAAAAGAGGGATCACAATTTAATAAATATAGACATTAGGTCAGTTATTAAAATCACAACCCACCAGTCTTAAGACAGGAGTAACCAAGCCTGTGGGAAGAAGAGAAAGAGTCACTGGGCCACGGACCCGCAGCCCTAAGAGCACACACCACACGTGCACGGTTCTCAAGATCATTAACCAACCACTTCTAAAGAAAAGTGTAGTGAATAATACAAACCACTCTACATGCCCAAATCAATACCCATGCAGTGCAGGAAATCTCACGCCACATGCAGTGAAGAGAGGAAAGACCCAGATGACCCCAGAGGAAAGTACTCCCACACAGGCTGGCTCCTAAAACACAGGAGATATGAATTAAAACTCCCCTTTCACATCACATAAACCTCAGCGGTTGGTCTAAACCAAACTCAAATAGTAACATCAATTACAGACATAAACAAGAAATCAGTTCAAAACAGAAAAATCAGTATAACCATAAACTTAAGATTTGCATAACAAAAGTAAATCATAAGCAAAACAGCAGGTCCTAGACGTCAGAGGTCCACATAGGGGAGCGTGCCTATGTTCCCACAGCCCCATGTTCCCACAAATGGCCTACCCCTGACCCCACCCCTAAACCTACCTGTAACTGGGGTTTAGACAAATCATAAAAAAAAATTCTTAGAAATGTGGGAACATAGGGCTGTGGGAACATAGGGCTGACCCCCCACAGAGAACTCCACAAAGAAAGATCTGCCAAATAAAAAAAACAAAATATAAATACCAAACAAACCATACTCAAATCTGAAATACAAACCCAAATAAACTACTTATGACGCAAATCCCATACAGCGTCATAAACATTCAAAATACACAATTGTTAGATAACCAAATAATTATACATAAACATTTATCAGTGAAATCATCCTAAAATCATCCACACACACACACACACCTCTGCCGTAATCCAACAGTGGAATAGACTGGGTGACACAGCTTGTTGCTATAGGCTAAACACGGCCTTGTGACACTAGCCACATTAATCACCCACGCGCTCACACTCGTGTATCAAGGATTTCCTCCCTGCGTTCAACACAGAATCAACAATATAAATAAACTAAACATCTTTATACATTACAGCAAATCCCAAACTCACACCTCGCTATGGCGCTTCGGGGTCACAACACCGGAAGGAGACGGAAGAGAAAATGTCAGGAAGTTATGCCGGCCTACTAACCTTTGCGCTATTTATAGAGCAAACTAAAAACACGCCCCACCCCGTACACAATCCTTATTCACTCGGTCATATACAGATGAGACATTTGCTCAAAATGTTTTCCTCCCCCTCATATGTTCCCAGGGGTAAAAACTTTCTCAAGATGATCCGGAATATTATGGGTACTAGTCACGAGGCATCTACATATTATTCCTTTCTTATTAGTCAGATGGGCCAAAATATTAGTTCTGCGGTTTAGATAATTTGGGAAAAAGATTTGGGATGCTCATTTGATGATGAGGAATGGGGGAGGTTCACTGGTAATGTAAAATTGATGTCTAAATCTAATTGGAACACGTCTCATACAATTTAAAATTTTACACAGATTCTACTGGACACCCAGAAGGCTGTTTAGAGCAGATTTAAAGGGTAATCCTGAATGTTGGCGATGCCAGAGAGGGGAAGGCAACCTATTTCATGTCTTATGGCAATGCTCAGAAGTCCAGTTTCTGGAGAGAGTTACACAACTATATTTTAAAGATATCACAGACCCAGTATGATTTTTGTCCTAGTTTATACATTCTTAGTTCTGCCTTTAATTCATGTTAAAAAAATGAATCACAGTGGATAGAGAGTTGCATCATGCTGGGTAGACATGTGATTGTAAAAAACTGGAAATCTTCCGGCCTCCGATTTTTGCGTGGCTTTCGGATTTAGGGCAGGTCGCAGCCCTTGAAAAACTCTCCTCAGTTTGCATGGGAGGATTGATGTTTTTTTTTTTTTATATAAATGGGGGAAAATTTGGCATTTCTGTAACCCACAGTAGTAGTAACGTGGTGAGACGAAAATAAACATAATGGTCATGGTGAATATGATTTAAGTTATAGCGGGAACTTATGGTGCTGGCAACACTGGTCAACTTTTTTTTTTTTTTTATGTATTTTCTTTTATATATATATATATATATATATATATATATATATTTCATATGCCAAGTACATTATTGTTTATATAATTTCTTGTTTGCAAATGAGAAAATCAATAAAGTACAAATCATAAAAATATATATACATATATATTTAATAATCACTTGAATTTCTAAGTGAATCTGAACTGTATTTCAGAAAATCATCAGATCATTCAGCAAACTTATAATGAAAAGTCTATTCCGCATGGTCTGTTTATGTAATAGGATACAATTAGGGTGACCATCCGTCCCGTTTTGGGTTGTACCGCACAACATTTTAATCCCTTGTCCTGCCCGTCGAAAATGTCCCGCATTTTCATCAGTCTGTAGGTTTTTAATTATCATATTAAGAAAACGTGCATTCTCTTGCAAAATGTGGAGCGGTGATTCGTTCCATGTGTTCTCGGTCAGAAAACAAAAAGATAATTTGGTAAATTTAAATTTAACAGAATTTATCAACTTGTTGCCTGCTGTGGTTGTTTTAATTCACATCCTTTCTAAAAATATGAACGTTTTTGGTTTAATATATTCTTAATATATAAGACTGTCAATGATCTAATTTCATGTTTTATATTTTATTTGTTCATTGTTTATTTTGTTGGATTTTAGTTGGAGTTGGTCAGAACTGTTGGTCAAAAAAAAAAAAAAAAATATGTATGCATGTATGGATGATGCCTGCTGCCTTTGGGCTCAGTGATGTTGAATTTAAATGACATGTAAAATAAAGACATGTTATGTTACATAGTGATGTAATGGTGTTTTCTGGAAGGAACTAAAGAACAAAGAATTTATATCAGCTGAAAGGCGGAATACAAATGTTTTTATTAAGTTAGATAAACATTATATAACAGTTTCAGGTTATGTTTTGGTGTTGGTAACATGTCCCACACAAACTTATAATCATCCCACATTTGGTTTGGTTGATGGTGGTCACCCTAGTTGCATGTCTTCTCTGATCAAGTCCAAAAACCAGTCCTCTCTGTCTTGCTGCCTTCGTGCTGCTGGTGCTGGTGGTGCTCCTGGTGGTGCTCCTGCTGCTGCTGGTGGTGCTGCTGCCCCTTGCTCTTCCTCACGTGGGCACCCATTGCTGAACTCGGCCCTGGTGTTTCCTCAGGGATTGAGGCAATGAGGATGGGGGGTTGGTGCAATGCCTCTGTCCCAACACCTCATCCATGAGGACAAACCAGGTCCAAGTTTCAGCAGTGGGTTTCCCACTCACACCCTCACCTGTCCAAGTCCAAGGACACTTGCAATCCTAAAGGCAGAGCAAATGAACCATGGCTTGTTAACAACAACACAATACATTTCAGCAAAGATGTGTGTATTAACTTTCTTTGTATTTATTTATTTTGGAAGTTGTTGCATCATTATCTTTATTATCATTATCTTTATTATCATCATCTTTATTATCATCATCTTTATTATCATCATCTTTATTATCATCATCTTTATCATCATCATCTTTATCATCATCATCTTTATCATCATCATCTTTATCATCATCATCTTTATCATCATCATCTTTATCATCATCATCTTTATCATCATCATCTTTATCATCATCATCTTTATCATCATCATCATCTTTATCATCATCATCATCTTTATCATCATCATCATCTTTATCATCATCATCATCATCATCATCATCATCATCATCTTCATCATCATCATCATCATCATCATCATCATCTTCATCATCATCTTCATCATCATCTTCATCATCATCTTCATCATCATCTTCATCATCATCTTCATCATCATCTTCATCATCATCTTCATCATCATCTTCATCTTCATCATCATCATCATCATCATCATCATCATCATCATCATCATCATCATCATCATCATCATCATTATTATTAGCAGCATGGGAGTTACCTTCCCCAGCAGACCCATTTTCTCCAGAATTGCTCTAAAAAAGCAGAAAAGGGTACTTATGAAAAATATTAACACAATGGTGCAATCTTAACATTAATGCATTGTTAACACTGCAAAGTATGACACATCAGGACATGCATACAAAATACTTCAGAAAACATATTTCTGGATACTCAAATTTGGTTAAAACCTTTGTAGACATAGCTTGCATGACAACACTACAAAAACACATAAAAGTGAAACCCCATTGCCTTATCTACTACTTTTCTTATTGTTAATAATATTAGCACAAGTTTTGCCTCAAACCACCTGACAAATGAAGCCATGCAATGGTGACGAAGGAGTTAAGATGAAATTTATAAGAAAGAAAAACTTGTTGCTTTTAACTCTGGTTTCGCTAGCTATTTGAGTAAATGAAAACAATACTTACATTTAAATGTGAATTTGCTGTCCACCACCGAACTCTAGTCTCAGCCTCCTTTTAAAAACAAAACAAAAATGCTGTCATCACTGGCGCGCAATGACTTATAGGGTAGGATAGGCCACTAAGAATTCCTTTTATGTATCCTTCCTTTGTCAGGTCCAGGATTTGAACCCAGAGTGTGTTGCTGGAAACCCAAGGTTCTAACCACTGTTCTATGGGGCAGTGTGGACCCAAGTGGCAGATAATCACAAGAGGCAGGTTAGAAGGAAAAACTTTCTTTACTAGTTTTCTTCCAGAGCAAACACAAAGGATCCAGCATAAGTGCTGGGTTGAGCAAGGTACAAAATCCACACTGGATGATGCAGGCAAAAGTGTCCAAAAACATAAAACAATGTTTACCCGAGAAACTGGTCAAAAAGGTCTGAGCAAAAGTCTTTCAGGGTAGACCAAACAAGAAACACAAAAGCATAGGGTAGGCAAGAGACCTTCAAGACTGAGCTAAGATACAAGCAAATGCAAGTCTTTAAAAAAATACACCGGTTAACTCTAACTAGCTAGGCACAGGTGATTTCATTGAACCAATAATGAGCATAGAATTAGGAGGAAGATGTGGAAGGCCTTGTGCTCTCAGTCTCCCTCTGCTGGACAGACTGTGGTTTGACATCCTTTCACGGGGGAAAAGAAGGGTGCATTTGGTGTCGCTTTTGAATCAGGGTAGCCTTCGTCGCGCCGCGATGACGCAACCGCCCTTCGAAAACGGCCTTCGAAGGATACAGAATTGAATTGGGAGGGGGCTCAAGATGGCGGAGAGAGGAGACGCATTGTGAATAGTTCAGAGTAGCAAAGCCTTGAAAATCAACAGAATGAACTTTTAACTCAACAAAACCCTGAAATATCAGATGTAAAACCGTAGGGAACTTATAATAATTCAGAAACGTGTGAGTGACCCTGAGCACCTCCTGGAGTACGATATTGCAGACCATAACATGGCTAGCACAAAAGCTAATGCTAAATTGAAGGCTCTCCAAGAACACGACTATGGTGGTCCAGAAAGGATGGAAACTAACACCAGAGGAACCAAAAACACCTTAGCATCTCCTTCCAAACCACCAGCACCACAGAAAAAGTCAAAACCAGACGATGTCGTGACTGCTGGAGCCCATGCTGAAGACGCCTCTAATGCTGCGATCCTGGCTGCTATCGGCACTCTTTAAAACATGATGCAGGACTTCAAAGCGGAGCTTAAGCAGAACACGCTGACCATAGCCAACATCGCGAAAGCGGTAGAGTTTAACTCTGCCGAAATCAAAGAATGTAAAGAACAGTGCCAAAGACTGCACGTCAAGGTGAAACAACTCAAAGAGGAGAACACAGATCTGGGGAAAACAGCAGCAGAAGTGGAAAAAAGAACTGCAGAGTTGGAGCTGTGGTAGATTTTTCCCTAAACCTATCTGGGTCTCGTCTACAAATCGACGTCCCCTTACGTCTACTGTCGACGTTTAGTCTATCTGGGTCTCGTCTACAAATCAACGTCCCCACTCAATAAGTCACCTAGTCTAACTTGTTTTCCCTTACTAACTAGTTTTCTTGCTGCGCAGCATAAAATGACAGACAAACTCTAGCAATTGTCTTTTAAATGCTTTAATCACGGCTGGGAGAGTTTCTCGAGCAGTTCTCAGAGAAATCTCACCCACATAGAAAAATACATCAGGTTATATAGGATAAAGACATGACGCACAGAAACCAAATCACCTGCCTAACTCATGACTTTAATATTGTCATCTTCTATTAATATAAGGAAGCAAGCCCCCCTCCTTTTCACCCTCTGTTAGTGGCATATGCAAAAACACAGAAAAAACACAAGTAAAGGTTAAGAGTTCTGTTGATTACTCAATATGTCATGGGACAGGATAGACAGCATATTCTTGATTCTGTTATAGTCAGCATTAGACAAATTTTTCCATAACTCAAATAAACAAGAACAGAACGTTATAGTACAATGTGTTTCCAAGTGTTAGAATGTTAGACCTAGAAAGAGGAAGTAAAGTTTATGTGTTATTTATTAATTAATTTATTAATTTATTTGCTTTTGGTGTTCTGTGGAGTGGGTAAAACTGTTTTTAATGGCAGGCTAGCAGATACTGTTGACTCGCGCTAGCCTAGCACCGGTGAACTATGCAACTGGAAGGACTGAATGAAAAATTTTGAAAACTTTCTCCACTGATAAATAACACCCAGGCTAACTTGGAAATGAGGTCTGATGTCCAAAATCCTGAACCACCCCTTTAAACTGTATATGAAATCCTTAAAAACTCTGAAAGGTCCTAAAGCACAAAAAATATTTGATACCCTAAAACACTTCCCAACTGAGGTTAATAGCTGAACAATGACTGAATTCTCCCCTTATGTTATGTTATAATTTCTTACTGTTTTTCTATTTAAATTTGTTTATTTTAATGGTTCTTTTTCCTATTATAAATCATCCTTATTTTTGTTACTAAGACTACATATATATTTCCTGTTTGTATTAAGAGCTGCTCCCTCTGGCTATATCTTCTCTGTATCCTATTCTGAAGAAAAGGATTTTATGCAGCCATGTTTGCTTGTAAATCTTGATATTTTCAATAAAAAAATAAAAATAAAAAAATAATTGAATTGGGACAGCCTTCATCACTCTGCGGTGACGCAATCGGCCTTCAAATGCGGCCTTCTGAGGATGCAGCCTTCACATTTGGACACAGCTAAGATGTGTCTTGTTTTTGTTTCATTATTGCTGACAGGATCCTTTTTTTTCCATGTTTCTGAACAGATGGGATGCATTTCCCTTTTCTGACAGTAGATGGCAGGGTTGCTCAAGCTCTCACGCCACACAGTTAAAGGTGAACTAAGTAACTTTTTTACCTTAACTGAACAGCTTCGGAGTCATTGGAATGGTTATATTACTTATTTCGGGTTGAATGGTGGTCGTTTCGCACCCCCCTGGTGCCCGTGAGCGGAAAATCCGCACTTGCAAGTTTGAGTCGGCGGGCCGCCGGCCGCCGCGTCAGGAATTATCTCGTGGTATCAGGTCTCGCGATGTAAACAATTGCTTTACGGCCAAAAGAAATCTGCTAAAATGCTGTCATTATTGCGCTCCCTCACGCTGTTCGAACCCGAATGAAGAAGACGTTTTAAAGAATGTCCCATCTGCTTTGATGTCGTTGATCTACTAGCCTCTGGTGTCTGAGAATCGCCAAAGAGTTTTTACAACAGTGTTGTCAAATATCTATTCTGAAGCTGTGGGGGGAGCTCTAGAGAGAAACCTGCGAGCAAAAAGCGAGAATACAGCGAAGAAATCCTGAAACTACTGAGCCCTGCTTTAATAAACGCGACTATAGGCTGACAGACAAGACATAGTAGGATACTTTCGATATGAAACAAAGTCTCAGCCTTCAAATTTTGTATGTTTTATTACGAAAAAAATGCATATTGTGCATGCAATTGTGTACAAATCAACCTTTAATAATAATGTACCAGCTGACAGAGTTCACTGTGCAGTTTACCACATAAGATTTTTCTCCATGAGAAACATTTACATATTTATGTATATCCAAATGAATAGATATTGAATCGAAATCGATTCGCAAACTCAATGCTCACTCCAAGCTGAACTGGAAGATGGTGATGCAAGTTTTCCTACCGGCTTAAAAAAAAAAAAAAAAAAAAACATAAAAAAATGGCAGAAATAGGAAGAGTAGTATGCTAGTATGATGTTCTGAAGTCAGCAACTGATAACATCCATGTCCCCCCCACCCACACACACACACACACACACACACACACACACACAACGACGGTCTATCTTTGTTTTATAGTATTCAATTCTTTTATAATGTTTTTTTATGCTACAGACTCTCAGTTGATTCTTTATTCAGTTCTTTGTTTCCAGAATATGCTTGAAAGCACACATAAAATAAAGATAAAACTATACATGTCAAGTCATCTTCATTTATATAGCGCTTTTAGCAATGTAGATTATTCCAAAGCGGCTTTACAGTGATAAAAATCCAGTCTATACATCCAGTCTGTCTTCAGAAACTCCACCCTCTTACAAAACCTAAAAGGAAGTGAGTCATTATTTCTGCCTTTCAGTTTTTCTGAAAGCTAAAACAAGTCAGTGTTGTGAAGAACAGAGGAGGACACTTTATTTCATAGCATTTTTGTTTATTTCTGAATGAAACCAGATTTTGATTGTTATTTACTCTTTAAACCAAAGTTCAGAAAGTGAAAGTAAATTGTAGATCATTGGATCTTTTACAAGAAGAGGAAATGGATTCAAAATCTGTGGAAGAGCTTTCTTGTCCTGTTTGCTGGGAAATCTTCAAGACTCCTGTTATTCTGTCCTGTAGTCACAGTTTTTGTAAAGAGTGTCTACAACAGTTCTGGAAAACTAAGAAAACTCAGGAGTGTCCTCTCTGCAGGAGAAGATCATCAAAAGCTGAACTTTTAGTTAATCTCATGTTAAAAAACTTGTGTGATTCATTGATAAAGAAGGGAAATGAGAAACGTTCATCAGGATCTGAGGAGATCTGCAGTTTACACAGTGAGAAACTCAAACTCTTCTGTCGGGAGGACAAACAGCCTGTGTGTTTAGTGTGCAGAGACTCAGAGAAACACACCAATCACACATTCAGACCCATCAGTGAAGTGCTTTCATCTTACAAGGTAAGACAAATATCTCTAATTTCATATGCTGAATACAGTGCTAAACATAGAGTATTATTTGTGTTTACAATAGACCAGTATTTATTTTTACTCAGACTAAATCTCTGACTTTCTACTGATATAAAATTGACCTTTTATATTTATTTAGGGCCTAAATTTATTCACCATAAATTTGTTTCCTCGCCACAGCCAAACCGTTTGAGATATCAAAAATCCGTCCGCAATTTAGCATCCTCAATGTCTTGACTTCATGCTGACCGAGTTTGGTGAGGATTGGATAAATTCCCTAGGAGAAGGACATCAAATTCCACAGCATGCGTTTCCAAACAACCCATAATAGCCGACTTCCTGTTGGGCTGGCGGAAAACTTAGAGCACGAAAGTTATTACTCGAATCCCTCACTATAGCAAAACCGTTTGAGATGTTTAATATCCGTTCACAATTTAGCATCTTTAATGTATTTTCATCATGTTGAAAAAGTTTGGTGTGAATAAAATAAACAGTTAGGAGGAGTAGCTAAAAACTCTGAGTCTGTAATATCCAAAAAATCCACATTCAAACCAAAATATCTGACTTCCTGTTGCTAATGACTTTAAATTAGAATTTGAAGGCCCAAACTTTGACCTTCTGATGTTCAAATCTTCTTGAATGTAACAGCATTGGCACGAAACATAGAAAATAGAAATGTCATGGGTTATTAATATTTTTTCATTAATATGTGATTAATTACAAGACACACCAAAAAGTGACTGATACTAACATACTTTCTCTTTCTGTATTTGTATTTGCACAACCACAAATTTACAACTACATGGATATAATAATTAAGAATTGGCCATTGAAAAAAAAAAAAGCACAGCTGCATAAATTTCACAGATTTTCATCTTAACCTGTAGGAGGAATTTAATACAGCACTGACATCCTTACAAAACAAGCTCAAACATGGAGAAGAAATGAAGAAAAAGTGTGATAAAACTATTAAACACATCAAGGTGAGGATATAAAGAGTTAAATACTCAACATTCACACACAGAGTTTATTATTGACATTAGTGGAGTGTGTGTTCATACAGCGCTGACTGAAGTGAATGTGATTCGATTTCAGTCTCAAGCTGAGCACACAGAGCGTCAGATTAAAGAAGAGTTTGAGAAGCTTCATCAGTTTCTCAGAGACGAAGAAGAAGCTACAATCACTGCACTGAGAGAGGAAGAGGAGCAGAAGAAGCAGAGGATGAAGGAGAAGCTAGAGGAGATGAACACACACATCTCAGCTCTTTCACACACAATCAGATACATGGAGGAGATGATGAAAGACAATGACGTCTCATTTCTAAAGGTGACAAATAAATCTGGCTTCATTCTTTGTGCAAAAAACAACTTGTATAGAGAGACTCATTGACACGGAGAGTGTTTGATAAGATATTAAAATGTTTTCAAACTCTATATTTTCCAGAACTATAAAGTCACGATGGAAAGGTGAGTGAGCTGCTCATATCTCTTCTCTCAGTGGATCTGAACTCAAATTCACTGCAGTTCTGACTCCTGAATGTTCCTCAGAGTCCAGATCTCACAGCCGGATCCACGGATGAGTTCTGGAGCTTTGATTCATGTGTCGCGTTATCTGGGTAACCTGCCGTTCAGAGTCTGGAAGAAGATGCTGGAAACTGTCCAACACAGTGAGTCTCAGCAGATTTGACACCAGTGCAGAAGATAGTTCACATATAAAGTCAAGTCATCTTCATTTATATAGCTCTTTTAACAATGTAGATTGTTTCAAAGCAGCTTTACAGAGACAAACGTATAATTTATGTTAACAGTGATTGTTTTGGCTTTATAGCGGTTCTTTAATAAAGTTATTTTCCAGCTAAAGTTAGTTTTGATTGATTCGCTTCCGTCGCAACGATCATTTGTTATTAAATTAGGGGCCGCTAAGATGACACCATTCTCTCTACACAGACTTTAAACGCGAACCTGTGATAAACGCTGATTGCGTTCACATGCATATTAAGAATTGGTTCTACATTAATGTGTGTTTGAATATACAGTATGTGCGCAGGTTTGTGATTCCCTACAAACCAAGCCTAAACAAAGTACTGGGCTTTCCTTATAAATTTTGATACAGAATTTTTTTTTTTTTTATCACTTCGGGGTAGGTACGCAAAACGAATTTCCCGAAAACGGAAACATGGTAAAGAGTGGTAAAGGGATCCTCCATAGGGAGAGACTAGTTGGCGCTTCAGCACTGCGTTGTCATCGGGTCCAGGCGAAGATTCTGATCTGGATACGGCCTGGATCTGGCAGGCTGCGGGAAAACCTCGGATAAACAAAGACACTAAAATTAGCAAAGATGCCATTCTTCTTATGATGTAAATAGTATATCAGGATTTATAGAAAGTGTTCCCGGTTCCGGCTGACCTAATCTATGCAGCCTAACATTGAATTATAGAAGTCTATAATGTATTATGTGAATGTTAGGTCAAAGAGATGTGTCTTTAATCTTGCTTTGAACTGACTTAGTGTTTCTGCTTCCCGGACAATGGTAGGAAGACTGTTCCAAAGTTTTGGTGCTAAATAGGAAAAGGATCTGCCGCCAGCAGTTGATTTTGATATTCTAGGTATTATCAACTGGCCGGAATTTTGAGATCGCAATAGACGTTAAGGACTATAATGCGTTAAGAGCTTGCTCAAGTACTGTGGAGCTAAACAATTTAGTGCTTTGTAAGTAATCAGCAATATTTTAAAATTCATACAATGTTTAATAGGGAGCCAATGCAGTGTGGACAGAACGGGGCTAATATGGTCATACTTCTTGGTTCTGGTAAGAACTCGAGCTGCTGCATTTTGAACCAGCTGTAGTTTGTTTATTAAGCGTGCAGGGCAACCACCCTGTAGAGCATTACAATAATCTAGCCTTGAGGTCATGAACGCATGAACTAATTGTTCTGCATTTGCCAATGAGAGCATATGGCGTAATTTAGATATATTTTTAAGATGGAAAAATGCGGTTTTACAGATACTAGACACGTGACTTTCATATGAAAGGTTGGTATCAAAGAGCACACTTAGGTTCCTAACCGACGACGAAGACTTGACAGAGCAGCCATCAAGTGTTAGACAGTATTCTAGGTTATTACGTGAGGAAGTTTTTTGTCCAATAATTAGAATCTCGTTTTTTTCAGAATTAAGAAGTAGGAAATTACGAGTCATCCAATTTTTTATATCAGCTATGCATTCCGTTAGTTTTATGAATTGGTAAGTTTCGTTCGGTTTTGAAGAAATATACAGCTGAGTATCGTCAGCATAACAGTGAAAGCTACCATATTTTCCGGACTATAAGTCGCACTTTTATTCATAGTTTGGCTGGTCCTGCGACTTATAGTCAGGTGCGACTTATATAATCAAAATTAATTCAGACTGAGATGAACCAAGAGAAAACATTACTGTCTACAGCCGCGAGAGGGTGCTCTAGTTGGCGGAGTTGTTCAGAAGCAACACCAAGGATGAAGAAAATTCAATGGATTCAGTGATGTGGAATGAGATTGCGGTGGGTTGGTGAACTTGTTTACTGGTGACTTGCTTGTTGGACTCACTGGCTTATGTTAATTTAGCCTATTCAGCCTCCCATGTATATGTTCTTTATGCTATTGTGTAGCTGAATAACTGTTAATGTGTTGCGTTAACATACCGGACACCTACTCAGCCTGTTGTTCTGTGTGCTACTGTGTAGTTGAATAACTTGCCTTTCCAGATTAAATGACTGTTCTTGGTCTTGAATTTTGTGAAATCAATTTCTAAACAAATGCAACTTATAGTCCAGTGCGACTTATATATGTTTTTTTCCTATTCATGACGCATTTTTTGACTGATGTGACTTATATTCCGGAGCGACTTATATTCCGGAAAATACGGTAATTCCATGTTTCCTAATGATATCTCCTAATGGTAGCATGTACAGAGTGAACAGCAGCGGTCCTAGTACTGAGCCTTGTGGTACGCCATACTGAACTTGTGATCGATGAGACATCTCTTCGTTTACTGCTACAAACTGATAATGGTCAAATAAGTATGATTTAAACCATGCTAATGCAATTACACTAATGCCAACATGGTTTTCTAGTCTATTTAAAAGAATGTTGTGGTCAATAGTATCAAATGCAGCACTAAGATCGAGTAACACTAATAGAAAGATACAACTACGATCGGATGATAAGAGCAAATCATTTGTGACTCTAATGAGAGCTGTCTCGGTACTATGGTACGGTCTAAATCCGGACTGGAAATCCTTGCAAATATCATTTCTTTCTAAAAAGGAACATAGTTGTGAAGATACTGCCTTTTCTACTATCTTTGACAGAAAAGGTAGATTCGAGATCGGCCTGTAATTGACTAATTCTGTAGGATCAAGTTGCGTTGTTTTAACAAGCGGTTTAATCATAGCCAGCTTAAAGATTTTCGGTACATATCCTAGTGACAAAGATGAATTAATGATATTAAGAAGAGGATCTAGGACCTCTGGAAGCATCTCTTTTAGTAGCTTAGTCGGTATAGGGTCTAACACACATGTTGTAGATTTAGATGATTTAACGAGTTTAGTAAATTCTTCCTCTCCTATAGCAACGAATGAATCAAATTTTTCTTCAAGGAGACTACAATGCACTGCCTGACGCGATACTGTAGTAGACGGTTGCATAGTTATAATTTTGTCCCTGATATTATCAATCTTGTTAGTAAAGAAGTTCATAAAGTCATTACTGCTGTGTTGCTTGGAAATTTCGGTGCTTGAAGCTTTCTTTTTCGTTAGTTTAGCCACCGTTTCAAATAAATACCTAGGATTATGTTTATTTTCTTCTAATAGGGTTGAAAAATAAGCAGATCTAGCAGCTTTTAAAGCCTCTCTGTAAGCAATAGAGCTCTCCTTCCATGAAATGCGAAATACCTCTAGTTTTGTTTTCTTCCAGTTGCGTTCCATTTTTCTGGCTGCTCGCTTAAGGGCCCGAGTGTGCTCGTTGTACCACGGCGTTGGACTATTTTCTTTAATCTTCTTTAAGCGCAACGGAGCAACTGTGTCTAAAGTGCTGGAAAAGAGAGAGTTTAATGTTGCAATATCAAGTTCTTCTAAGCTATCTGGGATGCTGAGATGATGAAACTGATTAGGAAGATTATTGATAAAGCAATCTTTAGTGGCAGAAGTGATAGGTCTAACATATTTATAACATGGAGTCGGCTTTGCAGCCTTGGCTAAGTGTAATTTACACAAGACTGAGATGTCATCGCTCTGCTGCAGAATTTCAACGGTATCAACATCTATTCCGTGTGATAATATTAGATCATTACAGTATGATTACGACGATGAGTAGGTCCTGACACGTGCCGTCTAACTCCAATTGAGTTTACAATGTCTTTAAATGCCAAACCCAATGCATCTTTTTCATTATCTATGTGTATATTTGTTTGCCCCAAAAACTTTTCCAATTGTCTATGAATTCTATATTATTTTGCGGACACCACTGAGACAGTCAGCGATTCAGTGAACACAATCTACTAACTATCTCATCACTCCTGCGAACAGGAAGGGGCCCAGAGCAAATTACAGTGCTTGACATCGTACTTGCGAGTTCACACACCTCTTTAATATTAATTTTGGTGATCTCCGACTGGCGGAGTCGAACATCATTAGTGCTGACGTGAATAATGATCTTAGAGAATTTACGATTAGCATTAGCCAGCACTTTTAAATTTGCTTTGATGTCAGGCGCTCTGGCTCCCGGCAAACATGTGACTATGGTGGCTGGTGTCTCTATTTTCACGTTCCGTGTGATCGAATCACCAATTACTAGGGCACAATCAACAGAATTCTCAGTGTGTGTTTCACTGAGTGGGGCAAATCGATTTGTTATGGTAATCGGAACGTAAGAGTGTTTTTTTGATCCGCAACTAGAGCGATCCCTCACTGTCACCCAGTTGCCCGGCTGCGCAGGCTCTACTTCAGCCAGAACCGAGTCATGTAAAGAGTTCACTATGCTAGGCGCATCCAAAGCAGTATCTAAAGGTCTAGCACTCTTACTATCCTCAATTAAAGTTTGGATGCGTGTCTCTAGTTCTGAAATCTTCTCCGTCAGCCTAACTGACTCCTTGCATTTATCACATATAAATCCTATATTGCCGACAGAGAAGGCTATGCTAAACATGTGACATGAAGTGCAGGTGACAATAACAGGACAAGACATTACGTTTGTTGACTGATTCTTACTCACCTGAGCTTTTTATGAACTCAAAGGTGCGAGAGAAAAATAAATTAAAAATAGCTGAGCGCACGGGTGGCGCGTTAACAGGCTAGTGAATTACTAGCGTGTTGTGCTAGTAGTAACGGAAGCTAGCGATGTCAGGTTAATCTGAGATGTTGGGTAAACTGTATTTAGTAGTAGTATAAACAACTAGAAATACGAGGCTAAGACGGAGCTTACAGCACAATAAACACACACAATATCAACGTTTGATAGAAATATATGTAATAATCACTTGAATTTCTAAGTGAATCTGAAATGTATTTCAGAAAATCATCAGATCATACAGCGAACTCATAATAAAAAGTCTATTCCTCATGGTCTATATTTATGTATTACGATACAATAGTGTATATTGATGATATTAAAAATGAAGCCTCAATCAATTATGACAGTAACTGAGAGACCATTGTTAAGATAATGTCATTTATGATCTCTTTCAACAAAGTCTTTATTTGTGTTTTACATTTATATTTCTAATACATCATTTTCATCCTCTAATCTGATATTATTCTCTTTGCAGCTCCATTGACTCTGGATCCAAACACAGCAAATCCTCATCTCACACTCTCTGCTGATCTGACCAGTGTGTCGTACAGACGTGTAGGTAAAACACATCCTGATAATCCAGAGAGGATTGATGAGTATGCATGTGTCCTGGGATCTGAGGGCTTTAACTCAGGAACACACTGCTGGGATGTGGAGGTTGGAGACAATACACTCTGGATTATTGGAATAACCACAGCATCAAACCAAAGGAAGGGAGATTTCTTTGACTCTAATGTCTGGCGTGTGCGATACATGAACAGCAAATACACCTCACAATCCCCAGAGCAACCCGTCACTGTCTTTACTGTTAAACAGAAGCTTCAGCGTGTGAGAGTTCAGCTGGACTATGACAGAGGAACAGTGTCATTCTCTGATCCTGTACACAACACACATTTACTCACATTCACATCCACCTTCAACGACACAGTCTTTCCATTCTTATTTAATCGCTGCACAACTCCTCTGAGGATCTTACCAGTTAAACTGTTTATTAAAGCAGAAAATCACAGTTAAATCTGATTATGCTTATGAAAGCTTTAGCATTAAGTTCTGCCAGGAAGACTTAATTGTTACGTCACTCTACCTTTTTATCTATCCAATCACATTCCAACACTTGTGGTATAAAAGATCGGTACTTACTCATGTTTGAGTTCGCAGATGCTGACGCTTCAATTCACCACCATCCTCCCCACCTCCTCCAAATTGAATCCTTCCCTCCATCCTCCTCACCACCACCACCAGGATGGTCCCTTCCATACCTCACAGGGGGTCGGCTGCGCCCCTGCCTTGATCTTCAGGCAGGATATGCAGAGTCCGGACCCTCAGATTGCGAGCTACGGATGGGGCCTACGCCAAAGAACTTTATTGCTTGCTGGGTTGCTAATAAATGGATAATTGTCACAGTATTTATTCTCCCGAGTCTTTCTGGTAGAACTAGATTAATTCAGTTTTGCAAATTATGCTTCAATAGCAACACTGTAATAAAAGGGTCTCACTAATCAATCACATATGTAAAATTTAGAGCCAACTTAACCCTTGTGTGTCCTTAAGGACATTTTTGTCTTTAGAAAAAAATGTCCTGTGTTAATGCCAACTTCATCCATTTTGGCACAAGTGTTTATTTTTATTGGAATTTTCTTATTTTACTCTCATCTTATTCTTTCATGAATCAATTGTACACTAGTAACACAACATATTTACACTCAGGACCTTATGGACAAAAATATCCCCACAGAAAACTAAATTTCTTTGTTTTCTTTTTTATCACAGGGCCATTTAGCAAACAAACATTTAACATTTTTATTCCGTTGGTAAAGATACAAAAATTAAATTTGGACTTTTTCACAAGATGGCGCCATTTTCTCAGGTTTGGCCTATAAAGCAAATACTCGCTTTATTCATGTTTTCTTCTTCTGCGTATTTGCGTATCAATTGGATAAATGATGCCGTTAATAAGACTGGGGGTAAAACCTGTACTGATTACCAGGGCCCCAAGGGGAGAGAAATGCCCTTGAAAAGTCTGGAATATATTTTATTTTAAGAGGCAGTGTAGAGAAAAAAATCTCTGATAGCCGAGGCACTCCTTAATTAAAATGTCTTTATTGCAAAAATGACATGTCCTAACTGGACCACTTTAAAATGCCCACGCGTAGCGGCATGGGGCCTTCTTCAGGGCATAGTGAAGCAGATAAAAAACTGATCTTATAATGACAAAGACACACAGGTAGAAGCAAACACACAGGTGCTGACAATCAGTGTTGAAGGTCTGCAGGTAATTGCTAGGACACGCCTCTCACACGGTTCTCAGCACTAAAGCTATTAGTCACAATAATAGACAGAAACACAGGCAACAGATAGCGTGCATATATATTCATGCATACATTGCTAGGGCACGCCTCTCACTAGTGATGGGCAGATCGAGGCTTCGTGAAACAATGAAACAGTTGAAGCAAATGTGCCATATTGTGTCGAGGCTTCGAATCAATCCGACACCCGTCTCAACGGTGACACCTAGTGGTCACTTGCAGGTGTTGATCTGAAACAACCTTGACAACGAGCCATTCAAAATGTGTGTTTTTTTTATTATTGTATTTTTTTTAATATGTGAAGCTTGTAGAGTTGTGACGTTCGCGAACGAACCGATTCTTTTGAACGGCTCATAAACATGAACGATGGGAGCCGAGTCGCGGCTGGAGGGGAGCCGTTCTTTCTGTCGTTCTTTTTTTCCTATGCGTGTTTCACACAGATGCACACAAATTAGCTCCTCCGCGAGACAGAACAGTTATAGGGGGAGGGGCGCACCCAGCGCAGGGGTGCTGGAACTGCTTTGTATTTATTTACATTGCATTTTGTGTTCATTTAAAACTTGAAGGGGCTGATCTCTTATTTGCAAAGTTTACAGTAGTTATAGTAGTAATAGTGGACTGTACGTAGACATTTCCATTTTATTTATTCTAATTTTATCTACAGTATATGTCTAATACTTTAAATATTTTTTGTTATCTATCAAAATGTTCTTTTGTGATACTGTTCTTGTATAGAATTTTTTCACTAAAAGCTGTTTTGCACAGACATTCATTGCAGCCCACTTTGTTATTGTTCATTTAAGACTTGAAGGGGCTGATGTCCTATTTGCAAAGTTTACAGTAGTAATAGTAGTAATAGTGGACTGTATGTAGACATTTCCATTTTATTTATTCTAATTTTATCTACAGTATATATTTAAAACTTTTCTATCAAAATGTTCTTGTGTGATAACAATGTTCTTGTGTGGAAGTGTTTGTAGTAAAAGCTGTTTTGCACAGAAATTCATTGCAGCCGGCTTTGTTTTTGATGTTTATTTGTGAGTAGGTATTGTATGAATAACATAAGTCAACGTAGCTTTACACATACACACACTTTGTACTAAAGGTAAATCCAAAATAGTGATGTCACTGTCTAAGCAGAGGGATGTTGTGCAACCCTATGGAATATAGTCCACACATGACAAATGAGGTAATAATCAATATTTCAGAATAATTCAAACTCAGATATTGGTGTGTGATATCTGAGTTTTAATTATTTGACTACAAATCTCACCTCATTATTCCTCCCAGTGATTATTTCCAGGATAAATTGAGATGCCCCCAAGCTGGTTTCTTAAAACTGACTAAATATTTAAAAAGAGCCAAAAGAGCCGTTCTTTTGAACGGCTCTTTGAAAGGAACGGATCGCCAAGATCCGGATCCCCTCAAAGAGCCATAAATCCCATCACTAGAAGCTTGTAACCTGTAGGCTCCTCACTGTGCATGTTATTTTGGTCATGAAAAATTAATATTAATAAAAGAAATCAAGCCACAATGTCTCACTTTTTTATAGATTTTTATTAAAAAATATTAATTTCTCTGCTGTGGAAGGACTTAGCCTACAACTTTTTTTTACAGATAATTTCTCCAGCCTTTGAAAAAATCCTCTCACAAGGGATCTATCCAAATCTATCTATCTATCTATCTATCTATCTATCTATCTATCTATCTATCTATCTATCTATCTATGTATCTAGATATAATCTATCTATGTATCTATATATGTATCTATAATCTATCTATATATGTATCTATATCAGGGACATGCACAGACATTTTGAGGGGCTGGGGCTCAAGTGAAATAAACTTCTCATTTACGTTTTTTTTTTTTTTTTTTTTTTACAAAATAGTATATATATATTAAGGCAACTCTGACTTCCTTTTTAAAAAAATAATTAAAAAAGTTAATTAATTTTATCTTCCTCAAACTCACGCAATTGTTTCATTTTCAAAAGATGTCTACAAAATAATCAGTTCACACAGAAACCATGGTCTCCTTAGTATTCACTAGGTTTATAGAGCAGCAAAGGAAACCATTCCACAATGTGCATGTTTTGAAAACATTTTCTATGCTACTAGTTTCAAGTATTTAGAATAACCTAAATAACTGCATCAAGCAGAGGGGCGTGTTTTACTAATAATTTGTTTATTTATGCACAAGGCACTACATCATTTTAATTATTTTGGTGTTATCAGAATACATAACACTTTAAAATCAACACAAATATTCACTCTAAACTGAAGAGGGCTGTTGCTGCTATTTTGTTACATATAGTAAAATCTGCTAATTTATTAATTACTCATAAATAAAAAGTTAATTTATAAATATTGTTATTATGTTTAATGTTAACTTATTTCTACTCAGTTTTATTTATTAATGTACCATATGCAGTTACTCAGATTTACTAAATTTTTTAGAGTGTATCCTCCATCTGTTTGCATCTGTAGATTTCTTCTATATTCACCAATTTAGATTTCTAAATTTCAGGGGGAAAGACTCTTGATGTTGTAAGTCATTAACTGAGGACGTTCTGTATGCAAATTAGGCGTCAACTAGTTAAAATGCGCACATTTGCATCTAATTGACAGGGCAATGCAGGTAAATAGGATAAACAAAATAACTAAAGCATATCACCTGGTGGTGATATATGCTTATTTTATTAACTTATTTTATTACATGGCTTGGTTGAATTCCAATGTAGAATGCGGTGTGTTATTTCTTAACAGACCGCTGTGCGGAGTATAACAGACCGTTGCCATGAAAAACAGAGCATTGCTATGGACTCACTGGATTCTAACCGTAGAGACGGAGCATACTATTTTCTTTAGCGGAAGCAATACTATCGGGTTTAAATCAGAGAGGGAGCGCTTCAGAACTCCTGACCTGATATTTAGATATACTATTCTTCAATAAATATATTTGTTTGACAGGGAAGCTGTGCGCAAACAGGAATATTATTTTTCAAAAATGAAAAAAAAGCACCCCAGAAAAAAGGGCACTTTCTCTCCAGGAATAAAAAGGGCAGGTGCTCAAGCCCCCTTTGATGTCTATGTGTGCACGTGCCTGATCTATATTATATATATTTATATCTATGTATCTATTAATGTGTCACTATATGTATACTCTGTCTGTCTCTAGCCTATCAGTCAATGTGTTGTGTAAATTTAAATGTAAGCCTAAATAGCCTATAACTAATCAAATCACACTATGTCACTATATCATAAAAAATCCGCTATCTCAAAATCAAACTCCTCTCACAAAAACCCACGAGGTCAATATGCGTTGATTTCACTTTTATACAGATGTGCGATTGTGTGGTCTGTTCCCGACCGTGTCAATCAAACGCTGATTCGGCGGACTACACCTGATGAAACCAGGCGGGAAGGAAGTCGACCGGAAGTTGAAGCCGGCCGTGTGCCACCATCTTGTAGCAGAACTTCACCTGCAGTTAGCATCCCATTGACTCCCATTCATTTTGGCGTCACTTTGACAGCGAATAACTTTACATCTGAGGCGTTTGAAGACTCCATTTGTCCATTATTTATTTCTAAAGAAACACGACAATGTATAAAATGCTCCATTACCTTGTAGCTTATGTTATGGCCCCGTAGAAGCAGTTTTTGTAAAAGTAGGCTAACGATTGCGTCATAACCACGCGACTCTCTGTCGCACAGTAGAGAGATTACCGTATGGACGGGAGGAGAAGCTCGCGGGCAATCGGGGGGACGTGGAGGCAAAATGACAATATAATTAATCAGAATACCTAGCAAAAGTTGCTCCTGCTCAAAGCTCATGTACAGCTCCTACTCACACTCTCCGTCTCTGCAAGATTCGGAAGGGAATGATTCAGATTTCTCTCGGCACAGCTACTAGAATACAGACGGGTTGCTCATGTGGTCCGTGTAACGCTTTGCTCGGTTTGAGTCTGCGCGTCAGGAAAGGAAGTGCTAAGAAATCGCTAAAAATGGGCTTCACTTGTCTCAATTGAGATCCAATGAGATGGCTCTGTCCACTTCTTATACTGTCTATGGATGAAACACCTAGTGAAACACTTCGAGGCTTCGTTTGGCCAAAGTCACGTGACATGGGTGTTTTGAATCACGCTTCGGATCAGTGTTTCGAAACATTTGCGCTTCGGGATCTCGCAAAGCTTCGGAACGACTGTTTCGCGTCAGCCATCCCTACCTCTCACATGGTTCTCAGCACTGAAGCTGTTGGTCACAATAATAAACAAAAAACACACAAGCAACAGATAACATGCATATACATTCATGCATTATATTGCTAGGGCACGCCTCTCACATGATTCTCAGCACTAAAGCTGTTGGTCACAATGTAAGCAAAAGCACAAGCAACAGGTAGCATGCATATATTCATGCATGCACATGCATACACATTCATGCATACATATGCATACACATATACATATACAATACATATGAAAAGTGAGTAGTCACAGGAAAGAACAATATTACAAAATCACAGAAAAGGTCTATAATCTATCTCCTCATTTAATCCTGGATAGTCCATTGCTTTGAAACTCCATATCCAAAAGGTTTCACGTTGCAATAACTGTTTTAAAATATCACCTCCACGTATTGATTTTTTAATAATTTCAATGCCCTGAATTCTCAAAGATGATGGGTCACTATGATGTATTTCTTTATAGTGTTTGGCCATAGGGTAATCTTCATTATTGACTCGAATTGCGTATTTGTGTTCATAAAAACGCTCTTTTAGTTTTCTTTTAGTTCTGCCCACATAGAAACACCCACATGGGCATTGTAGGCGGTAGACCAAATATTCAGAGTTACAGTTAATCAAACCATTAGTCTTAAATTCTCTCTGCGTTCTCAGATCACAAAAAGTCTTACTTTGAATGACACCCTCACAATGACTGCAAGATCCACACCTATAGGTTCCCCACAACCCTTTTTCTAGCCATGTTTTTTGTTTAGGACCTGGAAGGTAACTTCTTACAAGTTTGTCCCTTATGGATGGTGCCTTCTTGAACACAGTCATAGGCGGCTCTGGAAAAACGTCTTTCAGAATAGAATCACTTTGAATTAACCCCCAATTGGACTTAAAGGGATACTTCACCTCTGGGAAGATGAATGTGTATTTAAAATAGGCCATTTAAGTAGAAGAAATGTGAAGAAATTTTTGAATTTGGAGCTTTCTAGACTGAGAAAAGCCAGAAAATGTATTTTTGGCTTATGTGGATGAAAGACAACAACTCCCAGAATGCACTTGCTTCGCTGCCTTAGGAGGCCACGCCTACCGGTAAGAGTGCGCAGTTGAAAACAACAAGGCTATCCTACGTGATGAGTTTGCCAGGGATTTGCCAGGGATCTCTAGAGATCGCCCAAAATGTCCGGGATTCGGCTTTTGCGTTCTACAGTCGCCATTCATTCATTATGTTTACTGTGGCGAGCAGGACGAGGCTGACGGCCGCGGGAGAACGGCGCGAGGCCGGTGGCGTCATTGCTGAGACGCGCCGGTCTCGTATCTCTCACAGAGGAGCGGGAATTTTCTTAGCAAGGGTAAAACGCACATCAACCGATCACTTGTTTAGCGTTCATGTAAACACTACATTCAGATTCACCAATCGGAATGAATTCAGTTAGATTGAAACAAAAGGTGTGCATGTAAACAATGAATGGCGATCGCAGAACGCAAAAGCTGAATCCCGGACATTTTGAACGATCTCGCCCGCCGGACAAGTCTGGGAAAAGGAAGATGGTAACCCCTACTTACTCAGCTTTCTCCTACTATTCAGCTTTCTCCACAGAACAAGAGCCTGCTAGCTTAGCTTCCAAAGAAAGACGGCTGACACTGTGTACATTCTGTGAGTGAGATCCCACCCTCTATGGGCGGGCTGAAAACATGCGGAACAACGCCATCTACTGGCTGTAGTCTTTAGCCTCTGGCCAGAAAATCCTCCGATGACAAAATTTTTTCCAGACAAAAAATACAATAAATCTCTTGTCTCAGGGGGATATGAGGGTGGAAAGCATGGTAATTCGAAAATACTACAGGTTTTCTACTAATACAAAGCTTAATGCTAAATCCTGAAGTATCCCTTTAATTATTTGTTTCATTTCAGAGGCACTACTACTATATTGGGTAACAAAGACAGGTCTAGAGTTGTTTTTAGCCATGTCTTTCCTCCGCTTTTTTTCTTTAGTAGATCAGAGCGTGTTGTGGAGCGTGCTTTCATTATTGCTTTTTCTATTATCATTGGTGAGTAGCCCCTAGCCCTGAACCTTAATGTCATATCTTGAGCCTGCATTTCGAAATCAGAGTCTTTGTTGCAGATGCGTCTAAGACGCTGAAATTGTCCAAAAGGAATGTTATCTTTCAGGCTCCTTGGATGGAAGCTGTCAGCCCTCAATAAAGTGTTTCTATCTGTGCTTTTCCTATATATTGTTGTGTACAAAAGATTATTGTCATCTATGGAGATAGTCAAGTCCAAAAAATTAATAGATGTTTTTGAATGTTCAATTGACAGTTTTATATTTGGGTTAGTTAGTGTATTGATGTACTCATGAAACTGCAAAAGTTCTTCCTCATTCCCAGACCAAACAAAGAGCTATCATCAATAAAGGGTCCCCAAAATACTATCTTGTCACAGAATTTGTTACTAGATCGATTATATATGTATTGCTCTTCCCAGTGACCTAAAAATAAATTGGCATAATTAGGAGCAAAACATGCACCCATCGCTGTGCCCTTGAGCTGTCTAAAGAAATCGTCTTGGAAGAGGAACACATTATTGTGTAAAATCCATTCTGTGAGAGAAAGTAAAAAATGGTTGGGTGGTGACGTCTCCGACCTATGTAACAAATAATGTTGTAAGGCTAATAGGCCTTCCTGGTGGTCAATATTGGTATATAGGGAGGCTACATCTAGAGTCACCAAATAACAATTTTTGACATTTGTGATATTCATAAGTTTACATAGCACATCAGTAGTGTCTTCAATGAAAGAAGGGAGATCCCGCACTAGAGGTTTTATAAAAAAGTCCACAAATTGGGAGCAGGGCTCAGTCAAAGATCCATTGCCTGAGATAATGGGTCTACCCTCAGGTTGTTCTAAATTCTTATGGATCTTAGGCAACATGTAGAAACATGGCATTTGGGGATTCTCATTCATTAGAAAAGCAAATTCATTGTCTGAGATCCATTTCTGGTCTCTACCAAGGGATAAAATGTCCCTCAGTTCATTTTTCATTTTTACAATTGGATTTCTCTGCAATTGTTCATAATAAATATTATTTCCTAGTTGTCTTTGAGCTTCAATAATGTATGAACATTTATCCATTACTACAACTGCACCCCCTTTGTCAGCAGGCTTTATTATTATCTGCTCATTCTTTGTTAGAGAATTCAGTGCATCTCTTTCGCGTTTTGAGAGATTGTGTTTTATTCTGTTCTGTCTTTTGTCAAACATATTGTCTATGTCATGAGAAACCTTTTTGGTAAAAGCAATCAAGGTGTGATTAGAACTCATAGGCATAAAGTTTGACTTAGGCTTAAAATGTCTCTTTTAAGTTGTGGGGAACCTATAGGTGTGGATCTTGCAGTCATTGTGAGGGTGTCATTCAAAGTAAGACTTTTTGTGATCTGAGAACGCAGAGAGAATTTAAGACTAATGGTTTGATTAACTGTAACTCTGAATATTTGGTCTACCGCCTACAATGCCCATGTGGGTGTTTCTATGTGGGCAGAACTAAAAGAAAACTAAAAGAGCGTTTTTATGAACACAAATACGCAATTCGAGTCAATAATGAAGATTACCCTATGGCCAAACACTATAAAGAAATACATCATAGTGACCCATCATCTTTGAGAATTCAGGGCATTGAAATTATTAAAAAATCAATACGTGGAGGTGATATTTTAAAACAGTTATTGCAACGTGAAACCTTTTGGATATGGAGTTTCAAAGCAATGGACTATCCAGGATTAAATGAGGAGATAGATTATAGACCTTTTCTGTGATTTTGAAATATTGTTCTTTCCTGTGACTACTCACTTTTCATATGTATTGTATATGTATATGTGTATGCATATGTATGCATGAATGTGTATGCATGAATATATGCATGCTACCTGTTGCTTGTGCTTTTGCTTACATTGTGACCAACAGCTTTAGTGCTGAGAACCATGTGAGAGGCGTGCCCTAGCAATATATGCATGAATGTATATGCATGTTATCTGTTGCTTGTGTGTTTTTTGTTTATTATTGTGACCAACAGCTTCAGTGCTGAGAACCATGTGAGAGGCGTGCCCTAGCAATGTATGCATGAATATATATGCACGCTATCTGTTGCCTGTGTTTCTGTCTATTATTGTGACTAATAGCTTTAGTGCTGAGAACCGTGTGAGAGGCGTGTCCTAGCAATTACCTGCAGACCTTCAACACTGATTGTCAGCACCTGTGTGTTTGCTTCTACCTGTGTGTCTTTGTCATTATAAGACAGTTTTTTTATCTGCTTCACTATGCCCTGAAGAAGGCCCCATGCCGCTACGCGTGGGCATTTTAAAATGGTCCAGTTAGGACATGTCATTTTTTGCAATAAAGACATTTTAATTAAGGAGTGCCTCGGCTATCAGAGATTTTTTTCTCTACACTGCCTCTTAAGATGTTCTACCTTGGACCGAAGAGCACCCAAATCAAACTTAAAAGGAATTGAGCATGCCATTCATCTTGAATCTAAACAGTAACATTTAATAAACATATAAACACATATAAACAACAATAAACATTTTATTTTACCTGGATATTTTCATTTCCTAATTAAATTTCATAATGAATGTCAGATGAAATGTAAAGTTGGTGTATTGGCTGAATAACTTGGTTGATTGACTGACTGGTCCCACCCCTTGCTAATGCGCCAAATGGTTTAGTCCATCTGCACGCATTTTGTTTATGTTAGATAGTTGAGCATCTGGTGGAGCGCAAACTTCTGCTGTAGAAATGTCTTTCTCAAAGAAAGCCAAATCAGAACACCAAAAAAGAAGAAAAGACAAAATGAGGGGAAACAATTGGTAACTGACTTCTTTTCAAAGAAAGGTGAGCACAAACTAGAACACGAAATCTATAGGCTAATGCTAAACTGCTTGAATATCTCCGCGATCGTTAATGCTAAAAATGAACTGAGACAACCCATTGAAAGCGCAGAACATACACTTTCAGATGATAATTTGGTGTACATGTAATCTGAGATAAAGGCTAAATAAATGAACTGTACACTAACAATGTTAATTGCAAACACCACACCATTATAATAGCCTAAACTGAAACCTATTTAATTTTAAATGAATAGGCTATAATATCTAAAATTAGCAATAATTAGCAATTTTATAGCCTACATTGGGAGTTATATATACAAATTGAGGAACATGGGGGCCCATCAGGACTGCCTATGCTTAGGGCCCGGGATCTTGTGCTACGCCCCTGTGTGTGTGTGTGTGTGTGCGTGCGCGTGCGTGCGTGCGTGTGTAAGAGAAAGTTTCTACTGCTAATCACAAATCACAGCGGAAAGTTTTGTACTGAACCCAAACTAAATCTCACTGAAAGCTCTCTCCCTCTTTTTTTTTTTTTTAAATTTAAAACACAACTTGTTTAGATTCATGGCTTTTATTTGGTAGCAGTTTTAAGTTGAACATGTTTTATTAAATATACATTTTATTATATATATAATATATCACTGTGAAAAGGGTTCTTCTTCTTGCCAGTGAAATCCTCACATGTTCATATGTATATTATCCAACATTATGAATTAACTGTGAGGCAAGCAGCTGTTTATATATTCATGCAAAATGATTGACAGAATAACATGACTAGATTCTTTCAAACCGTTATTTAGAGCATTAGTTACAGTGTTACAGATTTTCATCATTCAAAAATGGGATGCACAAAAACTATCTTATGTAGCAGGTGTTGAAAAAAATATAACGTTATGATTAAAAACATTATAACACTAACATTATAATTTAAAAAAAGCACCATACCAGATAAATGATGCACTTCAATGGATAATAAAGGGGTCATTGATTATGATTTCACGTTTTTAACTTTAGTTAGTTTGTAATGTTGCTGTTTGAGCTTAAACAACATCTGCAATGTTACAACGCTCAAAGTTCAAAGCGAAGGGAGATATTTCATTTTACAGAAAACACTTTTTAAAGACTACAACACACGGCTATGACACTGTTGTCTTTTAGATCTGCTTTACAGCAGAATTGATTTCTGTTTGCATCATTGATCATTATTTTCCTGTTTATCACTGTAAAGCTGCTTTGAAACAATATAAAGCGCTGTATAAATAAAGTCGCAATGAAAAGGAAATAGTGACGGATCTTTTCTTACATATTGTGACGTACATCCAAGTTTATCAGATTATCAGAAATGTAGGGCAGTTTCATCAGTTGATGACTGGATGTTGAGATGTGGATGTTGCACGCAAACATGAATGTGAGTTTACAGTCGATTGTAGAGTTTAAGGAGAATAAATGATTGGATTAAATATGACAAGGATGAAAAAAGAATCATTCACAATAAGATCTGCACTTTTTCAAAATAAATGTAATTTCATTCCAAATGCTTGGAAATTTCACTTTCATATTTTACTTTTATATGCATTGATAACAATAATTTTGTGTCAATTTAATTTTACAGAAATAAAAGTAAAATACAGTCGTTAGTCGATAAGTTTGCGGTTTGATTTCGATCTTGATTTCAATTAGATTCAATGTTGATTCATTTTGAAATACTGTATATCAGGTACAGTGTGTTCTTTTGTTTCTCAAGGAAAAACATCTGTCTAAACTAATGCTGTGAACAATAGCCTACAGGGAACCATGTCAGCCGTACATTATTATAAAAATGTAAAGGCACAGTATGTAATTTTCAAAACAATAACGCAGGCGTAGTGTGGAATCATGGGAGTTGTCATCTTCACCTCCACTGCCGATGGGAATCAATCTGACGGGACTCAAATCATGTTCATGGCTGAGGAAATTAAATATAATTTTATAACCATTACGTTTGATCACGTGATTTTATTTTATTCTAATGAATTAGCCACAAGTAACGTAATGTTTAATGCTAAATGACTTTATTTGTCGAATGAAATAGTGGGGTAACACAGCACAGTTGTACATAATTCTGGGGATGGTGTAGTGCTCGTTCTGCAGGGGATGGTCGGCCCTTTGAATAGGTGTGGTCCTGCATCTCTGGGTCTGACCACTGTGTTTGGGCATCACAGGAGGGCTTTGATGTAGAGCACGGCTCCTCATCCCGATCCATCTCATCCGACCCATCTCATCCGACCCATCAAGCTCATCTGAAGGTAACAATACAGATCACGGGCATTAGAGATATTATCACTTTATCATTATTGGATTGTGCTGCTAACACATTTAGTTTTTATGATATGCATTTTAGGTTTAGTTTCTGAGAAGGGTCATTCTGTGTCAAATCAGCCAAATTTCAGAAACTTGCCCGTCTCAAATTTTGGTTGTGTGTGTCATTTGAAAACAAAATACCATTTTGAGAAGAAATAACATTGTTTTGAATGTAAAGTTTCATTTTGCAGGAGAATTGAGGGGTTTTACCCATGGTGTGTGTTTTTTGATTTGTGTGTAGAGTTCTGAGAATATGAGGCATGCTTTCAGAAAATGTGTGTAAACAATCAAGAAAAACTGTAAAATGTTGTGTAATTGTGCTTCTCCGCGCGAGAATGCTGTCCTGATGAAGTCTTGATTCCTGCACTATCTGCATTATATAATTTGTATATTAGGGGTGTAATGAGACCCTCATGTCACGATTCTATATTTATCACGATACAATAATGGAGCGAACTTGTCAATCAAATCTTGTGTCTTGTTGTCCTGCGTGAAATTCTGATAAGAAAATAAAAAGGGCTATAGTATCTTATCTGAGGACTCAGAGTAAAGTAATAGGTTCAGACATTTAAACATTAGATTGCATATATTCATCCACATTATTCCACACCTGGCGTTTTTTCTTTGAAATCTTTGAAAATGTCTTTGAGAATAGATGGTATGGGGGTCCTTCACCATGCCTGCCCAGGTCCCCTGAAGATACAGTATAACATATTATTTTTACATCTTGTTTGGTCATGTTTTAGGGAAACTTCTCTGCATACTCTATATCATATCTATACAGTACCTAAAACAACATCTGTACAAAGCTGAAAGTTATCCTGATGGTGAAAGCAGAGGAAAGGTAATGAGACCAAAACTGACAAGATCCACACCCCTTGAATAATTAATTTGCATAACAAATTTAATGTGAACGTGATAAGTAGATTTTGATATTTGTCTTGGAGCAAGCATTTGATGGGCTGACTACGTCCATGCCTGGCAATGGGCCAAAAGTACTACAGACATCTGACAAACATTCTACATGGTCATGTCAAGTACAACTTTACACCTAAATTATTGTAGAAACCAAAGATATGTTTAAGTCTTTCTCTGGGTGACTCTTTCAATCACAAAAAAGTGTAACTGACCCAGCATCATGCTTGTCCAAAGAGCTTCATGAGGCAAGAAGTAGGCAGCCAGAGTGGAGATGAATGTCTCACTGTAGGACACATTTGGATCCCCTTTTTTATCGAGAGGTGCAGTGCCTATGACCTCCATGAAATGTCTGTGAAATGACGTCTGACTGAAGGTGTCCTAAATATGAAATTTTACATGATGTTTACATGAGTGATTTTAATCAAGTTATAGCAGAAGACATAATTTGAAGACATTTTTCATGTTTGCTGTGTACCTCAAGGTCATCAGGAGCAATGCTGCTGTCATCAACAGCTGATTCCCCAATGGTGGTCAACAAAGTCTGGATGTTGTTGAAGTGCTTCTCAACATTTTCAGAGCTCCATGGGCTTGAGAAGATGACAGTGCAACTAAGGAGCATTTCACTCAACAATGGGACTTACTGTGGTCAAAAGTCTGAAAACATGCATGGCCAACTTGTAGTTCTTGGGTGCACTGAGAGAGAAATAAAAATAAAACATTGTCATAAATCATCATGAATAATTTGTTGCCATTCCTTTGATTATCTGTTTTATGAAAAAAAAATATAATACTTACTGCTTTTTACACAGGGATTTGGTATTTTTCATTATATGGCTTAGACAGCGGTGGACAATAGGAAGACTGAAGTCTTCAGTGGTGCCTTTCCCTGTCAATATTTGATAATAACTTTGGAGCAAGGCATCGAGGTTAGTTTGGCAGAAGACGAGTGAGGACCATGGATCCATCACATATTATCATGAGTGAACTGATGTTTGTGTCCATATTGTTTGGCATGATCTGTCTGGAAAGCATTGAGAAAATACATTATAGATGAGGTGGTGTGGTCACAGGTCACATACGAGCTGCTGGAAAAGGAGAGGAACCCTTATTTGGGTTTCTGACCACCAGCTCGTATACGTAAAAAGAACCTGTGCTGTGTTTACCTTTCTTCACAATGCTTCCTGTTGCATCAAGATATACTATGTCATCTTTACATCTTTGGTGGAATATGTCAATGCTTTTGTTTGACCAAAGCATCACACCCTTAGGATGAAGGATCACTTTCTGGATAACCTCATCCAGCTCATCTCTTTTTTTTCTACCATCATCTGGAGACTGAGTGTTTCATTTTTATGTTTCCTGTCCTTCATTCTTTGTCTCCAGGAAATGGATTTCAGAACACCTGGCGATGGTGCCTCATCTCGACAGTTCAGTTCAGTTCAGTTCAACTTTATTGACAGACTCAGGGTCCATTAGAAAACCATACAACATTACAGGCACCCAACCCCTCCCTAAATTAACAACAACAACAACAACAACAAAAAACAATTACCAGTTATAAAAGACAGTTATACCAGTGCTTCCACAGATGTGACTGGTATCGCACAACACTTTCACTAGGATTTGCCAGTAACTTAATAATACCATTCTGAGAACCATCCAGTCAACCAATAAATTTGTAGATTTCTCAATAAAGCCTGAAAAGTGTTGACTCTTGCCTTACAAAACAATTCACTTGCACTACACCACCTAGGTTTTTGAAGCAATATCCGCATACAGTCATTATAAGCCACCTGAAGCTTATGTATGGTTGTCTTTTTAAACTTGGCCCACAATGGGGCAGTGTAGAGTGGAGTACAGTAGGCTTGAAAGAGCCTTATCTTAACATTGTCTGAACACATATAGAATTTTCTTGCTAACATGTTAGCTTGAGCATAAAGCACACAACACTGCCTATACATGTCATCATCATCAGACAATTGATCTGTGAGGAAGTGCCCCAGGTATTTTGTTTTATTACAAATACCTAGCACTTTGCCTGACAGATAAAAAACTGGAAAGTTGAGGTCTTTATCCCCTTTTGTTCTGCATATCATGACAACACTCTTCTTAGCATTATACTGCACATCATATTTGAGCCCATAATCAGAACATATATTCAGCAACTGTTGAAATCCAGCACTGCTAGGGGAAACAATAGCCAGATCATCGGCATACATAAAATGATTTATTGAAGCGTTACCAATCATACAACCGGTTTTGCTGCCTCTTAGTTGTTCTGATAAGTCATTCATATACAGGTTGAAAAGGGCCGGGGAGAGTAACCCCCCTTGTCTTACTCCATTACCAACACTAAACGGAGCGGAGACTCTATTACCCCATCTGACCTGCATATTCTGGTTGGCATACCAGTATGCCAAGATTCTTATCATGCTGTCAGGCACGCCCCTTAGTTTCAGTTTCAGAAACAACTTCCGATGATTGACTCGGTCAAAAGCTTTAGAGGCATCTATAAAACCAATTAGAACAGAGGAGTCTTGCCTCCTATACACTTCAACTACTTCTTTCAAGGCATAGATACACAAATCAGTACCATGCTTAGCCTTAAAGCCAAACTGGTTGTCTGTGGTATCAATATACTCACTCAAACGATGTAATAAAATCCTCTCTAAAACTTTAGATAACACACTGGCTAGTGCGATTGGCCTATAATTCTCTACGCTTCCAACCTTGCCAGCCTTGTCTTTAATGACAGGCACAAGAGTAACGGCTAACATTGAGTCTGGTAACATTCCATGGGTCATAAAGCCATTAAAGCAAAAGGCAAGAAGGGCTGCAACCTTTGGGCTTGCATACTTAAGGTGCTCTGCTATGATTTGATCTGAGCCACTTGCTTTATTATCAGATAACTGAGAAATTGCTTGATGAACCTCATGAGTTGTGATTCCCAATATGTCTCTTTTGGCAATATTTCCCACTTTATAAGGATCACTATTGATGCAATTAAATAAAGCCGAGTAATGTTGCCTCCACAACTCCGCTATATTATCGGCTCCAGAAACTCCCTCTATAGTGCATGGTAACAGAGTATTAACCTTGTTTAGAGCTCTTACCTCCCTCCAAAAGTCAGTGGTATTATTACAAAGTAGCTTTTCAGCCAAAGAGTCTGCTCTCATGACTTTCTCGTGTTTGCAAACATAACGAACTGCATATTTATACCTAGCATTAGTAATCTTTTTGAGGTCCAGGACAGGCCCCTGTCTGGGTCTACCAGCCAGAACCCAAGCTTTAAATGCCTCCTTGGCTTCCGCCTTATGTGCAGCCACAAACTTATTCCAACCTGGCTTGATGTTATGTGCCTTATCAGAGCAAGTAAAGTATGATCTACTTGCCTCATACATAGCATCCACAATACAATCAAACATTGCACATAAAGCTTCACAATGAGCATTGTCATTACAATTTACATTAGAGCACATAATTGCACTTTTTGGCAAACAGTCGACAGCCAGACTCTACCACAGATTCTTTAAGGTTTTCCATTTTCTTGAGATAGAGAGCCCTTGGTAGTGTTGTTTGCAATTGCTGATTTATTTCCTTTTGGTCATCAGCTCTTACCGGTCGCCTTTGCAGCTCTGCTTTACTGTGAACTACCATGTCACCTTTAAGTGTGTCATAGCCGGAGAGCCGACGCGTCCAGGCGACGCAGAGGATCTGGCGGGACGGCCGGCTCTGGCGACTGAGGTGGAGGCGGGGACACAGATGGGCACGGTGGAGACAGAGGCAGTGAGGACCAAGGAGGAACTGAAGGGATTGAGGAGTCCAATGGAGCCGGGGGACGAAGGGACGAGGCGTAGCCAGAGGAGTGCAGTCTAGAGGTGAGGGAAGGTCGACGAGCAATCAAGGTGGATCCGGGGGGACGAGGGAGCCCGGCGGAACTGGTGACCAGATTGGCCACGGTGGAGCTGAGGGAGGTAGGAGCCAAGGGGACACTAATGGACCGTCTGGCTGAGGTGGAGTCCTGGTTACGGAGGTTGGAGTTGGAGACCGGGGATCCACCGACCAGGCTGGAGCTGTAGGCCGGCAGACCCACGGCGAGGAGCTGAGGGGCTGGCAGGCAGTGGTGGAAGAAGGGTTGAGAGGTGGTAGATGGGAGAAGGTGGGAGAGGAAGGCTGGCTGGGAATTCGGAGGCAGACTCAGGGACAGAAGATTTGGGTTCGGCAGGACTGTCGTGAAGCTCCGGCTCGGCAGGACTGACGTGAAGCTCAGGCTCGGCAGGACTGACGTGAACAGTCTCTGGCTCTGCGGGCATGACGTGAACAGTCTCAGGTTTGGCAGGCTTGGCGAGACCCTGGACGGGCGGTCTCGGGGGAATGAAACCCTGGACAGGTGGTCTCGGGGGAATGAGACCCTGGACGGGCGGTCTCGGCGGGACAAGACTCTGGATGGGCGGTCTCGGCGGGACGTGAAGAACAGGTTTGTCAGACTTGACGTACAGATCAGGCTGGTCAGGCATGACGTGAAGATTCTCAGGCTCGGTAGACATGACGATAGGAAGCTCAGGCTCGGTATCAACGTCAATTAAGTCCATTTCTTCTGGACTTTGGATGAAGACAGGAACAGGGGACTCTGGACTCTGACGAAGACAGGAGGTGTGGTGATGGAGGCTGGTGACAGTGGTTGAGCGGCGATGTTCGAATCAGCCTAACCCACAGTGAAGACGATACATGATGTGATGACAGGTAGACAAGTCCAATGAAAACAAACTAAACAGAACACAACTGTGACACTAATAGGGCAACCATTAAAACATAACATGCCTTACGCAATTATGTAAAAATCAGTTATTATTTAACCTTTAATAATGTACCAGCTGACAGAGTTCACTGTGCAGTTTACAACATTAGATTTTTTTTTTCTTGAGATAAAATAACATAATATATCTATGTATATTGATATTAACTGATATTGAATCGAAATCGATTCGCAAGCTCGATTCTCACTCCAAGCTGGACTCAAAAGATGGCAGCCCTGGAAGATAGTGATGTACAGTAAGTTTTCCTACCGGCATTAAAGGGGGGGTGAAATGCTATTTCATGCATACTGAGTTTTTTACACTTTTAAAGAGTTGGATTCCCATGCTAAACATGGACAAAGTTTCAAAAATTAAATTGTACGTTTGAAGGAGTATTTCTGTGCCAAAAATTGTCCTTCCGGTTTGTCACAAGTTTCGGAAAGTTTTTTTCGAGTATGGGTCTGCGTGACGTCAGCTGGGGCGGAATTTCCTTATATGGGTCCTAAGGGCACTTCTCCATGAATAGCACGGGCGCGCGCGCACTCGTAGACCAGAGCGAGAGCGAAAGCAGTACCTAATCAAAGCGCTCTGCTCGGCGTTTGGAAGTCAATGTCACCAAAGAAGTGTGTTTTTGGTTGCCAGGGCAAGACAACCCTGCACAGATTCCCAAAGAACCCAGCGTTAAGGGACCAGTGGATGGAGTTAGTTTTTTCAGAGCATCAAGGGAGTTGTGCAAGACTGTTTGTTCCCTGCATTTCGACGATGATTGTTTTATAAAAAAAAAGCCCAGATCGACGGATTTGCAGATCGTCTAATGCTTAAGGATCGAGCAGTCACAATGATAAAGGTTCGCGGTCGCAGGCGGTGAGTAAAACTGCTTCAAATGTCTCTGTGTGTTGTTGTTAGCTCGGCTCGTCAGCACAGCTTTAGCTCCGCCCACACGGCCCGCCCCCAGCCGCTCGTTTTTTTCAGGAAAGAATAGGTACAGCCTATCTTTCTTTTATAAATATAATAAAACTAAAGACTTTTTGGAGATATGAAGGATGCAATACTACTCTATAGGTACTCAAGATTAACAGGAGATTGAGTGAAAATGAGCATTTCACCCCCCCCCTTTAAAAAAGCAACATCTGAATTCAGAAGACCATATTAGTATACTACTCATACTACATTTACCATATTTCTACGGCAGAAATAGGAAGAGTGGTACTGTTAGGCCCCATTCACACTACTGCGTTTTCGTTTAAAAACGGAGACCTTTTGCTACGTTTGCACCTCCCGTCCAGACTAAAACGGCAAAAATGGAGACCCAAAACGGAGAAGTTTAGAAACGCTGCCGACCCGTTTTTCGTTTTGAATCTCCGGAGGGCGTTTTAGTGAAGACGGGTCAAAACGGAAGACTTTAGAAACGATGACGTAGTAGAGGCTCACGCTCGGCTCTATGATTGGGTGTCATCAGTCATGGCATATATCTTTGCTAGCAGCTGTTGTGCAAGTAATTTCTGCATTTTACAATGCTATAACTGCCTACATGTGCCGGAGGCAAGCTATTATTCAAGCGATCTGTGACAATTCCCGTGTGCAGCGGCGGTATCGACCGTACATGGAGCGTCGGTTTTGGGTTAACCCGGGAAGAACCAGCGCATGGTGGGATAATTTTATCAATGAAGTTGTGTTTACACCGGCACGCGCATGCCCAGTGTTGGTGAATGTTCACGTGATCCGCGTTTTCAGTCGTTTTAATGTGGACGGAGATCAATTCTAATACGCAGCTAAAACGCTGGTGTGGACGGAGATCGTATTCGTTTTAATTCTCCGTTTCTAAACTAAAACGCAGTAGTGTGGATGGGGCCTTAGTTGTTTTGAATTCAGCAACTGATACCATACGTGTAACCTCCCCCCCCCTCCACAAACACACACTCACACACACGCACACACACTCACACATTGACAGCCTCACTCTAAATAGGCAAACATATTTTTTTTTTAACTTATTTTGTTCTATATTATTACATTTCTCTAAAGAGGAAGAGTAGTATGCTAGTATGATGTTCTGAATTCAGCAACTGATACCATTCGTGAGTTTTCCCCTGTTGTTGTTTAATTTTATGGAAACAGACACCAGTTATTCTGGCAAGAGATCTCTTATTTATTTTACATTTTATATAAGACATGAGAGTGACAATGGACCAAACAAAGGTCTTCATTTCAACATATCGGTCATCTTCTCTGCCATAGACAAAAAGTTTCAGTTCTTATATGCTGACTAAAAACTGCATTACCAGAGAAACATGTGGTTCCCATTAACATAGGAATGTATACTATCCCGGTGGAAACTATACACTGCATATACTTCAGTCTCTAACTCTTCCCGCACACACTCAATTTCCCAAAGTCTCTCTCTCACATAATGTATTCAAGAACACTATGATTCACAAAATACAATGATTACAAATGATTATGAATGTATATAAAAAGTATAATACAGATGCATAATACTACTGATTATGAATATTAATTAAAAAAATTATAATACTAAAAACAATATTAAATGATATTGTTTACCCCCCCCCCCCCACCACCACCACCACCACCACCACACGCACACACACACACGCACACACACACACACACACACACACACACACACATTGACTAGACTTATTACTCCTTAAGACTAGACTCCTCACTTCTTGAAGATAAAGCTATACATCCAGTCTGTCTTCAGAAACTCCACCCTCTTACAAGATCTACTAGATGTGACTAGTCATTATTTCTGCCTTTCATTTTTCTGAAAGCTAAAACGAGTCAGTGTTGTGAAGAACAGAGGAGGACAGATTATATTATAGCATTTTTGTTTCTGAATTTCTGAATTAACCCAGATTAGATTTTAATTGTGATAGTTGTTTACTCTTTAAACCAAAGTTCAAAGAGTGAAAGTAAATTGTAGATCATTGGATCTTTTACAAGACGAGGAAATGGATTCAAAATTTGTGGAAGAGCTTTCTTGTCCTGTTTGCTGTGAAATCTTCAAGACTCCTGTTATTCTGTCCTGTAGTCACAGTATTTGTAAAGAGTGTCTACAACAGTTCTGGAAAACTAAGGAAACTCAGGAGTGTCCTCTCTGCAGGAGAAGATCCTCTAGAGATGATCCACCAGTTATTCTTGCGTTAAAAAACTTGTGTGATTCATTGATAAAGGAGGGAAATGAAAAACGTTCATCAGGATCTGAGGAGATCTGCAGTTTACACAGTGAGAAACTCAAACTCTTCTGTCTGGAGGACAAACAGCCTGTGTGTTTAGTGTGCAGAGACTCAGAGAAACACACCAATCACACATTCAGACCCATCAGTGAAGTGCTTTCATCTTACAAGGTAAGACAAATATCTCTCATTTCATATGCTGAATACAGTGCTAAACACAGAGTACTATTTGTGAATACAATAGACCAGTATTTATTTTTACTCGGACTAAATCTTGGACTTTCTACTGATATAAAATTCTACAAAAAACGTCGACCTTCTGATGTTCAAATCTTCTTGAATTTAACAGCATTGGCACAAAACATTATTTATTAATATTTTTTCATTGAAAAATAAGTGATTAATTACAAGACACACCAAAAAGTGATTGATACTAACATACTTTCTCTTTCTGTATTTGTATTTGCACAACCACAAATTTACAACTACATGGATATAATAATTCAGAATTGGCCATTGAAAATAATACATTTGTTTGGTAAAAACATGATTTATTGACATTCATCCTTTCCAAATTATATAATTAAAATTAATCTCCTGCCATTTTCAGACACAAATGCTTCCATGACAATGACCCATTCATCATATAAATAATATAACAATAAAATCATCCAAACATACAATGTTTAAACCTCTTAGAGCTGCATAAGTTTCACAGATTTTCATCTTAACCTGTAGGAGGAATTTAATACAGCACTGACGTCCTTACAAAACAAGCTCAAACATGGAGAAGAAATGAAAGAAGAGTGTGATAAAACAATCGAACACATCAAGGTGAGGATATAAAGAGTTAAATACTCAACATTCACACACAGTTTATTATTGACATTAGTGGAGTGTGTGTTCATACAGCGCTGACTGAAGTGAATGTGATTTGATTTCAGTCTCAAGCTGAGCACACAGAGCGTCAGATTAAAGAAGAGTTTGAGAAGCTTCATCAGTTTCTCAGAGACGAAGAAGAAGCTACAATCACTGCACTGAGAGAGGAAGAGGAGAAGAAGAAGCAGAGGATGAAGGAGAAGCTGGAGGAGATGAACACACACATCTCAGCTCTTTCACACACAATCAGAGACATGGAGGAGATGATGAAAGACAATGACGTCTCGTTTCTAAAGGTGACAAATTAATCTGGCTTCATTCTTTGTGCATAAAACAACTTGTATAGAGAAACTCATTGACACTGAGAGTGTTTGATAAGATATTAAAATGTTTTCAAACTCTATATTTTCCAGAACTATAAAGTCACGATGAAAAGGTGAGTGAGCTGCTCATATCTCTTCTCTCAGTGGATCTGAACTCAAATTCACTGCAGTTCTGACTCCTGAATGTTCCTCAGAGTCCAGATCTCACAGCCGGATCCACGGATGAGTTCTGGGGCTTTGATTCATGTGTCGCGTTATCTGGGTAACCTGCCGTTCAGAGTCTGGAAGAAGATGCTGGAAACTGTCCAACACAGTGAGTCCCTGCTTACAATTACAAAGATCACAGAAGTTATACCCTTCAACAAACACACACACACACATAAAATATAACACTATATAAAACTATACATCCAGTATAACAAAGTAAAATCTCCAGAGAAGTCATTCAACTCATTTGATATCTAGAAGGAAAAATATAGATTAATACCTTGATTATAATCACTCATTACCTATACATTGAAGCAGCAGTGGATTCCAGTCCACCCCCTTCAGTCCCCCGTTTTAGACCAATGTGGGGTCCTAAACACCACATCTGGTCTTTCTATAAAGGCTGCTTCAAAATGTTAGGTTTCTGACCCATGCTCCTCTGTCAAGTTACAATTTTTATTAAACAGACAATATCTTTTTCCTTCAAGGACTTAACATGAACAAAATATCCCACATATAGCACATAGTATATTATTGATCTCCAGAACCTTCGGACACAGCTGTCTTTACATGTCTTACACAGCTGTTATTCATCTTGGCTAATTTGGTTTTATCATCCACTAACTGATACAAAACAAGTATATATTCTCTGGATGCCGGGCTAAATAAGCTAGCACTGTTGCTGTATTTCTAGCATGGGCTAGACCCGCAGTCACTACACAGATAGTAAATACAGACATTGTCTATAATCATAAATACCAGGATATATAGGCCTACACTAGTTTTTTATAAAACTATGATTTCCAATCCCTTTTGTAATAAACAAAGACGGATAGTTAATCCATTCTTTTCACTATTTTCCCCATTATAGACCCTTTAGGTTCAAAACACAATGGTTGTCAAACTAAAACTAAACAAAAACAAAAAATATATAATTAACACCCATAATAATTCATCTAAGCACTTTAAGTCTCTACTGAATTCATCCTTCAGTTTACAGCCAAATAGCATGTACCATTTTAATTGCATAACATGGCATTTTCATACCATTTTACCTTCTGACTTAACAGGCGTTCATAAATAGTTCCATATATTCTATCAGAAAGTTTATTTTCATAACATATATTTTTCTACTATATTTCTTCTCATCTTTCCCTATTTCCCTACATGCCAGATCCTTCTGCATCCTTTTCCTTTCTTTTCGCTCTGCCTCATCTAACCAGTACATGATTGTTTGCTTACAATCCACACACACGTCTCACACAACAACATTTTTGTTTTTCACTTCCCTCTTCTATTGAGTCTCTCACCGTTGTCAGTCTAGTGTAGGATTATCCGTGAAAGGCCATTTAATGAACACAACACCACATTCCACAGTTCGGAACGATTCCCCATCGAACCATTAGTAAGTCATAAAACACATTCATGGTGCCAAGATGGCTAAAGGAGATGTCACCCCCCTCCCTCTTTTTGTGCCTGTCTAATCTCACACCAGCGATGGCAGGACAGCAGGAAAAGATTTCTCTTTGTTCCCCAAACTTAAGACTAAATGGCCAAGAAACCCTGTGGTGACCCCAATGCATAAATCCACAGCCTTATCAGGAAACGAAGGGTGCTAAGGCGTTCCCATGGCCGGAAACACCACAGACCTTAAATCAGGGACACCTCTTTTCTGCAGCTGTAAATTCCAGAGACTTTTGTCTCCAAAACCAAGAGACTGAAATTAACCCACTCGTGGTTTCTAACAAACAACAGTCTCAAAATTGCTTCAAATAAGCTGAATTGATCACCAGTATTTACCTCACATATATTTTAAGTATCACGTATGTCTTATATAACCTGTGGAGTTCTTTCTGTGTGCTTAACCTTTATTACAGGCTGTTCGTAGGGTTTTCTACCTCAGTTATAGGAACTAATCACCAGAATTTGCCTCATCTATGTATATCCTCTGTATTATTTATGCTTTGTATTACCCATGTTCATTTTGTGTGTTAAACATTTATCACAGCTAAATCCTTATTTACTTCCACCTCAACTATGGAAAATATATGTATTTCGGTACCTACTTGATGGGTAAATGATTTTTTAGAATTTTGTTTGTAGGATGTTTGTAGGATGCACCATATTTAAACTATAAAATTGGCTTATTAAAGCTTTTAACTAAACTCCCAGGATTTTGGGCACACGCGATCATATGGACATTATACAGTACATGCAAGAACTGGAGAACGGGGTGTAGGTCCCGCCGAAGACAATATCTGATTGGCTGACACCCTCGGAAGGACAGGTCAGATGGACACGCTTCTAACCCAATGACAAGCAGTTTTGCTTTGCTTTTTGCCTTGCTTTTGCAGTGAATTTTGCTCTTGCTTTGATTTGTGGGTTCCTTTCCATCGTCCAAGGTACGCTTACATACTCTTCAAACCACCAAGAGCTCACTTAAAACTCATCAAGATAAGACTTAGAGGAAACTCTGTTGCATAGCAATTCACAATCCAGGAAAACCCGCACACAAAGCGCCACCCAGCAAAGCCAACCAACCATTCACCATCGAGTGCTTTCCCTCAGAACGCATCATCGACTGACTGCCAGCCAATCAGCGCTGAAGAAATTCCCTCTAGCAACTTCGTCACAGAAGGGAACGCTCCCATGAGCATCCAAACACAAGTACACAATCTCCTAATTCTTGCTGAACTGGTGCAAATAATTTTAAGCAAACGAACGAAGATTAAAGTGCTAGTAGATTAATTCTCCCAGGTTGTGGTCAAGGAATAGTGTCTAACGCTAGACATTTGGGACTCCATTCACACTCCATTAAAGGGAAGGTTCGGAGTAAAATCAACCTAGGATCCATTGTACCATGACCTTGAGCCAAACACTCCCCCAGAAGCCTTTTTTCCCTTGGTCGAACATTATTAAAGTTAGAGCTTATTTAGAAATATCACCCAAATGGCTTAGTGCAGGTGCTAACAGATTCTAGGATGTATCTCGTAAGTTACCCCATTAATAATGCCCAGAATGGTACCAAACTTCTACAGTAGTAAAAATAGGTTCTGTACTCATAAAACAAGGCATTGGAAAGTTTGTAAGTACATCAGGAGTTTATTTAAATAACACTTGCCTGACGGCTCATGCTACCGCTAACCCGGATGTCGACATCACTTCAGTGGTTTGGGAAAAGCGCGTAAAAGTCCTGGCAGAAAGCGATGCATAAGGATGTAGTGTAAGGATGAAAGCTGCACGGAAATGCTCAAAATATTCTAAGGGGTTTTCACAGAGTTTATGTTTATCTTTAGTCACCAAGGAAATCATCCCCAACCCATAATTTATCATCGTAAGCAATACGAGGCTAAAACTTGTTTAAATTTCCAAACAGAATCAAAACCCTGACTACCATTTTCTTAATAATTCCTGCACATTTCTTTGAAGTCAGAGCTTTAGAGCACAGCTGCTTACAGCGTTTGCTCTCTTCTGTCTCACTATTTGTTTCAGGACTGTTCAGGTTATTGATCAAGTTTCTCAATTTGTCTACCATATCTTAATCTCAGTTCAAACTCACCTGAAGTTATTGCAGAAATCGAGGTGGCGATCTTTGAACAACACAGCTTGGCTTCTGCGTGATGAAACTACAAAGTACACTCCAAAATCACAGTTACATATACTGGTCCACGCCGATTTGGGTCACAATTTTTTATTTTTCTCTCGGGATCGTTCCGGATACATCCCTGGCAAACAACCCTATTTTTGTTAGTATCCCTAACTGCCTGATTCACTAAATTTGGGGATCCCCTATCTGAGATGGAAGAGATGGAGCAGGTTTGGACCTACAATCCAGAGACGTCCTCTGCTGGGGTGGTGCTACACCAACAATGCCCATCGGGGCCCCCACGCTTCTCTTGCGCTGTCTGCTGCCGTTAACCGTAATGACGCTATCAGCGACTTCTTATACTGTCAGCATAATTATTTTGCACTTACTCATGCGTGGCGTTGGCTCTAACGACGCCATCAGCATCTTCTTATACTTTAGTATAATTAATCCTCACTCTCCTCGTCGGAGTGAAGCTCTTCCGCTCTCCTTTTCCAATCTCTTCCATTCAGACAGCCCTAACCAGATAATAAAATCTTACTACCTTGTTTGTTGATTAGCCAGGGATGTCACCAAAGAATAATTGCCTGCGCATCCTCCACCATTACTGTTAGGGGGTAACAGTTTAGGAACCAAGGACCAGATGTTTGAAAGAAGACCCGGAGTCAGAATTATAATAAATTGAAGAAAAGTTTTACTGAAGATAGTTTGCAGTTTCATCAGCAGAAGTCAGCTTTAAGACTCACACAGGAGTTCGTAGGCCGCCCCGCTTACAGTTACAAAGATCACAGCAGTTACACCCTTCTCTGGTATTAAACCTGAAGCCTCAATCAATTCTGACAGTAACTGAGAGACCACTGTCATGATTGAATGATTTATTTATTAAGTCTTTATATGTGTTTTACATTTACATTTCTAAAATCATCATATTTCATCCTGTAATCTGATGTTATTCTCTTTGCAGCTCCGTTGACTCTGGATCCAAACACAACACATCCTCATCTCACACTCTCTGCTGATCTGACTAGTGTGTCAGACAGTGATGTTTATAAAACACTTCCTGATAATCCAGAGAGGATTGATGAGTATCCATGTGTCCTGGGATCTGAGGGCTTTAACTCAGGAACACACTGCTGGGATGTGGAAGTTGGAGACAATACACACTGGAGTCTTGGAATAACCACAGTATCAAACCAAAGGAAGGGAGAGGTTTTCTTTAAGTCTAATGTCTGGCGTGTGGATTACATAAACAGCAAATACAGCTCACAATCCCCAGAGCAACCCGAGACTGTCTTTACTGTTAAACAGAAGCTTCAGTGTGTGAGAGTTCAGCTGGACTATGACAGAGGAACAGTGTCATTCTCTGATCCTGTAACCAATAAATGTCTGCGCACATTCAGGACATCCTTCACAGAGACTGTCTTTCCATTCTTATATAATCTCTGCACAACTCCTCTGAGGATCTTACCAGTTAAACTGTTTATTACAGCAGAAAATCACAGTTAAATCTGATTCTGCTTCTAGATTAATTCAGTTTTGCAAATCATTCTTTTTATTATTATTATTTTATTTTATTATTATTCTTTTTTTTCAACCTTAAATTTGGAACATGTTTAAGATTTATAGCTTTGATTTTATAGCAGTTTTAACATGTTTAATTAAATATACATTTCATAAGAAAAATTGTATAATTTTTTTTTTTTTACTTTTTTACTTCAGTAATCTTCCAAGAGTCTTCTTCTTGAGAGTCTTCACTCTTCAGAATTAGGTCTGTGCTCCAAAGCTTCAAATTTTAATGATAGCATTTTTGACACTAACATTTTTGTCCTCTAAGTGTCATGTCTCTGGTCTGATTTCTTGTCCTTATGTTCCTTGCCTCGCCTGAAATGTATGCGAGAGTAGGCGGCTGCAGTGAGGGGTGGAGTGGAAAAAGTACAGACAAGACGGACAGTTCTCTCTTCTCGCAGCGGATCTGACACCTGTGAGATTAAAGATGGATATCGCTGGATTCACGCTCTTGCATAGTGTTGCTAATAAACTGGATGCAATTTAAGTTCTGTTGCTTTTATATGAAAAAAAAAACAAACAAAAAAAACATAATGAACAAGACACCCAAAGTATAGGCTACTTGTTATTTAATTCCATTCCAAATACGTGTTTATCAATATTTTTTTTTAATACAGACATGTGTTTTTATATATATTTTTTCATAAAAATGACATCACATAACCCACTGTCAGAGAGTTTGGGAATATTCACACATAATTTATACACATAAAAACATGATATCAGAGTTTTAAATTAAACATTTTAAAAGAGAACATACATCACGGTTGTTTAAAGGGTAACTAAACCCTAAAACAACTTTTTTTTGTTAATGATCTGTAAGACTGGGGCTTTATTAGTGCTGTTCACTGATTCAAGTAAATTTTTTTACATTTGGGTATAAATTGTTTTAATTCTACTATATATGGTGTAAAAACGTCTGAGTGCTGCCCTCTTCAGGTTGAACAGTGGCTACTGTGGTTAAATTTTCCTATTGGATGTTGTGGTACCGCATGACGTAAGCAGGTACGAGCTCACCACGCCCTTGGCAGCCCCTGGAATGAAAGCATCTTGCTCCGTCAAAACTACTGTAGTGAGTCAGGAGTTGGAATTGTGAGTATTGAAAACGATCAGGATAGCGTATATTAGCATCTAGTTAGCATAGCATTTATATCGTTATTTAGATTATTTTGTGTAGCCTAGGTAAAATGTGCTTCTCCAAACAGCTTGCGCTGAAAAGCGACGCAGTGCCAAACGCTGCTCCTCCTGCATGGACTCTTCCACCGCAGCGGCGTCTTGTATTTGAGTGAGCATATATTTTTAATCACAATTTATGTTCCTTCTGACTAGGCTAAAGTTAATCCTATGGGGTTGACAAACGCGCGTTTTGCTGGATTTTGTCAGTGTCACATAGTGGCAAATTAGACTTAAAATACTCCGTTATATATGGTCATACAGACTTAAGAAATATGAAAAAACTGTTAAATGTCTACTTTTTTATGAGTCTACTTACAGTCAAAACAAAATATTGTGTTTTTGTAAAATAAAGAAAATAAACAGGGTGTGCTTTCTGCCTCTGAGTCTCTTGTGAACTTTTTGTAATCTGTATGAAAAGATAGAGATGTCAGTCGTTCTCATGGGAACTCATCTGCAAATGTAAACATGCCTACAGAGAGCTTCCGCTATTGAAACGCGGGTCTCAGGTGCATGCCCCCCCCGTTCAGCCCCGCCCCCTGTTCGTCCCATCTATCTCCGCTGGGCTCTGCCCACTTTTCCAGCATTTTTCAAATATTGCCAGTGGCTTGGACCAGTGCTTTCCGGAAGAGTGACTAGCTCTTTATTTCATGGGCGCCCCCTCGCAAGGGGAATCCCATATCTAAGTAACGCCTCTCACATTGGCTTGTAGATGCTATAATTTTGGCATATGAATCGGAGGGAGTGCCGCCCCCAGGGGACATCAGAGCTCATTCCACGAGGGGCTTAGCTGCCTTCAGGGGAGTATCGCTGCAGGACATTTGCTCTGCTGTCAGCTGGGCTTCTCCCCATACGTTTGTTCGTTACTACCGGCTGGCTGTCACCAGAACCTCGGTAGCACATTTTGTTTTGGGGGTGGGGTCGTCTTAACCCCTCCTTCTCTTGTGCCACACACGTTTCATGTCCTGCCTGTACACAGCAGTTATGTGTGTGCGTCAGTATGGCAGGTTCATGATTATGGGACGTGTCAGGCACCGCCCCTTTGGGTGACTGTCTTTCTCTGGCTTACAGAACCTCACTGTGAGTGTATTGGGCAATCAGGGAGCTGTCCACTGTCGTAACCCCGGTTCTCTGAAACATCGAGTGGAGAGGTCCACCAGCTTTGCCCCGCTTACCGCATGAGAAGCGAATATACTTACTGGAGAATAGCAGCGCTTGCAGGCGTTATATGCCCTCAGGTAAGGGGGCGGGGCCTTACCTGGCATTGGCTGCGTGCTTCTATCTGTCTTGCAATTGGATGCTTCTGCAGAGGTCAGGTACGGATGCCCTTCCCATAGGTGGATCTCTCCACTCGATGTTTCAGAGAACCGGGGTTACGACAGTAACCTATTGTTCTGTAAGTCCTTTTATACTCCTCTGAAAATGTGTTCCAGTTTACCACACCTGATGACAAAAGAAGAGAAGGGCTCATGTGTAAAACATGTTCAGATTTTTATTTTTATTTTTTTATACAAAATGTTCTGGTTGCAGTGTTTCCTCAGTATTCATTTTAGTAGTGGTGTGCCACCATAGCAAGAAAAATGTGAAATCAAAAGAAACATATTGCCTAAAACAAAGCATTAGTCTATTGTAGAAGTAATTATTATATTATGATTAAAATAATTTTAGCTCTAGAACTTCGACTTGAATCATAACTTAAGCCCAAACATGGACAGAAAAAGGACAAATGAGGAATCGTCACTCAAAAGCACCACAGCTGCACAAAAATCAAAGAGGAAATAGTTGTAAACAATAAATTAGGCGACATCTATGCATTACATCTATTAGGTGACATCTTACTCATGCATGTACATTTTAACAATGGTAAGTGACCACTCCAGGGCCATCTACTACTGTGTTGTGTTGCTGGCATCTGTGGGACATTCAAATGGACACAGATTGACAAGCTCAAAGTTCCAAATGCTTTGCTCTGCCATTGCTGCAATGTAAAAAGCGGCAATATGACTTATACACCGGTTGAAACGTTATCTCGGGAAAATATTCTTACCGTTGTTTCTATTCGAGCTGCCATTTGAACAACTTCAGATTATGCCCCTTCTTGTTACACCCCTCTCTTGCAGTCCGCAGACAGACCCATCTCACACGGACTGTTCCTGACGAAGTGTGGAAAAAATCGAGAGGCAAGACTGTGTGAAGAGATGAACATCCAATTTAAAGAAGACATTTCAAAGGAAGATCGCAAAGCTCATGCTAAGTTGTGGCCAAAAGTGTAAGAATCCAGAGATAAATGGGAAAAGAGTGTTCCTAAAAGAAGGTGATGGACTGAGAGTTGAGCCGTAACTGATGATTCTGAAAGGTAACATCCAGGCTCATGTTAAAATATTCAATGTTTGTCACTATATCAGATGGAATAATCTGATTGTAAAGAGGTTAGATGTTGTGGGAAGAAGAAGGCGGGAACCGGCAAACATTTAAAGACTTTAGTAATAAAATACAGTTTTTCTCAATTGTTTACACACAAATACTGGTACTTGAGACACAATGACCACAACATGTAACTCATTCACCAACCGCCTGAACCAATTCTGCTAAACTACAAGCACAATTCCTGCTTTACACTCAAATTGCAGTTCTAAAACACACTTTTTTCAAAACACTACACACAATTCTCTGCTTTTGGCACAATTTTCATGCAGAAAATCTCTTGTTTTCACAAGCAACACACTGCCATTCAAATATGCACACTGACTCAGAATGAATCACATGGGCAAACACCCGTCACACAGTTTTACAATTAGCAATCTTTGAGCTTTAGCATAAAAGAGCAACAGGTCAGCTCTTCAATGGAGCAATGGATGGCAACATTGGATTTTTTTTTTTTTTTTTTTTTTACTGTAAAGGTGATGATACACAGGGCAACTTTTTGAGCAATGTTGCTGGGCAATGTTGCCATCAGCGGGCAACCAGATGAGACACAGAGCCCACGACCGATCTAAATTTTCCAGATAGAAATGTATTGCCCATTTTCAATGGGAATGTGCCCAAGCAACAATCACTCGGCAAGATTGCCCTGCAACATTGCTCAAAAAGTTGCCCTGTGTATCATCACCTTACAGTTTTTTACGATTGTTTACACACTAAAATAAAAATTTCCACACAATTTGCAAAATTCTACTCCAAGGAGCAAAACACCTCCACAGATTTGCACAACATTACACACAATGTCTGCTTCACCCTTTTTGCAAAACATTACACACAGTGATTTGTAAAACTTTACACACATTTTCACACCTTAGACACAGTTAAGGATTGTGAGGTTACTTCCTTGTCATTACAAAGCCCCGGATTGCCAATGACAACACTAATGAACAAATTGGATAAACACAACCACCAGGTGTGGAAGCACACATGTGCTAATTTGAAAACGCAGCACTCAGGTGTGCTATAAAAGGCAGCAGGTGAGTTCACCTGTCTTCAACAAAAATGGAAGGAGCTAGAAGAAAAAGAAGAAGAGTGAGAATGAGAGGGGGAGCTCAAAGAGGAGATGAAGGAGATAGAGGAAGAGGAGAAGAAGGAGATAGAGGAAGAGGCCCAGGTAGAGGAAGAGGAGAAGGAGGTAGAGGAAGAGGAGAAGGAGGTAGAGGAAGAGGCCCAGGTAGAGGAAGAGGAGAAGGAGGTAGAGGAAGAGGCCCAGGTAGAGGAAGAGGAGAAGGAGGTAGAGGAAGAGGCCCAGGTAGAGGAAGAGGAGAAGGAGATAGAGGAAGAGGCCTAGGTAGAGGAAGAGGAGAAGGAGGTAGAGGAAGAGGAGAAGGAGGTAGAGGAAGAGGCCCAGGTAGAGGAAGAGGAGAAGAAGGAGATAGAGGAAGAGGCCCAGGTAGAGGAAGAGGAGAAGGAGGTAGAGGAAGAGGCCCAGGTAGAGGAAGAGGAGAAGGAGATAGAGGAAGAGGCCTAGGTAGAGGAAGAGGTAGGGAAGGACTTATGCCATTGAAGACATAGCCTGTGATGTGGATGAAATCTTATGGCCTGATCCAGCCAGATGGAGAGATGATGAATAGTTACAGTATTCTTGTTGCTTTTACAGTAGTTTTTCTTCAGAGTCAAAGTGTATGTACTTCATGCAGTAATTTTTATTTGTCTACAGATTTTATATGTTTCATTGATTTCATTGTTGGTTGATTACTGTAACTGATTATGGTAAGAAATACTGTGTAAGTATTGAAATAAATACTTGAAATATTCAGTCTGCAGCATCAGTGTTGTGCAGTGCTTTGTAAGTTTATAGTAGGCCTATGTGTGTACATTCTCCCTATATCTCAAACTAATCATGAAGAATGGTGTGGGTATGTCACTATTTTTTTTTTTTTTTTTTTTTTTTTTGTCATCTAAATTATCCCTTACATAACAATGTCTGGCCAAAAATCTAGCACATGCTATTTCCTAAAATTAGTTTTTTTACAAATGTGTTTTTTATTTATCACAGCTGTGTGTAACTGGCTGCAATAGTGTCTGATCATTGAGGACTGTGTTGATTAAATGAAAACTAATAGCATTTTCACAAATATGTGTATATGTTTTGACTGAAGTGTTTCATTTTGCAAACAATCTAGGAATTATGCAAATTGAGTGTGGTGTTTGGATAATTGTGATTCTGTTTTGAAAAAAAGAACCTGGTTTTCAAAATTGCGTGTAAACAATTGAAAAAAACTGTAACTGTATACAGTAAATTATTCTGTTGTTTTGTATGTAGACCACTGTATGTCCAACTTTGTGTTGGTTGGGATGTACACTGTGTACATTGTTTTTGTGGGAAAAATAAAATGTATTTGTTACCGTGTATTTGTGTGTTCTGAGTATAAAAATAATATTTTCAAATATTTTACAACACACTTATATGTACTGTCTGTAGTAAGTACTGTACACTGAGCCAAAAAAAAGGCCTAAGTCATTATGATGAATGGAGAAGTGTTTTGCATTCATCATAGTGTTTTACACTGAGCACATCAGTGTTCAACTGGTTCTTATAAATGTCTATTCATATGATGGTTTGTGTGTGTCATTTGAAAACAAAATACCATTTTGAGAAGAAATAACATTGTTTTGAATGTAAAGTTTCATTTTGCAGGAGAATTGAGGGGTTTTGCCCATTGTGTGTGTGTTTTTTGATTTGTGTGTAGAGTTCTGAGAATATGAGGCATGCTTTCAGAAAATGTGTGTAAACAATCGAGAAAAACTGTAAACAAATACAAAACGAAAGTATAAGCCAGCAGCCCCTCGCGGACGAAACAAAACATCAAATAAAATCCAGGCCTGGCCTCTCTCGGTCTTCACAGTCGTCACTCCTCCTTAATGCTTCCGCTCCTCCGTGAGAGATGCAGGTGTCGTTCATCATTAATCACCCCACCGGCCTCGTACTGCTCGCCGCAATGATTAACGTTGTTGAAGAAAAGGTAACTACAGTTCTGTTGTAATAAGCTGGTGTGGTTTAGTTTTATGGTTCTTTAGGAAACCATGTTTCCTCCTGCATTGTACAGTTTTTCTCAATTGCTAAAACACTAAAACCTATTGGCTGAACAAAGTTCTCAGTTGCCTGAACTCATTTAGCTAATTGTGCAATCTGTTGTCAATACCTTAAACCATTTCACATGGTAAAACACAATTTGCAGATCTCACTTAGACTTTTCAGCAAAACTCTAAACGCATTCTCATTCTCAAAACACATTGCTGCACTCTAATGCACATGTCATCCATACTGGTAAACACAAGTGGCAACAATCAAATACAAATACAAATAGAGAGCACGTCATTGATTGAACACAACCACTCAACATTGATTTAACCTGTTTCAAATGATGCCCAAAGACAAGAAGCACATTGATCACGTTTACTCCTTTGATTTTTGTCTCTTTCAGTATTGTATACTGTAGTACAGTGTATTGTAGGCTGTGTACTGTACAATGAACAAATTGTATGGCCCTGAACATTGTGCTTTCCATTTGTTAACAGCACTGACTGCTCAATAGATTTTGACTGGTTGCAGGTTCATATCAACAAAGAACAAGAATTACAGTATCACAGAGACAAAGGACAAGTTTGTGAGATGCAGGGTACAGTACTGTAAAAATAGGGGTACATGTCACAGTGTCTGGTTTATGTTCTTTGGGTCACCACTAGATGTCCTCCTTCCTCACGGTGTCCAGCACACTCTTGAACTACATTCCCCATGATCCTTGTCTTTTCATTGCACTCAGCTGTCCCTTATCACTGATCATTGCACTCAGCCTGTTTCCCATTATCATTGTCATTTCCCTGTGTATTAATACCCTGCCTGTTTAGTGTTTGTTACGGAGTCCTTGTTGTATGTATCACGCCACTTCAGAGTTCTGTTCTTGTCTGTTTGTATTGTTCTTGTTGGATTGCTTCTTTGGTTTTGACCCCTGCCTGGACTGTTGTGAGTAAGGATTTCCCTATTAAACATTTCATACTGCACCCTTGGATCTTTCCCTTCTTCCCGAGTGTGGATCGTGACAGAAGGACTCCGTCATGTCAAGATCCAGCAGTATGTTTACCAGTGCCTCTTCCCCAGCCACCGAGCGGGAGAGGGGGCAAGGTTTTGAGGGGACCCGATTGGTCATTTTTCGCGGGACCCGTGGAGGCCGCAGTAGAGGAGGTGGACGAGAGAAAGACCAACACCACTCTCCACTCTGGCCCCTCTTCGACCCTGGGTTGGTGGTTTCCAGCCCAGTTCCAGTGGTCCCGAGGCCGGTGGTCCCTGTTCCGGTGGTCCCTGTTCCGGTGGTCCCTGTTCCGGTGGTCCCTGTTCCGGTGGTCCCAGTCTCTGAGGTCCCCGTGCAGTCTAAGATAGACAAGGCAGCTGAAACTCTGTTGGAGTACTTCGAAAGGCTATATCAGATCCTGGAGAGTGCCAAGACTGTTCACGTCACGCCTGCCGAGCCGGTGTCTTTGGACAAGATGGCCGCCGCCGAGTCTGTTCACGTCATGTCTGCCCAGCCAGAGACTGTTCACGTCACGTCTGCCGAGCCTGTGTCTTCAGACAAGATGGCCGCCGCCGAGAGTGTTCACGTCACGTCTGCCGAGCCTGTGTTCCCTGACAAGATGGCCGCCGTCGAGCCAGTGTCTGTTCCGGTTCCTGAGCCGGTGGCGTCTGGGACATTGTCAGATTACTTCGAGCGTCTGGCCAGAATCCTGGAGATGCCTTTTGGACCCACAGTGTCTGTTCCTGAGCCGGAGCCAGTGTCTGTTCCTGAGCCGGAGCCAGTGTCTGTTCCTGAGCCGGAGCCAGTGTCTGTTCCTGAGCCGGAGCCAGTGTCTGTTCCTGAGCCGGAGCCAGTGTCTGTTCCTGAGCCGGAGCCAGTGTCTGTTCCTGAGCCGGAGCCAGTGTCTGTTCCTGAGCCGGAGCCAGTGTCTGTTCCTGAGCCGGAGCCAGTGTCTGTTCCTGAGCCGGAGCCAGTGTCTGTTCCTGAGCCGGAGCCAGTGCCTGTTCCTGAGCCGGAGCCAGTGCCTGTTCCTGTGTCTGTTTCTGTGTCTGTTCCTGAGCCCGCAGTGACCGTGACCCTGGCCATTATGGCCACAGCCATGTGGTGTGTGTGGGCTACGCACACACTTGGGCCGGTGGTGTCGGTTCCAGGGCCGGTGGTGTCTGTTCCTGGGCCGGTGGTGTCTGTTCCTGAGCCGGTGGTGCCAGTTCCAGTGCCTGAGCCAGTTCCAGTGCCTGAGCCGGTGGTGCCAGTTCCAGTGCCTGAGCCGGTGGTGCCAGTTCCAGTGCCTGAGTCGGTGGTGCCAGTTCCAGTGCCTGAGTCGGTGGTGCCAGTTCCAGTGCCTGAGTCGGTGGTGCCAGTTCCAGTGCCTGAGTCGGTGGTGCCAGTTCCAGTGCCTGAGTCGGTGGTGCCAGTTCCAGTGCCTGAGTCGGTGGTGCCAGTTCCGGTTCCTCCGCCGTGGCCGCCCGAGGGGTCTTCACCGCCGTGGCCGCCCGAGGGGTCTTCACCGCCGTGGCCGCCCGAGGGGTCTTCACCGCCGTGGCCGCCCGAGGGGTCTTCACCGCCGTGGCCGCCCGAGGGGTCTTCACCGCCGTGGCCGCCCGAGGGGTCTTCACCGCCGTGGCCGCCCGAGGGGTCTTCACCGCCGTGGCCGCCCGAGGGAAAGTCTCCGCCCTGGCCGCCCGAGGGAAAGTCTCCGCCCTGGCCGCCCGAGGGAAAGTCTCCGCCCTGGCCGCCCGAGGGAAAGTCTCCGCCCTGGCCGCCCGAGGGAAAGTCTCCGCCCTGGCCGCCCGAGGGAAAGTCTCCGCCCTGGCCGCCCGAGGGAAAGTCTCCGCCCTGGCCGCCCGAGGGAAAGTCTCCGCCCCGGCCGCCGGATGGACTGTTCGCTTTGCCCCGGCCGCCCGATGGTCTGTTCGCTTCGCCCCGGCCGCCCGATGGACTGTTCGTTTCGCCCCGGCCACCGGATGGACTGTTTGCTTCGCCCTGTTTCCCCGATGTACTGTCTGTGTCACCCTGGCCCCCTTTGAGTCTATTACCCCCTGTTTCTGTTTCCCTTCATGGACCTGGCCCCCCGTCCCTCCCCCTGATCCTCCACCGTGCCACCTCCCTCCTGAACTCTTGTTTTGTTCCGTGTCCTGTCTTGGAGTGTCTGGGAGCCACTCCGTAGAGGGGGGGTTATGTCACAGTGTCTGGTTTATGTTCTTTGGGTCACCACTAGATGTCCTCCTTCCTCACGGTGTCCAGCACACTCTTGAACTACATTCCCCATGATCCTTGTCTTTTCATTGCACTCAGCTGTCCCTTATCACTGATCATTGCACTCAGCCTGTTTGCCATTATCATTGTCATTTCCCTGTGTATTAATACCCTGCCTGTTTAGTGTTTGTTACGGAGTCCTTGTTGTATGTATCACGCCACTTCAGAGTTCTGTTCTTGTCTGTTTGTATTGTTCTTGTTGGATTGCTTCTTTGGTTTTGACCCCTGCCTGGACTGTTGTGAGTAAGGATTTCCCTATTAAACATTTCATACTGCACCCTTGGATCTTTCCCTTCTTCCCGAGTGTGGATCGTGACAGTACAAGGAGGAGGAAGAACAAAAACAAATTGCAAAGAGCAAAGCAGAGTAGTAATTTCTGATAAATTTTGAGCTACTATGATAGAACATGTTTTCGTTCATCAAAAGACATTGACGGAAACATATGAAATTTGTTTTGAAATTAAAAATGTACTTCTCCCTGAGAACTATATGTTTCGAACAATGTGGTTTTTTTTTTTTTTTTTTTTTTTTTGTGTATTGTTTACTGACTGCTTGATAGTGTATATCATTTTGATCACTTTGTTTATGATTTGAGAGCAGTGTTTGATTTTGAACACAGGTAAAACTGTTTTGAGGCGAAAGTTTCAGTTTGCAAGAGGAGTCAGAGGTTTTGTAAATAGTGCTTGAAGATGAGGTTTTGTGTTTAATGTTTTCAGAAAATGGAGCAAGGTTTCAGAAATTGTGTTTTAGCAATTGAGAAAAACTGTAAAATGAAGTCGAGTTCATAGTGTAACATTTACATTATTAATCTGTGTCTATCTCTTTTCTATCTTTAAATGTCAGGGGGTTAAAAAATAGGGTAATGCTTTAGATTACAGTAGCCTACTGCATAATTAAAGCGATTTTACATATTACTTTTGGTAATTATAGTGTACCTATAAAGTACTTACATGTAAGTATAAGGGAACAATATGTAAAGTTTGGTGAATAAAGGGGTAACAACCAGGAGAATTAAAAAAAAATATTTATACTGTAAGTATTATAGAACTAAAGGGTACTTATTCTACTACAATGATACAACAATCTTACATTTGGGAGCAATTTAGCGAGAACATACACTGTGTACCTTTTTGTAATAATTGTGTACCAATACATACTGTATAGGCTTTTAATTACAGGGTACATATCTATGCATTTATACAGTAATCTTTTTAACAAAAGTGAAACAAAAACTAAAACAATTGCAACTTTTGCTTAAATATTGGGGAAAGATACTTGTTTCATGTAGTGGTGCTTATTACCCTCTTGTTCCATGTAGTTAAGTACAATATAAATACATACACAATCTTATATCCCTGACTCGGAAACCTGAAAAACAACTTAATTCAAAACAGATTTACAATGCTTTTTCGTTTAAAACTGCTTTTTTTAAATCAACAATTAATTTCAAATGCTTAAGTCTTGACAGAAAGTAGCACGTTTTGTCCCCCCTTTTTTTCTCTTGCTTGGCTTCTTCCTTTTGTTCCTCTTCTTTTTCTTTCTTTCCACTGATGAATCTGAAGAAGAAATCATGTCTCTTGCTATTCTGTATTATGTATTAAAATAAAATGCAGTACACCCTGAAATACATCCTCACCATTTACTCATATTTTACCCTCATGCCATCCAAGATGTATACGACTTTCCTTCTTCAGATTACACAAATGAAGGTTTTTAGAAAAATAAAAAATACATCTCTGGGAATACATATAATGCAAGCTCTCTCTCATGTGTTCCTAAAAGTTGGAGCATCAATCAGCACATACTGCAATAACTGTAGTAATCCATACGACCCCAGTGGATGGATCAATGTCTTCTGAAGTGAAACGATAGGTGTTAGTAAGAAAAATTGCAATATTGTAAACTTTTTAAACTGTAGACTATCGCTTCAGACCAACTGCAATACGTTTTTTTTTTTTTTTTTTTTTAAATAAAGGCTTCCGAATCAGTGATATTAGATTATGTGTATGTATTTTTATTGCACTTACCTGGAACAAGAGGGTAACAAGCACCACTTTAATTTACGGCCCGCAATGTCACACTTACCCTGTAACTACATGGAACAAGAGGGTAACAAGCACCACTTACCCTGTAATTACATGGAACAAGAGTATATTTCCCAGTATTTAAAAAAATTGCAATAGTTTTAGCTTTACTTGCCTTGAAACATGTAAGCCCAAACTTAAACTTTTGCTATAAAAAAAAAAAAAAAAAAAACACTGTATAAATGCATAGATATGAACCCTGTAATTTTTAAAAAGCCTATACAGTATGTATTGGTACACAATTATTTCAAAAAGGTACACAGTGTATGTTCTCGCTAAATTGCTCCCAAATGTAAGATTGTTGTATCATAATAGTAGAATAAGTACCCTTTAGTTCTATAATACTTACAGTATAAATATTTTTTTAATTCTCCTGGTTGTTACCCCTTTATTCCCCAACCTTTACATATTGTTCCCTTATACTTACATGCAAGTACTTTATACGTACACTATAATTACCGAAAGTTACGCTGTAAATTTGTCTTAATTACGCAGTACTTTCCGGGCTGTAATCTAAAGCGTTACCAAAAATAGTGTTAAGCGTAAAGATATATATTTTTTTATTTTGCAAGGAACAAAAAGCAAATTGCGTCTTCTTACAAGAGACTCATTCTATTTTGAATGATGAAAAATTCTGGAAAATACAATGGGGTGATTTAGTTTTGTTTGTGTGTGATGTTATTATTTAACAGATTTGAAGGCTCTGTAATTGTTCATGAAGGGAATACAGAAGGTTACTGGTTAGTGGTAGCTGTGGAAATAAATTACATAATGTTATATATTATTATTATTATAACAAAGTGGCAAATAGAGAAATGTTTGAGAAACTTGGTAATCTGGTTAACGAATGGAAAATAATTTATAATTCAGAAAATGTGATGATGGGGGGAGAGTTTACAGTTTTTCTCGATTGCTTAAACACTATAACCAGGCTTTTGAACTAAAATTTCAAAACCATAACGCCATTTATCAAAAAGCACACCCATTTCACTAAACTATAAACACTATTCAATGTTTTGACACATGAGTCAGATTTGTTGAACTGTCACTGCAAAACTCTACACACAAATCCCTTCATTTCTCATTGCTTAGACCATGTTGTCATTTAGAAAGCACTAGCATTCAAAATTGTTCACTCAAGTCAGCACAGCTTCAGCTCAGTTAGCACACAATTATCCACGTGGAAACACTAAGAGTCAAAATTTAACACACATCAATCAGAACCTTCAATAGATATATAAAAGGGCCCAAATCAGTTTATTGCGTTTTGGAACAATGGATCCAGAAAGACATGAAGGAAGAGGGATAAGAATGAGGAGGAAGGGCAAGGACAAGAAGACAAGCAGTCTCAGATGAAATTCAAGCCACTCTAGTTGCCCATGTCTTTGTCAATGGTGTGACTATGAGGGAGGCTCGGCTACGAGTAAGGCCAAATTTGAGTCGCTTTACCGTCGCCTCGAGAACCTTCAGGGAGGTGTGGTGGCAAACAAAATTCTATTACTGAATAAGAGACAAACATTTCCAATTGTCTTTGATGAGGTTTATTTTCTTGCAAGAAAAGGCCAGCAGTCGTACAGTCACACAGTGTGGCTGCAGTGACAGTGAAGGGAGGGCATCCTTTCTTCTTTATAGTCTTGACTCCCAGAATGTTATCTTTCTAGGCAAATGATGGTATTTCAACCATATGTGGAACATTCTTAGACGTATCCATCATATTTTATAGTGGAGACCTTCCTGTCACGTCCCAACACTCTTTACCATTCCAATACAATTCGAATTCCATATTAGAATATGGTTTGTGTGTTCTCTTTTACTGTCATATGTTGGTCACACACATCTTACTGTAAGTAAATATAATTAAAAAAAATAGAGGAGAGAGTAAAAAAAAAAAGAGTAAAAAAAAAAAAAGAGTAAAACAGGGAAAAAAAATATATTTGTGTGTGTGTGTGTTTTCTGTGTATGAATAAAAATGTGCCAGTGTATCCACTGGTTGTGTCTTTTGTGTTCATCATGTGAAAAGGTTTGTGATGGGGAACCACAAGCAACATAATTTACCAGTTTTGGAAATGTTGTTTTGAATTATTGCACCAGTGTGTTAGACTATGTTGTAGTGTGTGTGATTTTGAGTGCTTGTGTGTCCAGTCTGAGGGCAAAGTTTGGTTTTTCAGCAAGAGTGAATGGTTTTGAGTGTAGAGCTTCATTTTGACCTGAAAATAGGATGTTTGGGGAATTGGGTGAGACGTTATGGATTTGTGTTTATAGTTTTGAGAATACGAGGCATAGTTTCAAGAAATGTGTTTAAGCAATCGAGAAAAACTGTAATATAGGCCCTAATTCATGTTTAGACCGGAAACCCCAAAGAAGTTCACATTCAGTGTATAATGATACTATATTGAATTTGTGTACAACAATAAATGTGGTTGATTACTGCAGGGTAAATAACCCAAATAGCATTCATGCTAAACCATACATGGTTTAACCCCTCAGGAAACGGACAATGCTCGAGACTAGATTATTGGCTTATTTCTAGTGAATTATGTAAAGATGTCTCAGACTGTATCAGCTTGCCCACTTATGGATCATTGTATGGTTACTCTGTCCTTATCAAATTCTAAGAAACCTCAGATCTCTCCTAATATTTTGAAGTTCAATAATCATTTGTTAATTTTTTTTAGCTTTTGTCAACAGGTGACGACTCTCATTTAGGAGATTGAAAAGCTTGATATGTCTTGGGAATGGTTATATATATATATACCTTGCTATCTATGTGCTAACACCGTTTGGTAGTTAACACTAACACTGTGTTTACTGTTGCACATAAAGCAGTTTGTATAATAATTATTTTATAATAATAACTTTTTAGTGATATAAGTGATGTAGTAAGAAAGTTGCCATATCACCCTGAAGCCCAAGACTGGTTGCCGACTGAATCTAAGCAGGGTTGAGTCTGGTCAGTACCTGGATGGGAGACTCCTGGGACAACTAGGTGTCTGCTGGAAGAGGTGTTAGTGAGGCCAGCAGGGGGCGCTGCTCACCCTGTGCTCTGTGTGGGTCCTAACGCCCCAGTATAGTGATGGGGACACTACACTGTAACAAGCACCGTCCTTCGAGACGTTAAACCGAGGTCCTGACTCTCTGTGGTCATTAAAAATCCCATGGGACTTAACCCCGGTGTCCTGGCCACATTCCCTCCATTTGCATTTTTTTTAACGCAATACATTAAATACTTTTTTTAATAGCCCACTTAAAGTGTTTATTACAAATAAATTTACTAAATGCTAAAAAATGAATAAATGTAAAGCACAGGTTTGTGCTGAGGAGCCGAGCTAGTATCTCAGCTTGTAATATTATATTGTACATTGAATGAAAATGAAAGATGAATGTTGCTCATAAAATTATTAAAAAAGATGAGCAGTCGATGACCAGGATGAGGAGAAGCCAGCACCAGCCAAGAGAAAACGAGACCGAGAGGATGAGCTGATCGAGATAATTAAGGAGGACGTGAAGTTTCAGAGAGAGACAGAAGAGAGGAGAGCAGGGAGAGAATGGACAGTTTTCTCTTCTTGAGAGACTGGTAGAGAGATAAACTTTTGGTTAGGTAAATAAAAAAATGTACATGAATTGTAATGTTGTATACATTATTTTTCTGAAAGTTATAATTTGTAAATGAAACAAAAAATAATTTCTGTGCATTGTTTATTTTTGTAATGCAAGTTGTAAATGAATCAAAGAAAATGTTTTATACATTTTTGTTATGCAAGTTATAACTTGTAAATGTAATAAATATATTATTCTATGCATTTATTTCTGTCATGTCAATTAATTTGTAAATGAAACAAAATAAATTGTTATATACATTTTTACTTCGAGTACTTTTTACAACTATTTACAAGATAAGTTACAGACAAACATAATAACATTTTAAATTAACAGTACATAAAACAGACTGGAATAAAACATTTTCTGTAGAATTTTATTGAGCTGAGCAGGTGATCCTGGTTTTGCTGCTGGACCGGGATGTGCTGCACAATAGAGACGCTGGTAAAGCCTCTGCCATCTGGGATGAGTGCATATTTCCACTTTCTACCAACAGGGTTGCAGGGCTGACTCGGGCATGGGCTGCCATATCACTGAGATGTTCAGAATAAATTAAATTAACTCACATCCTCTAAAAACAAACCATAAAATATTCCATTTCTATTCATTTCTCACTGAATTATGCGATCTGAAGAGCTGAAAGAGCATTCAGAGCGCACTCTGTCTCTCCTCTTCCTGTTTTGCATCAGTTATGATCTCAGCGCTCTCTCATTCGCCGCACAGATGTCAATTATTTTACGTGAGTAAAACATGACCATAATTCCTGCCCTTCTGGATATCCTGTACACTTCCTCGTTCTGAGCTCTGTGAAAAACAAAGTCAAAGAAATGTTTCTACACATCAAAAAACGAAGAGAATAAACACACAATTATGATAGTATAGGGTTTGTGTGTGATTTTCATGTGAGTTGGGGTATATTCATATGAATAAAGAATGTTTACAGTAGCCTATACATGCAAAGCAGGTGTAGCTGTCACATTTCCATGTAGTCACCATCCTCTTCACTACACGTCCCAGCATCCCTCCTGGTCCGCACCTGCATATCATTCACAATCACTCACACCTGCACCTCATCATCACCCTCATCACTGCCACAATAAAGGCACACTCCATATGCCATAAATGCCGGCTCCGCCCTGATCTAAACACACGATTATGATAGTATAGGGTTTGTGTGTGATTTTCATGCGAGTTGGGGTATCATCATATGAATAAAGAATATTTACAGTCTCCTGAGCTGCCGGCTCCCCCCTGGTCTCCTGAGCTGCCGGCTCCGCCCTGGTCTCCTGAGCTGTTGGCTCCGCCCTGGTCTCCTGAGCTGCTGGCTTCGCCCTGGTCTCCTGTGCTGCCGGCTCCGGCCTGGTCTCCTGAGCTGCCGGCTCCGCCCTGGTCTCCTGAGCTGCCGGCTCCCCCCTGGTCTCCTGAGCTGCCGGCTCCGCCCTGGTCTCCTGAGCTGTTGGCTCCGCCCTGGTCTCCTGAGCTGCCGGCTTCGCCCTGGTCTCCTGAGCTGCCGGCTCCGCCCTGGTCTCCTGAGCTGCCGGCTCCGCCCTGGTCTCCTGTGCTGCCGGCTCCGGCCTGGTCTCCTGAGCTGCCGGCTTCGCCCTGGTCTCCTGAGCTGCCGGCTCCGCCCTGGTCTCCTGAGCTGCCGGCTCCGCCCTGGTCTCCTGTGCTGCCGAGTCCGCCCTGGTCTCCTGTGCTGCCGGCTCCGCCCTGGTCTCCTGTGCTGCCGGCTCCGCCCTGGTCTCCTGAGCTGCAGGCTCTGCCCTGGTCTCCTGAGCTGCCGACTCCGCCCTGGTCTCTTGTGCTGCCGGCTCCGCCCTGGTCTCCTGAGCTGCCGGCTCCGCCCTGGTCTCCTGAGCTGCTGGCTCTGCCCTGGTATCCTGAGCTGCCGGCTCCGCCCTGGTCTCCTGAGCTGCCGGCTCCACCCTGGTCTCCTGTGCTGCCGACTCTGCCCTGGTCTCTTGTGCTGCCGGCTCCGCCCTGGTCTCCTGAACTGCTGGCTCTGCCCTGGTCTCCTGAGCTGCTGGCTCCGCCCTGGTCTCCTGAGCTGCCGGCTCCACCCTGGTCTCCTGAGCTGCCAGCTCTGCCCTGGTCTCCTGAGCTGCTGGCTCCACCCTGGTCTCCTGTGCTGCCGGCTCCACCCTGGTCTCCTGTGTTGCCGGCTCCACCCTGGTCTCCTGTGCTGCTGGCTCCGCCCTGGTCTCCTGAACTGCCGGCTGCATGAAGGGCCATCTCTGCCCTGGCCGCCTGAACCAGCACTGCCCTGGAAGCTACCTGCTCCATATGGGCCATGCCCTCGTCAACCCATATAGTCCTAAGTGTTCATGTGTGTTATGTAGCTTGAAGTTAATTGTAGCTCTAATTCACCTGTCATGCCAGGAGATATCTATTTCATAATCTATTTTGTTACAAGAATTTACATAAGGTCCCAAGAACATGCCTTTTCTTTTTCTTTTCTTTTTTTAAAGGTAATAGGTGGATTAACGAATCTGGGATGAAATTGGTGTTGATGGGCAAGCCAATAAATTTCAGAATAAAGGCTAATAATGGCTGAATAAAAACAAAAAAATAATGATAAAAGAATAATGAAGAAGAAGTCTTATACTGGCAGAGGTGCTAACATTCGCCAAAGAGAACAATAGAATCATGAATGGGCAGTTCTCTGCGCCAGACATTACAGTGCAGGGGAGTTATAGGGGGAATAAATAAACCATTATTTGTTTTCATGTTTGAGCTTATATTTATCCATATTAATAACAGTCTGAGTAATTCTAAGTCTTCAACTGTAAACTCTTAAGTGTTGGCTTTCTAAATATATGTTGATTATGTGTCTATGTGATTATGTGTCCTTTTCTTTGTTTCCAGAATATGCTTGAAAGCACAAATAAAATAAAGATAAAACTATACATCCAGTTTGTCTTCAGAAACTCCACCCTCTTACAAAACCAACCAGGAAGTGACTAATCATTATTTCTGCCTTTCAGTTTCACTGAAAGCTAAAACGAGTCAGTGTTGTGAAGAACAGAGGAGAACACATTATATTATAGCATTTTTGTTTTTTTCTGAATTAACCCAGATTAGATTTTAATTGTAATAGTTATTTTTTTCTTTAAAACAAATTTTAGAAAGTGAAAGTAAATTGTACATCATTGGATCTTTTACAAATCAAGGAAATGGATTCAAAATCTGTGGAAGAGCTTTCTTGTCCTGTTTGCTGTGAAATCTTCAAGACTCCTGTTATTCTGTCCTGTAGTCACAGTATTTGTAAAGAGTGTCTACAGCAGTTCTGGAAAACTAAGAAAACTCAGGAGTGTCCTCTCTGCAGGAGAAGATCCTCTAAAGGTGAACCTTTAGTTAATCTAGCGTTAAAAAACTTGTGTGATTCATTGATAAAGGAGGGAAATGAGAAACGTTCATCAGGATCTGAGGAGATCTGCAGTTTACACAGTGAGAAACTCAAACTCTTCTGTCTGGAGGACAAACAGCCTGTGTGTTTAGTGTGCAGAGACTCAGAGAAACACACCAATCACACATTCAGACCCATCAGTGAAGTGCTTTCATCTTACAAGGTAAAACAAATATCTCTCATTTCATATGCTGAATACAGTGCTAAACACAGAGTACTATTTGTGTATATAGACCAGTATTTATTTTTACTCAGACTAAATCTCTATAATTTACTGATATAAAATAGTTCTGCACTAAGCTTTGACCGCTCTGATGTTCAAATCTTCTTGAATGAAACAGCATTGGCACAAAACATGTATTGAAAAAATAGATATGTCATGGGTTATTAAACTTTTTTCATTAATAATATGTGATTAATTACAAGACATACCAAAAAGTGATTGATACTAACATACTTTCGCTTTCTGTATTTGTATTTGCACAACCACAAATTTACAACTGCATGGATATAATAATTAAGAATTGGCCATTGGAAAAACCATATTTGTTTAATGAAAACGTGATTTCTTGATGTTCCTTTCCAAATTAAATAATTAAAAAAATATATGTCCTGCAATTTTCAGGCACAAATGCTTCCTGACAATGACCCATTCAACATATAAATAATATAACAATAAAAACATCCAAACATACAATGTTTAAACCTCTTAGAGCTGCATAAGTTTCACAGATTTTCATCTTAACCTGTAGGAGGAATTTAATACAGCACTGACGTCCTTACAAAACAAGCTCAAACATGGAGAAGAAATGAAAGAAGAATGTGATAAAACAATTGAACACATCAAGGTGAGGATATAAAGAGTTAAATACTCAACATTCACACACAGAGTTTATTATTGACATTAGTGGAGTGTGTGTTCATACAGCGCTGACTGAAGTGAATGTGATTTGATTTCAGTCTCAAGCTGAGCACACAGAGCGTCAGATTAAAGAAGAGTTTGAGAAGCTTCATCAGTTTCTCAGAGACGAAGAAGAAGCTACAATCACTGCAATGAGAGAGGAAGAGGAGCAGAAGAAGCAGAGGATGAAGGAGAAGCTGGAGGAGATGAACACACACATCTCAGCTCTTTCACACACAATCAGATACATGGAGGAGATGATGAAAGACAATGACGTCTTGTTTCTAAAGGTGACAAATCAATCTGGCTTCATTCTCTGTGCAGAAAACAACTTGTATAGAGAGACTCATTGACACTGAGAGTGTTTGATAAGATATTAAAATGTTTTCAAACTCTATATTTTCCAGAACTATAAAGTCACGATGGAAAGGTGAGTGAGCTGCTCGTATCTCTTCTCTCAGTGGATCTGAACTCACATTCACTGCAGTTCTGACTCCTGAATGTTCCTCAGAGTCCAGATCTCACAGCCGGATCCACGGATGAGTTCTGGGGCTTTGATTCATGTGTCGCGTTATCTGGGTAACCTGCCGTTCAGAGTCTGGAAGAAGATGCTGGAAACTGTCCAACACAGTGAGTCTCAGCAGATTTGACACCAGTGCAGAAGATAGTTCAGATTTAAACACACACAACATCAACATTTGATAGAAATATATTTAATAATCACATAATTACAATTGTATTTCAGAAAATCATCAGATCATATAGTGAACTCATAATGAAAAGTCTATTTAACCTAAAATATATTAAACCTGAAGCCTCAATCCATTCTGACAGTGACTGAGAGACCATTGTCATGATTTTATGATTAATGATTTATGAAGTCTTTATGTGTTTTACATTTACATTTCTAATACATCATATCTCATCCTGTAATCTGATGTTATTCTCTTTGCAGCTCCGTTGACTCTGGATCCAAACACAACACATCGTTGTCTCACACTCTCTGCTGATCTGACTAGTGTGTCGGTCAGTGATGAAGATAAAACACTTCCTGATAATCCAGAGAGGTTTGATGAGTATCCATGTGTCCTGGGATCTGAGGGCTTTAACTCAGGAACACACTGCTGGGATGTGGAGGTTGGAGACAATACATACTGGAGTCTTGGAATAACCACAGCATCAAACCAAAGGAAGGGAGAGGATTTCTTTGACTCTAATGTCTGGTGTGTGCAGTACATAGACAGCAAATACAGCTCACAATCCCCAGAGCAACACCTCACTGTCTTTACTGTTAAACAGAAGCTTCAGCGTGTGAGAGTTCAGATGGACTATGACAGAGGAACAGTGTCATTCTCTGATCCTGTAACTAACACACATTTACTCACATTCACATCCACCTTCAATGACACAGTCTTTCCATTCTTATATAATCGCTGCACAACTCCTCTGAGGATCTTACCAGTTAAACTGTTTATTACAGCAGAAAATCACAGTTAAATCTGCTTCTGCTTCTAGATTAATTCAGTTTTGTAAATTATTCTTCAATAACAATACTGTAGGGTCACATTGATCAATCACACTTAAATGTAAAATTTAGAGTTAACTTAACCCTTGTGTGTCCTTAAGCCGGGTGCACACTGTGTGACGTATAATAGTCCTTTACGATTGTTGCTTGTCAGACTGTACGAACATTATCATCGCTGTAAGACACGCTAAAAACGGACACGCAAGAAAACGCCTCGGTTACGACTGTAACCTCGGTTCCCTGAAGAGGGAACGAGCGTTGCGTCGAGTTTGACGCTATGGGAACGCTTTGCGTGATGACGTCTTGAAGCACATGTAAAATCAGTCCAATGGTGTGGCGGAACGTCAGAGGCGGGTGACGTCACGTACCAGGAAGCTATAAAAGCCGGCCCGAAACAGAAAACGAAAGCTTCGTAAAGTCTGAAGTCGTGTTGACAGGCATGAAGGAGATATGGCAAGGTGACGCAACGCTCGTTCCCTCTTCAGGGAACCGAGGTTACAGTCGTAACCGAGGCGTTCCCTTTCAAGGGAACTCGCGTTGCGTCGAGTTTGACGCTATGGGAACGTCTATACCAACGCCTCCATAGCTACAAATGTCTGTCCTGTGTGAAATCTGGTGAGCAGCACTAGGAAGACAAAACATGAGACCCTGGAGCAGAGTCTAGATCCAGAGAGTAGAACCTGACGAAAGTGTGCGGTGAGGACCAGCCTGCCGCATCACAAACGTCCTGTAACGAAACTCCTGATATAAGGGCCTTAGAGGCCGCCATACTCCTCGTAGAGTGCGACCGGACAGCCAAAGGAGAAGGCTGTCCAGCCGCCTCATAAGCAAGTGAGATAGTCTCAACCACCCACTGCTCATCCTTTGCTTAGACACTGGACCTCCCTTGTTAGGGGAGCAAATGTCACTTTTACGCCACAGGGCAGCTCTGTGGACATACGCGTCTAACGCCCGAACAGGACAAAGCAAATTATTCGCCTCCTGGTCCGATTTCGAAAGGGAGGAGGACCTCCAAGTGCCACGAGGGAAACGAGATACCAAAGGGGTCTTTCCCCACAGACATTCCACCCAAAGGACTGTGGTAAGCACCTACGGCCGCCACATAAACCTTTAAAGTGGACGGGGTCAGACCTGCAGTGAACCGGTCCTGCAGGAACTCCAGAACTGTACCAATTGGGCAGTTGACTGGATCCAACCGACGGTCACTACACAAAGAGGTGAATACTCTCCAGTTCAGGGCATAAAGTTTCCTCGTGGAGGGAGCTCTGGACTGTAGAATGGTCTCAACAACCTCAGTTGAGAGACCTGACTCTATGAGCTGGGCCCCCTCAGAGGCCAAGCCCACAGGTTCCACAGTTCTGGTCGGGGGTGAAAAATCGAGCCCCCTGCTTGGGACAGAAGGTCCCTCCTGACGGGTAGCTCCAGAGGAGGCCCGTCGAGGAGGGACACAAGATCGGGAAACCCGGTCCCTGCGAACTCTTTCCAGAACTCCCGGGAGCAGAGCAACTGGGGGAAAGGCGTACAGACGTAGCCTCGGCCACGTCTGTACCATAGCATCCAGTCCCAGAGGAGCTGGATGCGTGAGGGAGAACAAAAGTGGACAGTGAGACGTCTCTCGAGACGCAAACAGATCCACTTATAATTTCCATATCAGCTCCACCACCTCGGGGGTGGAGCCACCATTCCCCGGGCCTCGGCCCCTGTCTCGACAGAGTGTCTGCTCCTATATTCTGGACCCCGGGGATGTAGGCTGCCTTGAGTGACAGCAACTTCCCCTGGGACCACAAGAGGATATGGCGTGCCAGCGCAAACCCCCTTGATATAGGCGACTACCGACGTGTTGTCCTTATGTACTACACATGGTGTCCCCTGAGACCTATGAAAAAGCTCCTCAGAGCCCGGAAGACAGCTAACATCTCTAGGCTATAGAATGCCAGGAACGATGATGGTCTTCCCACAGACCTTGAGATGAGCGACCCTCAGGATCGCTCCCCAACCCGTGAGGGAAGCATCCGTCGTTAGCAGTTTGCGACGACAAGGAGCTCCCAGCACTGGGCCCTGGGACAGGAACCAAGGTTTCTTCCACATAACCAAGGCACGTAGGCATCACCGCGTGACCTTGATTGTGCGAAATGGGTTGCCCCTCGGGGAAAACCCTCTGGTCCTGAGCCACCACTGCAGGGGCCTCATGTGCAGCAGTCCAAAAGGCATCCCGTTGGAAGCTGCTGCCATGAGACCCAACAGTCTCTGGAACTGTTTGACAGTGAGTAGCTGGCCTAGCTTTACACTTCTCACAGCTGCCAGGATCGAAGCGTGGCGATGACAGGCGCGCCTGCATCGACACTGAATCCCAAACCACGCCTAAAAAAGTGGTCCTCTAAAATAGAGAAGCACACTCTTCTTGGCGTTCAGCCGTAACCCCAACTCTTTCATATGGGCGAGAACAACATCTCGATGTTGAACCGCCATCTAATGCGACTGAGCTAAAATCAACCAATCGTCGATGTAGTTCGTGATGCGAATACCCCGGAGGCGCAGAGGCGCCAGAGCTGCATCCACGCATTTGGTGAAAGTGCGGGGTGATAAAGCCAGGCCGAATGGAAGAACTCGATATTGGTATGCTTTGCCCCCGAAAGCAAACCTCAGGAACTTCCAATGACACGGACGGATGGAAATATGCGTCCTTGAGGTCTATCGTGACAAACCAGTCCTCGGACTAATCTGTGGCACGATTGTCTCAATGTTAACATTTTGAACTAGAGCTCGAAGACCTAAAATGGGACGCAATCCCCCGTCCTACTTTGGAACTATGAAGTACCGGCTGTAAAACCCGGTTTCCCTGTTGGAGGGAGGTACATATTCTATGGCCCCTTTCTCTAACAGAGTGTTTACTTCCTGTTCCATAACCAGAACCTGCTCGGGGCCCACCATTGTGGGCAGGACCCCCATAAACCGCGGTGGGCGTTACTAGAATTGTATCTAATACCCTTTTTCCACGGTCTGCAGGACCCAACGAGAAACATTTGACAGTAGCTTCCACGCTGTCAAAGATTCTACTAGAGGTACCAGTCTCTCGAGACTGGTTTCTGGATTTTGTTGCTGTTGAGTAGTCGGTTCGTCGCCCTGTAACGGCGCACCGGCAGGGAACGACCAAACAGACTGCTCTAGCACCCTCCTCAGAGGGGGCGGGCATCCCGAGGCCACTACGTTTCCGGGTGGACCTTGAGATATGTGCTCGCCGGAGACCGCTGCGCCCTGTAACGCCGGAGGCGGCAGGGTTGGCAGAACGGTCCCCTGAGGGCACCGAAGAGAGACGGCACCGTATTTTTCTCCTGCTGTTGAGCAGTCGGTTCGTCGCCCTGTAACGGCGCACCGGCAGGGAACGACCAAACAGACTGCTCTAGCACCCTCCTCAGAGGGGGCGGGCATCCCGAGGCCACTACGTTTCCGGGTGGACCTTGAGATATGTGCTCGCCGGAGACCGCTGCGCCCTGTAACGCCGGATGCGGCAGTGTTGGCAGAACGGTCCCCTGAGGGCACCGAAGAGAGACGGGCACCGTGAAAAGAGGTGTTAACCGCTCTGCTTCGGGGGGACTACCCTCATTTGTCCTGAGCCCTCAGACATCAGGACTTTTTCCCAGCAGCCTTCTTGGCGGTAATAACGGTCCGCAGATCCGTTTTACCCCTCGAAGACTGCTGGGTTTGAGAGCGCCCTCCGTGTCCCCGAGATTTTTGTGGGGGAGCACGGGAGGAAACGCTCTGTTTCTGAGTGGCGCGGTGCTCAGCGCTCTTTTTAGAGGAGTGAGGCTGCTCCCGCTCAGCAGCCTCATAGAAAGAACGGCGGGGGAGAAGTTTCTGAAGTGCAGCTGCCTGTTTTGAAGCTTCTTGTGACTTCGCTACAGCACTATTAACTGCGTCTCCAAATAACCCTTGCGTGGATACTGGTGCATCTAAAAGAACATGTTTTTCTTTGTCCTTTATGTCACTTAAGTTGAGCCACAGATGCCTCTCAGTGGCCACCAGGGCTGCCATAGAGCGGCCGATGGATTTAGCCGTCTCCTTGGTGGCCCTGAGAGACAAATCCGTGGCTCTACGCAGTTCAGACACCGTATCAGCACTAATACCCCCGCCCTCCTCAAAATCACCCAATAACTCAGCCTGGTAAGCCTGCATTATGGACATTGTATGTAAACACGCTGCAGCTTGACCGGCGGCGGCATAAGCTTTATGAACCAGGGAAGAAGTAACTTTTACTGGCTTGGATGGAAGTGCAGGAGCCTTCAGAGAAGATGCCGTTGCTGGAGAGAGATAGCTCGCGAGCGTCTCTTCCACCTTCGGCATCTCCCCATAACCATGCTCTTTATAATTGTGAATGGATGAATAGTGTGATGTTTGTGCAGTATACACTCGATATGACACTGGTTTCGCCCACGATCTCGACACCTCGGTGTGGAGATCGGGGAAAAACGGCAGGCTTCTGCGCTGGGGCTGCGCACGAGATGGCAGGAAGCGTTCGTCGAGCTTACTTTTCGAACGAACGTCCTGCCTATCTTCTGGCCACTCAATAGACAGTCTGTCAACAGCTCTAGTAATGACATCGAGCAGTTCCTCAAACGCATGAGACTGAGGTGGCGAATCCTCAGACTCAGCTACAATACTCACAACATCCAACTCCTCAGAGCTGGATAGTTGCAGTACTGGTACCTCTATCGGGGGGGAAGAAACCGCAACGCGTGCTTCCACACCCTGATAAGAGGCACTGGATCTATCAGACGGATGCTGAGATAAGGCAGAGCCCGTCTCAACATCCACTGATAAATCCATCTGTGAACCCCAGGTCTGAGATCGACGCCGTGCCTCGGCAGCGGCGGGACCCGAGCCCTGGGGAGCGTGGTCGGGATTGAACCGAGCCAAGCGGGATCGGAGCGTACGCAATGGAAGCGCACAGCAATGCACACAGTCACCACCCTCGAGTGCTGACTGGGCATGCTCCTCTCCCAAACAAACAACACAAAGAGTGTGTGTGTCACCTCCCGTTAAATAACGCGGGCAGGGATGGACACACACTCTAAACTGCTGCTCGCTCGCCATACTGAATATATATATATATATGATATAGACAGACAACACCAAATATACAGACAGATTTCACACAGAGCGCAACTGAAGACTCTGTTTCGGGCCGGCTTTTATAGCTTCCTGGTACGTGACGTCACCCGCCTCTGACGTTCCGCCACACCATTGGACTGATTTTACATGTGCTTCAAGACGTCATCACGCAAAGCGTTCCCATAGCGTCAAACTCGACGCAACGCGAGTTCCCTTGAAAGGGAACTCGTCTGGAGTTTTACATCATCAATCAATGACCCGTTCGGTGACAGTGAGCTGGATCACACACCGGATTGAAATGGTGACTAATAGGCCGGGAGCCAGGTCCACTCCTCAGGATGTTTTTTGCTACCTTTTTTCACTATTATTTCCTATTATCTTATACCTTGGGCCATCACAAGTTAATAATGACCACCCCCAACTCGGCCCCGTTTGGTCTCAGGGGCCAAAAAACACCCTTTTTGGGAAAAGCTTTTGGCGGAATGATGTAATTGTGAATATAAAGGTACTGCAGCTACATAAATGGCCATATAACCCTAAAATTTTGCATGGTGTATCCTGACACATAGAGGAAACTAGCAGAAAAAGATTCTGGGCATTGCTACCTTTTTTCTGTCAAATATCACCCTCAACATACCCCAAAAGTCTAAAAAATGTCTGTCCGCCTGACAAATTGTCATCAAAAGTGATCATTTTCAAGCATTTTATTATATACATCACTGCCTCAAATGTACATGAAAAACTTCCCAAGTTCATAAGCTTCAATTTAAGTCCAAGATGACCTTTCTATCTAGACGATTATAGCTGGTATAACCAAAGTTATCCACTGTACCTCAAATCGGAGAAAACAGAACTTTCAATCAATCAATCAATCAATCAAACTTTATTTATAAAGCACTTTACAACGACCGAAGTAGACCAAAGTGCTGTACACAAGAATAAACAAATATACAAAACAACACATCTCATGCAGCATAAAATACAAAGTGAAATAAATTAAAACAAAACGTATAAAACAAACCATAAACTGCAAAACCATAAAAAGCTAAATGTCAACTCCTGGTGTTAAAGGCCAAAGAAAATAGATGAGTTTTTAAAAGAGATTTAAAATGAGTGATTGAAGTGGCCTGTTTTACCGGCTGAGGCAGATCATTCCACAATTTTGGAGCAGCCACCGCAAAAGCGCGATCCCCTCTGAGTTTACGTTTTGTTTTAGGCACAGATAGGAGCAGTTTATCAGCTGACCTAAGAGAACGAGTGGGTGTGTGTAGATGGACTAACTCAGAGATATAAGACGGGGCAAGACCATTTAATGATTTAAAAACAAATAAAAGAATTTTAAAATTAATCCTGTACTGTACAGGCAGCCAGTGAAGCGACGCTAAGACGGGTGTAATGTGTTCATATTTACGTACTCCTGTTAAGAGACGTGCTGCTGCGTTTTGCACCATTTGAAGACGAGCTAAAGAAGACCCACTAACCCCCACAAATAGTGCATTACAGTAATCCAGCCGGCTAGTAATAAAGGCATGGATTACTGTCTCAAATTGTTGTCTTTCTAAAAAAGGCTTTACTTTGGCCAATTTCCTCAGCTGGAAGAAGCCCGTTTTCACTACTGCTCTAATCTGGCTGTTGAAGTTTAGATCAGCATCGATTTTAACCCCTAGGTTAGTGATAACTGGTTTATTATATTGGGTCAAAGCACCCAACTCAACGGAACAAGTCCCATTAGTACCACCAAAAATCATCACTTCTGTTTTATTAGCGTTAAAACTTAAAAAATTAATAGCCATCCAGGCTTTAACATCATCGAGACACTCTATTAGCGAACTGACAGTGTCATTCTTTTTAATCGGCATGTACATCTGATTATCATCAGCGTAACAGTGAAAAGATATGCCATGCTTCCTAATTACTGAACCCAGCGGTAGCAAATACAGTGAAAAGAGAAGAGGACCCAGAATTGAGCCCTGGGGGACCCCACAAGAGAGAGGTGCAGAAGAGGACTCGGAATTTCCACAGCTGACGCAGAGAGTCCGACCTTCCAGATATGACCTAAACCATTCAAGCGCTGTGCCTTTTATGCCCACCCAATGCTCCAAGCGAGAAATCAAAATTTCATGGTCCACAGTATCAAATGCAGCCGTCAGGTCAAGAAGCACAAGAACAACATAATTACCAGAATCTGTAGCTAAATAAATATCATTAAAAACTTTTAAAAGAGCAGATTCTGTACTGTGTAAAGATTTGAAGCCAGACTGGAATACCTCAAGGATATTGTTGTCTTTCAAAAAAGCCATTATTTGATTGCAGACTATCTTTTCAAAAATTTTAGAAATAAAAGGTAGTTTTGAAATAGGCCTAAAATTTGCAAGATCTGTCAGATCAAGACCAGGTTTTTTGAGTAGAGGTTGCACTACAGCGTGTTTAAAAATTTTAGGGACCACACCAGAGGACAGACTGCTATTAGCAACTGCAAGAACAGACGGTCCTATAGTAGAAAAAACCTCCTTAAAGAGTCGAGGAGGAATAGCATCTTGTGGTGAACCTGAGGGCTTCAAATTTCCAACAATCTCCTGTAACATACACAAAGTCACAGGCTCAAACTTATCAAATACAGAAGAGCAGCTAACAGAGACTGAGGGGTCAGAGCCAGAATGTGAAATTAGAGCTCTAATGGAGGTGACTTTATCATTAAAAAAGCGTAAAAAATTTTCACAGACAGCCGGGGAGGCATCAACACAGACAGTTTGTGGAATATTAATAACTGAATCAATAGTTTTAAACAAAACGCGAGGCTTATTACTGTTCAAGAGAATGATCTCAGAGATATACATTCTTTTAGCTTCTTTCACAATTGTCTGATAGTGACGCCAACAGTCCCTTAGCATTTGAAATGACACTTGCAGCTTATCCTTTTTCCATTTGCGCTCGACTTGACGGCACTTGCGTCTGACAGCACGCACCGTGTCATTTAGCCATGGTTCAGTTTTTGTTTTTGGTTGCCTGAGTTTTAATGGAGCCACACTATCGATAGCAGATTGACAGGTGGAGTATAACCATGAGCTAAGCTCCTCTGAATCATTATGCTGTGGTATACCAAAATTCTGATTAAACACAGATGAAAATTTAACAGCAGTAGTAGAGTTTATAATGCGGCAGGGCCGAGCAACAGTGCAGGGTTTGTTTGTATTACAGTCCAGGGCAATCTCAAATAGTATAGGCATATGGTCAGAGAACACTGCATCGCCGATCTCTAGATTATAAACAGGCAACCCAAAAGATCCAGTGTATGTCCACGTTCATGTGTGGGGCCAGCCACAAACTGCGTGAGATTAAAAGAATCAATAAGGCATAAGAAGTCTTTTACCATTGGGGCGTCAGTACAACACACATGGACATTAAAATCCCCAATAATTAGGACGCGGTCATATTTCGGCATTATCTCAGCCAGGAAGATAATTAATAAAGTCCTTATTATATTTCGGAGGCCGATAGATCACTGCACATAATACAGTATGAAAACGACCCAGCTCAAATAAACAAGGTTCAAAACTGCTAAAAGGTGTTGATAAGAATATGTGTTTACATTTATAGGTGTTTTTATAAACAGTTGCGATTCCTCCTCCTCGTCCCGACGTCCGCGGGGAATTTAAATAGCTGCAACCATGCGGTAAAAACTCAGAAAAAACGCTGGACTCACCAACACTCAACCAAGTCTCCGTCACACAGAGGAAATCCAGTCCTCGGGAGGTGAAAAAGTCCTTTAGGATAAAAGTTTTGTTTGCTAGTGATCTAGCATTTACTAAGCCAATCCTGGCAGGGGCCGGCGGGTCTATAATGCTGTCTTTCCGAGAGACCTGGCACACAGGTTGAAGGTCTCGCAGGTTCACCCCACGCCAGCAAAGGCGAGGAGAGCAAGGAGCACGGGCCTGGAACTCCTCATCCGGTCCGACGACAGGTACCAACCAGGCGTCGACAGGGTCCAGCGATCGGCGAGAAATAAAAGGTCGAGGCACCGCCCGGTACTTGGCCCAGGGGATCATGGAAGAGTGCGCCAGGGAAGCCTTCATTTTCACCAGCCATCCGCTGCGTTTACCCCGGCGACGATATCGCTTACGCTGGTGATGTAAAGCCGTAAAACGGCAGAGAGAGGCTGGGATCTCAGACAGGAACGGTGGCAATGTATTTTGTCCACCATGATCAAATTTAACAGTAGGTCGAACGCGCTTGGAAAAAACGAGCGCGTCGCACCGCGACCGCGTCGCTTCCATTATGAGCGCGCATACCGCGCGTCTACATTTGAAATAACGAACTTGCGCGCGCAAAAGACGCGATATGTGAACAGGCCCTAAAACGGCAAGCCACACACACTGGCGCCATCTTGGTCTCATTTCTTTCAAGCATTACCATTCCATATTGGATTAAGCATATTTTTTACATATGAACAATGTCTTAAATAAGAGTTGAGACTTGACTTATGAGCTATACTATATGAAATGAATTGCATGAAAAGTGAGCAATGTTATGCCCCTAGGTCAGGGCTATTCAATTAGCTTCATTCGAGGGCCGGATTATTAAATCGAAATGTTGAGGAGGGCCGGTGGGTTTAGATTATTTATTGAAACATTATTTATTACTTATTGAAACATAACAGTATCAATAAATAAGGTAAAGTAAACCTAAAAAAGTATTGTATTTACTTGGAAATGTGGTACCCAACAGTATGCAGATTTATGAGTATTTAATAAATAACTTATTTACAGCTATGTACAAAAATATGAATTATACAAGATCATAGCTATTGGTAAGAATTATTTTATTTATAATTATTATAGGCTTAAATGAAAATATTCTGACAGTGAGACTTGATAACCACAGGTAAAACCATAGATGGTTACTCACTCACTACCACTGTATAACAAAATTCCTAAACACAGGTAAAAACTATACACAAAATGAATTGTATATTCCTCTACCAACCTAATTAATCTACTGCAATATAGGCCTAAATGACTATAAATTAGGATTCAGTATAAATATTCCACATTTCTGGCCAAACCATAGTAAATTACTACACTACAATTCATGGTAAATGTAAAGGTGGTGATTAAGGGATTTAAAGTCTTCTAACTTCGTTCATGGCACAATGTTTCTGCTGTTTACCTCATCAGGTGTGTTGGGAATGTTGAGGCTGTTTCATCTGATTTAAAACTAGTTAAATCATCAAGTGATTTGTGGTTTGTAACAGAGGTGTGTCGAATTGAACCACTTCTCACTGGATGTCGCAATGCTGTTTAATAACAGTGTCCAGGGGCCTCATTTATAAAACTTTGCGTAGGATTTGCGTCAGAAGTGGCGTACGGATGAAACATAGGACGTGCGTACGCACACAAATATTTGGATTTATAAAACCGTGCGCACATCCTACGCAGTTTTCCCTTAATAAATCACAATCAATTCTAAATGTAGCGCAGCTTTTGCGGCTTCATGTCACGCCCATAGTTGCCCATAAATAGTCTGTGAAACGCCCACAAGTTAATATTCATTGATTGCGAAATCATGGCAAACACAGAGAGGAAAACCAAGAAACGTAACTTCACTCACACGCAAGCGTGAAACGCATGATCAGCCATTGTGCGTCATTACGCATTGTGATGGCATCATGGCATTGGCGAAATGGTGAAACGAAATGGCGAAACGTCTCGGTTACATATGGTAACCCTCGTTCCCTGAGGGAGGGAACGGAGACGTACGTCGTGACCGACTGATAGTAATCTCGCTAGAGAGGCCAATCTACTTCGAGTAAAACTAAAACGAGCCAATACACATTGGCATGCAGTCATTTGCATCAACTGTTAAGCCTCGCAGTGCAGGTATATAATGAGCAGTAGGTGCAAGGTGAGCTCCTTTTTTGCTGAGGAGCCAAGCCTGGTAAGCTGGCCGCCCCCGTGGGCAGCAGCAGATGTGATGATGGGATGTACGTCTCCGTTCCCTCCCTCAGGGAACGAGGGTTACCATATGTAACCAAGACGTTCCCTTATCGGTCGGTCACTCTCGACGTATGTCTTGACCGACTGATAGGAATCCCTACCAAAGCGCCACAGCTGCTGCACCCCATCCAGCGCCCGGTGCAAGCCTGTACCCCTTCTTGCCTGGACGGAAGATAGGAAAGGGCTTACACAGAGCGTATCTATCACTGTTGTTCCATGATAACCCATACAGTGAGATTATTGGATAACACTGGGAAAGCGTGCCCATTCTATGGAAGGAGAACGCTGCGGAAGCCACTTTCTTCAAGGGAGTTATGTGGAAAAATACATATGGACTAGCCCGAAGGTTGTACTGCATATGAATATTGGGTAACTTAGCCCAAGGGAAAGACACGGGGCTTCGATTAGGAGCAGCCGTGGAAGTATACACGTATGGAACCCAGCCTAACACCTGATCTCTGAAGGGAGTGGTAGAAACCTTGGGCACATAGCCAGGCCGGGGTCTCAGTACAACATGGTTGTCACCCGGCCCGAACTCTAGGCACGATTCGTCGACCGAAAATGCTTGCAGGCTTCAAAGAGAGAAGCTTTAAGTCTGCTGACTTCAAAGGCTCAAAGGGAGCATCCTGAAGAGCTTGAAACACCAGGGAAAGGTCCCAAGAGGGTATGGAGGGGGGACGAGGAGGGTTTAACCTTCTTGCCCCCCTAAGGAACCTGACGACCAGTTCGTGCTTTCCATAGATGGCACGTAGATGGCAACTGTTTTGCCATCTATGTGGTCATGATAAGCTGAAATAGCAGCAGCATGTACTTTGAGGGTGGATAGAGACAGCATTCGCTCCAACCCTTGCTGCAAGAAGGAAAGCACGGACCCTACTGAACATCTTCGGGGGTCCTCTCGGCGAGAAGAAAACCACTTGACGAACAGGTTCCACTTCAAGGCACACGTCTCATGGACGGCGCCCGTGCAGAAGTGATGGTGTTAAGTACCTCTGGGGGTAAGTCACCTAGAACCAGAGATGGAGTTTCCAGAGGTCTGGGCGCGGGTGCCATAGGGTGCCCTGTCTCTGAGTCAGAAGATCCTTCCTCAGAGGAATAGGAGGGACTGTCACGAGGAGCATGATTTCTGGGAACCAGGTCCAGGTGGGCCAATAGGGGGCCACCAGAAGGACCTGCTCCTCATCCTCCCTGACTTTGCACAGGGTCCTACCTTTGAAGATGTTCAAGCAGTTCAGCACCGACTGAGCGCGTTTGCTTTGTGAGGCGTGCTGTCTGTGTGACCGAATCCAACTCCATACCGAGAAAAGAGATCCTCTGCATGGGGGCGAGTTTGCTCTTCTCCCAGTTGGCCGGAAGACGCAACTGGCTGAGGTGCCTGAGCACGAGGTCCCTGTGTTCGCATAACTGATCTCGAGAGGGTGCTAATATGAGTCAGTCGTCGAAATATCTGCAGGATGTGCACGCCCTGTTCCCTCATGGGAACAAGGGTCCCCTCCGTGACTTTTGTGAAGACACGGGGAGACAGGGACAGCCCGAAGGGCAGGACCTTGTACTGATATGCTCGACCCTCGAACGCAAAGCGCAGAAATGGCCTGTGTCGAGGAAGAATCAAGACATGAAAGTACGCGTCCTTCAGGTCGATCGCTGCAAACCAATTTTGGGGACGGATGCATTTGAAAATGCGTTTCTGCATGAGCATTTTGAACCCACCACATTTCTTGGGTACAATAAAGTAGGGACTGTAGTGCCCTGACCTCATATCGGCTGGAGGGACTGGCTCTATCGCATCCTAGTAGGACTGCGATCTCTGCTCGCAAGACATGGGCATCGGCTGCTCTCACTGTAGTGAAGTGGATGGCCCGATCCATCTCCAGGTCGCCCGTCCTAGGGCTGCTTGCTCTTGGCTTTACCGCCCTGCTTGGCAGGGGCCTGGACGGGTGGGCCTGCCTGCGACTGGCTCCTTGGCTCCGCTTAGGTGGAGGCTGCTGCTGCGGCGCGGGCGCGAGGGCAGACACAGAAGGCCGCCCCGGCGACGAGCAGACTGAGGGGCTGCGGGCAATGGGGTGGAGGCAGCAGCTGACCGCCGCGGCAGGATGTGCTCGATGGTCTCAGTCTGCTTTTCAGCCAGTTTCTGCTGGGCAAAGTTCTCGACCACGTTGCCTTTGAGTGCTCTCAAGCGCACCTTACCAGCTGTGAGAACAGCTTTTGTCTGCTCAAGTCAAAACAAAAGCAAAAAGAAAAGAAAGAGAGAGAAAAAAGACCGCTCGCGCTGCTGTGCTGTCACCCGCACCAGTGTGGAGAGGTCCGAAGAAGAAGAAGCTCGCTCAGTTTCACAATCTCCTTGAAGGTATGTAGAACACATCGAAGTGTTTGGCTCCAAAAACTGATGAAATCCATACAAATATAGATGAAGATGAGGAAAATGATGATTAAGAGTTTATATTCTACACTAATACAACACACTAACATGACCAGTCGTCGAAGTACAGCATGGATAAGCAGCAAAAAGATCTAAGAACCAAATAAATGTTTTCTATTTTATGTTTGAGCTGTATTTTAGTTTCGCCATTTGGCTGTAAAGAATGTTTACCTGTACAGAAGGTTACTAACGTTTACTCTATTGAAGGTTGTTTTTTTGATAACAGACTACACACTAGAGTCATCTTTATTCCTTGTGTTACGAGGACTTTGTGGACTTATGGAACCCATAAGGAATGGTAATGCTTGAAAGTTCTGTTTTCTCCGATTTGAGGTACAGTGGATAACTTTGGTTATACCAGCTATAATCCTCTAGATAGAAAGGTCATCTTGGACTTAAATTGAAGCTTATAAACTTGGGAAGTTTTTCATGTACATTTGAGGCAGTGATATATATAATAAAATGCTTGAAAATGATCACTTTTGATGACAATTTGTCAGGCAGACAGACATTTTTTAGTCTTTTGGGGTATGTTGAGGGTGATATTTTACAGAAAAAAGGCAGCAATGCCCACAATCTTTTTCTGCTAGTTTCCCCTATGTGTCAGGATACACCATGCAAAATTTTAGGGTTATATGGCCATTTATGTAGCTGCAGTACCTTTATATTCACAATTACATCATTCCGCCAAAAGCTTTTCATAAAAAGGGTGTTTTTTGGCCCCTGAGACCAAACGGGGCCGAGTTGGGGGTGGTCATTATCAACTTGTGATGGCCCAAGGTATAAGATAATAGGAAATAATAGTGAAAAAAAGTTAGCAAAAACATCCTGAGGAGTGGACCTGGCTCCCGGCCTATAAGAAATCTCGGTTACACTTTATTTTAAGGTGTCATTGTTACAGTGTAATTATACATTTAAGTACTGAGTAATAATAAACTACATGTACTTACTATAGCGTTAGGGTAGGATTAGGATTTGGTTGAGGGTTAGTTGCATGTAATTATGCATAATTTACTGCTATTACTATGGTAAGTACATGTAACATACTGTATGTAACAAGGACACTGTAAAATAAAGTGTTACCAAAATCTCTAATGTTAATTTTATTTACGGTCACGTTCATCAATCACACTTAAATGTTAAATTTTGAGCTGACTTAAAAATCGGAGTTCTGTTAAGTCATTCTGTTTACAGTTTTTTTCGATTGCTAAACGACAGTGAGCACAACTGGAGCTACATGTGCAAAACTCTAACTACAGTCTGCACTACCAACAGTCACCTGAGCTAAACAGTTCACATCACCTGCAAAACTCACTCCAAGCAACACAACTCTTAACACACGGCTCAAAACAGGCTCAGTGCAGCCAAACACTCTGCACAACCCTCACTGAGATAACACACACTGTCACTCAGAACACACTGAGAGTAAAAACACTAGCATCAAACACCAATACATAAAATATAAACTTTTCATCTTTACAGTTTGAACAATTTCAGTGACTTCATACAAAGTAATATTTTCTTCAAAGAAAAGAGTGACATTCTTTCACATGATTTATTTAAATTTTTAGAACATAACAATTCTTTAAGGTAAATGAAAATTAGCAGTTTGCTTCAATAGTCTGTAGTAATTTACGGAATTACAGTAATGAGAAAAAAAAGGGTAGAAATTAAAAGTACATACTGTAATTCGAACAAATAATTGAGGGGCTAATCCTGCCTCTCTCTAGCATCAGGCCACAGGTTTTCATCAACATCAGTTCCCATCAAAACCTGTCTTCCTTGTTCCATTTCCAAAATTAGTCTTTCTGAGCTCTACCTATATATATATATATATATATATATATATATATATATATATGTGTGTGTGTGTGTGTGTGTGTTCACTAACAAGTCTAAAACAAGACACCTGCTTAGCCTTTCAGCTGAGATTGCAATCAGCAGTGTTTGAAAGGCACAAGGCTGAAATCTATTCTGTTTTGAATGTGTGGTTCACAGTTTTGACAGCAGTGTGTTAGCATTTGAACAAAGTGCTGTAAATCCACAGTGTTGTGCAGGTTGTGGTTAAAGTCATGGGATAAGTGTGTAGAGTTTTGAAAACTGTGTTCAAGCAATGAAAAACGAACTAGAGCTTGGTCCACATGAACTGCTGCTGTGCAGACAGTAGTTAGAGTTTTGCACATGTGACTCCAGTTGTGCCCACTGTCGTTTAGCAATCGAAAAAAACTGTAAATATGTATGTATGTGTATGTATGTATAGAGCACCATATGCAGACTAATGCACTTCAATTTATTTGAAGTACATCTGCAGTGACAAATATAAGTCATAATACCATGAATAAAACAAAATGTCCACTGATGATGTAACAGGACCCGTTCTCAGCACCAGAGACTGCAGTGCATGCTGGGATTTGGTGACAGTAACAAAAACGTCAACACTGTTATTGAACTGAATGGAATCAACGTTGAACTGACTCAAAATAACAACATTATTATCTTCTGTAGAGCTGATCATAGATGAACTCATTTCATAGTTGATGATCGTTACACAGTTACAGTTATTTCTGTTTGCATCATTGATCATTATTTTCCTGTTTATCTGTAAAGCTGCTTTGAAACAATCTGTATTGTATAAAGCGTGATATAAATAAAGGTAATTTGACCTAAAGTCGCAATGAAAAGGAAATAGTGAATCTTTTCTTACATATTGTGACGTACATCCAAGTGTAAGATTATAAAAAAAGAAATAGTGCAGGGCAGGTTCATCAGTTGGTAATGAATCAGATGTTGAGATGTGGATGTTGCACTCAAAAATGAATGTGAGCTAACAGTCGATTGTAGAGTTTAAGGAGAATAAATGATTGGATTAAATATTACAAAAATGACGTGCATATATATATGCACTTATCACAATAATCCGGTGTAAATTCAATTTTACTGAAATAAAAGTTCAAAGTTAAATGATTTTCTCTACTCTTCCTCTTCCCTGAGTCAAAGGAAAATTAATAAGGAACTTATATAAGGACATCATGTAAGTGTTAACAGTGTTGTTGTCAACTCTTCACTATAAAGTAGATTCTGTTGCAGCGTGACGAAGGCTGTCCCAATGCGAAGGCTCCTCCAAATGCGTCCTTCGTTTCCCGTGAAATAAAGGATACAACAGATACAACAGCTCATTCGCAGCCTTATACCCCAGAATTCATTGTTTTAGAGAAATTGCTGAATTACACTTTTAAACAGCCTTTGAATTGGGACACTGTCTGTGTGTGTGTGTGTGTGTGTGTGTGTGTGTGTGTGTGTGTGTGTGTGACTCTGTTGTTACTCTGTCATAGTAATTGACCATAATAAATTGAACTTAAACACATGAACATTCTATTTGTGTAAGCACGGTTGATACTGTAAGTCTATAGTATTGCCCATAATAAAATTGTAATTAAACGTTTGTGTGTGTAACGTTTCATTGTTGTTACAACTAACCCAGAGCCATGTAGCCATGAACTAGCTCACCTTACAGCTAACAGGCAAAACATTAGCACTAACAACTTGCATGGAAAATATCTACACAGACACACAATAAAAATAATAAAAGTTTGATGAGTTTAACTACAAAGCAAATAAAAAATAAAGTATAAAGTCGGCAACACCTAAGCTCCAAAATTATCAAAAATATTTATTTTCAAGACAACTATCGCATAGCGTATGTAACGTTTCGAGCACGCAGGCTCTTCATCAGACAAATTGACTACAGATGTGCAACCTTTTATATCTCCAAGTCATCACATGTCCAAACATCATGTTACTAACCAATACAACAACTACAAAACGAAAAAAAGAAAAGAAAAAATACACACAAAAATATCTAAAAAACTATGCAAAATACAACAATATCATAATTAATATGCACTTCGAAAAACACTTTTCTTGATACCTGCAAAATATACATCAAAATAATTAAATTAAAATAATCACTCCAAAACCTTTAATGTATTATATACAAAAAAAGAGAAACACACACACACATATAACAATTCAAAGAAATGGACGAATATCAAAATCTTCATTAAATCCTCTAGGGGACAACGTGTCTAATGTGAAAATCCAAAAAGCCTCACGCTGTAAAAGCAATTTATCAATGTCACCTCCACGACGTGGATACTTAACTACCTCGATGCCTATGTATTGAAGAGTAGAAACTGAATGTCTGAAAGCTGCAAAATGCTGTGCAACTGGACTTTTTGGATCATGGTGTCTAATTGCACATCGATGTTCAGAAATGCGATTCTTCAAAGGTCTACTAGTCTTACCAATGTAATATAAGCCACAAGGACAACGCAGCATATAAATAACATTGGCCGTCTTACACGAAATGGTGCCTCGAATTTTAAAAGTTTTTGCCGTGTGAGGATGTGTAAAAGTTGATGTCTTGTATGTAAAATTACACTGTTGACAGTTACCACATCTAAAATTACCATGAGGTATTTTATTCAAGAAGTGAGGAGCCGGTTTCAAATCCGCTCTAACTAAAATATTTCGAAGGTTAGGTGTTTTTTTATACACTAAACGAGGTGGTTTATCGAAGCATTTTTTAAGATTGGGATCACTCTCTACAATATGCCAGTGTTTAGATAAAACATTGTTAACATCCTTGGTAACAGGTGAATATTGCATATAACAATTAACACGACATTCCGTTTTTTTATGTTTTTTAACCAGACTCTCTTTTTGTGACACATCTTTAAAACGACTCGCTGCAGACTGAATCCACTCTTCTTTATACGATCGATGTCTGAATCTCTCTGATAAAATATGTGACTGCTGTTGGAAATCATCATCACTACTACAGATACGGCGAATCCGACTAAATTGTGAGATTGGTAACGAACGTTTTAATGGCACCGGATGATAGGATTGTCCGTGCAAGATAGTGTTACGATCAGTAGGTTTTCGATACAAAGTGGTCTCAATGCCCGACGTGGTATGAAGAACAAGCACATCCAAAAAAATCATTTTCTCTTGATGGAAATCAATGGTAAATGTTAACGCAGTACATTTACTATTTACCAAATTATGAAACTCTAATAACTCAGCTTCAGTGCCACTCCATAATAGAAAAACATCGTCAATGTATCTTTTCCATAAAAGAATGTGCTTTAAAAAATCGTTAACAGGATTAAACACAAAATGATGTTCAAACATCCCACAAAATAAAGATGCAAAACTTGGGGCCATCTTAGACCCCATACTAACCCCCGAGATCTGCAAATAATACTCAGACCCAAACAAGAAATAATTATGTGAAAGTACCAATTTTGCCAAATCACTCAAACATACAGTACTAGGAATTTGACAAAGACGTTGATTCAGAAAAAATTCAATTGCCTCTAGCCCACCCTGAAACGGAACATTGGTATACAACGATTCAACATCCATAGTGACTAGAAGAACAGGACAATCCGGTAATTTCACATTGTTAACAAGTTCAATAAAATGCATCGTGTCTCTGATATAAGAAGGTAAAGACATCACCAAAGGTTGTAAATAAAAATCGACGAAAGCTGAAATTTTTTCTGTAAGAGACCCAATTGCTGCCACTATAGGTCTCCCAGAGGGAATATCACTATAAGGTTTATGAATTTTGGGCAGTGTATATAACACCGGTGTAATCGGATGTTCGACACACATATATTCGTATTCAGCTTTCGTCAACAAACCTGAATCTACAAACAATTTTAAAGTGTTATGTACAGATGTTTTGAAATTAATCACAGGATTTGTACTCAATTTTTTATAAAAGGTTGAATTAGACAATTGTCTCTGAATTTCGACTTAGTAGTCTCTTCGATTCAAAATCACCACTGCACCACCTTTGTCAGCACTTTGAATAACTATAGATGAATCTTGTTTCAATAATGCCAATTCAGACAATTGTGCTTCTGATAAATTGTGTGCAAGTTTATATTGTCTTTTGGATTTTAATATAGAAGTTACATCGCTTTCTACTAGCCTACAATAAGTGTCCAAAGAGGCATTCCTACCCTTAAAAGGAACAAACGTGGATTTACCTCTAAAGACAGTCCGATGTTGTTCAGTCGATTGATAGTCATTCATAGATGTGTCACAATCACCATCGCCCGAGGATAAATCGGACACAGAAACTCCAGAGTCCAGTGAATGAGCTTGATGTAAACAAGACTGTCTTACACTGAAAAATTCTTTGAGTCTCAAGGTACGAAAAAACTTTTGTAAATCAATATATGTATCAAATTCATTGCAATGCGCCGTAGGTGAAAACGAAAGTCCTTTGTTAAGCACAGTCAAACAGTCATTAGAGATCACTTTGTTCGATAAGTTAATAACATTAATCACCTCTGCATCGTTCTTCGTGTCACATACTGAGATCTTATGGGAGGTCTTTTTGCTCCTCCTGCATTTCTTCTTTGACGAGTGATGTTGAATTGTCGTCCGCTTTCTAAAAAACGTTGTGGCTGGGACAAATTGCTGGAATCTGAGTCCCGATCAAATGACGAAAACGACTGAGCAGACGAGTACCTTTTGTCATCATGTTGTAAGGGTTTTCGTGCCCCCCGCAAGACCTCCCATAAGACCTCCCATAAGATCTCAGTATGTGACACGAAGAACGATGCAGAGGTGATTAATGTTATTAACTTATCGAACAAAGTGATCTCTAATGACTGTTTGACTGTGCTTAACAAAGGACTTTCGTTTTCACCTACGGCGCATTGCAATGAATTTGATACATATATTGATTTACAAAAGTTTTTTCGTACCTTGAGACTCAAAGAATTTTTCAGTGTAAGACAGTCTTGTTTACATCAAGCTCATTCACTGGACTCTGGAGTTTCTGTGTCCGATTTATCCTCGGGCGATGGTGATTGTGACACATCTATGAATGACTAATCGACTGAACAACATCGGACTGTCTTTAGAGGTAAATCCACGTTTGTTCCTTTTAAGGGTAGGAATGCCTCTTTGGACACTTATTGTAGGCTAGTAGAAAGCGATGTAACTTCTATATTAAAATCCAAAAGACAATATAAACTTGCACACAATTTATCAGAAGCACAATTGTCTGAATTGGCATTATTGAAACAAGATTCATCTATAGTTATTCAAAGTGCTGACAAAGGTGGTGCAGTGGTGATTTTGAATCGAAGAGACTACGAAGTCGAAATTCAGAGACAATTGTCTAATTCAACCTTTTATAAAAAATTGAGTACAAATCCTGTGATTAATTTCAAAACATCTGTACATAACACTTTAAAATTGTTTGTAGATTCAGGTTTGTTGACGAAAGCTGAATACGAATATATGTGTGTCGAACATCCGATTACACCGGTGTTATATACACTGCCCAAAATTCATAAACCTTATAGTGATATTCCCTCTGGGAGACCTATAGTGGCAGCAATTGGGTCTCTTACAGAAAAAATTTCAGCTTTCGTCGATTTTTATTTACAACCTTTAGTGATGTCTTTACCTTCTTATATCAGAGACACGATGCATTTTATTGAACTTGTTAACAATGTGAAATTACCGGATTGTCCTGTTCTTCTAGTCACTATGGATGTTGAATCGTTGTATACCAATGTTCCGTTTCAGGGTGGGCTAGAGGCAATTGAATTTTTTCTGAATCAACGTCTTTGTCAAATTCCTAGTACTGTATGTTTGAGTGATTTGGCAAAATTGGTACTTTCACATAATTATTTCTTGTTTGGGTCTGAGTATTATTTGCAGATCTCGGGGGTTAGTATGGGGTCTAAGATGGCCCCAAGTTTTGCATCTTTATTTTGTGGGATGTTTGAACATCATTTTGTGTTTAATCCTGTTAACGATTTTTTAAAGCACATTCTTTTATGGAAAAGATACATTGAAGATGTTTTTCTATTATGGAGTGGCACTGAAGCTGAGTTATTAGAGTTTCATAATTTGGTAAATAGTAAATGTACTGCGTTAACATTTACCATTGATTTCCATCAAGAGAAAATTAATTTTTTGGATGTGCTTGTTCTTCATACCACGTCGGGCATTGAGACCACTTTGTATCGAAAACCTACTGATCGTAACACTATCTTGCACGGACAATCCTATCATCCGGTGCCATTAAAACGTTCGTTACCAATCTCACAATTTAGTCGGATTCGCCGTATCTGTAGTAGTGATGATGATTTCCAACAGCAGTCACATATTTTATCAGAGAGATTCAGACATCGATCGTATAAAGAAGAGTGGATTCAGTCTGCAGCGAGTCGTTTTAAAGATGTGTCACAAAAAGAGAGTCTGGTTAAAAAACATAAAAAAACGGAATGTCGTGTTAATTGTTATATGCAATATTCACCTGTTACCAAGGATGTTAACAATGTTTTATCTAAACACTGGCATATTGTAGAGAGTGATCCCAATCTTAAAAAATGCTTCGATAAACCACCTCGTTTAGTGTATAAAAAAACACCTAACCTTCGAAATATTTTAGTTAGAGCGGATTTGAAACCGGCTCCTCACTTCTTGAATAAAATACCTCATGGTAATTTTAGATGTGGTAACTGTCAACAGTGTAATTTTACATACAAGACATCAACTTTTACACATCCTCACACGGCAAAAACTTTTAAAATTCGAGGCACCATTTCGTGTAAGACGGCCAATGTTATTTATATGCTGCGTTGTCCTTGTGGCTTATATTACATTGGTAAGACTAGTAGACCTTTGAAGAATCGCATTTCTGAACATCGATGTGCAATTAGACACCATGATCCAAAAAGTCCAGTTGCACAGCATTTTGCAGCTTTCAGACATTCAGTTTCTACTCTTCAATACATAGGCATCGAGGTAGTTAAGTATCCACGTCGTGGAGGTGACATTGATAAATTGCTTTTACAGCGTGAGGCTTTTTGGATTTTCACATTAGACACGTTGTCCCCTAGAGGACTTAATGAAGATTTTGATATTCGTCCATTTCTTTGAATTGTTATATGTGTGTGTGTGTTTCTCTTTTTTTGTATATAATACATTAAAGGTTTTGGAGTGATTATTTTAATTTAATTATTTTGATGTATATTTTGCAGGTATCAAGAAAAGTGTTTTTCGAAGTGCATATTAATTATGATATTGTTGTATTTTGCATAGTTTTTTAGATATTTTTGTGTGTATTTTTTCTTTTCTTTTTTTCTTTTTTTCGTTTTGTAGTTGTTGTATTGGTTAGTAACATGATGTTTGGACATGTGATCACTTGGAGATATAAAAGGTTGCACATCTGTAGTCAATTTGTCTGATGAAGAGCCTGCGTGCTCGAAACGTTACATATGCTATGCGATAGTTGTCTTGAAAATAAATATTTTTGATAATTTTGGAGCTTAGGTGTTGCCGACTTTATACTTTATTTTTTATTTGCTGTTTTCTAGTCGAGCACCCTTTTGAGACTGATGTGCGTGCTTTTGTTTCATTCTTCTTCTTTTTTTAACTACAAAGCAGAAATTCCCAAAACAAAAACAAAAAAAGTAAAAAAAGTAACTTTCTTACCTCAAAATTGTTTTTTCCACTCTAACATGTGCTGTGTCTGCCACAGGGCTCTACTTTATCACATGTGGAATAAGAACTAAACTGAGGATGTGCGAAGTGAATCAGGTGATTTGTAACTAGTTCCTGATTGGACAGATTGGAATTGTTACAACTGACCCATGTTACAACCATCCCCGGTCTCCCACACGTGGAATCACTCTGACATTTAACGGCGTAGACATACACGCAGAAGATGACAGTTCGTTTCGGCGTGGACATACATATAGATAACACACCACTTGACTTGAAAGTGGCGTGTATGTTTACACAAAGTCATGATGTCATGTTGGTATAATGATACTATATTGAATTTGTGTACAACAATAAATGTGGTTGATTACTGGAGGGTAATTTACCCAAATAGCATTCAGCATACAAGGTTTAACCCCTCAGGAAACGGACAATGCTCGAGACTAGATTATTGGCTTATTTCTAGTGAATTATGTAAAGATGTCTCAAACTGTATCAGCTTGCCCACTTATGGATCATTGTATGGTTACTCTGTCCTAACCTCAGATCTCTCCTAATATTTTGAAGTTCAATAATCATTTGTTAATTTTTTTTTAGCTTTTGTCAACAGGTGACGACTCTCATTTAGGAGATTGAAAAGCTTGATATGTCTTGGGAATGGTTATATATATATATATATATATATATATATATATATATATATATATATATATATACCTTGCTATCTATGCGCTAACACCGTTTGGTAGTTAACACTAACACTGTGTGTACTATTGCACATAAAGCAGTTTGTATAATAATTATTTTATAATAATAACTTTTTAGTGATATAAGTGATGTAGTAAGAAAGTTGCCATATCACCCTGAAGCCCAAGACTGGTTGCCGACTGAATCTAAGCAGGGTTGAGTCTGGTCAGTACCTGGATGGGAGACTCCTGGGAAAACTAGGTGTCTGCTGGAAGAGGTGTTAGTGAGGCCAATAGGGGGCGCTGCTCACCCTGTGCTCTGTGTGGGTCCTAACGCCCCAGTATAGTGATGGGGACACTACACTGTAACAAGCACCGTCCTTCGAGACGTTAAACCGAGGTCCTGACTCTCTGTGGTCATTAAAAATCCCATGGGACTTAACCCCGGTGTCCTGGCCACATTCCCTCCATTTGCATTTTTTTTAACGCAATACATTAAATACTTTTTTTAATAGCCCACTTAAAGTGTTTATTACAAATAACTTTACTAAATGCTAAAAAATGAATAAATGTAAATGAACAAAAATTTGCTTTGCATTTACAATCCTGTGAAAACGGCTCGGTTACTGTTGTAACCATCTCTTCCTGAAAGAGGGAACGGAGATATTGTGTTGAAATACTGACACTAGGGGGTCACTCTGACATATTCAGACAGATATTCAGGTGCTGACACACACCTCTGACATATTCAGAAGAGGTCAATGAAATTGGTGAGTGAAATTTGATTATGAAAAATGAAAAATGTAAAAAAAAAATGAAAATGTAATTGAAAATTGAAAAATGTAAATTAATTGTAATGTTGTATACATTATTTTTCTGAAAGTTATCATTAGTAAATGAAACAAAAAAGAATGTCTGTGCATTGTTTATTTTTGTAATGCAAGTTGTAAATGAAGCAAAGAAAATGTTTTATACATTTTTGTTATGCAAGTTATAACTTGTAAATGTAATAAATATATTATTCTATACATTTATTTCTGTCATGTCAATTAATTTGTAAATGAAACAAAATAAATTGTTATATACATTTTTACTTAGAGTACTTTTTACAACTATTTACAAGATAAGTTACAGACAAACATAACATTTTAAATTAACAGTACATAAAACAGATTGTAATAAAACATTTTTCTGTAGAATTTTATTGAGCTGAGCAGGTGATTCTGGTTTTGCTGCTGGACCGGGATGGGCTGCACAATAGAGACGCTGGTAAAGCCTCTGCCATCTGGGATGAGTGCATATTTTCACTTTCTACCAACAGGGTTGCAGGGCTGACTCGGGCATGGGCTGCCATATCACTGAGATGTTCAGAATAAATTAAATTAACTCACATCCTCAAAAAACAAACCATAAAATATTCCATTTCTATTCATTTCTCACTGAATTATGCGATCTGAAGAGCTGAAAGAGAATTCAGAGCACACACTGTCTCTCCTCTTTTTGCACCAGTTATGATCTCAGCGCTCTCTCATTTGCCGTACAGATGTCAATTATCTTACGTGAGTCAACGTGACCATAATTCCTGCCCTTCTGGATGATGTCCTGTACACTTCCTCGTTCTGAGCTCTGTGAAAAACAAAGCCAAAGAAATGTTTCTACACATCAAAAACGAAGAGAATAAACACACAATTATGATAGTATAGGGTTTGTGTGAGATTTTCATGTGAGTTGGGGTATATTCATATGAATAAAGAATGTTTACAGTGGCCTATACATGCAAAGCAGGTGTAGCTGTCACATTTCCATGTAGTCACCATCCTCTTCACTACACGTCCCAGCATCCGCCCTGGTATCCTGTGCTGCCGGCTTCGCCCTGGTCTCCTGTGCTGCCGGCTCCGCCCTGGTCTCCTGAGCTGCCGGCTCCGCCCTGGTCTCCTGAGCTGCCGGCTCCGCCCTGGTCTCTTGTGCTGCCGACTTCGCCCTGGTCTCCTGTGCTGCCGGCTCCGCCCTGGTCTCCTGTGCTGCCGACTTCACCCTGGTCTCCTGTGCTGCCGGCTCCACCCTGGTCTCCTGTGCTGCCGGCTCCTCCCTGGTCTCCTGTGCTGCCGGCTCCTCCCTGGTCTCCTGTGCTGCCGGCTCCGCCCTGGTCTCCTGTGCTGCCGGCTCCGCCCTGGTCTCCAGAGCTGCCGGCTCCGCCCTGGTTTCCAGAGCTGCAGGCTCCGCCCTGGTCTCCTGAGCTGTCGGCTCCGCCCTGGTCTCCTGCGCGTCTCCTGAGCTGCCGGCTCCGCCCTGGTCTCCTGTGCTGCCGGCTCCGCCCTGGTCTCCTGAGCTGCCGGCTCCGCCCTGGTTTCCTGAGCTGTCGGCTCCGCCCTGGTCTCCTGTGCTGCTGGCTCCGCCCTGGTCTCCTGTGCTGCCGGCTTCGCCCTGGTCTCCTGTGCTGCCGGCTCCGCCTTGGTCTCCTGAGCTGCCGGCTCCGCCCTGGTCTCCTGAGCTGCCGGCTCCGCCCTGGTTTCCTGAGCTGTCGGCTCCGCCCTGGTCTCCTGTGCTGCTGGCTCCGCCCTGGTTTCCTGTGCTGCCGGCTTCGCCCTGGTCTCCTGTGCTGCCGGCTCCGCCCTGGTCTCCTGAGCAGCCTGCTCCACCCTGGTCTCCTGTGCTGCCGGCTTCTCCCTGGGCTCCTGAGCTGCCGGCTCCGCCCTGGTCTCCAGAGCTGCCGGCTCCGCCCTGGTCTCCTGTGCTGCCGGCTCCGCCCTGGTCTCCTGTGCTGCCGGCTCCGCCCTGGTCTCCTGAGCTGCCTGCTCCACCCTGGTCTCCTGTGCTGCCGGCTTCTCCCTGGGCTCCTGAGCTGCCGGCTCCGCCCTGGTCTCCTGTGCTGCCGGCTTCGCCCTGGTCTCCTGTGCTGCCGGCTCCGCCCTGGTCTCCTGAGCTGCCGGCTTCGCCCTGGTCTCCTGTGCTGCCGGCTCCGCCCTGGTCTCCTGAGCTGCCGGCTCCGCCCTGGTCTCCTGTGCTGCCGGCTCCGCCCTGGTCTCCTGTGCTGCCGGCTTCGCCCTGGTCTCCTGTGCTGCCGGCTCCGCCCTGGTCTCCTGAGCTGCCGGCTTCGCCCTGGTCTCCTGTGCTGCCGGCTCCGCCCTGGTCTCCTGTGCTGCCGGCTTCGCCCTGGTCTCCTGTGCTGCCGGCTTCGCCCTGGTCTCCTGAGCTGCCGGCTCCACGTGTTATGTGTGTTATGTGTGTTATGTAGCTTGAAGTTAATTGTAGCTCTAATTCACCTGTCATGCCAGGAGTTATCTATTTCATAATCTATTTTGTTACAAGAATTTACATAAGGTCCCAAGAACATGCCTTTTCTTTTTCTTTTTTTTAAAGGTGGATTAACGAATCTGGGATGAAAGTGGTGTTGATGGGCAAGCCAAGAAATGTCAGAATAAAGGCTAATAATGGCTGAATAAAAACAAAAAAATAATGATAAAAGAATAATGAAGAATAAGTCTCATACTGGCAGAGGTGCTAACTCTCATCAAGAGAGAACAATAGAATCATGAATGGGGAGTTCTCTGCGCCAGACATTACAGTGCAGGGGAGTTATAGGGGGCATAAATAAACCATTAGCATTTTTATTAGCATTCGCTAAAAAACACATAACATGGTCTTATGAAATGATTCATAAAATACACAGTTTAAGAGATATAATCCTCAGATTTAAATGAAGCATGACCACACTTGTGGCTTCATTTTAATTGTGGTTATAAGTTGTTATACCACATTTAAAAATTATATTCTTATTATTTGTTTTCATGTTTGAGCTTACATTTATCCATATTAATAACAGTCTAAGTAATTCTAAGTCTTCAACTGTAAACTCTTAAGTGTTGGCTTTCTAAATATATGTTGATTATGTGTCTATGTGATTATGTGTCCTTTTCTTTGTTTCCAGAATATGCTTGAAAGCACAAATAAAATAAAGATAAAACTATACATCCAGTTTGTCTTCAGAAACTCCTCCCTCTTACAAAACCAACCAGGAAGTGACTAATCATTATTTCTGCCTTTCAGTTTCACTGAAAGCTAAAACGAGTCAGTGTTGTGAAAAACAGAGGAGGACACATTATATTATAGCATTTTTGTTTGTTTTTTCTGAATTAACCCAGATTAGATTTTAATTGTAATAGTTATTTTTTTTTTCTTTAAACCAAATTTTAGAAAGTGAAAGTAAATTGTAGATCATTGGATCTTTTACAAATCGAGGAAATGGATTCAAAATCTGTGGAAGAGCTTTCTTGTCCTGTTTGCTGTGAAATCTTCAAGACTCCTGTTATTCTGTCCTGTAGTCACAGTATTTGTAAAGAGTGTCTACAACAGTTCTGGAAAACTAAGAAAACTCAGGAGTGTCCTGTCTGCAGGAGAAGATCATCAAAAGATGATCCACCAGTGATTCTTGTATTACAGTTTTTCTCGATTGTTTACACACATTTTCTGAAAGCATGCCTCATATTCTCAGAACTCTACACACAAATCCAAAAACACACACACAATGGGCAAAACCCCTCAATTCTCCTGCAAAATGAAACTTTACATTCAAAACAATGTTATTTCTTCTCAAAATGGTATTTTGTTTTCAAATGACACACACAAACCATCATATGAATAGACATTTATAAGAACCAGTTGAACACTGATGTGCTCAATGTAAAACACTATGATGAATGGAAAACACTTCTCCATTCATCATAACGACTTAGGCCTTTTTTTGTTCAGTGTTACACTTTCTACAGACAGTACATATATAAGTGTGTTGTAAAATATCTGAGAATATTGTTTTTATACTCAGAACACACAAATACACGGTAACAAATATATTTTATTTTTCCCACAAAAACAATGTACACAGTGTACATCCCAACCAACACAAAGTAGGACATACAGTGGTCTACATACAAAACAACAGAAGAATTTACTGTATACAGTTACAGTAATAAAAAAAAAAATCCAATGTTGGCATCCATTGCTCCATTGAAGAGCTCACCTGTTGCCCTTTTATGCTAAAGCTCAAAGATTGCTAATTGTAAAACTGTGTGACGGGTGTTTGCCCATGTGATGAGTCAGTGTGCATATTTGAATGGCAGTGCGTTCCTTGTGAAAACAAGAGATTTTCTGCATGAAAATTGTGCCAAAAGCAGAGAATTGTGTGTAGTGTTTTGAAAAAAGTGTGTTTTAGAACTGCAATTTGAGTGTAAAGCAGGAATTGTGCTTATAGTTTAGCAGAATTGGTTCAGGCGGTTGGTGAATGAGTTACATGTTGTGGTCATTGTGTCTCAAGTACCAGAAAATATGTGTAAACAATCGAGAAAAACTGTAATACTTGTTCTGTAAATATATATGTGGCAAAGCGGGGAGCGGGCAACTCCAGCGGAGATGCCTATAATGGCAACAATGGTCGACTACGCCACCCCAGAATACTGGGGAATTCTGGGGAATAACAGCCCTAAGGGCGCACAGGTTCATTAATCAAAGGATGGGTGAGGAGACGTGAGTCATATAGAAAAAGACGTACACTTTTATTTTCATCAACACTGAAAATATAAATATTTAAAACGTCACAGCAAGATTCTTAGAATCAATTTTACAGTAACGTGCACAATCTGTACCAGACATGCATAACAGCCACAAACCTATATTTAAGTTGAACTAGTTGACCAGTAGCCGAGGTACCTGGGGGCACAGGCTAGCTGTCTCAATTAGAAGAACCCCAGTAACCCAAACACACGCCCGCACACACACGTGAGGATTGGATGCAAGAAAACACACGGCACTAGGTGTAATCACCACACACCATACGATAGCAGCTAGCCTCCCCGCTCCAGAAACCCCCAGCAAAGAAAATAAACAGATACAAAACCAACAAGCTTATAAAAGACAATATAGGTATAACACAGCAAAAGAAAACAAACACAAAATACAAAATACAAATGACTTAAGAGAAAACAAATTAAAAGCACACAATTCACTCAGACTCTCAGCAGTTATAAATTACAATGCCCAGAGTGAATTATGAACCATAACAAAAAAAATAAACATTCATAACAATAAACTCAATATACTGATACACAATCAGAAGATCAAGCAGGTGGCAGCTAGTGAAGACAGACCAGCCCATGTATTTATCGCTGCAGCCCGGAGACCTGCAGGTGGGAGGAGCTTACACCACAAGTGGGAGGAGCTTATGCCGCAAGTAGGAGGGATTTCACAAATGTGCAAGTAGGAGGAGTTTACGCCGCAAGTGAGAGGAGCTTATGCGGAAATCCCCAAGCTGTCATTGCCGAGGAAGGCGGTGAATGAGTATGGCAGGAAGTAGCGACAGTAATGAAAATAAACGATCAAATATTACTTTCCTCATCATGGTCTGATTTCTTACAGCTTTGTTATTATTGTGTGTGTGTCCAATACCACTCACTGTCAATGATGAAGTCACGTCTTTACACCTTTTACCATACTTAAAGTGATGGTGTTTTAAATTCATCAGGCTGTAGGCCATATTTCTGAATATTAGCTACATATTCTACAATTCTACAGTATCAAGTAAATGAACATATTAAAATGTGATGCAGTTGGACTCAGTGAAGTGAATGTGTAAATATATGAAAAACATTTGGCTAATGTAAAAAAAAAAAAAGTTACCATCCATCTTTACTGCATAATTTTTTTTTTAAATAGCAGACTAATGTTCTTCTGAACGTGTTACACATATATTACATTTAAATCTCAGGGTGGATAAATAATTTTTTTCAATGAATAAAATCATGTACAAGTCACTCAGAATTGATTGCAAAAGTGTTTATTTTATTTTATTATTTTTAGTCTTTTTTTGTTATTTGTAAGGACACTATATCAGCTCATTAGAACTGATCTGCATGCAGTGAAAACGTCTCAGGTTACGACTGTAACCTATGTTCCCTGAGAACAGGGAACGAGTCACTACGTCAGAATGACGCTATGGGGAGGGAACGCCTCAGGCGTGACAGGTGTCTGAAATCAAATATCAACTCACGTCAATCATGTTGACCGGCGACAGCCGGTGAATCATCAGCTTGATTGATTAACGCGCGACCTGGATGTATAAAGTGGAGCCTTGTACACATGACAACATCCTATCGTCTGAAGGGACTGTTGCAGGCAGGCCCCGAGGCATGGCAGGAAGACGTAGTGTCTCGTTCCCTGTTCTCAGGGAACATAGGTTACAGTCGTAACCTGAGACGTTCCCTTTCGAAAGGGAACTCTACACTACGTCAGAATGACGCTATGGGGAACGATATACCAACGCCACCATGCTGAGGGGAGTGCATGCCCAAAGGCAGTGACAACTGTCCGAACCAGTAATTCAGAAACACTGGAACCACTCACCCTTAGGTCACATCGGGCTGTCAGTGACAGCACTCCCTACCGGTCATAGCCCAAGCTAATGAACCAAGAAACCGCCAGAACATAGTTAATGGGGGGTATATCTGGGCCAGCTCAAATGCTTAGGACATCAGCTTCCAATAGAAGGGGTCCCTTCTAGGGAGTGTGGCTAGGGGACCCAAGGGACTCCCAGCCAGTCACTATTCAGGGGAGCGTGCCACCTGAAATGCCACCAGGCAGGCCTGACCTGGTGTCACTACATAAGACACTACAGTCTGGCCACTTCCTGTCTGTCCGAAGACAGAGCCTCTGGACACTTGCCTTAGGAAGGCATCCAACCCGAGGGACTGCGAAGCAGGCAGTGAACCACTCAGCCCGGATCTCAGAGACGGGACATCCTGGAGAGTATGACTCAGCATAGTGCTTTACAACCCTTGCCAGCGAGGGGAGTTTCTCTACTCGATCCATGGATCTACCCAGTGTTTGTGTTTCAAAACACTGAGGAGGCCTGTGAGGGCCTAAAGGGAGCTACCTCCAGGAAGGCCTGGTAGGACCTCTAACCTGGTGACCACAACATGGGGGAGCTTGTATTCAACCACAATATGTGGGAGCTTACCTTCAGGAAGGCCGGTGAGGCCTCTGACCTGGCGACCACAGCATGTGGGAGCTCATATCAGGAAGGCCGGTGAGGCCTCTAACCTGGCGACCACAGCATGTGGGAGCTCATATCAGGAAGGCCGGTGAGGCCTCTAACCTGGCGACCACAGCATGTGGGAGCTCCTATCAGGAAGGCCGGTGAGGCCTCTAACCTGGCGACCACAGCATGTGGGAGCTCATATCAGGAAGGCCGGTGAGGCCTGTAACCTGGGGACCACAAACTGTGGGAGCTTACTTTCAGAAAGGCCCTAGAACCGAAGTCTGGGCCACGTAAGAAAGGGAATTAAGCGTACAGCACACAACACTTACCATAAATATGGATTATAGAAAGTACATGAAAGAAAGTGCATGTACTTAGCCATTCTGAATCCAAGAAGGCCTGATGAGGCCTGTAACCTGGCGACCATCGCATGTGGGAGCTCATACTCGGGAAGGCCGGTGAGGCCTGTAACGCGGTGACCACAGTGTGTGGAAGCTCATCAGAATGTGGAAGTTAGCTAGAGAAAGGCGTCTGTCGTAATATACGTGACGACAGGACGCATCTAGAGTGGGACCCGAGGTGAAAGACCAGGGTCTGAGCCACATAGGAAGGGACCGAAGCATACAGCGCATGACCCTTACCACAAAAATGGATTTTAGAAAGTACACAGGACGTTAGTCGTGTGACTTACCATAAGCATAGGTTTAAGAAAAATAGATGAAGTAAAGGTGCATGTACTTCATCACTCTATATTCAGGAAGGCCTAGTGAGGCCTATAACCTGACGACCACAGTAAGTGGGAGCTCATTCTCAGGAAGGCCCCTGAGGCCTGTGACCTGACGACCACAGACTGTGGGAGCTCGTATCCAGGAAGGCCGGTGAGGCCTGTAACCTGGCAACCACAGCATGTGGGAACCCATGATCAGGAAGGCCAGATGAGGCCTATAACCTGATGGACACAATGCGTGGGAGCTCACATTCAGGAAGGCCTGATGAGGCCTGCAACCTGACATGTGGAAGCTCACAACTAGTGAGGCCTAAACCCTAGCGACCACAGCGAGTGGGAGTTCACATTCAGGAAGGCCTGGAGAGGCCTGTAACCTGACATGTGAAAACTCATAACCAGGAAGGCCTTTAGGAAGCCTGAAGCCTGGTGACCACTGAATGTGGGAGCTTAACACTCAGAAAGGCCTGTGAGGCCTGAAACCTGGCGACCACAGTATGTGGGAGCTCATACTCAGGAAGGCCTGTGGGGCCTGTAACCTGGCGACCACAGTATGTGGGATACTCAGGAAGGCCTATGAGGCCTGAAACCTGAAACCTGGTCACCACAGTAAGTGGGAACTCACATTCAGGAAGGCCGGATGAGGCCTATAACCTGACATGAGGAAGCTCATAACTAGGAAGACTTGCGACCACGGTGTGTGGGAGCTCATACTCAGGAAGGCCGGGTGAGGCCTGTAACCTGGCGGCCACAGTATGTGGAAGCTCACATTCAGGAAGGCCAGGTGAGGCCTGTAACCTGACATGTAGAAGACCATCACCAGGAAGGCCGGATGAGGCCTGTAACCTGGCGACCACCATGTGTGGGAGCTCATATTCAGGAAGGCCTAGTAAGGCCTGTAACCTGACGACCACAGTATGTGGGAGCTCATAACCAGGAAGGCCGGATGAGGCCTGTAACCTGATGACCACAGTATGTGGGAGCTCACATTCAGGAAGGCCGGGTGAGGCCTGCAACCTGACATGTAGAAGCCCATCACCAGGAAGGCCGGTGAGGCCTGTAACCTGGCGCCACAGTATGTGGGAGCTCATAACCAGGAAGGCCTGGCGAGGCCTGTAACCTGGCGACCACCGTGTATGGGAGCTCATATTCAGGAAGACCTAGTAAGGCCTGTAACCTGATATCCCAGTATGTGGGAGCTCATAACCAGGAAGGCCGGATGAGGCCTGTAACCTGGCGACCACAGTATGTGGGAGCTCATAACCAGGAAGGCCTGATGAGGCCTGTAACCTGATGACCACAGTATGTGGGAGCTCACATTCAGGAAGGCCGGTGAGGCCTGTAACCTGACATGTGGAAGCTCATAACCAGGAAGGCCTGGTGAGGCCTATAACCTGGCAACTACAGTATGTGGGAGCTCATATTCAACCACAGTATGTGGAAGCTCATACTCAGGAAGGCCTAGTGAGGCCTATGACCTGATAACCACAGTAGGTGGGAGCTCATATTCAAGAAGGCCTGGTGAGGCCTGTAACTTGATAACCACAGTATGTGTGAGCTCAAATTCAACCACAGTAAGTGGGAGCTCATACTCAGGAAGGCCTAGTGAGGCCTCTGACCTGATAACCACAGTATGTGGGAGCTCATATTCAACCACAGTATGTGGGAGCTCATATTCAAGAAGGCCTGGTGAAGCCTATAACTTGATAACCACAGAATGTGGGAGCTCATATTCAACCACAGTATGTGGGAGCTCATTTTCAGGAAGGCCTAGTGAGGCCTATGACCTGATAACCACAGTATGTGGGAGCTCATATTCAAGAAGGCCTGGTGAGGCATATAACTTGATAACCACAGTATGTGGGAGCTCATATTCAGGAAGGCCTAGTGAGGCCTATGACCTGATAACCATAATATGTGGGAGCTCATTCAACCATAATATGTGGAAGCTCATTCAGGAAGGCCTAGTGAGGCCTATAACCTGATAACCACATTACTCCTTGACAGTCAATTCCTGGGAGCTCACATCAGGGAGGCCCAAGCACTGTCCGGTTGCAAAATGGGGACTGTCTGGTCAAGGAGGCCTGTTAAGACCTACTACCTGACCATCGAAAAAATCTTTAGATTTACTTTCTTACCCATAACATTTTGCCCCAGACTCTAAAACAGGAGACGTGGTCTGAAAAGAAACAGAAATATGTTAATTTCACATTTTACAAAAAGACCAGAATTACACCTGCTCTTTTTGTTCACTGCTCATCATTTTAATTCCTCAATTAAAATGCAGCCAAAAACACTGGATAACGCGATCTGGATGATAGGCTGAATTACTAACTAACTTCTTAAAAGTCAGATAATATTCCACCATTTTAATTCATAGAATTAAATGCAGCCATAATCACCAGACAATACTGTTTTAACATTTATACGTTCTCATAATCTACACACTGCCTCGGCAAGCGCGAAAAACGAGCCGTTAAAAAATATTTGGCTTTCATCCCTCGAGAAGAAAGTCAACAGGTGCGAGGTTGAAACATCCGACAGCGCACGGATTTTTTCTTTCTCACGCGCGCCGAGATATTTCTTAATGAACACTGCCAGCACCCTCAGGAACTGACTGTGAACGCCTCGTACCCAAACAGTATTGTTTCACAGATCGCACGCACCACAGCTCAGATGCTGAACCCTCCCCCCTCGAGAAAAGGGTCCGACGAGAGCGGAGCATTTTTAAATAAAAAACGCTCACAGTTTGCACAAGAGGCTCTCGAGAGCCTCCCGCGCGCTTCAGCGATATTCTCAAAACAGACAAACAGTCCCTGAAGACGAAAAGATGTTGTCATGTGTACAAGGCTCCCCTTTATACATCCAGGTCGCGCGTTAATCAATCAAGCTGATGATTCACCGGCTGTCGCCGGTCAACATGATTGACGTGAGTTGATATTTGATTTCAGACACCTGTCACGCCTGAGGCGTTCCCCATAGCGTCATTCTGACGTAGTGTAGAGTTCCCTTTCGAAAGGGAACTGCAAAATCCAGGGTGGAAGGTTTCTGAATAAATGCCCTGGAGCTCGCCTCGCTTTCCCTTCCCAGCATAACCTGGTGGATACACAAGAAGCACAATAAAGACTAGGGTTTATAGTTGACATTGAACATTTACAAACATTAAGAATAATTTCTCACCTCTGTAGGTCCATGCCATGCAAGTGAATGGTGTCCAGAACTTTTAAACTCCAAGGGATGACATAAGTAAATTAGATTTTTAGTTTTCCTTTAGACTAACAACAAGTTTATTCATCACCAATTTACACAAAATGTAAAATAAGTATTATTAAAAAAAAAAGTTAACAAATGTAAACTTTTTTCAAAAATGATTGGATACGAACTCCTATTCATAGTGAATATAACAATAATATTTTGGTCAACTTACACTCATGTACTACCACCCAAGATAAATGGGACTGAAGGTGGCCTGTTGCCTGGAAGTTCTCATCAAATTTTATATTGTCCTTAGGACAAAGCGGACAGTGAAATTTTGTGCACTTGAGGCACTGGTATGCCTCAAGAGTGTCCTGCACATCTTTCACTGATAATGGAACCTAAAACACAATAACATGCATTTCACATTTATTTCACTGATTGTTATGATTAATACATTTTATAAAATAATTATGATATTAAAACAAATGTTTCAATTACATTACATTGTGGATTACGCAGAAAAAAGCATAACTACAATGAAAACAAGTTTTAAAAGAATTGCATGCATTGTACAATTAAGTTAGGAGTTGTATTCTAATATCAAATCCATTTACAAAACGTTTAAGACATTTACAATTTGAAAATCAATGCAGTCCTAAAACTTACAAAAATTACACTGCCACAATACCTTATTATGGTCTTCAGAATCCATAATCTGGAGAGCAAATTGTAGAAATGGAATGCAGAAAAGATCTTGTCATGCACGTTACAGATTTTGTAATTTGTGTGCTACTAAAAAAACTACAGAAATTTATTTGGATACACTTTACCCTTATTCTTTTTTAATACATCAAGACTAAAAACAGTGTACAAATGCCATTATGAAATGGTCTTTTTCAGAACTTATAATGCTTTTTTACAAAACTAAAAACTGTACAACAAGCAATTACCCCTTCATCACAACGGCACGCTAACATGTGAAAGCGGTTTTCTTCTTTGTTTTCTGATGGATCGCAACAAAACTTACACATTACCGGCACCAACTGTGGGGCATAAACCAATAGCTACTACAACACAGGTGATACTAAATAAACCAATCAAAATCCTCTGGAAGTTTGTACAGCCCACTTGCGGCTAAAGCTCCAACCACTTGCTGCTAACCCACCCATTTGCAGCTGGCTCCGACCTCCGTTTATACCCATCTCGACCAGCCAGCAAGCCGCACCAGCCCCAACCGAGGCGCGTAACGACACCGCAACAACGTGCGCACAGTTACTATAAACTAGACGTAGAGGCAAAACAGCAACGTAGTCACAATTAGACGCTTCACAATTTAATATTGACGCTCAATCCCATTGAGTAGACAGGGAGGACCCTCAGATCTGCAGAGAATAACAACATGTAAAAGAGCATACAACAAACCATTCATGGTCGCACACCATTCGGGAATACAGCCGCTCGATCCGAAACATACCGCTGTAAATAACATGCTATAAATATTTACTGGAAATAGAACAGATAGCAGCTAAACACGGTCAACACTTGTTTATAAGCAGGCTGAACATACCTGTGATAAGTAGGCAGCGAGCGCACAGCAGACAGGAAGACAAGGACACAGTCTAAACCTTCGGCGGCAACAGATGACATGACATCACGGCAATACCAAGACACATATCCAGTCGCCAAAACCCACTTATTTTATACTCCATACAAGGGCAGCCAATAAGCCACACGCATGCGCACGATCTCCCAATAGGTGGAGTTATTCCACCCTGCTACATATACATGCATGTTACTTGCAGTAAATGAATAAAACAAGACTTTTAAACAATAAGACTAACTGTTCAAGGAAAACATCTTGGAGCGCTGCTTGTTTGAAGGACCTTTGTTAAGTAATAAAAGAAGACATGGGCGTAGGAATGAGTTTAACATTGGGGGGGGACACATGTCGGAAACCTAACAGATCTGTTAATGGTTTGAACATATTATTGTCATATATTATTATTAATTATATGTCATAAATTAACTACACTGCAAAACATTCACCAACATACTTTATTCTACTAAAAAGATACATTTGTAAAGATATACAAAAACACATTTTGAATGGCAGTAATTAACACAAAAGGTTGAAAAACACTGTTCTAGGCAAAAGAGCCAAAATGTTTTTTCCTCCTGTCATTTGCAGCCACAAATTGCTTGTTTCCTGATGGACATGACAAACAGCAACATGGTTAAGTCTGTTTTGAGTCATTGTGGAACGGAGCCAAGTTTTGAGCCTGCGGAGGACACTAAAACTTCTCTCTACCTCAGAGGATGAAACAGGGACTACCAAAAGCAACTTGACCAGGTTTTCCACTTGCCCAAATAGTCTACGTACCTCAACAGGCAATCCACGAATGATCTCTGCAGCCTCTGCGCTGTTGCTAAATGAGTAGTTCAAGTGAAACTCTGTTCAACTCTGGGTATTTCTCAATGACTGCAGCATCAATCTCTCCACTCAGAAGTGTCTCTTCCAACTTTTGCAACTTTAGTCAGCAAGTCATCCTGGTTAAATAGCTCACTGAGCTGTGCATCTACAATATCCAGGACTTTAAAGAAATCCACTCTGTAGTGGTCTATGGCACTTTTAGGCTGATGTGCCTCAGCTCCTTCAGTGAAGCGTTTTGGGGGTGGTCTGGTTTGTGGAATGGTAATGGGCTTAACACCTAAAGACTGAACCACAGCCGTCGCCTCTTCAAACAGAGTTTTGAAACTTGTCTCATCTCTTTTGGCCTTGAGTGAGGTCCTAACAACTTTGACAGAAGCCCTCATGCCAGCAATGGTTTCAGTTCTCTTCTGAAAAGAGATGTTCAGGCATTCAAGCTCACAAATCACTGGTGAGGCAAGGATGAGACCCAAAACTGTTTTGCCTTTCCTAAACTGCCCTAGCAGGCCATTAGCAGTAGATGCGGTATTTGAGGCACCACAAGCCATCTCCTGCAAGCTAGCCAGCACTGACCCATACAGTGACAAAACAGCTGTGATGGCTTTGCCCGTATTGTCCATCTCGTGGGACACAGGGGTTTTATTGCAGTGCATGATGGATTCCCTGCATGTGCTATTGCTGCATGGATCGACTTAAACTTCTCTGAATGAGACAAAAGGACTCCAAGCTGGTTGACCCAATCCAATGCGTCTCTGATCAGAACAGAGGCTAAGCAAGCTTTCTGTGTGATTAAATCAGTACAGTGGGCCCCACAATGAACCTAAAGTTCTAGTGGCTGCTCTTGTTTTATCAGTGCCTGTGCACCAGCATGCTTCCCAGCCATATTAGCTGCCCCGTCATAAGTTTGACCCATCATAAACCATGCCTTGGTAAGTTTAATCTCAGCAGCACATCTTTAACTACTCCAGCAAGGCTTTTTCCTGTTGTATCAGAAACAGAATACAAACCAATGAACTCCTCATGGGGCTTCAGGCCATTGTCAACATAACGCAGGAAAATACTTTATTGTTCTTGCCCGGAAATGTCTTGTGTTCCACCCATAATAACTGCATACTGAAGAACTGGTAGAGCTCTGATTGTATCAGCTATTCATCTAATAATATTGTTGCTCATTGTAGACAGAAATTCATTCTGGATCTGTGGACTGATGTAGTCTTTCTGGGACCTCTACAACCATTTGGCTAAAAGGACATCATCCTCTGCCTTGTCTTTCAAGAGTTGATAACAATTACTGTTTTCATCCTCATGCCCTCTCAAGGCCTGTCCCTGTCGTGCCAAATATTTGATTGAACTCACAATTTTCCCCAGACAGTGCCTGTTGTCTGCTTGTTGATCTGCCAAAGCACTGGACAACTGTGCATTTACAGGATGATTTTCTTGTGCAGTCACAGAGACAGCATGACGGTGTGTATGAATACTTTCATGTGCTTTACATTTTTCAATAGCTTTTTTCCAATTTTGGAATCCAGAGGTGATAAAGGCAGGCTCTGATTTTACAACAAATGGTGTGAGTTTGTCCTGGTAAATTCTGATGCAATAAAAACACAAACCCCCCTTCTGCACTGCATCATAATGTAGCCAGGGAAAGTCCTTGTACCACCGCTCTTGGAAGGAAAGAGTTCTGTTAGATAGAACTTGAGTGTCAATTAATTTTGGGTGTGGCTGATATATATTTTTGGGTGTTGCTGACTCTGTCCTCTGACTTCAGTGTCTCTCAGCTGTCTGTCCCTGCTCTGAACACCCTAAAAGGAAACCAGTCACAATGTCACACAATGCAACAAGACTGCAGTTACTACAAGCACCCTAACCCTTTAAGGTTTGGTGAATAAGTTGTGGAAAATACTGATGGGAAAGCTAGTGCAATATTAAAATCATGTTTGTTATATTATTGTTTAAGTTAAACCGTGTCCACTTCTTATCATGTTCAGACCTTCCTCTCATAATTAAACTAAAATCAACTCACCCTTCATATAACACTTACCTGCAACTCTGCAGTGCTGGCTCTCCCTGCATCACCCTCACCAGTGTTAGTTTCCAGCTGAACTTCATCTGATCTCTAATATGAAAGCAGTGGAGATGAATGAGGTATAGAAAAATACTGATGGGAATGTCAAGAACAAGCAAAAAACACACAGACAGACTAACTCCTTTCTAGATGTGGGAGATGTGTAACGTTACTCGTTTTCGAGTGTTTTTGCACTGCGCGTCTGTGTTACACGTCACCACGTAGGCTCACTATTGGCCGACGCTGGTCATGTGTGTGATGCGTGATGACGTGTAACACAGACGCGCAGCGCAAAAACACTACGTGAACCAACTAGAGGCCCAGAGAGAAGGAAATGAATAGTGGAATAAAGCCGTTATTTTTGTTTGTTTTTGCGCACAAAAAGTATTCTCGTCGCTTGATATTCTTAAGATTGAGCCACTGGAGTCACTTGGACTAAATTAACAATCTCTTTAATAACTTTTCTGGGCCAGCAAGTTTCGGTCACCTAGCAGCCTATGGATAAGTGATCCAGCACTCAGATTTCATCAAAAATATCTTAATTTGTGTTCCGAAGATGAACGAAGGTCTTACGCGGTTGGAACAACATAAGTACTGACAGAATTTTTGGGTGAACTAACCCTTTAATATGCTGTATTAATCTTAGTTATTAAAAATACAGCTGTTCATTGTTTGTTCATGTCACTTGGGACACAGCTAAGATGTGTCTTGTTTTTGTTTAAAAAAGCATCCATATATGTCGGTTTCATTCCTTCCCTCAGTTCCCTGTTGATGATGAAGTTCGACGGAAATGGATTCGTGCTATCCGGCGGGATGTTACTGATCTTGTGATAATCTTTTCTCCTTCTCATGTTACCATTCACTAACGCGCCATTGTGTGTGACGCTCCAAATGTTAATTTTATTTTCTTTAGCCTTTTTGCCTTTGATTTATGCATTATGAAGTAGCTCCCCCTCTTTGTTTTTGTTTTGTTGTTGTTGTTTTCTGCTTGGTTAATACTTTTTTGTATATTGACAACATTTATGTATATGCATATATATTTCCTTTCCCCTACGAGAGTTTTGTATGTTGGTTTTTTTTTTTTTTTTTTTTTTTTTAAATAAAAATAAATAAATTCACTAACACGCCAGTTCAAGTTCAACTTTATTAATATCCTTTTTCGGGTAATTTGTATGCAGCGTAGTAGAAATATAAAATATATACCACAATATAAAACAAAATAAATAAGAACACACAACAGTAGGCTACATATACATTTCAAATACTAATATTTACCATTCTGAGTATTTAACAATCTGATTGCACAAGGGACAAAATAATATTTTTATCAATTGTTTTTCATCTTTTGTAGTCTAGCGAGAGCAGAATAGAGAACTTTGAGTGCAAAAAAAAGGTCACTACCTAAGAGCATGATTAAGGACATAACTTTTGAATAAAACTGACAGACTGTGGTATGTGGTATTCACACCAAAACGCAGTTTATTGTCAATAATAGTCCTAAATATTTATAACTTTCCACACACTCCAACTTCTCACATTTAATGAATGTATACTGGGAAGAATGAGCTTCAGTTCTGAAATCAATAGTCATATCTTTGGTCATAGATACACAGGCCCGGCTGCAGGATGAAATTACTGAGGGGGCATGACTTTATACCATCAATGAACAATACACACTGATAACTTGCTTAGTAAAAAAGATAAGCCAGCGTCATCAATATTCTAACTGACTCCCCATAGTGTGTTTTTTCAAGGCGATTATTTTAGAACGTTACCCCTTAATGTTTCCATGGCGACGCGTCATATTTGTCACGTGACACACCGCAGCCACAATAACACTGTTGACAGCATAGACATGACAGATGTATCGCTTTTATTTCCTTTTCCCTTTTTATTCAAAATATTCACAAACTTGCTTACCATGTCATCAACTATCTGATCTCAAAATATCTCTTCTCAAAAATGTGTATGTGAGTGTGTTTGGTCATTTAAAAACCTTTATAAATAATCTTGATCTAATCTAATCTTGAGATGGCTGTTTCTTTGCGCCGCAGTTCAGAGAATCCTGTGAGTCATTAGTTTCTCCCGAAATACATGAAACTTTATAGTTACTTCCACTGTGTTTGTCTGATATGAATAACCCACGTCGGCAAATTATATTTGAATAGATTGTTATTGCTGCTTCCACAGACATCAGTGTGTATTTTACAAACTCCAAATGTATTGTTTTACTAGTGCTTATGCGTATTTAAATGTCTGAAACCTAAAACAAACATTGTGAGGTTGAAAACACCGCATAGTTGTGATATATGACAGTCCGTCTCTGGCTCAGCGCCAAACAACGCGCGAAAGCACAGTTTGAATCTGGCAGTTATGTCGTCACTGAACATTCTAAATCCCATATGTGGGACCGTCACCGTACTCTCAGGGGCACTGAAATAAAAATCCCATATATGGGACTGGACCGCTCAAAAGGTTAAACATTTCATTTGTAACCATGAATACAAAAATGAAACTGAGGGGGCACAAATCAGATATGAGGGGGCAATGCCCCCTTTTGCCCCCTCGTGGCGCCGGGCCTGTAGATACATTCAGCTGCAGACCAGCATCACCACACCATTTTACAAAGTCATCAACAACTGGACCATGACAAGTTAATTTTTATTTTCCAAGTTGTAAAGACTCTCTGATCCATTTTCTCTTGCCCAGGTATGTTTTTCTGATATGTTGATGCTTGACAGGAACTTCCACAACGATTACGTATTTCCGGTTATTGTGAGAAAGGTCTATAGGCTGACAGACAAGACATAGCAGGATACTTTCGATATGAAACCAAGTCTCAGCCTTAAAATTTTGTATGTTTTATTAGGAAAAAAATGCATATTGCGCATGCAATTGTGTACAAATCAATTACCTTTAATAATAATGTACCAGCTGACAGAGTTCACTGTGCAGTTTACCACATTAGTATTTTCTCCATGAGAAAAATTTACATATTTATCCAAATTAATAGATATTGAATCGAAATCGATTCGCAAACTCGATGCTCACTCCAAGCTGAACTGGAAGATGGTGATGCAAGTTTTCCTACCGGCTTAAAAAAAAAAAAAAAAAAAAATGGCAGAAATAGAAAGAGAAGTATGCTAGTATGATGTTCTGAAGTCAGCAACTGATACCATCCATGTCCCCCCGCCCCACCCACACACACACACACACACACAATGACGGTCTATCTATATAAACTTATTTTGTTTTATAGTATTAAATTCTTTTATAATGTTTTTTTATGCTACAGACTCTCACTTGATTCTTTATTCAGTTCTTTGTTTCCAGAATATGCTTGAAAGCATGCATAAAATAAAGATAAAACTATACATGTCAAGTCAAGTCATCTTCATTTATATAGCACTTTTAGCAATATAGATTATTCCAAAGCAGCTTTACAGTGATAAAAATCCAGTCTATCTTCAGAAACTCCACCCTCTTACAAAAACTAAAAGGAAGTGACTTATTATTTCTGCCTTTCAGTTCCCTTTCAAGGGAACTCACGTTGCGTCGAGAATGACGCTATGGGGAACGCTTTGCGTGATGACGTCTTGAAGCACATGTAAAATCAGTCCAATGGTGTGGCGGAACATCAGAGGCGGGTGACGTCACGTACCAGGAAGCTATAAAAGCCGGCCTAAAACAGAAAACGAAAGCTTTCTGAGTCTTCAGTCGCGCTCTGTGTTGAAATCTGTCCTTGTTATTTGGTGTTGTCTGTCTATATTATATATATATTCAGTATGGCGAGCAATCAGCAGTTTAGAGTGTGTGTTCATCCCTGCCCGCGTTATTTAACGGGAGGTGACACACACACTCTTTGTGTTGTTTGTTTGGGAGAGGAGCATGCCCAGTCAGCACTCGAGGGTGGTGACTGTGTGCATTGCGACGCGCTTCCATTGCGTACGCTCCGATCCCGCCTGGCTCGATTTAGTCAGGATTACGTTCCCCAGGGCTCGGGTCCCGCCGCTGCTGAGGCTCGGCGTCGATCTCAGACCTGGGGTTCGCAAATGGATCTGTCAGTGGATGTTGAGACGGGCTCTGCCTTATCCCAGCCTCCTTCTGACAGATCCAGTGCCTCTCATCAGGGTGTGGAAGCACGCGTTGCGGTTTCTTCCCCCCCGATGGAGGCACCAACACTGCAATTGTCCAGCTCTGAGGAGTTGGACGTTGTTAGTGTTGCCGCTGAGTCTGAGGATTCGCCACCTCAGTCTCATGCGTTTGAAGAATTGCTCGACGTGGTTACAAGAGCCGTTGAGCGATTATCTATTGAGTGGCCAGAAGATAGGCAGGACGTTCGTTCGAAAAGTAAGCTCGACGAACGCTTCCTGCCATCTCGTACACAGCCTCAGCGCAGAAGCCTTCCGTTTTTCCCCGATCTCCACACCGAGGTGTCGAGATCGTGGGGGAAACCCATGTCTTACAGAGTATACACACCACAAACATCACACTACTCTTCCATTTATAAATATAAAGATTATGGTTATGGGGAGATGCCGAAGGTGGAGGAGACGCTTGCGAGCTATCTTTCTCCAGCAACGGCATCTTCCCTGAAGGCTTCTACACTTCCCTCTAAGCCAGTTAAGTTTACTTCTGCCCTGGTTCATAAGTCGTATGCAGCCGCTGGTCAAGCTGCAGCGTGTCTGCATACGATGTCCCTTATGCAAGCATATCAGGCCGAATTACTGGGTGATTTAGAGGAGGGCGGGGGAATTGGCCCTGACACAGTAGCCGAACTGCGCAGAGCCACAGATCTGTCTCTCAGGGCCACCAAGGAGACCGCTAAATCAATCGGGCGGTCTATGGCAGCCCTGGTGGCCACTGAGAGGCATCTGTGGCTCAATCTAAGCGACATAAAAGATAAAGAGAAACATGTCCTCTTAGATGCTCCGGTCTCCACTGTTGGGTTATTTGGTGATGCTGTAAACAGTGCTGTAGCTAAGTCACAAGAAGCTGCAAAACAGACAGCTGCACTTCAGAAAATTCTCCCCCGCCGTTCTTTCGGTGAGGCTGCTGAGCGGGAGCAGCCTCACTCCTCTAAAAAGAGCGCTGAATATCGTGCCACTCAAAAACAGAGTGTGTCCTCTCGTGCTCCCCCACAAAAATCACGGGGACACGGAGGGCGCTCTCAAACCCAGCAGTCTTCGAGGGGTAAAACGGATCTGCGGACCGTTATTACCGCCAAGAAGGCTGCTGGGAAAAAGTCCTGATGTCCGTGGGCTCAGGACGAATGAGGGTAGTCCCCCCCGAAGCAGAGCGGTTAACACCTCTTTTTACGGTGCCCGTCTCTCTTCGGTACCCTCAGGGGACCGTTCTGCTAACCCTGCCGCCTCCGGTGTTACAGGGCGCAGCGGTCTCCGGCGAGCACATATCTCAAGGACCACCCGGAAACGTAGTGGCCTCGGGATGCCCGCCCTCTCTGAGGAGGGTGTTAGAGCAGTCTGTTCAGTCGTTCCCTGCCGGTGCGCCGTTACAGGGCGACGAACCGACTACTCAGCAACAACAAAATCCAGAAACCAGTCTCGAGAGGCTGGTACCTCTAGTAGAATCTTTGACAGCGTGGAAGCTACTGTCAAATGTTTCTCGTTGGGTCCTGCAGACCGTAGAAAAAGGGTATCAGATACAATTCAAGAAACGCCCACCTCGGTTTATGGGGGTCCTGCCCACAGTGGTGGGCCCCGAGCAGGTTCTGGTTATGGAACAGGAAGTAAACACTCTGTTAGAGAAAGGGGCCATAGAATATGTACCTCCCTCCAGCAGGGAAACCGGGTTTTACAGCCGGTACTTCATAGTTCCAAAGAAGGACGGGGGATTGCGTCCCATTTTAGATCTTCGAGTTCTGAACGAGTCAGTCATGCAGCTCAAGTTCAAAATGTTAACATTGAGACAGATCGTGCCACAGATCAGGTCCGAGGACTGGTTTGTCACGATAGATCTCAAGGACGCATATTTCCACATTTCCATCCGTCCATGTCACTGGAAGTTCCTGAGGTTTGCTTTCGGGGGCAAAGCATACCAATATCGAGTTCTTCCATTCGGCCTAGCTTTATCACCCCGCACTTTCACGAAATGCGTGGATGCAGCTCTGGCGCCTCTGCGCCTCCAGGGCATTCGCATAATGAACTACATCGACGATTGGTTGATTTTAGCTCAGTCGCATCAGTTGGCGGTTCGACATCGAGATGTCGTTCTCGCCCATATGAAAGAGTTGGGGTTACGGTTGAACGCCAAGAAGAGTGTGCTTTCTCCACTACAGAGGACCACTTTCTTAGGCGTGGTTTGGGATTCTGTGTCGATGCAGGCGCGCCTGTCACCGCCACGTATAGAATCCATCCTTGCAGCTGTGAAAAGTGTAAAGCTAGGCCAGCTACTCACTGTCAAACAGTTCCACTGTTGGGTCTCATGGCAGCAGCTTCCAACGTGATACCTTTTGGACTACTGCACATGAGGCCCCTGCAGTGGTGGCTCAGGACCAGGGGGTTTTCCCCGAGGGGCAACCCATTTCGCACAATCAAGGTCACGCGGCGATGCTTACGTGCCCTGGTTATGTGGAAGAAACCTTGGTTCCTGTCCCAGGGCCCAGTGTTGGGAGCTCCTTGTCGTTGCAAACTGCTAACGACGGATGCTTCCCTCACGGGTTGGGGAGCGATCCTGGAGGGTCGCTCATCTCAAGGTCTGTGGGAAGACCATCATCGTTCCTGGCATATCAATCGCCTAGAGATGTTAGCTGTCTTCCGGGCTCTGAGGAGCTTTATCACAGATCTCAGGGGACACCATGTGTTAGTACACACGGACAACACGTCGGTAGTCGCCTATATCAACCACCAAGGGGGTTTGCGCTCGCGCCCGTTATCCAACTTGGCACGCCATATCCTCTTGTGGTCCCAGGGGAAGTTACTGTCACTCAGGGCAGCTTACATCCCCGGGGTCCAGAATATAGGAGCAGACACTCTGTCGAGACAGGGGCCGAGGCCCGGGGAATGGAGGCTCCACCCCGAGGTGGTGGAGCTCATATGGAGGGAGTTTGGCCAAGCTCAAGTGGATCTGTTTGCGTCTCGAGAGACGTCTCACTGTCCACTTTGGTTCGCCCTCACGCATCCAGCTCCTCTGGGACTGGATGCTATGGTACAGGCGTGGCCGAGGCTACGTCTGTACGCCTTTCCCCCAGTTGCTCTGCTCCCGGGAGTTCTGGAGAGAGTTCGCAGGGACCGGGTTTGCCTGCTTCTTATAGCCCCGCGCTGGCCGGGCAGAGTATGGTTTCCCGATCTTGTGTCGCTCCTCGACGGGCCTCCTCTGGAGCTACCCGTCAGGAGGGACCTTCTGTCCCAGGCGGAGGGCTCGATATTTCACCCCCGCCCAGAACTGTGGAACCTGTGGGCTTGGCCTCTGAGGGGGCCCAGCTCACAGAGTCAGGTCTCTCAACTGAGGTTGTTGAGACCATTCTACAGTCCAGAGCTCCCTCCACGAGGAAACTTTATGCCCTGAAGTGGAGAGTATTCACTTCTTGGTGTAGTGACCGTCGGTTGGATCCAGTCAACTGCCCAATTGGTACAGTTCTGGAGTTCCTGCAGGACCGGTTCACTGCAGGTCTGACCCCGTCCACCTTAAAAGTTTATGTGGCGGCCATAGGTGCTTACCACATTCCTTTGGGTGGAATATCTGTGGGGAAAGACCCTTTGGTATCTCGTTTCCTTCGTGGCACTTGGAGGCTGAGGCCTGCAGTTCGCTCTAGGGTGCCACCATGGGACTTGTCCATTGCATTACAAGGCTTGTCCCTGGCCCCCTTTGAGCCCATTGAGGAGGTTCCTGAGAAGTTTCTAACTCTGAAAGCTCTTTTCCTTCTTGCTATTTCTTCTCTCAAGAGAATTGGGGATCTTCAAGCATTGTCGGTTGCTCCGTCATGCTTAGAGTTTGCTCCGGGTATGGTTAAAGCTTTTCTTCATCCGAGACCGGGTTATATCCCCAAGGTCCCCACTAATGTGGTCAGACCTATTGTTCTGCAGGCCTTCTGTCCTCCTCCTTTTCAAAATGCTGACCAGGAGGCTAACAATTTGCTTTGCCCTGTTCGGGCGTTAGACGCTTATGTCCACAGAGCTGCCCTGTGGCGTAAAAGTGATCAATTATTTGTGTGCTTTGGGTCTCCTAACAAGGGAGGTCCAGTGTCTAAGCAGAGGATGAGCAAGTGGGTGGTCGAGGCTATCTCACTTGCTTATGAGGCGGCTGGGCAGCCTTCTCCTATGGCTGTCCGGTCCCATTCTACAAGGAGTATGGCGGCCTCTAAGGCCCTTATATCAGGAGTATCGTTACAGGACGTCTGTGATGCGGCAGGCTGGTCCTCACCGCACACTTTCGTCAGGTTCTACTCTCTGGATCTAGACTCTGCTCCAGGGTCTCATGTTTTGTCTTCCTAGTGCTGCTCACCAGATTTCACACGGGACAGACACTTGTAGCTATGGAGGCGTTGGTATAGACGTTCCCCATAGCGTCATTCTCGACGCAACGTGAGTTCCCTTGAAAGGGAACGCCTCGGTTACGACTGTAACCTCGGTTCCCTGAAGAGGGAACGAGCGTTGCGTCGCCCTGCCATATCTCCTTCATGCCTGTCAGCCCGACTTCAGACTATACGAAGCTTTCGTTTTCTGTTTTAGGCCGGCTTTTATAGCTTCCTGGTACGTGACGTCACCCGCCTCTGACGTTCCGCCACACCATTGGACTGATTTTACATGTGCTTCAAGACGTCATCACGCAAAGCGTTCCCCATAGCGTCATTCTCGACGCAACGCTCGTTCCCTCTTCAGGGAACCGAGGTTACAGTCGTAACCGAGGCGTTTTACTGAAAGCTAAAACGAGTCAGTGTTGTGAAGAACAAAGGAGGACACTTTATATTATAGCATTTTTGTTTATTTCTGAATGAAACCAGATGAGATTTTGATTGAAATGGTTAATTAAACCAAAGTTCAGAAAGTTAAAGTAAATTGTAGATCGTTGGATCTTTTACAAATCGAGGAAATGGATTCAAAATTTGTGGAAGAGCTTTCTTGTCCTGTTTGCAGTGAAATCTTCAAGACTCCTGTTATTCTGTCCTGTAGTCACAGTTTTTGTAAAGAGTGTTTACAACAGTTCTGGAAAACTAAGAAAACTCAGGAGTGTCCTGTCTGCAGGAGATCCTCAAAAGCTGAACCTTCAGTTAATCTCGTGTTAAAAAACTTGTGTGATCCATTGATAAGGGAGAGAAATGAGAAACGTTCATCAGGATCTGAGATCTGCAGTTTACACAGTGAGAAACTCAAACTCTTCTGTCGGGAGGACAAACAGCCTGTGTGTTTAGTGTGCAGAGACTCAGAGAAACACACCAATCACACATTCAGACCCATCAGTGAAGTGCTTTCATCTTACAAGGTAAGACTAATATCTCTCATTTCATATGCTAAATACAGTGCTAAACAAACAGTATTATTTGTGTATACAATAGACCAGTGTTTATTTTTACTCAGACTAAATCTCTGACTTTCTACTGATATAAAATTCTACACAAAACTTCGACCGTCTGATGTTCATATCTTCTTGAATGTAACAGCATTGGCACAAAACATAGAAAATAGTAATGTCATGTTTTATTAATATTTTTTCATTAATAATATGTGAATTATTACAAGACACACCAAAAAGTGATTGATACTAGCATTATTTCACCCTCTGTATTTGTATTTGCACAAACACTAATTTATAAATGCATGGATATAATAATTAAGAATTGGCCATTGCAAAAACCATATTTGTTTAATGAAAACGTACTCGGTTACTAACGTAACCTCGGTTCTCTCTAGAAGAGGGAACGAGTACTGCGTAAGTATCTTACGCTAGGGGAAATCTCTTTTCCGCGAGATATTGAAGCCAAAAAATTATCCTTTAATTTTGTATTAATGTAAAACGCGTTGCAGCAGTATGCAGGCATAGGCGAGACAGCTTGTGTGCCTATTGGCTGCTCTGCGGCAACTGCATCAGCCTATCGAGCGAGGCCTATTGTGACATCAGACCTAATGAGGGTGCTTCGCGCCCACTGCGTCACATCCCGCCGAAACGGGCGTGGCTTAGGCCTATAAATAAGGCTCGAAGGCAGCTGATATCTGGTTTTTCATCGCCGAAGCGAACCAGAGCGTGTTGCATGCACAGCAAGATACGCAGTACTCGTTCCCTCTTCTAGAGAGAACCGAGGTTACGTTAGTAACCGAGTACGTTCTCTTACAAGAGGTCTCTCGTACTGCGTAAGTATCTTACGCTAGGGGACCCAATGCAAAACGCCGTGCGTGCTGGGATCTAACACCAATAAACCTGAAGGCGAAACGCTCAGGGTTCACAGTGCATAATCACCAAGGGAACTCACAGAGAGTTCTGGGAAGAGGGGGGGAACCACTCCATCCCACATACAGCAGCATTCATAGACGCAAGTGCTTAGTGTGACATCATACAGACAGGGCAGGATTCGGCCTGAACTGATGAGTGTCTATACCGACAACAGCTTGGCCTGTAAGGCGGGAACCTCCAGGTTATAAAACCTTATAAATGTAGACGGGGAGGCCCAGCCTGCCGCCATACATATGTCTTGCAAGGCAATCCCGCTAGACCAAGCCCACGAAGAGACCATGCCCCTCGTGGAGTGCGCTCTGACACCCAACAGGCACTGCAAGCCCTTGGTAGTGTATGCCAGCGCCATCTGGATAGGCTCTGTTTCGATGCAGCTAGTCCCTTGGAACGCCCGCTGAACGAAACAAATAGCTGCTCTGTCTGTCTAAAGGCAGACGAGCGGGACACATAAGCTCTTAGCGCCCTAACTGGGCAAAGAAAGCTTGCGTCCCCTTCCTCGTCAGAGACCGGCAGGGCTGACAGGGAAATGACCTGAGCCCGAAACGGTGTGTTGAGGGATTTTGGAACGTAACCATGCCTAGGTTTGAGTATGACTCTCGAGTCATTTGGCCCAAACTCCAAGCACGTCGCGCTTACGGAGAGCGCGTGTAGGTCACCTATGCGCTTCACTGAAGCGAGAGCCAGTAAAAAACACTGTTTTGAAAGACAAGTGTTTAAAATCAATTGTTTGGATAGGCTCGAATGGGTCACCTTTCATGGCCTCCAACACCATAGAAAGGTCCCACACAGGGACTGAAGGGGGTCTGGGAGGATTCAGCCTCCTAGCTCCCTTAAGGAAGCGGATGACTAAATCGCTCCTTCCTATTGACTGACCAAGCGTTGTTTTAGAAAACGCTGCTATAGCCACCACATAGACTTTGAGCGTGGAGGGGGCCCTGCCCTTATCCAGTAGCTCTTGTAGGAAGGAGAGAACCTCCGTCACCCCACAATCTAGGGGTGAAATGCCCCGAGCTGTGCACCAGCTGGAAAACACCGACCACTTTAAGGAATAGAGCCGTTGAGTAGACGGAGCTCTAGCCTAAGTGATAGTGTTTAACACTCCCTCTGGGAGGTCAGCGGGTACCCGTTGATAGTCCACACATGAAGGGACCACAGCTCCGGGTGAGGATGCCAAATCGAACCCCTGGCCTGAGAGAGGAGGTCCCTCCTCACTGGCACTGGCCATGGGGCAGTGTCCGCTAGCTGCATCAGAAATGGGAACCACGGCTGGTTCTTCCATTGTGGCGCTACGAGCAGCACTGAGGTGTTCGAGTAAAACGGCGACAGAACTGTAGCGAATAGCCTCTTTTTATAATGTCTAGCACCCATTCCGAAACCCCGGGAAGCGCTGCCCATGCATCTGCATGGGTGGCTAGGGGTTGAATGCGAAGAGCGCTCTGGTCGCACGGCGACAGAGGCGCTTCGGTGCGTTGTAACATAGGCGTTATGCCCGTGACATTTGAGGCGGGGAGCGCGCTGATCACAGCGGGCAGATTGCCCGCGCTCGACCCCGCTGCGGTGTTTAACCGAGTGAGGGAGGGCTGGGCAGAAAATACCAGAAAATACACTCTTTATGGGATTTATCTGGGTAGCCGTAAAAACGGCATTTGTGTGCAGGCAAGCGGGCAGATGTTGCGGCTTGTACACTGCAGAATACACTGGAACAGTCACATTTCTTGGAACTGAACGAGCGATGAACTTCGGTGGAAGTCCGGCCGCGGCGGGACTCAAACACCAACGCTTTCCTAGGCGTGCTAGGACGACTTCGGGGCCTCGGGCTTCACCGCAATCCTAGGCCGTGGCCCGCGCGGAGCGGGGTGGCGGCTAGTCAAGCGAGAGCGCAGCCTCGAGCTTCGGTCCTGTCGGCGCTGGAGCACTCCTTAAGTCTGCCATGCAAATTGCATCTGGTCCCATCTCGTCCAGCTTTCGGAGGAGATCGGCCTGGAAAATCTGCAGCGTGGCCATCGTGTGCAGCGCTGACGCAGCCTGGCCAGCGGCGGAGAAAGCGCGACCGAGCAGTGTTGACTTCCAGCAGAGGGCGGGCAAAGGTGGGCTGCTATCGCCTCTTCGACCGGCGGAAGCGAATGGTATCCTCTGCTCTTAGCACCGTCAACAGCTAGCTCTTTTGCTCGGTGGTCCGCGAGCAGAAGGCGCGAGATCCACAGAGCTTGCCCAATCCTCACTGCCCAACGCCAGCAGAGAGCAGGTGTCATCCTCCCCAGACGCGGCTTTCAAGTCAGCATCCTCAATAGAAGCGGCGGCGGACCGCGGCCACTGTCCAACAGGAAGCGACCCGACCGAAGCCGGCGAAGCAAGCGGGCGAACCGGCGAGCTTTGGCGGGCTGGAGAAGATTCCGGGACCCGCTGAGCACGGCGCTTTTTACTGCGTGGCAGCGCAGCGGGCAGAAGTGCAGGCTCGGAGAAAGCTGCCAGACGAGTCCTCAGAGTCGCCATAGGCAGTAGCTCGCAGTGAGGGCAGCCGCCGTCGGCGAGCGCGAGCACTGCGTGATCTTCACCCAGGCAGGAAATGCAGATGACATGGCGGTCCCCGTCGCTGAGTGAGGCTCTGCATGAGCCGCAGGAAGGCATCTTTAAAAAGACGCTAGCTCTTTTAGAGTGTGTGTCGCGCCAGCGAGCACACACATACACAGAACAGAGAGTAAAAGGATATAGGCGCCGGATAGCGAGCGGGAGCGGCGGTAGAAGGCGGCGTGGCCAGCGGCTTCAGGTGATGGCTCGTCCCGCTGAAAGGCTTCTTCAGACGGCGCAGCTTCTCTCTCCGGATCCAAAGACGCGTGAGCTTCGCTGAAGAGATGAAAAATCAGATATCAGCTGCCTCCGAGCCTTGTTTTATAGGCCTAAGCCACGCCTGTTTTGGCAGGATGTGACGCAGTGGGCGCGAAGCGCCCTCATTGGCCTGACGTCACTATAGGCCTCGCTAGATAGGCTGATGCAGTTGCCGCAGAGCAGCCAATAGGCGCGCGAGCTGTCTCGCCTATGCCTGCATACTGCTGCAACGCGTTTTACATTAATACAAAATTAAAGGATAATTTTTTGGCTTCAATATCTCACGGAAAAGTGATTTTACCCTAGCGTAAGATACTTATGCAGTACGAGAGACCTCTCGTAAGAGAACAATGATTTCTTGATGTTCATCCTTTCCAAATTAAATAATTTAAAAATATATCTCCTGCCATTTTCAGACACAAATGCTTCCATGAGAATGACCCATTCAACAAATAATATAACAATAAAAACATCCAAACATACAATGTTTAAACCTCTTAGAGCTGCATAAGTTTCACAGATTTTCATCTTAACCTGTAGGAGGAATTTAACACAGTTCTGACGTCCTTACAAAACAAGCTCAAACATGGAGAAGAAATGAAGAAAAAGTTTGATAAAACAATTGAACACATCAAGGTGAAGATATAAAGAGTTAAATACTCAACATTCACACAAATAGTTTATTATTGACATTAGTGGAGTGTGTGTTCATACAGCGCTGACTGAAGTGAATGTGATTTGATTTCAGTCTCAAGCTGAGCACACAGAGCGTCAGATTAAAGAAGAGTTTGAGAAGCTTCATCAGTTTCTCAGAGACGAAGAAGAAGCTACAATCACTGCACTGAGAGAGGAAGAGGAGCAGAAGAAGCAGAGGATGAAGGAGAAGCTGGAGGAGATGAACACACACATCTCAGCTCTTTCACACACAATCAGAGACATGGAGGAGATGATGAAAGACAATGACGTCTCGTTTCTAAAGGTGACAAAATCAATCTGGCTTCATTCTTTGTGCAGAAAACAACTTGTATAGAGAGACTCATTGACACTGAGAGTGTTTGATAAGATATTAAAATGTTTTCAAACTCTATATTTTCCAGAACTTTAAAGTCACGATGGAAAGGTGAGTGAGCTGCTCGTATCTCTTCTCTCAGTGGATCTGAACTCAAATTCACTGCAGTTCTGACTCCTGAATGTTCCTCAGAGTCCAGATCTCACAGCCGGATCCACGGATGAGTTCTGGAGCTTTGATTCATGTGTCGCGTTATCTGGGTAACCTGCCGTTCAGAGTCTGGAAGAAGATGCTGGAAACTGTCCAATACAGTGAGTCTCAGCAGATTTGATGTTTTATATTGATTATCTTTGAACTGATTATGTAATTGGCATGATACAATTCCCTGACATAATAAATCGTAAACATTTGATTTTATTCTAACTGACTCTGACATTATTTTCAGTAAAGAGTTAAAAAGAATAGTCAAACATTCGCTCACATTTAATGATGCACAGATATCATTAAAACCTTTTCATTTATGGAGTCAATAACGAAATAACGAGAAAACATATGAGAAAATGTATTTCATTCAATCAAAATACGTTGCCATGAGAAAAGACAGAGACCTTCAGCCGCTGATTGGATGCCTCCATCAGGCCGATTGAGCGCTTACAATAATCACTTGAATTTCTAAGTGAATCTGAACTGTATTTCAGAAAATCTTCAGATCATACAGCGAACTCAGAATGAAATGTTTATTCCTCATGGTTTATGTTTATGTATTAGGATACTATAGTGTTGATTGAATACTGATATTAAACATAAAGCCTCAATCCATTCTGACAGTAACTGAGAGACCATTGTTATGAGAGCATGATTTATGTTTTGAAGTCTTTATATGTGTTTTACATTTACATTTCTAATACATCATATCTAATCCTCTAATCTGATGTTATTCTCTTTGCAGCTCCGTTGACTCTGGATCCAAACACTACAGATCTCACACTCTCTGCTGATCTGACCAGTGTGTCGTACAGTCGTGTATACAGTGTTGGGGAGTAACGGAATACATGTACCGGCGTTACGTATTCAGAATACAAATTATGAGTAACTGTATTCCGTTACAGTTACCATTTAAATAGTTGGTATTTAGAATACAGTTACATTGTTGAAATCAATGGATTACATGACGATACTTCTCTGTTTCACGAGTTTATTCACTCTCTAAATAAATTAAGGCAACTCCATGCATTTCCCAGAAGCCCCAATATGAAAACGAAAAAATGCGCGGTTTGCGTGATCAGTCACAATGGAGTCGGAAGAGGAGCAGCGGGAGCTAGAGGAAGAGATGGAGCCGGAACAACAGAGCCAGGGCAAGAATGCGTTTCTATCTTGGAAATTCAAACAGCATTTCACAGAAACAAAGAGAAGGGAGCACGAAATATAACGGTGCAGTGCAACCTCTGCTTGCCAGCAACCAACCTCCTTTCAGCGTCCAACTCCACCTTCAACCTGAAGAAGCATCTTAAAGTAGGCCTACGTTTTTTTGTTTTTTTTTTCAAATACGTGCAGTCAAAACTTGAAATATAAATTCTCAGAAAATGCATTAATACCAATATTGAAACGTCTGTATATATCCATACTCCCTTAATAAAGGAGTCCAGACATTAGAAAAATATCGGTCTACATGCGTTTTATAGCCTATTTAATATGAGGGAAATAAAACATGCATGACACAAAAAATCTTTAACTTTTAGGTGCTAATCTGTGAATTACACTGCGCAAACCAAAAGTAATACTACTCACCGGATGAAGAAGGGTTGGCTCTCCACAGAACATAAAATATTTATTTTATTTTATTTTTCGTATTCGCATTTATGAGAAAAAAAACAAAAACAAACAATGTTATGGTTGTGACAGTTCTCCGTTACGGACGTGAGCAGCACTAAAAGACTGCTTTAAAACTTTCACAGAGACCTCAAACAGAAAGCACAAAGCCTTTCTTTAAAGTGAATTTCGTTTTGTATTAATTTTATCTTAATTTTAATCAATGTTTCATCAACCAATTACCTGGATTTAAGTAAATATAGCAGACAATAATCAGGACACGGAGGCGACAGCGCGCGAACTGGAGCTGGTCTCATAAATGAACGCCCGTTTCACACATACTCTGTTTGCAGTGCGTTTTTTTTTTTCCGTACCTATGTTAACAGGTTAGAGCTTTCACACTGCGGTCCGTTTATCCGTCCCAGGAGCGGTGTGTATACAGCAGTGCAGAGATCGTTTCCGCACCGAGTGCATTTCTGCTGTGCCGCAAACGCTGAATTAAAGTGACAGCGCATGGTTCGTGGTCAAAATGAACACAGATTGAGCTGAAAATGTAGTAATTTCACCATAAATGCATTTAATTAAATAAAATGTAGTAATACCATCATAAATGTATTTAATTAAATAGGCCTACTGCTTTTTTTTCACAGTCATCTTTTTACTTTAAGACCGGGGTAAAACAATGAAAACTAGGCCTACAGTTTACTTTAACAAGGCGAAATAATGAACAACACTCGTTTGATTCGTGGAGGTTGAAAAACAAGTTATTTGTGGCATGCACGATTTAGCCTATTGTATTCAAATTTAAATGCAAAAGAAAAGGCATGAGAGTCGGCTGTTTTTGTCAATTTTAAGTTTTAATTTAAAATGTTTGCGATTTTAATAGCCTACATGTTAAATATGTTACCACTTGCTTGCACAACTTAATCTACATAGAAGTAATGCATTGATTAATACGTTGTTTAAATTGTTTAAACTTGAATATGTCTATTAAAGAGTGTATTATGTGTAGGCTACAAAGAAAATTGCACCGGTGACAAAACTCTTTTTTAAATAAAAGTTGCTGAAAACTTCTGGATTTGAAATACAAATATTGTGTATGTGTTTGTGGTATCAGTGGATCAGTTACGCACTCCATACGCATCATATGTGAAAGCACTATAGCGCGTGCTGCTCTCCTGTACCACATACGCAAAACGCAGCGCATCCGTATGAAATGTGCATTTCTCTCAGGCGCGTTCACTAGGCTACTGCGAAGATCGCGAGTCAGCATCGTCAACTTCATCTTTGTAGCCGACACTGACAAAGAAAACACTTGTTTATTAATAAACAATTAAAATATCTCCTTTCTATATTTGACATAATTATTACTTTTGCCGGTTCTTTGTGACAGCTTTTAGGTGCTTTATTGGCATACGCGTCACCACCGCATTCACCGCACCCCACAAGAATAGGCCTGTTTATTAAGCAGGATTTGATGTCCGACACATATAAAATGCAATTCAATGTGGAAGTAATCCAAGTATTCAGAATACGTTACTCAGATTGAGTAACGTAACGGAATACGTTACAAATTACATTTTTGGACATGTATTCTGTATTCTGTAACGGAATACATTTTGAAAGTATCCTTCCCAACACTGCGTGTATATAAAACACTTCCTGAAAATCCAGAGAGGTTTGTCAGGTATCCAATTGTCCTGGGATCTGAGGGCTTTAACTCAGGAACACACTGCTGGGATGTGGAGGTTGGAGACAATACACACTGGATTCTTGGAATAACCACAGCATCAAACCAAAGGAAGGGAGTGGATTTCCTTGACTCTAATGTCTGGTATGTGCGATACATGAACAGCAAATACTGCTCAGAATCCCCAGAGAATCCCGCCACTTCCTTAACTGTTAAACAGAAGCTTCAGCGTGTGAGAGTTCAGCTGGATTATGACAGAGGAACAGTGTCATTCTCTGATCCTGTAACTAACACACATTTACTTACATTCAGATCCACCTTCAACGACACAGTCGTTCCATTCTTATGTAATTACTGCTCAACTTCAACTTCTCCTCTGAGGATCTTACCAGTTAAACTCTTTATTACAGCAGAAAATCACAGAAAAATCTGATTCTGCTTCTAGACTAATTCAGTTTTGCAAATTATGCTTCAATAACAACACTGCAATAAAAGGGTCGTATTCATCAATCACACTTAAATGTAAAATAACACAAAATATTTACACTCAGGACCTTAAGGACAAAACTATCCCCATTGAAAACTACATTTCTTTTTTTAATCCCAGGGCCATTTAACAAACAAACATTTAACATTTTTATTCTGTTGGTAAAGATACAAAATTTAAATTTGGACTTTTTCACAAGATGGCGCCATTTTCTCAGGTTTGGCCTATAAAGCAAATACTCGCTTTATTCATGTTTTCTTCTTCTGCGTATTTGCGTATCAATTGGATAAATGATGCAGTTATAATTCATGTGGATGTCAGTGTGGTTTGTATGCATGTACTAGAAAAAAGGTCTGTGTCACTGCATGAAAAGAGGTGTATCCGGACCAGTATACTCCTGTATACACTGCTGAAATTCGGAAGAATCCGGGAGTATACTGGCCGGATAGCTCAAATTCCATGGGTCTGTATATATCCGTATACATCCGAAATGATACCAAATCGGATGTATGTTGTGGACGTATACTCCCGTGCTACAGCCATTTGTTGCCATGGCAAGTAATCCCTCAAAGGTTTTTTCAAGAGAACATTTTCACACCTTTGTGCACCTTTTGGCCTTCCCCCCCATTGGTCCTTTTCTTTTAAAACCACTCCCATTACCCAGACCACTATTGGAGGACAGGACACATTGAAAACCCAGAAAAGTGATTTGATTGGTTACTTTTAGAACATAGCCCACCCTAGGCCTTATTGCACAGTGATTTGATTGGTTATAGGCCAGCTATGCATATATTGCTCAGTATACACTAAACCCCCCTTACCCCAATTTTAATACATTCAAATATAATTTTAAGAAAACACACAAAGAACAATGAGAAAGTCTGACATTTTTATTAAGGTAAATAAAACATTCCAAAGAGCATTATAAACAAGCATTAAAAAGGAATGGGGGAACAAAAATATTTGAGGGGATGAAAATGTAAAGGAACAAAAACAAATATAACATGAACATTCCAAAGAACATTATAAACATACATTAAAATGAATGGGGAAAAAGAAATGTGAACAAAGGTGTAAAGGAAAAAAAAATACAAAACGTGGAGATAAGCAACATGCACATCAAAAAGGAACAAAGATACAAAGTATACAATATAAAACGACATCAATAAATAAATATAGAAATTAAAGTGTATATATGTAAATATTAATTTTTTCAAACTGCCATGATGCACTGGTGGTGTGACGTAGCGTGGGTCAGCCTCTAGTCTGGTTTGTAGTACCTGGCAGAGAGCAGATAACTCTGTGGTTCTGTTTGGTGGAGACCTGGCCTTCCACACTGGCCTTCCATCAACAATAGCATCTTCATCAGACATCAGTTCTGTTGTTGCAGTCTTCCACAGTTCCCTTTATGTGTTGGGTTTGTACAACACTGGACCTGGTCTCCAGCAACTGCAAAACATGACAGTAATTTTAACCACTAAAACACAGAGGAGGATAGTTACATTCTGAAAAACAAAAACTAAAAAAACTGCTTAACCAGTTTCTTAACTTACCCATCTCTTTCGTTGACAGTTCTTTGCAGTGTTCTTCATACTGTTTCTTTTCTGGGCCTTTTCAGGCTGAGCCAAAGAATACTTCCTCTGCAAAGTCTCAAAATACGTCTTGCAACCTGTTAAATAAATCATAAATAAATGTAATGCCAATAAAACCAAGTAAAACAGAGGACATTAAAATGATTACAACATCTTTAAGATTACCTTTTGCACATTCAGGGTCAACGTCTGTAAAAGTTGTCCTTAATTCTTCGAAGAGATAAGTGGTCACAGCCAGGTTATGTGATGAATTTATTCTGGGGGAAAAAGTTGCAGGCATCATTAATGAAATTCAGTTTTAGTATTTCAAATCCATATAGTAGTAGATTAAACTAACATTTACAGTATACAATACGCAGTCTTACCCGGTTTGTGGATCGTATTTGTGTGGGTTGTTCTCTGAATTATGGAGGCACTTTACGGATTCCTGTAAAGTTTGAAATTAAAAAGCGTTTAAATGGATTCACAATCTGCAAGAACCACAAAACTGAATTTTCAGTTTGAATAAGTTGGCCATCACAGTAAAAATAAGAGACAAAACATATCAGTTCATAAGTCTTTAAGATGTCACTCAGCGCCTCTGATATCTTACCGGTTCGTGCCGCCTTCTGCCTATACAAGGCCACCAGTGCAGGTGTGTGTTGGTCAAGCACAGCATAGAACTGGTTCCGTATGTTGACGTTTGTGATGCGTTGGAACTCAGCACAAAGCTACAAAAACAAACAAAAATAATTATATAAAAAGACTAATACTCGATTTGCAACAGAAAACACATTTGTGATGCAACATGTTCCGTTAAAATACATTGTTGAGCAACATGGTCACATACAAAGTGATAGTTCTTACACACAGTGAATAGTGGCATTTGCTGTTCCACTTGAATGTGATACATATTAAAAATTTGGCAGTGAAATATGTGTGAAGAGTGGCAGAAAAGAGAAGTGAGTCTGTTTTACCTGTGATTCAATCCGAAGAGCCGGCCATTTCCCCAAGAAGTCCTTCACCTGCACAGATAAAACAATCAATATGAAACCAGTCAAATTATGCAATCAACCTCTTTAATGACAAATTAATGATACACAATTTCAAGTGAATATAACTTACCGATAAAGTTGCTCTCTGGTGACAATGTAGGTCTGCACATGCACACAAAAACAGACAGCAAGATATTTAATTTTTAAGAGACGTTTGATTGATGCTAATGAATTAGGCTCCAAATAAAAGAAATGGTGAAAAATAGTTACAGCCTAAATTAACACTTGAGTCACCTTGATTTTGTGGATGCTCACTGCACTCCTTCCACTTAAACCTATAATGAAAAGACGTTTGTAAAGGGTTTAATAAAAAACTTGCATAGTTCATTCGGTAACTATTATGTCCATAACCTTAACTTTGTTTGAGTAAAAGTTAACATAACTGCTAACGTTAGCCACTAGCTCATTTGGGTGCATGTAGATAACATCACATTGAACTTGCCAGAGCAGGGCGCTTAACACAAACAGCAGCAACACACTCAAAAACAGAAGGACTATCTCTTGCTGAAAAGAGTTATTGACTAACGTTAACATTATTGCCCTGCCACGACATTAACAGTACACAGGATATTATCTGTAACTAGCAGGCGGACTGACGGCAATCGCGCCCGCGGCACCGCGCTTGCAACTTAAAAATAGCCTCGTCTAACAGTCAAATATCACGTGTAATATGATATTCTTACAATATTACAACAAGCAAAGTAGTTTTGAAGTGTTTTGGTTTACTTACAAGTTGTTTCATTCTTGATACACGTCGCTCGAGATGGTAGCCATCTTGGACAGATTTTTCAGGTAACGTCAGCTGCACGTCATGACGTCATATCACGTGATCGACAGTACACTTTAAAATAGTGAGTGAACCAGCGGTGTTCACTCAGAAATGCTGAGGCACACAAACATAAAAATACATATTTGTTCATAGACATTAATAGTTTAAAGGTGGATTAAATCAGCAAGAGATTTTAACTGTAGTGACCTCGGTCTTCAATTCAGTGGAGTAGAAAAGCTCAGGTTCCTTCTACCTTTTTAATAAATATCAAGTCACCTTTATTTATACAGCACTTTTTACAATACAGATTGTTTCAAAGTAGCTTTACAGAGATAACAGGAAAGTAATGCAAGACAGTTTGTTTCCAGAAGAAAATAGCTTCAAAGTCCAGCTTAAGTCAGTTCAGTGGTGATTCATTTTGTTGTATAAATAAATAAATACATTTAAATGTGTATATATATAGCCACTTTGGAGAAAACCGTGATGTCATCGTCCAGCTCAGTTCAGATCTCATATAATAGTGTCAACGCAGGCAGATCAATAATATTGTTGAATATTAAATTAAATGTCCCCAACTAAGCAAGCTAAAAGCCAATTGTAAAAAAGGTGACAATTGTTGTTGTCTACAATTTGTAAAACTTCACAATAAAATTTGAGATATTCTGAAATGTTTGGTTCATTTTTCTTTATTTGTTCCATTAAATTTATTGCTGGGAAAAAAAATAATCGCGATTAATAGCATCCAAAATAAAAGTTTGTGTTTGCATAATATATGTGCGTGTACTGTGTATAATTATTTTGTATATATAAATACACACATATGCATGTATATATTTAAGATTTTTTATTTTTTATTTTTTTTTATTTTATTAAATTATTTATATTTATATATAATATAAATTATGTATAAATGTATATACAGTATATACATGCAAATATTTCTTAAATAAATACATGCATATGTGTGTATTTATACATACAGAATAATTATACACAGTACACACACATATATTATGCAAACTTTTATTTTGGATGTGATTAATTTTTCCCCAGCATTAATTAAATTCCTTTGTTTATTTCATTAAATATTCAGATGATTTTGTGAACGTATATGTTCAGACTGGGTGTTTATTTTGTCCTGTTTTTATAAAAAATATTTGATTAAGAGACTTTTTTTCATGCAGTGGTTTTAAGGCCCTGACACAGGCAACGTGAGCCAACCCTAGAGTCGGCTTTAGTCATTGCTAGTTCTTTTTTTACAAAAAGCTTGTTTGCTGTAGCCTATAGTAGTCCAGAGATAATTCTCAACCCTGAAGTCCTCCCTGGCCACCCCTCCCTCTGAGAACAGCCAGCACCTTTAGTGTCAGTCATTAACATATGAAAGGTCTTCACACCTAACAGTTGTCAGTCCTCTCACACCCAGCAGTGTTTCAGCTGTATATGTCCGTGAAATTTCACGGATTCCTGTATATGTCCGCATATGTGAGGTTTCCGGGTTTATCTGGAAATATACTGTTCCATGTTACTCTGATCCGCTTTTTCCCGCATACATCCGGCAAACATCAAATTACACAGGAGTTTACCATGCCCGTATTTTGCCGGATTTGAGTCTTTTCATGCAGTGTGTGTGTGTGTGTGTGTGTGTGTGTGTGTTGCAAGGAAAGATTCCTTGAGTTCTGGAGCTTATAATGCACTAACAAACACACATCCATTTCCTGACTTATATTCAAGAACACAATAGGTTCCCACGATGGATGGGCAGAAAAGGAAGGAAGAATGTTAACATGAATGCACACTTGTGGTAAAACACAATTCCCATGAGTTAATACAATGTAGTATTGAAAGTACATTGTTTTATGATTTATGCCTGTCACATGTTTTACATTGTTATATGATTTATGTATGCTTTACATTGTCATATGATTTGTTAGTCACATGGTTTGACTTCCTCTGGGAAAAACCTTAGCACACAGGAACTGATGTAACCAACGTTCCTATATGAGTGCTTTTTGTATAAGAGTGTTGCGTTTTTGATTTTGATGTCATTGCAGCCCTGAAGAGAATATAGTTCATCTTCAGTATACTTTTTACTAGAATCCTTTGACTGATATTGCTCTGCTGTATTTCTTAACTTGACAAACTCGGACGAGAACAAGTTAACCATATATACCGCTTGAACAGCATATAAGGTAATTAGCCATTGTAAATCCTTTTTCAGGACTGCCCTGAAAAGGATAGAGCTGAAAGTATTATAATCTGTAACCTTTTGTTTTGTTTGATACAAACCTTTTATTGTTTTATTGTATAACCAGTATTTTAATCTTAAATTTTATTTTTTAAAGACAAGTAGGCCTACTGTTTCTTCATAATTCAGCTCATAGAAGGCAATTCTATAAATATATTACCAGAGCATTATAAGTGTAGCTTATACTACAACTATTCTTTAAAGAATCCTTGGACAAGATTCTGCCGGAGGTAGGCATAAATTTTTATCCATATGCATAACTTACAAATATGTATTGTTACACATATAGTATTCCTAGACTTGCTGATATGTGTTAGACAAGCCAAGGGGGTTAATCCTAGAAATCTGACCTGACAGCACAAGGCTATCTAGTTAACTGTGGTTACTATGAGGCTAATCAGGATATGAGATAATATCAGATCTCAGTACAGTGTGTGTGTGTGTGTGTGTGTAATATTTGATAGAGAAAATTTCGGTAACGCTTTAGATTACAGCCCGGAAAGTACTGCGTAATTAAAATTAAAGTACAGTGTAACTTTCGGTAATTACAGTGTACCTATAAAGTACTTACGTGTAAGTATAAGGGAATAATATGTAAAGTTTTGGGAATAAAGGGGTAACAACCAGGAAAATAACAAATTATTTAGGCAAATTATTTAGACTGTAAGTATTCCATGTCGTTACAGGGTAAGTATAACATTGCGGGCTGTAAATTAAAGTGGTGCTTCTTACCCTCTTGTTTCATGTAGTTACAGGGTAAGTACAATAAAAACACATGTACACACACAATCTGACATCACTTGGAAAACCTTTATTTGAAAAACAACTTATTTCAAAACAGATTTACAACATATTACACTTCTTATTCTTTATTATTTTTTTAAAATCAACTTTTCATTTCAAATACTAAAGTCCTGACAGAAAGTAGCATGTTTTGTCCTTTTTTGTTTCGGCTTCCTCCTCCTCTTCTTTTTCTATCGTTCCACTGATTAGCCTAATCTTAAGGAGGAGTCTTTTTCTATTCTGTATTATGTATTAAAAGAAAATACAGTAGCCTACACCCAGAAATGTTCTCATAATTTAATCATCTTTTCGCTACCGACCAACTGTCACCAGCGAGTGCATGAGAGTCGGCTTCATAGGGTCGGCTTGAATGGCTTCGCGTTTGGTGAAGATTTAAGCATTCATTGCATTCTCGCGGGAGTTTGATGTGAAACTCGCGCGAGAACTGGTGTCTGTTCTTCTGCATGGTTTGTTTTTCATTATTATTATCTGTTATTGTTTGTATTTTGTTGTGAGCAATAATAAAAACATAAAATAATAATAATTCGACATTCGGTTTTTCGGTGCGCTTACGTCACGCTTTAAATTGTCAAGCGTAAACTTACTCAACCCTCTCATGAACGCGCAGGTGACAGTTGGTCGGAAGCGATAGTCTACACAGTTTAAAAATGTAAAATATTTGGTATTTTTCTTACAAACGCTTATCGTTTCACTTCAGAAGACATTGATTCATCCATTGGGGTCGTATGGATTACTGTAGTTATTGTTGTATGTGCTGTTGTCAACTTTTAGGAACACACGAGCTTGCATTATATGCATTCAAAGTGATTATTTATTTTTCTAAAAACGTTTGTTTGTGTTAATCTGAAGAAGGAAATTCGTATACATCTCGGATGACATGAGGGTAAAAGATGAGTAAATGGTGAGGACATTTCTGTACTGTATTTTCTTTTAACACATAATACAGAATAGCAAGAGACATGTCATGGGATTCCTTCTTAAGATTCATCAGTGGAAAGAAAGAAAAAGAGGTGGAGGAAACCAAGCAAAAGAAACAAAGTGCTGTAAATCCGTTTTGAAATAAGTTGTTTTTCAAGTAAAGTTTTCCGAGTGATATGATTGTGTGTGTGTACATGTGTTATTATTGTACTTACCCTGTAACTACATGAAACAAGAGGGTAAGAAGTAGGGATGCGCCGATCCGATATTTGTATCGGGTATCGGGGTCGATACTGAATAAAATGCTAGATCGGGTATCGGCGACAATTGCCCCGATCTGCTAGTCGATATAAAAGTTTATGGAGATGCCATGGAGACGCCGCTGTGCTGTGCGTAGTGTGTGACATCATACGCTAGCAACGTGCACTGTACGCAGCACATGTTAACAAGCTAACATTCGGAGTATAGAACAGCGCACAGCATGGAGCGAGCCAAAACATCTGTGATTTGGAGGTATTTCACAATAGTTATGCCAACAAGTTCCAACGCGGTTTGCAGTATATGCCAAGTAAATGTTCCGAGGGGTGGTGATAAAACTTCGAATTATAATACTACAAATTTAATGAAGCATTTACAGAGATTTCATCCCAAAGAGCATGCCTGTCACGATCCACACTCGGGAAAGAAGGGAAGATCCAAGAATGCGGTAAGTAATATTTATTGGGGAAATCCATAATCGAAATCAGTCCAGGCAAAGGTCAAACTCAAAATCAGCAATCCAAAACACAAGAACAGAATAAGACACGGATGAAAAACAGACCTCAAAGGTGGTGTGATGAATAACAAGGACTCCGTGACACAGACTAAAACAGACAGTGTTATATACACAGGGAATAGACAATGCTAATGGGGAATAGACTGAGTGCAATGATTAGTGATAGGGAACAGCTGAGTGCAATGATGAGACAAGGATTGTGGGGAATGTAGTTCAACTTGTGACTGACACCGTGGGGAAGGAGGACATCTAGTGGACACCTGGAGAACACAAACCTGACACCGTGACAATGCCGAGTTCAACAAGCTGAAAAAACAAAAACGCGACGGCACAAAGCAGCTAACTTTGGAGGAGACAACAGAAAAAAATCAGAAATTTCCACATGGTAGTGTGAAAGCAGCAAAAATCACTGAAAGCATACTGAATTTCATTGTTATGGATGGGCAACCGCTGTCCGTCACTGAGAACAAGGGCTTCAGACTCCTAATAAACCATCTAGAGCCACGGTACGACATGGTGAAGCGGAAATATTTATCCGAGATTGCTCTACCTGAACTGTTCCAAAAAATGTGCAAACACATATCCGAACAAATGAAAGATGTCAAAGTACTGAGTTTTACATCAGATATCTGGAGCTCTGACGTTTCTCCCATGTCACTTTTAAGTCTAACGGCACACTGGTTGGACGTGAATTTTGTGCCAAAAAGTGCCATGTTAAATGCAACAAACTTTCGCGGGTCACACACCAGCGACGCGATTGCAGCTACTCTAAAGGAAATGCTTGACAAGTGGCAAATCCCGCTGAGCAGAGTCCACGTTTTTCTTCGAGACAACGCCAGTAACATGAAAAGAGCAATGGACATCATGGAAGTGCGCAGTCTAGGATGCGTTGCTCACACAATGCAGCTTGTTGTTAACGAGGGACTTCTCTCACAACGCAGTGTGAGTGATGCTGTTGCAGGTGGGAGACACATAGTTGGAAATTTTAAACACTCTCTACTTGCATATTCCCGATTGCAAGATATACAGCTCGAAATGAACATGGAACCAAAACGCCTCCAACAAGACGTGCGAACGAGGTGGAATAGCACCTATTTCATGATAGAGAGTCTGTTGGAACAGAAGCGAGCTCTGTCAGCCTATGCTGCGGACCATGACCTACCCACAACACTCACGGCAAACCAGTGGGCCTTGCTTGAAAAAACAAAGACCTGCCTGGAACCGTTTGAGGAGTTTACCAGGAAGGTGAGCTCAGCCACTGCCACTGCTGCTGATGTAATCCCAAGTGTCACTGTTCTCAAACGTGTCCTCTCCATGGAAACCGATGCCGACTCTGGGATTAAAACTATGAAAAAGACCCTCCTAGAACCTATCGATAAACGCCTCAGCACAGTGGAAGATGAACCTCTGTTTGCACTTTCAACCCTCCTGGACCCAAGATACAAAGACAGGTAAGACTGTAAACAATTAATAATTTTAATAATAATTTGACACAAAATATTGATTTAAAAACGATTTGTATTGCTTCCGCTAAAGAAAATAGTCCGTTCCGTCTCTACGGTTAGAATCCTGTGTCCATAGCAACGCTCTGTTTTTCATGCCAATGGTGTGTTATTCTTAGCAGCGGTTATCAAGAAATAACACACCGCATTCTACATTAGAATTCAACCAAGCCATGTAAATAAATATATATTCAGATGCCATATGTGTAGCTGACTGTAACGCAGTTCAGATGTTATGGAAAGGAGGCGGGAACCAGCGAACATTTAAACATTTTAATAAATAAATAAAACACATACAGAAATAAAAGTATAAGCCAGCGGCCCCTCGCGGACGACTGCTGGCCACAGAAACAAAACACAACATAAAATCAGGCCTGCTGTTCTTCTCTCATCCTTCACCGTCGTAGCTCCTCCTTTTATGCTTCCGCTCCTCCGTGAGAGACAAGTATGCAGTAAATGACTAAAGTAATTTTTGATACTTAGTTATTGAGCTGCATTTATTATTTTCTTTGTTTTTCATGTTTTTTCTCACACTGTGACACGTATACTAGTCTGTGACTGTAAATGTAAATGTAATAAGATGCCATGATGTAAAATTACTTTTAAAGGGATAGTTCGCCCAAAAATGATATTTAAGCCATGATTTACTCACCCTCAAGCCATCTTTTTTCAGACGAACACATTTTCAGTTATTTTAGAAAATGTCTTAGATCTTTCAGTGGTTATAATGTGAAGCAATGGGGTCCAGCTGATTCAAGTCGCAAAATGTGCATGCATCCTTCACAAAAATAATCCATCCGGCTCCAGGGGGATAAACGAAGGCCTTCTGAGGGTAATCCGTGCAGTTTTGTCGTAAAAATATACATATTTAAAACTTTATAAACGAAAATAACTGGCTTCCGGTGGCGGTCGGCACGCGTTCATGGAGATGGTTGCTGGCTTATGACGTAGGACGTAGCGCAGGAAGCGTCGTGACGTAGAACGAACGTGACAGCGCAGCAAGAGAGCAGAGCAAAACCAGAGAATGTCTAATATGGCGAGAAGTTTCACTCTCAATACACTTCCGGCTTCTCAACTGGTTGCAGTTCCTCTCTGATTCCATATGAGGGCGCTCACAGGACGAGTGCAGAATGAATGGAGGTCTATGGCGCTATACCAATAAAAATCCACTTTTCTCAGGATATACTTTTTTGTCTAGTAATTTGAATGTTGTATTCGAAAGGAGATGCAAATAAATTACACATTGCTGGGTGTTAGATTTTTTTGAGTCACTTATTTGCTTTAAAAAGTCTTTTAAAGTGTCAATGACGTCATACACAGCGTACGACCAGAGATACTGCTTTACGGCAATCCTTCACTCACTCTGGTGCGTTCGCACTCTGCACTTTCTTTTCACTCGAGGCATCGACAACACAGCTGACACAGGTAAACACACGTGCTAGAAGAGTTTTTGTTTTGTTTGTTTCTGGTCCCGCTGCGGATGACACGATGCCATCAAGCGGTATCTCTGGTCGTAATTAGTCCTTCACTGACCAATCAGCGTTCATTAGCAGAATGCTAGCGTGTTATGGGCAACAACTCAACCTGTAAGAAATCAAAAGGACATAAGTACTCGTTCATTCAACTTTCGACCTATAACCCATGTTGAACTTGCAAAATCTACAATCAGATCTGAGATTTCTCAACGGCAATCGGGTGAAAGAGACAAATTTAGCTGCCCCATAGACTCCCATTCATTTTGCACTCATGGCGATCGCCCCCAGTGGAACTCTGGTGGTACTACAACCAAAATTCGATACAATAGAGCTTAATAGGGAGTGGGCAGGCTCTCCGTAGACGGGCTCTGGCAAAACAAAACTCTACGTTCGCTCTACGTCACAACGTCATTCATCTCCATGAACGCGCGCCGACCGCCACCGGAAGCCAGTTATTTTCATTTATAAAGTTTTAAATATGTATATTTTTACGACAAAACCGCACGGATTACCCTCAGAAGGCCTTCGTTTATCCCCCTGGAGCCGGATGGATTATTTTTGTGAAGGATGCATGTACATTTTGCGACTTGAATCAGCTGGACCCCATTGCTTCACATTATAACCACTGAAAGATCTAAGACATTTTCTAAAATAACTGAAAATGTGTTCGTCTGAAAAAAGATTGACATATGCATCTCGAACTGCTTGAGGGTGAGTAAATCATGGCTTAAATATCATTTTTGGGCGAACTATCCCTTTAATAGAACTGAGAATATGAATATTGAACAACATAGTACATGTGCACTATAGATTAACTTTGATGTCAGATTTAAAGGATAAATGTGCTACCATCTGGTTGGTATGATGTACTATGTAACTTATGTATGTATGTATCTTTTTCAGATTCTTTACCAGTGCTGAGTCTGCAAAGCGTGGTAAAGATGCACTGGCCAAAAAACTAGAGGAAGACTTGAGGACCACCACAGGTGATGAGGCAGAGGCATCAGACATTTCAGAGCCACCAGAAAAAGCCTCCCGGGCAGAACTTGAAGCAGCAGTAGCTCCATGCAGAAGTAAGAGCAGCAGTAGCTTCATGAAAGAATTTGATAGAATTCGGGTGGAGCGTGAGGAACCTGGTGGTGCAGCAAGCTGCTCCAGCACTGCTGTCCAAATGCATGGATTTTTTACAGAGGAAACAATCCTTGTCACACATGACCCATACAAATACTGGGAAGTCAACCGCCAGCGCTTTCCTGGCCTTGCTGTCGCTGCCTTGAATTACCTCTGTGCACCCTGCACTAGCGTAGAAAGCGAGAGGCTCTTCAGCACAGTTTCCTGTATCTTGGATGAAAAGCGAAACAGACTGACAGCTGAGAGAGCAGAGATGCTTGCTTTCCTATGCAAGAACCTGCCAGTGATGCTCAAGACTGAGATTGATACGTTAAATTGTTAAACACAACAGGATGTTAAATTTCAGTTTGTAGAGAAGCTAGTGTTTTATTTATCTGTTTCTGTGTTGGATGTTAAATGTTATTTCCACTAAAGCATTGAAAAGAGCTGAATCCTGTTATTTTGAATATCTTAAGCAGTAAAGCTATTGCTTTTTTGCTAAATTTCAGCTGTTTTATTGTTTATTGTGTATTGATTTTTAAGTTATATTTGCACTAACTAAACGGTTATAAAGAGATTTTGTTTCTATTTATTTATTTTGTGAACATTTTGTGAAACACTCAGTTTCAGTCAATCTCATACTAATCTTGAGTACCTATAGAGTAGTATTGCATCCTTCATATCTCCAAAAAGTCTTTAGTTTTATTATATTTATAAAAGAAAGATAGGCTATACCGAGTCTTTCCGGAAAAAAAACGAGCGGCTGGAGGCGCGCCGTGTGGCGGAGCTAAAAAATCACGACTCACGCGCATACATACAGAACGCGTTTTTGCTTAGAAAAACGTGAGCTGGGCAGTGAAATGGGGGAAAAACACAAGGTCTCGAGAGTTTTTTAAAAGTAGAAATGATTTTAACTTGAGCGCAGTGTTTTTATTTTAACACCATGTCATGCGCGAGTTTTACAACATTTGTGTGTGTTTACTCGTGGTTTATGAGGACATGAATTGGTTTATGGATTATTTTATGTGACTTAGCAGTAGCAAGCAGAACAGTTTTGCACATCAGACTAGTATTTTCATAGAAAAACAATGGAATAGTAGCGCATTTCAATGAAGAAGCGCGCTTTGTGTGAACGGCCCCTAGGTTTATTATGAAATAATTCATTTATTTCAACATATTTTCACACTCTGTGTATTGTTGTTTGGAGTGGTTTTACAATAAACAAACAGACACCTAGGCCTACAGTGGCCAGCTAAACAAATGTATTTAAACACACACACACACACACACACACACACACACACCATACATCGCATGCTCCATAGATACATTAACTATACGTGATCATGTTGTTTACTTGCTATGTTTACGCGCCGATAGCTAACAACACAGAGACATTTGAAGCAGTTTTACTCACCGCCTGCGGTTCCAACGCACGACCATTAACCTTTATCGTTGGGACTGCTCTATCCTTAAGCATTAGACGATCTTGCAAATCCGGCAAATACTTCCCTAAAGCCGAGCACAGCGCTTTGATGGGCATACTGCTTTCCTCTCTCGCTCTGGTCTACGGGTGTGCGCGCCCTTCCAGGAGAAGTGCCCTTAGGACCCGTATAAGGAAATTCCGCCACATCTGATGTCACACAGGCCCATACTCGAAAAAAACTTTCCGAAACTTGTGACAAACCGGAAGGAGTATTTTTGGTACAGAAATACTCCATCAAACGTACAACTTAACTTTGGAAACTTTGTCCATGTTTAGCATGGGAATCCAACTCTTTAACAGTCTAAAAAACTCAGTATGCATGAAATAGCATTTCACCCCCCCTTTAATCAGTGCACCTTTGCGTAATTTTAAAAAAGCCTTTAATGTATTTTTATACACTATTATTACAAAAAGGTGCAGTGTATGTAGGCCCTACTCGCTAAATTGCTCCCAAAAGTAAGATTCTAAAATACTTAGTGTAAATAATTTGCCTAAATAATTTGTTATTTTCCTGGTTGTTACCCCTTTATTCACAAAACTTTACATATTATTCCCCTATACTTACACGTACGTACTTTATAGGTACACTGTAATTATTGAAAGTTATACTGTACTTTCATTTTAATTACGCAGTATTTTCCTGGTTGTAATACTTCAAATCCCAGCTCTGTTTATACCAGTGGAGCTTTGCTGGCATATAATTGGGAAAGTTTAGTACTGAACCCAAACAAAATCTCACTGAAAGCTCTTATTTTTCTTTTTTTCTTCTTCTTTTTTTTAACACAACTTGTTTAGATTCATGGCTAGCAGTTTTTGAGTATAACATGTTTTATTAAATATACATTTTATATTAAAAAAAGTCTTGTTTTTTGACACTGTTTCCTGTGTTAATGCCAACTGCATCTATTTTGGCACAGGTGTGTATTTTTATTGGAATTTCTTATTTCACCCTAATCTTTTTCTTTCATAAATCTATTTGACACTAGTAACACAAAATAATTACACTCAGGACCTTAAGGACAAAATTGTCCCCATTGAAACCCATTAAAGTGGCAATTTTAACTATAAAATAATGTCTTTATAAATATAAATAGGTTTTCGTTCTGTTGTCAAGGCTTCAAAATAAAAAAAATAAAAAATAGTAGCCTATTTTTTACAAGATGGCGCCATTTTCTCAGGTTTGGCCTATAAAACAAATACTCGCTTGTTTCTTGTTTTCTTCTTCTGTGTATTAGGGCGCTTTCACACTTGGTTCGATTGCCTGTTCCGAACCCGAGTTCAATTGGAAAAATCGATTTACAAAAAATCGATTCACAAATAATAATAATAATCCTCCAAGAGTCTTCTTCTTCTTGAGGGTCTTCAGAAATAAGTCTGTGCTCCAAGGTTACATTTTTTCTGACAGTTTATTTTTTGACACAGACATTTTTGTCCTCTAAGGACCTCAGAGTAACTTTTTAAATTGATGCATAAGAGTTAAAAATCTGGGCCCGGTTCCCCAAAACGTTCTTATCTCTAAGTAGTTCTTAACCTATTCCTTAACCTCTCTCTTAAAGGAGAAGTTCACTTTTAAAATGAAAATTCTGTCATCATATAATCACCCTCATGTTGTTTCAAACCTGTATGAATTTCTTTCTTCTGCTGAACAGAAAGGAAGATATTTAGAAGAATATCAGTAACCAGGCAGTTTTTGGGTCCCATTGACTTCCATAGTAGGAAAAAAATATACTATGGAAGTCAATGGGACCCAAAAACTGTCTGGTTACTGACATTCTTCTAAATATCTTCCTTTCTGTTCAGCAGAAGAAAGAAATTCATACAGGTTTGAAACAACATGAGGGTGATTATATGATGACAGAATTTTCATTTTAAAAGTGAACTTCTCCTTTAACGTTATGGCACGATTCCCGACACGTTCGTACGCTAAGTATACCTTTTGTAAGTCACACTTTCGTAAGGTTGGTCTGGACCACTCTTAGCTTTACCTTATCACTGTTGCAGGTCTATATGAATATATTTCTGAAGTTTTAATACACCCAGACAGTATTAAATTAGGCTAATTCAAGTGTTTTCATGCAAAGAATAAAATTGTCATTTCACTGATTGTTGTTAGATTTTTAATTATGTTATTATACAATATTATTAATTTAATTAAAAAGCGCTTTTAAAGGCCAGTGAAAGCATAGGCTACTGTCAGTTAAGTCCTATTCGGACGCTAATATTGTTTCTCATGGGCTTGTATGGTATTTTAAACATTTATGGGGTAAGTCGGTGATTTACCGACGGAGTCGATCAAGTCGGTGATTTAGTGTCGGAGCACTTCTCCGTCTTTCGTATGGACAGAACAGAAGAGTCCGGTAAAATAAGAGGGGGAGGAGTCTGTTTCATGATTAATAACAAATGGTGTAATCCAAAGGAGACCAAAATCCTTTCAAGTTCCTGCTCGCCTCACCTGGAACACCTGACGATTATGTGTCGCCCTTTTTTCCTTCCTCGTGAGTTTACCTCAGTCATTTCCACGGCTGTATACATTCCACCACAAGCTGACACCGACAGCTTTGTCGGTGTTACACGAAGTGACAATTGGATTACAGACAAGACACCCAGATGCTGCACTCATTGTGGCAGGGGATTTTAATAAGGCAAATTTGAAAAAAGTTCTGCCAAACTTTTTCCAACATATTAAGTGTACTACCAGAAATGACAAGACATTAGATCACTGCTACTCACCTTTTAAAAAAGGGTACAAATCCATTCCTATCCCAGCTTTTGGGAAATCTGATCATAATGCAATTTTTCTGATCCCGGAATATAAACAGAGAATGATACGAGAGCCGGTAGTGACGCGAGAGGTTAGACGCTGGACAGCCGAATCAGAGGAGACGCTACGTGACGCGCTGAGTGACGTAGACTGGGAGATGTTCCGGGTGAGTGCAGACAATGACGTCAGTGTGTTTTCAGATGTGGTTATGAGTTTTGTGGCCACACTGATAGATGATGTTATACCAACGGCGATGGTGAAGTCTTTTCCGAACCAAAAACCGTGGGTCGACAGATCCATCCGCGCTGCACTGAAAGAGCGCACCACCACTTACAACGCTGGACTGTTGTCGGGTGACATGACGGAATACAAGGCTGCATGTTACAAACTGAGACGGGATATAGCGGATGCTAAGCGACGTTACACGGACAAGATGGAAGCACAATTCGAGAAAAAGGACACACAAAGCATATGGCAGGGATTACATGAAATTACGGACTATAAGGGGGTTCGCCCCTGTATGGTGAGTGCAGATGCGACGCTGGCAAACGAACTGAACTCCTTCTATGCACGTTTCGAACCTAGAAATGCTAACGCTGGCCATTCTAACGCTGCACTGTCCAATGCAGATAGGAGGAGCTCTACCAGTGAGGCAGGACTCAGCCTCGTTTTTTCTGAGCACGACGTGAGAAGAGAGCTGAAAAAGGTGAACACCAGAAAGGCGGCTGGCCCAGATAGGATCTCAGGACGAGTCATCAGGACCTGCGCTGACCTTCTGGCTCCAGTGTTCACCACCATATTTAATCTCTCTCTTATACAATCTATAGTCCCCACATGCTTCAAGATGTCCACCATCGTCCCTGTGCCCAAGAATGCCTCCCCAGCCGGTATGAACGACTACCGCCCCGTAGCACTGACCTCGGTGGTTATGAAGTGCTTTGAGAGGTTGATAAAGAACCACATCTGCTCCTCTCTTCAAAGCACCTTAGACCCACTGCAGTTCGCCTACCGCTCCAACAGATCAACAGATGATGCCATTTCACAGGTCATGCACGCCACCCTCTCCCACCTTGACATCGTAGGAGGGGGCTATGTCAGACTACTGTTTATAGACTACAGTTCAACTTTTAATACTGTAGTCCCCGGCAGGCTGGCTACTAAACTGTATGACCTGGGCCTGAACCAATCAATGTGTGCCTGGATCCTGGACTTCCTGACTGCCAGGTCTCAGGTCGTCAGAGTGGGAGGGCACACATCACAATCTCTCGTCCTCAACACTGGGGTCCCTCAGGGCTGTGTGCTGAGTCCGTTATTGTACTCCCTGTACACCCACGACTGTGTCGCCAGGCACAACTCCAACACCATCGTGAAGTTTGCGGACGACATGGTTGTGGTGGGCCCGATCACTAACAACGACGAACGGGCCTACTTACAGGAGGTGTCAGATCTGATAATGTGGAGTAAGGACAACAGCTTACTGCTTAACGGGAAGAAGACCAAGGAGATGGTGGTGGATTTCTGCCCACAACGTTGCAGGAACTACACCCCTCTTCTGATAGACGGGACACCAGTGGAAAGGGTGAGTAGTTTTAAATACCTCGGAGTACACATTTCCGAGGATTTATCATGGACTGTACATACGGACACTGTGGTGAGAAAGGCAAGACAGCGCCTTTATCACCTCAGACAGCTCAGGAGATTCAGGGTCTCCCAACGGATCCTAATTTCCTTCTACTCCGCTGCTGTACAGAGTATACTGACTGGAGGTATATCTGTTTGGTACGGTAGTAGCTCCTGTAGGGACCGTCGAGCCCTGCAGAGGGTGGTGAAGACCGCTGAGCGGATCATGGGTACCACACTTCCCCCTCTGCAGGACTTATACACCACATGCTGTATCAACAGGGCCAGAAGGATTATCAAGGATCCCCATCACCCCTGCAACAAACTGTTTGTAACCCTCAGGTCAGGCAGACGCCTGCGCTGCCACAAAACACGTACAGAGAGGATGAGGAACAGTTTTTTCCCTGCGGCAATCAGAGCCCTGAACTCTGCATTCTGAACTTTTTAAACTTTTAATACATTTTCAACACTTTTAAAAACAGCCATTGAATTTTAACATTTGTACATCTGTCTGTACATTTATTGTATTTTTATTTTTATATATTTTTTTTGTTACATTGCATTTATTTTTATTACAAATGAGCACAGAAGTACAGTGCGTGTCACAAAAACATTTCACTGCGCATCTTGTATGAGTATGTGACAAATAAAACCTTTGAACCTTGAACCTTGATTTTAGTGCCGTCCGAATCCATAATATCAGTGTTTTTTCTCACCCAACCCGCGTAAAAATCCCTGGCCAAATTAGTACCTACTGTTTTTGGCAAACAGGTCTTGTGGTAATTTAATTGCCGTCTGAATCCACATCTCTGAGTTTACAAGAAGAGATTCAAAATTCACTGTTTAAATCCTTTTTGATCACTGCCGAGCACCTTACGTAAGATGTACACTTTTATTACTGAAATGCTGGAAAGTATTTACAAGAACAATATTTCATCGCAGGTCCACCTCAGCGAACAAAAATGGGAAAGAGAAGAAAGCACGTACAAATTTGAAATGGTTATTATGGCAGCAATATATGATACAATTTAAAAATATGTAGGCTAGGCTATTATGGGCTATTTTAGTTTGGATTATTTTTTATAATATCCCATGAGTCCTAATAAATGCAATTTCAACTATTTCTGAAGAGCTTCTTTTATAAAGAACACCGCTTTCTCACATAAACAGACCCTGCACGAGAGAATAATTGATTCTCGAGCCATCGATATCAACCAATTCAGCACCATCGCCACGGACAGCACCTGGTAACGTCGCACGTAAGAAGGTATATCTTAAGCAGCTTCCTAAGGTATGGTTCGGGGAACACACTTAGGAACATAAACAACTTTGGTAAGATATATCTTTCGAGTCTTCTTAGCACGCTAAGAGTGAGCGTTATCGGGGAACTGGGCCCTGAACTGAATCAACACTGAACTGACTTCAGCTGAACAATGACACTGTCGTCTTTTTAGATCTGCTTTACAGCAGAATTGATTTCTGTTTGTATCATTGATTATTATTTTGCTGTTTATCGCTGTAAAGCTGCTTTGAAACAATCTGTATTGTATAAAGCGCTGTATAAATAAAGTCAAAATGAAAAAGGAAATAGTGACAGATCTTTTCTTACATATTGTGACGTACATCCAAGTGTAAAAGATTATCAGTAAAGAAACTAGATGTACCGCAGGGCGGTACAAAATATGACCGCCGCTCAGGCCTGCACTGGCTTTCCACAAAAATAAATGACGTGGAGCAATTTGGCTGTATTGCGTGTTTATGTATATACCTAAAAAAAGTAGTAGTATGTGCATGTCTGTGTGTATGTGTGTGTGTTTGTGTATGTGTGTGTCTGTGTGTGTGTGTGTCTGTGCGTGTATGTGTGCGTGCGTACATGTGTGTGCGCGTGTGTTTGTGTGTGTGTGTCTGTGCATGTGGATTTGTATGTGTGTGTATGGGTGTGTGTCTGTGCGTGTGGATGTCAGTGTGTGTGCATGCTTGCGTTTGTTTGTATTCCTGCATGTGTGTGTGTGACAGTATCATCCTAAACCAGCAACCCTTCGCTCAACACCACCATCTACAGGCCGATGAGTGTACAGTCACTAAATGTGCACATAAATGAATTTATTTTATACCCCCCCATGGATGAAATTCTACGAAACTTAGCATACCCCCAGAGGATGTCAAGTTAATCATACACATTGAAATATGGTGCAGTTCTGAACATCTCAACTGAAGATAGGGGCGATTAAAGTAGAATAATATTGCATTTTCATTTTTTATGGGAGGGGCGCAAATCACAAATGAGTGATTATGGGCTAGGTTGATGTGGGCCCTTAAGAGCAACATACCATAAAAATTTCTTCATCCTCGGTGCCACGGTTCAGGTAGTTATTTAGGAAAAACTGCATTTTTTGGGTTTGGGGGGGCCCAGCGTGGGGGGGGGGGGGAGTGGCCCCCGGGGACCAAACGAAATTTTTCCGTAAAAGTCTAGTGGGGCTACATGCCCACCAAATTTCATGTTCCCCGGTGTTTCGGTGTCCCTGGTATCGTTGACGAAAAATTCACGGGGGCCCCAGCGCGGGGGGGTAAGTGGCCCCCGGGGACCAAACGAAATTTTTCCGTAAAAGTCTAGTAGACCAACATACCATAAAAAATTCTTCATCCTCGGTGCCACGGTTCAGGTAGTTATTTAGGAAAAACTGCATTTTTTGGGGTTTGGGGGGGCCCAGCGCGGGGGGGGAGTGGCCCCCGGGGACCAAACGAAATTTTTCCGTACAAGTCTAGTGGGGCTACATGCCCACCAAATTTCATGTTCCCCGGTGTTTCGGTGTCCCTGGTATCGTTGACGAAAAATTCACGGGGGCCCCAGCGCGGGGGGGGTAAGTGGCCCCCAGGGACCAAACGAAATTTTTCCGTAAAAGTCTAGTAGACCAACATACCATAAAAAATTCTTCATCCTCGGTGCCACGGTTCAGGTAGTTATTTAGGAAAAACTGCATTTTTTGGGGTTTGGGGGGGCCCAGCGCGGGGGGGGGGAGTGGCCCCCGGGGACCAAACGAAAATTTTCCATACAAGTCTAGTGGGGCTACATGCCCACCAAATTTCATGTTCCCCGGTGTTTCGGTGTCCCTGGTATCGTTGACGAAAAATTCACGGGGGCCCCAGCGCGGGGGGGTAAGTGGCCCCCGGGGACCAAACGAAATTTTTCCGTAAAAGTCTAGTAGACCAACATACCATAAAAAATTCTTCATCCTCGGTGCCACGGTTCAGGTAGTTATTTAGGAAAAACTGCATTTTTTGGGGTTTGGGGGGGCCCAGCGCGGGGGGGGAGTGGCCCCCGGGGACCAAACGAAATTTTTCCGTACAAGTCTAGTGGGGCTACATGCCCACCAAATTTCATGTTCCCCGGTGTTTCGGTGTCCCTGGTATCGTTGACGAAAAATTCACGGGGGCCCCAGCGCGGGGGGGGTAAGTGGCCCCCAGGGACCAAACGAAATTTTTCCGTAAAAGTCTAGTAGACCAACATACCATAAAAAATTCTTCATCCTCGGTGCCACGGTTCAGGTAGTTATTTAGGAAAAACTGCATTTTTGGGGGTTTGGGGGGGCCCAGCGCGGGGGGGGGAGTGGCCCCCGGGGACCAAACGAAAATTTTCCATACAAGTCTAGTGGGGCTACATGCCCACCAAATTTCATGTTCCCCGGTGTTTCGGTGTCCCTGGTATCGTTGACGAAAAATTCACGGGGGCCCCAGCGCGGGGGGGTAAGTGGCCCCCGGGGACCAAACGAAATTTTTCCGTAAAAGTCTAGTAGACCAACATACCATAAAAAATTCTTCATCCTCGGTGCCACGGTTCAGGTAGTTATTTAGGAAAAACTGCATTTTTTTGGGTTTGGGGGGGCCCAGCGCGGGGGGGGAGTGGCCCCCGGGGACCAAACGAAATTTTTCCGTACAAGTCTAGTGGGGCTACATGCCCACCAAATTTCATGTTCCCCGGTGTTTCGGTGTCCCTGGTATCGTTGACGAAAAATTCACGGGGGCCCCAGCGCGGGGGGGGAAGTGGCCCCCGGGGACCAAACGAAATTTTTCCGTAAAAGTCTAGTAGACCAACATACCATAACAAATTCTTCATCCTCGGTGCCACGGTTCAGGTAGTTATTTAGGAAAAACTGCATTTTTTGGGGTTTGGGGGGGCCCAGCGCGGGGGGGGAGTGGCCCCCGGGGATCAAACGAAATTTTTCCGTACAAGTCTAGTGGGGCTACATGCCCACCAAATTTCATGTTCCCCGGTGTTTCGGTGTCCCTGGTATCGTTGACGAAAAATTCACGGGGGCCCCAGCGCGGGGGGGGAAGTGGCCCCCGGGGACCAAACGAAATTTTTCCGTAAAAGTCTAGTAGACCAACATACCATAAAAAATTCTTCATCCTCGGTGCCACGGTTCAGGTAGTTATTTAGGAAAAACTGCATTTTTTGGGGTTTGGGGGGGCCCAGCGCGGGGGGGGAGTGGCCCCCGGGGACCAAACGAAATTTTTCCGTACAAGTCTAGTGGGGCTACATGCCCACCAAATTTCATGTTCCCCGGTGTTTCGGTGTCCCTGGTATCGTTGACGAAAAATTCACAGGGGCCCCAGCGCGGGGGGGGAAGTGGCCCCCGGGGACCAAACGAAATTTTTCCGTAAAAGTCTAGTAGACCAACATACCATAAAAAATTCTTCATCCTCGGTGCCACGGTTCAGGTAGTTATTTAGGAAAAACTGCATTTTTTTGGGTTTGGGGGGGCCCAGCGCGGGGGGGGAGTGGCCCCCGGGGACCAAACGAAATTTTTCCGTACAAGTCTAGTGGGGCTACATGCCCACCAAATTTCATGTTCCCCGGTGTTTCGGTGTCCCTGGTATCGTTGACGAAAAATTCACAGGGGCCCCAGCGCGGGGGGGGAAGTGGCCCCCGGGGACCAAACGAAATTTTTCCGTAAAAGTCTAGTAGACCAACATACTATAAAAAATTCTTCATCCTCGGTGCCACGGTTCAGGTAGTTATTTAGGAAAAACTGCATTTTTGGGGGTTTGGGGGGGCCCAGCGCGGGGGGGGAGTGGCCCCCGGGGACCAAACAAAATTTTTCCGTACAAGTCTAGTGGGGCTACATGCCCACCAAATTTCATGTTCCCCTGTGTTTCGGTGTCCCTGGTATCGTTGACGAAAAATTCACAGGGGCCCCAGCGTGGGGGGGGAAGTGGCCCCCTGGGACCAAACGAAATTTTTCTGTAAAAGTCTAGTAGACCAACATACCATAAAAAATTCTTCATCCTCGGTGCCACGGTTCAGGTAGTTATTTAGGAAAAACTGCATTTTTTGGGGTTTGGGGGGGCCCAGCGTGGGGGGGGAGTGGCCCCCGGGGACCAAACGAAATTTTTCCGTACAAGTCTAGTGGGGCTACATGCCCACCAAATTTCATGTTCCCCGGTGTTTCGGTGTCCCTGGTATCGTTGACGAAAAATTCACAGGGGCCCCAGCGCGGGGGGGGAAGTGGCCCCCGGGGACCAAACGAAATTTTTCCGTAAAAGTCTAGTAGACCAACATACTATAAAAAATTCTTCATCCTCGGTGCCACGGTTCAGGTAGTTATTTAGGAAAAACTGCATTTTTAGGGGTTTGGGGGGGCCCAGCGCGGGGGGGGAGTGGCCCCCGGGGACCAAACGAAATTTTTCCGTACAAGTCTAGTGGGGCTACATGCCCACCAAATTTCATGTTCCCCGGTGTTTCGGTGTCCCTGGTATCGTTGACGAAAAATTCACAGGGGCCCCAGCGTGGGGGGGGGAAGTGGCCCCCGGGGACCAAACGAAATTTTTCTGTAAAAGTCTAGTAGACCAACATACCATAAAAAATTCTTCATCCTCGGTGCCACGGTTCAGGTAGTTATTTAGGAAAAACTGCATTTTTGGGGGTTTGGGGGGGCCCAGCGCGGGGGGGGAGTGGCCCCCGGGGACCAAACGAAATTTTTCCGTACAAGTCTAGTGGGGCTACATGCCCACCAAATTTCATGTTCCCCGGTGTTTCGGTGTCCCTGGTATCGTTGACGAAAAATTCACAGGGGCCCCAGCGCGGGGGGGGAAGTGGCCCCCGGGGACCAAACGAAATTTTTCCGTAAAAGTCTAGTAGACCAACATACCATAAAAAATTCTTCATCCTCGGTGCCACGGTTCAGGTAGTTATTTAGGAAAAACTGCATTTTTGGGGGTTTGGGGGGGCCCAGCGCGGGGGGGGAGTGGCCCCCGGGGACCAAACGAAATTTTTCCGTACAAGTCTAGTGGGGCTACATGCCCACCAAATTTCATGTTCCCCGGTGTTTCGGTGTCCCTGGTATCGTTGACGAAAAATTCACAGGGGCCCCAGCGCGGGGGGGGAAGTGGCCCCCGGGGACCAAACGAAATTTTTCCGTAAAAGTCTAGTAGACCAACATACCATAAAAAATTCTTCATCCTCGGTGCCACGGTTCAGGTAGTTATTTAGGAAAAACTGCATTTTTTGGGGTTTGGGGGGGCCCAGCGCGGGGGGGGGGAGTGGCCCCCGGGGACCAAACGAAATTTTTCCGTACAAGTCTAGTGGGGCTACATGCCCACCAAATTTCATGTTCCCCGGTGTTTCGGTGTCCCTGGTATCGTTGACGAAAAATTCAGTAAGGTGACGGGAAAAAAAAAAAAAAAAAACTTTGACAATCCCTATATGACCGCTTTCGCTAGCTACGCTAGCGGCGGTCATAATAATGTAGTTCATCATTTGGTGAATGGATGTTGCACTCAAAAATGAATGTGAGCTTGCAGTCGATTGTAGAGTTTAAGCAGACGAAATAATTGTAAATATTACAAGGATGAAATTTAAAAATAAACGTGTACATGGATGAATTGTTTACAATAAGATCTTTGTATTTTCAAAATAAATTTAATTTTAGTCCAAATGCTTGGAAATTTCACATTAACTTTTTACTTTTATATGCACCAATAATCTTGTGTAAATTTAATTTTACAAAAATAAAAGTTAAAGGATTTTCTCTACAATATAGCCCTGGGTCAAAAGAAAATTGATAAAGAACTTGATATAAGGACATGTAAGTATTAACAGTGTCGTTGTCAACTCTTTACTAGAAATTAGATTCTGTTGACTAGAAAGCACTGTGTTGCTGTGTCGCAGTTCAGAGGCTGCGTCCTTCGAAGGCCAGTTGTGTCACCGTAGTGTGACGAAGGCTGTCCCAATTCGAAGGCTCCTTCAAATGTGTCCTTTGTTTCTCATGAAATGAGGGATACCACAGATGGCTTATTCGCAGCCTTGCCTATCCCTGAATTATTATTATTTTTGAGAGAGAGAGAGAAATTGCTGAATTACCCTTTTAAACAGCCTTTGAATTGGGACACAGTCTGTGTGTGTGTTACCAACTCCCTCTGCTGGACAGGCTCATGCAGTGTAAGGGAGGATGCTGTTACACACTATTTCCCAACCCTGCAGCACTAGTGAGAAAAACTTATACCAAAATATATTTAAAATACATTTATTTCACAAGTATACTACACATCCATTAACATATTTACTGACATATTGCTTGAGACTTACTGGTTGGCTATAAATATTATAATTCAACTTTATTTGGAGTACTTCTTTATTGCACAATGCACTTTTTTTTATATTAAGCCTAAAATGTTTTAATATCACAATTAGGAAGGATAGTATCAACCATGTTGGTTCTGTTCTGTTTACCCTAAGGGGGGTTATTGCTGCTGTTATCCATGCTAGACTGCATCTATGCCCAGGGAGTTCTTACCCAGAACAGAACCATACTGAACCATTTAATTGTATTTGTAAGAAGTGCAGTTAATTTTTTATGTGGGAATTTTTTTATTTTGGAAAACATCACACAATAAGCAAACAAAGTACAGGCAGGATGGCCAAAAATGTAAGAAATGTAAAATGTAATTTTGTGTATAACTAAGGTTTGTTCCATGACATTTATAAATATAAATGAAACAATTCCACTAACTGTTTTGACAGCTATAATTGTTGTAAAGTGTTCATATATTATTGCTATTGAGTGGTCATTAAGACTAGTACAAGGTTCTCTCTTAAAAGCAAGTGCTCATAGTTGGATGTTGACCTCACTGTGTGTACCATCACCATCAATAGTGCTTTCATTGCCATCCGAGAGGAATCCGCTTCCAGAGTGATGTGTCCTACACTCCAATGCTGTAAGTCTCTGCTTCAGCCGCTGTTGAGTAGCTGTGTATTCAGCCAGTAACCGAGTAAACCGAGTCTGAAGTATTTCAAGAGAACCTTCCAACCTCTCCACTTTCTCCTCAACCCGCTCTTCTCCCATTCCACCGGCCTCCAACTCCTCCAGCAGACCCTCTTTCAGGAGAATCTGTCTTCCCCTCTCTTCCAGAACTTTCTTAGCATCCGGATACTCCATTACAGCCTCCATCAGGTCATCCTTTGACAAACAAAAGAGGTCAGAGTAGCCAATGCTACGGATGTTAGCTGTACGACGGTTGCCCATTTTGCTCCCTTTGATGTTGAGGATGCTAATCTCGCCAAAGCAGCTGCCGCCCGTCAAGTGTGCATACTGGGTCACCCCATCATCAGCCACAACAGCAAGGCGACCCTCTTTTATGATATACATCTCTTTTCCTATGTCTCCCTTTCGGCAGATGTAATCTCCAGGGCTGAAGACCTGTGGCCGCAGCTTGAGCACCAGTTCCACTAAAAGCCCGGCCTCACAGTCCTGGAAGATACGGACCTTCTTCAATGTTTCTAAGTGCACATTGATAGCAATCTCAGCCCGCAGTTTGTTTGGCAGATTCTTTAGGACATCCTGCTCATCAATTGCTTTCTTGTTGGTCCACAAGTAGTCAAACCATTTGATGACTCTAGCTTCTAGCTCTTTGCTGACCTTTCTGAACTGCATGTAGTGTTTGATGGCATCGATGTGAGCTTGGAACTCAGTCCGTGTGGCATTCATGTTTGATATCATGGCTCCTACATTACCAACTATGGTGGCGAAAATGAGAACGCCAACAAGGAAATCAAAAACAACTAAAAGATACTCCTCATCCCGCACCGGAGCTGGCATTTGCCCAATGTCGTCAAAGTGAGGGTTGACCAATAGAGGCAGTAGACATATCCTCGCGTGAGAGTCCCAAACTCAGGGTCAGAAATGTTTGGGTAGACCCACTGGTCGGATCCAAAGCCCAGAGACTTGGAAATGGCAAAGTAGATGCAGGCATTCCAGTGAATGATGACTAGGATATAGAGCACCAAGATGCAAATGCGGAAAATGTTGGGGTAATTTGTGCGGGTCTCTGTGCGGTCGAAGAACTCGAACAGGCGTGAGAAGCGCATCAGTCGATTGAAACGCAGCTCTGGTACGTGAATGCCAATGACGATGTAGGCTAGATCCGTGGGCAGTATGGATAGGAGGTCTAGCTTGAACTGCAAAGTATGAAAGTAGCTTTCTCTTAAAGGGATACTCCACCGTTTTTTCATATTAAACTATGTTATTCCCTTAACTAAGACGAGTTGATACATACCTCTCTCATCTCAGTGCGTGCACTTAATTGCTCTAGCGCGCTGTGACACTTTGATAGCACTTAGCTTAGCCCAGTATATTCAATGTTATCTAACAGCAATGAATTTAGAAGTGACCAAACACATCAACGTTTGTGTTCAGCACTTTTGAGAGTACTTCGACTCGGCGCAGTAAAAAGTCACACCTGATCCTCTTTCCACCACTGACAGAAGTGAGAGGAAGAGGATCAGGCGTGACTTTTTACTGCGCCGAGTCGAACTACTCCCAAAAGTGCTATTCCGCCATACATTATAGTTATCCTTTTTAACCCGCTTAGAAAAGCGCCACGTTTTATTTTGTGTCACCATACTTGGTAGTATAACTACTCGTGTAACTGTATAACTATTAGTTGCACAATCTGGCACCTGCATCCAGAACACTGGAACCTCCATGTCTGGTCCCTGGATGGGACATGGAGGAATTCAGGGGGCTATCACCAGCGGTGATAGATACAATCATTCAGGCAAAAACCTCCTCTACTAGACGGCTATATGCTTTGAAGTGGCATCTTTTCACTACATGGTGTTCTTTCCGAGATTAAGATCCACGGAGGTGTGGCATTGGATCAGTGCTTTCCTTCCTTCAGGAGGGCCTAGATAAGTAGTTATCCACTTCCACCCTGGTGTGTGTGGCTGTGATGGCAGCAAATCATGACAATGTGGGCAGTAGTTCTTTTAAAATATTCAAGGCATTGTATGCAAAAATGCATCATAACCGCGCGCGCGCGATCTGCTTGCAGTCGTCGAAATGGATGCTGAGATGTTGAAGGATAGCTAGTGGAGATTTTAAAGTTGTCGACAGTCATCAAAAATCAAGTCCAGTGTGTGGGAGAAATTTGGAGTTATCTGAAGAAAATGTGAACGGCTTATTTGCTGCATGCATGCATTTTCGTTTTGGATAGCCGCAAATGTGGAACTTCATCGCCAAGGAACCACGCAGATAACTGTGGTAACAAGCAAGCAGTTCTGTCGAACAGTATTTTTTCAAATTTAACACTGTTAACCCTCTGAGGTCTAGGGTGTTTTTGGGGTCCTTGAGATGTTCTGACATGCCCTGACATTTGTGCTTTTTTCAGTTGCTTATAAACATATTAATGGCAAAAACAATACACTCTATTTAGCACAAACAGGACTACCATAATATGTGAGCCACATGTATGTACATGTTTTCATTTTTGAGAGAATAATGTTTATGCATGGTTATTGAAAAAACTAAAAATGAAAGTTTCTGAAATAAAGCCACAAAACACATACTAAATATGTGGCAATAAGACTTTTGACTAATGGATGTCCTTCCCTAGAGTTTTTTCTTCAAAATTATGTGAAAATCATCCTTCCTAATCATTCACTTAAAAACGATAAATTGATTTTAGTTTTGTGAAACACTTTTAGTTTGGAAGGCCAATATGCGGATGGGGCGTAAACGATCATGCATATTTAGTAGTTCACACCTGGTGAGACAATGCCCCTGCATACTTAATGAGCTATTCATTCAGGTGTGTCACCTACAGCTAACTTAAATATACAAGCTTCATAAAAATGATCATTCTAGAAGAAAATTTCAGATGGCATTTAGAGGCTTTTGCATCTGAACTCTTCATATACACACACACACACACACACACACATATATATATATATATATATATATATATATATATATATATATATATATATATGCATACACACACACACTCACACATACACACACACACACACACACACACACACATATATATATATATATATATATATACACATACACAACCAAATTGGTTCACAGTTGGAAGCATCGCAATTTTTTTTATTTTTCCACAAATTGTGCTTGCAAATTGTATAATATCCAAGGTAAACATGTCTAGTAATTGTGCAGTTAATTCTCATACTGTATTTTCAGTTTTGGAATATTTATCCTCTCCCCAAATTTATCACTAATAAAACACAATAAAAATTATTTAAAGAAAAAAAATATATCTACCTTTTAATAGTTTGTTTACATCTACCTTTTAAATATATTTTTTTATTAAAAAGGTTACAATTACAACAACAATTCAAGTGTAATCTTACAGTATATTTGTATCAGTATATATATGTCTATCATATTTCGCCTGACTGTAACGTTGTTTTTATGAAATATTAGGGCATATAAATGTTAATTTGCAGTTTAATACGTTGCTTATAGGCTACAAATAGCCTACATTTTATTTCAACATATTTCAGTCGATTTTTACTCATCTCAGTATAGCAATACAGTTTGCTAAAACATCATCATTCATTCACACACGCGATTTAAATTTAAACTGTCTTTTTGCCAGCTGTGGTAAACAGTGCGCATCTCGCCGTTCATTCATTCATAAAGAAACCCGATTCACGTGAACTTACATTTCTCAGCTCGCTCCTCGATATACCCGCACTTCTGAGATACATTCCATTATTCCTCACAGCGCTGCGAAACAGTGTAAACATGTAATGATCTGATAAACTTGTATGTTTTCTCGAGCTGATGGGGGCGTTCACAGAATTGCGCGGATTGCCTCAGACATTTGCGTTTGAATAGCACGCGCTCTCCGTGGGCGGAGTCACATTACATTTGAATTAGCTCTAATGAGGTCGACTGGAATCGCTCTCTTTAAATACAGGTTTCACAAGATGAGAATATTTGTTTTTTATATAAATTACTTCATTTAAAAGAGGAGAATTCAAGCTTCATGCCTGTGTGACTGTCTGCCTGTTTGACTGAGTATTCGCTGAGTTATTGTTCATTTTCGGACGCGTTTCAGAATGGACTACACGGACAGAGAGAAGGCAGAACTCGCTTCGTGTTTATTTTTCTTTATTTGGCAAAAAGCACAACACTTTGTTTTTATTGTGAGTATACACAAAAATAATACACATTTAACAGAATCGATTGATGTATGAAACTCCTATGGAAAATCAAAGTCAGCAGAGAATTTATGAGTTTTTTTTACACTGATAAAAAAAAGCGAGCTGGTATCGCCGGCAATACCGCCGACCTCAGGGGGTTAAGTATGTGTATTTTTTTATATATAATAAACGGGCAGACTGGGACAATGCTACGATCAAAGATGCTCGTGTTTGTAGTGTTATTGTGTTATTGACAGTTATTGTGACAACAACGGTATAGTTAAGCCCTGGTAAGTAAACAAATGTTTTCTGTAAACTGTAGACTGGTTTAATAGTTAGGTGAAGTTCGATATCTGGCATTAATTGTGACCTGTGTCATGCTACTTAGCAGATAGCAGTATCTATCTGAACCATAGACTGTAAAAAAAAAATAGATCTGAACAGATGTCGTCTATTTATTTATTTTTAAACGGATGAGATCCTGCAGGAACCCTGAAAAACTTGACTCCACAACTGGTGTGATTTTCACAGTCCACGACGCAACAAGTAGGCATTTTTTCTTGACGAGAAATTCTCTGGTTAACACGCAATTCAATGGGATGGAATGAACTTTCTGACCCCGACATGCGCACTGCGAACTTAGAATTTTCCTGTGACGTCGACCATGAAGGGGTCTATTAGTATAAGGCCTTCAAACATATGTATGAATGGATTAACCCTCTGAGGTCGGCAATCACGCCGGCGTGATCTGCTCGCTTTTTTCCTTATCAGTGCAAAGGAGACTCTAAATAGTATGTTAACTTTGATGTTACAAACCAGTTTCATACATCAATCGATCCTGTTAAGTGTGTATTATTTTTGTGTATACTCACAATAAAAACAAAGTGTTGTGCTTTTTGCCAAATAAAGAAAAATAAACATGATGCAAGTTCAGCTTTCTCTCTGTCAGTGAAGTCAATTCTGAAACGCGTCCGAAAATGAACCACAACTCAGCGAATACTCAGTCAAACAGGCATACAAACACACAGGCATGAAGCTTGAATTCTCTTCTTTTGAATGAAGTAATTTATATAAAAAAAATAATATTCTCAGTTTATGTAATCTGTATGAAAAGAGAGAGATGTCAGTCGTTCTCATCTCAGCTCATTATTTTTAATTTGACTCCACCCGCGGAGAGCGCGCGCTATTCAAACGCAAATTATCTGAGGCAATCCATGTAATCTGTGAACACCCCCATATCAGCTCGAGAAAACACATTGTACTTGTTTACACCATCTCGCAGCGCTGTGAGGAATAATACTATCGTAATAATAATAATGGAAAATGTACCTCAGAAGTGCGGGTATTTCGAGGAGCAACGGATGCCGCTGAGCTGAGGAATACTGTAGTAAGTTTTTTTTTCATTCTCAAGTGAATCGCGTTTCTGTGTGTGAATGAATGGCAGAGATGCGCGCTGTTTACCACAACTAGCAAAAACCTATGACCTAGACCTATGTTACAGACATATGAAAGACAACATTTCGCTGACTAGTTTTGGATAGATTATACATTTTTATTCTAAAATATAAGCTTTTGTTTGCCAATTTTTGCTCATATGTTAAATAAAGTATGTTTTGTCAAAAATAAAGTCATCAAATAATATGTTAGTGTTTTTTCCAATGTAGCCTAGGCTATATTCAAAGTAATGAATCCTTAACTTTGAAATATGTATGTTAAAATGTATACTTTAGTTTTTACAAAGAAAGATTACATTTGAATTGTTGTAATTGTAACCTTTTTAATAAAAAATATATTTACAAGGTATATGTGTGACGGAGAGGCAGAGACAGTCGGATCCATGTGCAGATATTTATTAAAGATGATGACAAACTCAAAAGATGACAGGGGCAATCCAGAATCGTAGTCAAATAAGCAATGGTCAGAGGCAGGCAGCAAAGGTTCACAAACGAGTTCAGAGTCCAAGTTCAAATACACGAGATCAAGTCAAAATACTGAGTAGCAAGAGAAACAAACTGAAGACAGAGGTTTGGTAAAACAAGACTTCACAAATGAGAACAGAACTGAACAGTCCAGATAAAGGGGAGCTGAGGGGGCACAGGTGAAACGGATGAAATCATAATGAGGTGAATTGCAGTCCTAGTAAGCAGGAGAGAGGGACCTAGTGAAACCAGGAGGAGGCGCTGTCGTGCGTTCCGTGACAGAGCCCCCCCCCCCCCCCCCCCCCCCCTGCGAGCGGCTCCGGAAGCGAGGACCTGGCCGACGACGGGGTCTTCCACGGGGTCTTGGAGCAGGTTGGTCTGGGTGGTCCCGGTGAAATGCAGCAGTTAATGTGGGATCCAGGATATCTTGAGACCTGACCCAGGAGCGTTCTTCGGGACCGTAACCTTCCCAGTCAATGAGATATTGCAAAACCCCACCGCGGCGTCTGGAGTTCAGGATCTCTCGCACCCGGAAAGCCTCCGCACCGTCCACTTCAATGGGGGGAGTCTGAACAGCAGCGACCTCCTCCCGGCTCCTCTCTCTCCTGGGAGCAACAGCGGGTCTGAAAAGGGACACATGAAAAGTGGGTGAGATTTTGTAATGAGCAGGGAGTGCCAAACGAAAAGAAACGGGTGTTATCTGACGAAGAATCTTGAATGGTCCAATGAAACGAGGAGAGAGCTTCTTGCATGGGAGCTTGAGACGAATATCTCGAGTGGAAAGCCACACCCACTGGCCGGGTCGGTATCTGGGACCCTCACGCCTCCTTCGATCCGCCTGCTGCTGATAACGGCGAACGGCTCGCTGCAAATGGACGTGAGCAGCGTCCCACGTGGCCTCGCTGCGTCGGAGCCAGGCATCTACTGCTGGGAGGTCGGAAGGCTCCCCGGACCACGGGAAAAGGGGAGGCTGGAAACCTAGAACACATTGAAAGGGCGTTAGACCGGTGGCAGGCTTCCGCAGGGAATTTTGGGCATACTCCGCCCAGGCCAGAAAACGAATTCCAGTCCTGTTGATTCTGGTGGCAGTAAGTTCTCAGAAAACGAATCAAGTCCTGGTTAAGGCGTTTAACCTGTCCGTTGGCCTGGGGATGGTAACCAGAAGTTAAACTGACATTGATGTTTAATTTTGCCCACAATTCTCTCCAGACACGGGAGGTAAATTGGGGACCGCGGTCAGTCACAATGTCCTCGGGCAAGCCAAACAGACGGAAAACCTGGTTGAATAAAGCCTCCGCAGTTTGTAAGGCTGTGGGCAGACCGGTCAGAGGAATGAAACGGCAGGACTTAGAGAAACGATCCACCACGGAGAGGATGGTAGTGAATCCTTGAGATGGAGGTAGATCCGTTACAAAATCTACAGCGATGTGTGACCAGGGACGACGTGGTACTGGCAGAGGTTGCAGCAGTCCTGCGGGCTTGAGATGGGAGGATTTCACAGTATTACAGACAGAGCATAGATGGACAAACTTGATAACGTCAGACTGAAGAGAAGCCCACCAAAAGCGGTTTGAGACTAACTGAATGGTGGCTGCAATACCTGGATGACCTGCGCTGGGAGTGCAGTGAACCCATTGAAGCACACGGTGGCGGAGATCTGGTGGAACGAAGAGGCGGTCAGCGGGGCATTCTGGCGGAGCGGGATGTTTACTCAGTGAAGTGGTGATTTCAGAGATGATGTCCCATTGAACGGGAGCCACGATGAGAGCAGTGGGGATAATGGGTTCAGGCTTGGATTCTTCGGCTGGATCATCGAACTGGCAGGAAAGGGTGTCAGCTTTGCCGTTCTGGGAACCCGGTCTGTAAGTAATCTTGAAATCAAATCTTGAGAAAAACAGAGACCAGCGAGCCTGGCGAGAATTCAAACGTTTAGCAGACCTGATATACTCCAAATTCCTATGATCAGTGAGCACTGTAAACGGTTGACGGGCTCCCTCCAGCCAGTGCCTCCACTCCTCAAAGGCGGTCTTCATGGCCAGAAGCTTGCGATCACCCACGTCATAATTTCTTTCAGCAGAATTGAGTTTGCGAGAATAGAAGGCACAAGGAAACATCTTAGCTGGATTACCATGACGCTGTGATAATACTGCCCCCACACCTGTGTTAGATGCATCCACTTCCACGATGAATTCCTTCTCTGGATCTGGGTGATGGAGAATAGGAGCAGAGGTAAACTTCTCCTTGAGTTGAGCAAAGGCCGCAGTACAATCCGCTGTCCACCTGAAACCTTTACCTCCTCCTCGAAGCAGAGATGTGAGAGGAGCTGCAATCACACTGAAGTTGCGGATAAATCTGCGGTAAAAATTAGCAAAGCCCAGAAAGCGCTGCAGCTCTTTAACAGAAGATGGTTGGGGCCAGTTAACCACAGCTTTGACCTTACCGTCATCCATAAGGACTCCGTCCGCACTGATGACATAGCCCAGGAAGGAGATGCATGTCTGATGAAATTCGCACTTGGAAAGCTTGGCATAGAGTTGGTTTTCAATCAGGCGTTTGAGAACTGCACGAACATCTTGGACATGTTCTTCAAGGGAATCAGAAAAAATCTGAATGTCATCAATATAAACAATAACTTTCAAATGCAACATGTCCCGGAAAATCTCATTAACAAAAGCCTGGAAAACGGAAGGACTATTGGACAGGCCGAAAGGCATAACCCTGTATTCATAGTGCCCCGATGTAGTCGAAAATGCAGTTTTCCATTCATCTCCACTCCGTATGCGAATCAAGTTGTATGCGTTCCTTAGATCCAGCTTGGTAAAGTAGCGGGCAGTGCGGAGCATCTCCAAGGCTGCTGGGACTAGTGGAAGAGGATAGCGATACTTGACTGTTACCTCATTAAGACCACGATAATCTATGCACGGCCGGAGACCCCCGTCCTTCTTCTTGACGAAAAAGAATCCGGCGGAGGCCGGAGATGTAGAAGTGGTAATAAAACCTTTTGCCAGCTGTTCGTCAATGTACGCCTTCATAGCCTCAGTCTCAGGTTGAGACAGCGGATAAACTCTTCCGCGTGGAATTACAGCCCCAGGTAAAAGCTCTATAGCACAGTCGCCAGCACGATGTGCAGGAAGGTGAGAAGCCTCAGTTTCGCTGAAAGCCAAAGCGAGATCATGATACTCAGAGGGAATTTTCTGAAAATCCACTCCCTTAAGGGAAGTGTTGTGGAGCTCAGGACCTTGGACAGCTGCTTTGCAATTGAACTGGCAAAATTCAGACCACCGGGAAATTCTCCCCTCAGACCAGGAAATTTGGGGGTTATGTCTCTCCAGCCATGGAAGTCCTAAAATTACTGGATGCCCAGGTGAGTGGATTGTGAAGAACTGGATGGTTTCAGAGTGCTGTTTCCCGAAGCTGAGCGTGAGGGGTTGAGTGATGTATTGAACCTTTCCAGACCCTAGGGGGCGCCCATCCAGGCCTTCCACGGTAACACCGGACTCACATGCGAGGAGAGAAACACGATGAGTTTTGGCAAAAGTGAGGTCGATAAAGTTTCCAGCAGCTCCTGAATCAATCAATGCTTTTATGTCTAAATCCAGTCCATTAAATTTCAGAGAACTTTCCACAGAAAATAGTCTAGTAGAGCGATTAGAACTCACCGTAACAGAATTCTTGAAGGCTGGATTAAGCGGACAGGTGGTCTTCAGATGTCCTGCTTCTCCACAGTACATACAGAGATGATTACGGCGTCTCCTCTCCCGCTCCGCTGTGGAAAGGCGTGTGTAGCCAATCTGCATGGGTTCCGACTCCACGCTGGGGAGAGTATACTCAAGAGGACTAGATCTGAGAGGTGTGCGTCGGGAGCGTAACAAATTGTCAAGGCGGATAGCAAGCTCCATAATTTGATTTAAAGTTTTACCGTCGTCGCGACACGCCAGCTCTCCTTGGAGGTTCGGGTTAAGTCCCTTGCGATAAATGAGCTTAAGAGGTTCCTCCTTCCATCCAGTTTGAGCAGCAAGGGTACGGAAAGAGAGCGTGTAGTCCGCTGCGGTCGAATTTCCCTGGCATAACATGAGCAGTAGTTCACCTGGATCCTTTCCTCCCGCTGAGTGTTCGAACACCTCTCTAAATTGAGTCAGAAATTCGTTATAAGAAGGGAAAGAGAGCTGACCTCCATACCAGAGTGCAGTGGCCCATTCCAGAGCTCGACCAGTGAGTAGGGAACAAATGAAGGACACGCGGCTCTCATCAGTGGAGTAGGACTGTGTCTGCTGGTCAAAATACAGACTGCACTGCAACAGAAATCCCTTACAAGCAGACGGTGAGCCATCAAATTTTTCAGGAAGAGATAATTTGGGTTGAATGGAATTGTTACTCACGACAGGTGGTGCAGAAGCGGGTGGAGCTGGATTTGAAGTTTGATTCTCAGTCACGTTAGGCAGCGATAGGGATTGAACAGTTCTTGCGAGCTTCTCTGTGAGAGTGGTTAATTTTACCAGCTGTTGCTGATGGGCAGTGAGTACATTAGCTTGATTAGATACCTCGGAGGCCAGTCGACTGAAATCTGCTGGATCCTGATGAGGTGAAGTCTTCTGTGACGGAGAGGCAGAGACGGTCGGATCCATGTGCAGATATTTATTAAAGATGATGACAAACTCAAAAGATGACAGGGGCAATCCAGAATCGTAGTCAAACAAGCAATGGTCAGAGGCAGGCAGCAAAGGTTCACAAACGAGTTCAGAGTCCAAGTTCAAATACACAAGATCAAGTCAAAATACTGAGTAGCAAGAGAAACAAACTGAGACAGAGGTTTGGTAAAACAAGACTTCACAAATGAGAACAGAACTGAACAGTCCAGATAAAGGGGAGCTGAGGGGGCACAGGTGAAACGGATGAAATCATAATGAGGTGAATTGCAGTCCTAGTAAGCAGGAGAGAGGGACCTAGTGAAACCAGGAGGAGGCGCTGTCGTGCGTTCCGTGACAATATGTAAACAAACTATTAAAAGGTAAATATAAGCCTTTTCTTTAAATCATTTTTATTGTGTTTTATTAGTGACAAATTTGGGGAGAGGATACATATTCTAAAACTGAAAATACAGTATGAGAATTAACTGCACAATTACTAGACATGTTTTCCTTGGATATTTTGCAAGCACAATTTGTGGGAAAATAAATTTTTTTTAGATGCTTCTAACTGTGAACCAATTTGGTAGAATATATATATCATTCTGATATGATTTTTTTTTTTTTTTTAAATCAATGTTGGAAACCGTTGTGCTGCTTAATATATTTTTATAACCAATGATACGTTTTTTTCAGGATTCTTTGAATACAATTTTGATTGCAATCAACAATTTTGATTATTTATTTTGCTCACATTTGATTTGCTTAGAGCCCGCATCAACGGGGCATAAGCATTTACTGTGAGATACCTGCCTTTACTTTTGTTTATTTATTGTTCACAATTGCTTTGTTTATAGCCGACTGATTATTTTTTTATTTTGCTCACATTTGATTTGCTTAGAGCACATTTAGAACATTCCACATAGAGGAATTACAATAAACAGATTGAAAAACAAAACCATTGAATCTCCTCTCATTCTATTCTTTGTTCAGGCTGCCTCACTTAATGGCCCATTAGCCATTGGGGGAGTGTCTGTCACACCCCTGGTCTGAATCTCATTAATATTGATAGGCCATTACCACTCCCACGCATAAACCTCTTCTGACAAAAAAAAACTGACTTACAGAGTTTAAATCAATGTATTGTTTTTATGTGAACGATTAGGCAGGATGATTTTCAGATCATTTTGAAGAAAAAACACTAGGCGACAACATCCATTAGTCAAAAGTCTTATTGACACATATTTAGTATGTGTTTTGTGGCCTTATTTCAGAAGCTTTAGTTTTTATTTTTTTCAATAACCATGCATAAACATTATTCTCTCAAAAATACAAACATGAATATGTGTAATATGTAATATGTTGCTCACATATTATGGTAGCCCTGTTTGTGCTAAATAGAGTGTAATTACACCTTTGCCATTAATATGTTTATAAGCAACTGAAAAAAGCACAAATGTCAGGGCATGTCAAAACATCTCAAGGACCCCAAAAAACACCTCAGAACCCTGAGGGTTAAGATAGGTCTCTGTGGCCTCTCTCTTTGCTTCTGCATCCAGGAGGTCCTGAAGGAATTTTTATGGCGGTTCTTGCCTAAATCCAAGGAATGAGTTTGGTTGTTAGAGTCCACCTGTGACCAATGGGAAGTCCTCTCCTTGGTGGTGGTGGGTGCAGAAGGTCCCCGTTCCTGTCCTGTAAGAGGTATCTGGTAGTTGTCTTAGCATCTTATCTAATGTTGCTGAACATTTGTTTATGTTCATTCACCAAGGATCCAATCACAGTGTGGCACATCTTCTTCCACACCGGCAGTTAGAGGGGCCTTGCCATAAACTGGTCCCTGGAATGCCATCTTAACTGATTTTCACCACAATAGCTACCATGAAAATACTATATTGTTGTTTTTACTAGTACACTACTCATACTACATTTACCATATTATTTTATGGCAGAAATAGGAAGAGTATGCTTGTATGCTGTTCTGAATTCAGCAACTGATACTGTAACGTGCCAGAGAAAGCAGGAGAAGGTGAGGATCTAAATGTTTTTTTTTTGTTTTTTTTTTAAGTAAATAAAGTAAAACAGATATCAACATGAAAAACTACAAAGGACTACAAAACATGGCACAGAACAGGAAATAACATTAGTCCAAACAAAACAAGGGGAACACAAGACAGGAATCATAACAGATACCATCCATGACCCATGACTTAACCCCCCCCCCCCCACCCACCCCACACACACACACACACACACACACACGTACACACAGGGCCCCACAAACTAAGAAATACAGTACAAGTACACACACACACACACACACACACAAACTCCACCCTCTTACAAACCTTACCAGGAAGTGACTAGTCATTATTTTTGCCTTTCATTTTTACTGAAAGCTGAAACGAGTCAGTGTTGTGAAGAACAAAGTTTATATAATATATATAACATTATATTATAGCATTTTTGTTTATTTCTGAATTAACTCAGATTAGATTTTAATTGTAATAGTTATTTGTTCTTTAAACCAAAGTTCATAAAGTGAAAGTATATTATAGATCGCTGGATCTTTTACAAGACGAGGAAATGGATTCAAAATCTGTGGAAGAGCTTTCTTGTCCTGTTTGCTGTGAAATCTTCAAGACTCCTGTTCTTCTGTCCTGTAGTCACAGTATTTGTAAAGAGTGTCTACAACAGTTCTGGAAAACTAAGAAAATTCAGGAGTGTCCTGTCTGCAGGAGAAGATCATCAAAAGATGATCCACCAGTTATTCTTGTGTTAAAAAACTTGTGTGATTCATTGATAAAAGAGGGAAATGAGAAACGTTCATCAGGATCTGAGGAGATCTGCAGTTTACACAGTGAGAAACTCAAACTCTTCTGTCGGGAGGACAAACAGCCTGTGTGTTTAGTGTGCAGAGACTCAGAGAAACACACCAATCACACATTCAGACCCATCAGTGAAGTGCTTTCATCTTACAAGGTGAGACTAATGTCTCTCATTTCATATGCTAATACAGTGCTAAACATAGAGTATTATTTGTGTACACAATAGACCAGTATTTATTTTTGCTCAGACTAAATCTTTATATCTCTCTGATATAAAATTCTGCTCTAATCTCTGATGTTCAAATCTTCTTGAATGTAACAGCATTGGCACAAAACATCTTTTGAAAAAATAGAAATGTTCTGTATTTGCACAGCCACAAATTTACAACTGCAAGGATATAATATTTAAGAATTGGCCATGCTATTTTCTTGATGTTTCTTGATGTCCTGCAATGTTCAGACACAAATGCTTCCATGAGAATGACCAATTCATCATATGAATAATTTAAAAACATCCAAACATACAATGTTTAAACCTCTTAGAGCTGCATAAATTTCACAGATTTTCATCTTAACCTGTAGGTGGAATTTAATACAGCACTGACGTCCTTACAAGACAAGCTCAAACATGGAGAAGAAATGAAGAAAAAGTGTGATAAAACAACTGAACACATCAAGGTGAGGATATAAAGAGCTAAATACTCAACATTCACACACACAGTTTATTATTGACATTAGTGGAGTGTGTGTTCATACAGCGCTGACTGAAGTGAATGTGATTTGATTTCAGTCTCAAGCTGAGCACACAGAGCGTCAGATTAAAGAAGAGTTTGAGAAGCTTCATCAGTTTCTCAGAGACGAAGAAGAAGCTACAATCACTGCACTGAGAGAGGAAGAGGAGCAGAAGAAGCAGAGGATGAAGGAGAAGCTGGAGGAGATGAACACACACATCTCAGCTCTTTCACACACAATCAGAGACATGGAGGAGATGATGAAAGACAATGACGTCTCGTTTCTAAAGGTGACAAATCAATCTGGCTTCATTCTTTGTGCAGAAAACAACTTGTATAGAGAAACTCATTGACACTGAGAGTGTTTGATAAGATATTAAAATGTTTTCAAACTCTCTATTTTCCAGAACTATAAAGTCACGATGGAAAGGTGAGTGAGCTGCTCGTATCTTCTCTCAGTGGATCTGAACTCAAATTCACTGCAGTTCTGACTCCTGAATGTTCCTCAGAGTCCAGATCTCACAGCCGGATCCACGGATGAGTTCTGGAGCTTTGATTCATGTGTCGCGTTATCTGGGTAACCTGCCGTTCAGAGTCTGGAAGAAGATGCTGGAAACTGTCCAACACAGTGAGTCTCAGCAGATTTGACACCAGTGCAGAAGATAGTTCACATATAAACACACACAACATCAACATTTGATAGAAATATATTGGTAACACTTTACAATAATTGCACTAATGGCATATTACTTAACAATTAGTTAATAGTTATGTGCCTCAACAAGTAAAGGCATAACATGATACATTTGCAAATCATTAGTTAATGATTAATTAAAGGAGACAACTGGAAGTTGAAGTACATTGCCTTGACCAACGGTGGTAATTAACGCATTAATTTACATTTTTAGTTAATAAAATAAGTTATTAAGGAATTAATACATTATGACACATTTAATTAACAACAATTTATATATTACTTAATCTATTAATCATTTAGAATCTTTATTAGTTACTGATGCAGTAATTGTTACGGAAGCAGACGGACAACAAGGTACGTAGTGATGTAATGTTTATTTAAACAGCTGAGTGTCAAGAAGATTCAACGTGCAGGATTTAGGTGAGTATCAGAGTTCAGAAGTGCACAGTTCTTGATTGGTATTCGTGATTGAATGATCGCTGTATCTTTTGCAGGAACGGCAAGATGAGACTTCAGAGTGGAGAAGATCTTCGTATGAAGAGGATGACAGGTGACAGCACACACTCACGCACCACTTGATGGAACAGACAGGCTTACGGCTCGGAGACCACTCGAGTAGAGATCTGAACAGACTGGAACAGACTGGAAACGTTGGAGAGAACTGGTAAGTAAACACAGGTAAGTTTAGTAGTGAAACTCGCAGAGAGAAGCACTATGAGTCCGCTTCGGATAATCGAGCCCGGACAATGAGAGGTGCGTGAGGTGTGCTTAAGAAGCAGTGGTGATTGATGGGGTGCAGGTGTGACTTATTAAAACTCAGGTGACTGTGATCGCTGGGTGATTGTGGTGGATGAACCTGGCCAATCCGTGACACTACCCCCCTCCCCAGGGCCCGCTCCTGAGGGCCGAGGTCTCCGACGCCGTGGTGGTCTTCCACGTCCACGAGGTCCAGGGTACTGAGGATGACTGGAATGGAACTCTTCCATGAGTGTGGGATCTAGGATATCGACTCTTGGGATCCATGATCTCTCCTCTGGTCCGTATCCTTCCCAATCGACCAGACATTCTAACTGACCACCACGACGTCGGGACTGCAGGATTTCACGAACGGAGTAGATGGACCCTTCTTCCAGCATCAAGGGGGGAGGAGGTTCCTCTTCATGGCCAGGTTCTGTGGAGGGAACAAGAGGTTCGTGAAAGGGTTTGAGCAAGGAGACGTGAAATGTGGGATGAATTCTGTACTGTGGTGGAAGCTGGAGTTTGAAAGAGACGGGATTGACCTGTTCCAGGATGGTAAAGGGGCCAACAAACCTGGGACTCAGTTTCTTGGAGGGCAGTCGCAGACGAATATCGCGAGTGGAGAGCCAAACCTTGTCACCTGGAACGTAGACTGGACCCGAAATCCTCCTCTGGTCAGCGACTGTCTTGGATCTGCGAACTGCCCTCTGCAGATGATGGTGAGCTTCGTCCCAGACTCTCTCGCTCTCCCGGAACCAGTAATCCACTGCGGGGACCTCAGATGGTTCACCATCCCAGGGAAATAGAGGAGGCTGGAATCCGAGAACACACTGGAATGGTGTGAGGCCTGTCGTGGGTTGCCGCAGTGAATTTTGGGCATACTCTGCCCAGCCCAGAAACTGGTTCCAGGAGTTCTGGTGGCCGTGGCAGAAGGTCCTGAGGAACCGCCCCACTTCCTGGATCTTCCTCTCCGTCTGGCCGTTGGTTTGAGGGTGGTAGCCAGAGGAGAGGCTGACTGTCACACCTAGGAGCTTGAAAAACGATTTCCATACTCGGGAAATGAACTGGGGTCCCCTGTCTGACACGATGTCTTCTGGGATCCCATAATAGCGAAAGACATGATTGAAGAGGAGTTCGGCGGTCTCCAGGGCAGTGGGAAGACCTGTTAGTGGTAATAGTCTGCAGAACTTAGAAAAGCGATCGACGATGACGAAGATGCAGGTGTTTCCATCCGATGATGGTAAATCGGTCATGAAGTCAACTCCTAGGTGTGACCAGGGGCGGTTAGGAATTGGCAAGGGATGGAGTTTTCCTGCAGGCAGATGTCTGGGACTTTTGGACATGGCACACTCCTTACAGCCTTGGACATACCTCTTCACATCCCTTGCCATACCCGGCCACCAGAAGCGTTCGGATAGCAGCGAGAGAGTGTTGTTGGCCCAGGGATGTCCAGTGCCCAGAGAGGTGTGAGTAGTGTGGATGAGATCTACCCGTTGCGTCCTAGGGATGAACTGGCGATCAGGTGGACAGCCCGGCGGAGGGCGAGGATTAGGAGTGGCGACGGCTGGAGGAGCAGACCATTCGATGGGACTGATGATGATATCTTCGGGTAGAATGTTGGTGGTTGACTCGGAGGTCTCTGGAGTATCATGTAGTCTGGATAAAGCATCAGCACGGACATTCTTGGGACCAGGACGGTAGGTAATGGTGAAGTGGAATCTCGAGAAGAATAATGACCATCTGGCCTGACGAGGACAGAGACGTTTTGCATCACGGAGGTACTGGAGATTTTTGTGGTCTGTGATGACTTGGAATGGATGGATGGCGCCCTCCAGCCAATGTCGCCACTCCTCCAGGGCGAGCTTGATGGCCAGGAGCTCACGGTTGCCGATATCGTAATTCCTCTCCGTCGGGCTGAGCTTCCGAGAGAAGTAGGCACATGGATGGAGTAATTTCGGTGTCCCATGAAGTTGCGAAAGGACGGCTCCAACTCCGGAGGTTGAAGCATCCACCTCCACGACGAAAGGAAGCTCAGGATCAGGGTGAGTCAGGAGAGGTGCTTGAGTGAAGGCAGACTTGAGGGATTGGAAGGCTGCGGCCGCTTCGGGAGTCCAGAGGAGACTTTTGGGTTTACCTTTGAGCAAGTTGGTGAGTGGAGTGGTGATGATGCTGTAGCCTCGTATGAAACGTCTATAAAAGTTGGCAAAACCAAGGACTCTCTGGAGTTCTTTGATCGTGGTGGGTTCTGGCCAGGTGGTTACAGCGGTGACCTTCCTCTCGTCCATGCGGACCCCCTGACGGTCGATGAGGTATCCTAGGAACTGTACTGATTGGAGATGAAAAGAACATTTCTCGGCCTTCAGGAAAAGATGATGAGCTCTGAGTGTGTGAAGGACCTCCGCAACGTGGTGACGATGTTCGTCTTCACTCCGGGAGTAGATGAGGATGTCATCGATATAGACGACCACGAAGCGATGCAGGAACTCCCGGAGGACCTCATGGATGAAGTTTTGAAACACGGAGGGGGCGTTGACCAGCCCATAGGGCATAACCAAATATTCATAGTGGCCAGTAGGGGTCACAAAAGCGGTCTTCCATTCATCCCCTTCTCGTATTCTCACCAGGTTGTAAGCGCTGCGGAGGTCCAACTTCGTGAAGATGGTAGCTGATCGGAGTTGTTCGAGGGCCGCAGGGACGAGAGGAAGGGGATACTTAAACTTGACCGTACCTTGGTTTAGGATCCGGTAATCGATGCATGGCCGCAGCCCTCCATCCTTTTTGGCCACAAAAAAGAAACTGGATGCTGCAGGAGATGTCGAATGCCGGATGTACCCTTGATCGAGAGCTTCCTTAATGTACTCCTCCATGGCCTTGGTCTCTAGAATTGACAACGGGTAGATCTTACCTCTTGGCAAAGGAGCATCAGGAATCAGGTCTATGGCGCAGTCCCATGGCCAATGAGGTGGTAGCTGGGAAGCTCTCTTGGGGCAGAAGATGTCTTGGAAAGATGAGTAGATATCAGGAATCTTCGTGGACTGTTTTTCGAGTGGACTTTCGACTGATGTGACATAGACTGGAACAGGATTCAAAACAGGACGTGGAAGAAATGGAAAACATTTTGGTGAGCAATTCTTGCCCCACTTCATCACTTCCCCGGAGCCCCAAGAGATGATGGGATCATGCTTCACCAGCCACGGACGTCCCAGTATTATATCCGCATTGGCCCCCTCCAGAACCAGCAGCTGGATATCCTCTTGGTGTAGGGCTCCGACATGAAGCGTAATGGGTTCACATTTCCGGTGAATACGAGGACGTGCAGTGATGAACTTGGTTATGGATTGAATCTGGTAAACTATTGACGAGGCTTCGGTACGGAGCTGGAGCTGGCGACAGAGGGTCCCCGAGATGAAATTACCAGCTGACCCGGAGTCGATGAGGGCGTGAACTGAAACAGATGATGTCTGGGTGGTTAACTGGACACAAGAAGTGAGTGGTTGCATTTTTTCTTCATCAATATGGAATACACTCACCGATGTTCGTATGGGACGAGTTGGACAGTTCAACCGAACATGCCCACTGGCTCCGCAATACATACAAAGACCCCGGGTCAGCCTCCTCTGTCGCTCAGCAGCGGTAAGTTTACCAGACTCGATGATCATGGGCTCTGGTTCTGGAGGGCTGGCGGTTTCAGATGGGCGGAGGAGTGCAGAAGAGTTAGAATGGAACTGATAAGATTGGATACGGTCTGAACATCGGATGGATTGTTGAATGAACTTTTCAAGCCCCATAGCATCATCCAAGGCGGCCAGCTGCAAACGGAGTTGAGGTGTGAGACCAAGCCGGTAGGTGGTCAGTAAGGACCGTTCGTTCCATCCACTGGCTGCCGCTAGGGTGCGAAAACGAAGGGCATATTCATGAGTGGACATCTTTCCTTGAGACAAATGATAGAGTTGCTCACCGGCTGATATCTCTCCATCTGTTCGGCCGAATACTTCTTTGAAGTGAGAAACAAAGGCTTGAATGGAACTGATGGCGGGACCAGCTTGCTTCCAAATCGTTTCAGCCCATTGGAGAGCTGGACCGGTGAGAAGAGATGTAATGAATGCGATTTTAGACTGATCGGTGGGATATAATGTGGGATGCATGGTGAATATGAGAGAACATTGAAGCAGAAATCCGTTGCACTCCTCTGCCCCGCCAGAGTAGGGCGCTGGTCGGGCCATGGGACTGGACGATGCGGTGGTCGAAGAAGTGCTCGAAAGTGGTGGTGCTGGTGGTGCGGAAGGCGTGAAGGTTGGAGTAGGCGTGATGGTAGGATGAAGTGTTAATACCCGCTTTAATGAATCCACCAGCTCTTGAAAGGGATCTGGAACACTCATGCTGCCGCTGTCTTTTCGGTCCGGGCTAACTGTTACGGAAGCAGACGGACAACAAGGTAAGTAGTGATGTAATGTTTATTTAAACAGCTGAGTGTCAAGAAGATTCAACGTGCAGGATTTAGGTGAGTATCAGAGTTCAGAAGTGCACAGTTCTTGATTGGTATTCGTGATTGAATGATCGCTGTATCTTTTGCAGGAACGGCAAGATGAGACTTCAGAGTGGAGAAGATCTTCGTATGAAGAGGATGACAGGTGACAGCACACACTCACGCACCACTTGATGGAACAGACAGGCTTACGGCTCGGAGACCACTCGAGTAGAGATCTGAACAGACTGGAACAGACTGGAAACGTTGGAGAGAACTGGTAAGTAAACACAGGTAAGTTTAGTAGTGAAACTCGCAGAGAGAAGCACTATGAGTCCGCTTCGGATAATCGAGCCCGGACAATGAGAGGTGCGTGAGGTGTGCTTAAGAAGCAGTGGTGATTGATGGGGTGCAGGTGTGACTTATTAAAACTCAGGTGACTGTGATCGCTGGGTGATTGTGGTGGATGAACCTGGCAGTAATCATGACAATTGTAATCATTAATTAATGGTTTAGTTCTTTATAATGTAGTCATACATTAACTCATGATTATCTGTGCATTAGTTAAACATGAATTACTGCATATTAGTGCACCCGTATTGTAAAGTGTTACCAATATATTTAATAATTACAAAGTGAATCTGAATCTGATTAATAAATATATTTCCAGGTCAATCTGAACTATATTTCAGAAAATCATCAGATCATACAGTGAACTCATAATGAAATGTTTATTCCTCATAATCTTTATTTATGTATTATGATACAATAATGTTTATTGAATACTGATATCAAACCTGAAGCCTCAATCCATTCTGACAGTAAGAGACCATTGTTATGATTTATGATTTCTTTCAACAAAATCTTTATATGTGTTTAACATTTACATTTCTAATACATCATATCTAATCCTCTAATCTGATGTTATTCTCTTTGCAGCTCCGTTGACTCTGGATCCAAACACAGCACATCGTAATCTCACACTCTCTGCTGATCTGACCAGTGTGTCGTACAGTGATGTTGATGAAACACTTCCTGATAATCCAGAGAGGTTTGACTGGTATCCATGTGTCCTGGGATCTGAGGGCTTTAACTCAGGAACACACTGCTGGGATGTGGAGGTTGGAGACAATACATACTGGATTCTTGGAATAACAACAGCATCAAACCAAAGGAAGGGAGCGGTTTTCTTTGACTCTAATGTCTGGCGTGTGCAGTACTGGAACAGCAAATACAGCTCAAAATCCCCAGAGCAAAGCCACACTTACTTTCCTGTTAAACAGAAGCTTCAGCGTGTGAGAGTTCAGCTGGACTATGACAGAGGAACAGTGTCATTCTCTGATTCTGTAACTAACACACATTTACTCACATTCACATCCACCTTCAACGACACAGTCTTTCCATTCTTATATAATCGCTGCACAACTCCTCTGAGGATCTTACCAGTTAAACTCTTTATTACAGCAGAAAATCACAGTTAAATCTGATTCTGCTTCTAGATTAATTCAGTTTTGCAAATTATGCTTCAATAACAACACTGTAATAAAAGGGTCTCATTGATCAATCACACTTAAATGTAACATTTATTGCCAACTTAACACTTGTGCGTCCTTAAGCCGGGTGCACACTGTGCGATGTATAACAGTCCTTTACGATTGTTGTTGTTGTTAACACTTCCTAAGGACATTTTTGTCTGTTTTTTAAAATAATTATTTCCTGTGTTAATGCCAAATTCATGAATTTTGGCACAAGTGTTTATTTTTATTCGAATTTTCTTATTTTACTCTCATCTTTTTCTTTCATGAATCAATTTTACACTAGTAACACAACATATTTATACTCAGGACCTTAAGGACAAAAATATCCCCATTGAAAACTACATTTCTTTTTTTTATCCCAGGGCCATTTAACAAACAAACATTTAACATTTTTATTTTGTTTGGTAAAGATACAAAATGTAAATTTGGTCTTTTTCACAAGATGGCGCCATTTTCTCAGGTTTGGCCTATAAAGCAAATACTCGCTTTATTCATGTTTTCTTTTGCGCATATGCAATTATTTATGTTTATTTAAATGTCTATTTATGTTTTCTTCTTTTGCGTGTATCAATTGGATAAATAATGCAGTTATAATTCTTGTGGATGTCAGTGTGGTTTGTATGCATGTACTAGAAAAACGGTGTGTGTGTGTGTGTGTGTGTGTGTGTGTGTGTGTGTGTGTGTGTGTTTGCTGTGTGTAATATTTGATAGAGAAAGTTTCTACTGTACTGCAAATCAAATCCCAGCGTTGTTTATACCAGTGGAGCTTTGCTGGCATTCATGGGGAAAGTTTTGTACTGAACCCAAACTAAATCTCACTGAATTCTCTCTCTTTTTATTTTTTTAAATATATTTTTTATTTTAAATAAAAATGGATTCATGGCTTTTATTTGGTAGCAGTTTTTTAGTTTATTTATTTTTATTTATTTATTAAATATACATTTTATATAATATATATATATCATTTTCATAAATTTAAGCCTCTAACTTTTTCATTTTTCACTTTTGTAACTTTTTTCAACAATAATCTTCCAAGAGTCTTCTTCTTCTCGAGGGTCTTCAGAATTAAATTTGTGCTCCGAAGCTTCAAATGTTTATGAGTTTATTTTTTGACAGACATTTTTGTCCTCTAAAGACCTCAGAGTAACTTTATAAACTGAAACATAAGGGTTAAAAATCTGATTTCTGTATTTTTTTTAAAAATATGTGTATTATTATTATTATAAATTTGATAATTAAGTAACCATTAAATAACTCATAAAATAATGAAAGTATGTTTAAATCCACGTTTACAGTGTAAGACAACATAAAGTGTCGACACATTTTAGTCATAGACCCTTTTCAGATTTCCGGGTTTCTCAGAAGCAGAAGTCGTCATATTTGGGGAAACTTCTTTAGCGGTGAATGAGAGACTACATTAAATATATATTTTATGTTTCCATTTGCTCAAATGGCAAAAGAAAAACTCCACAATAGAGTTTTCACAAATTTCAACAAAAAAATAGCGAGGGAAAAAATAGAGGGATTTATAACGGCAGTCAGAAGAGAGAAAGATGTCAGTTTATCCGTCACTCCCACAGTCACTGTATTAGAAACACCATCAGCGTTAACTTTTTTTTTTTTATGAAAAGGTAATATAATACAATAGTGTTAAATGTACATATATATTTTTAAATGGAAATATAAAGTGAATTCCTCATATTATCCTATTGAGCTCTGAAAATTATGAATTCACTGTGAGGCAAGCAGCTGTTTATATATTCATGCAAAATGATTGACAATAACAAGACTAGATGCTTTCAAACCGTTATTTAGAACATTTTTAAATGTTTAAAATGTTTAATGTTTTTAATGTAAGGTTTAAGTTGGTTACAGTGTGACAGATTTTCATCAGTCAAAAATGGGATGCACAAAACTGTCTTATGTAACAGGCGTTGAAAAAATATATACTAAAGTTATGATTAAAAACATTATAATACTAACATTATAATTTAAAAAAGCACCATGCCAGATGCAAAATGATGCACTTCAGTGGATAATAAAGGGGTCCTTGATTATGATTTCACGTTTTTAACTTTAGTTAGTGTGTAATGTTGCTGTTTGAGCTTAAACAACATCTGCAATGTTACGACACTCAAAGGTCAAAGCAAATGGAGATATTTCCTTTTACAGAAATCACTTTTTAAGGACTACAACACACGGCTATGACACTGTTGTCTTTTTAGATCTGCTTTACAGCAGAATTGATTTCTGTTTGCATCATTGATCATTATTTTCCTGTTTATCACTGTAAAGCTGCTTTGAAACAATCTGTATTGTATAAAGCATGATATAAATAAAGTTGCAATGAAAAGGAAATAGTGAGAGATCTTTTCTTACATATTGTGACGCACATCCAAGTTTATCAGATTATCAGAAATGTAGGGCAGGTTCATCAGTTGTTGACTGGATGTTGAGATGTTGCACTCAAAAATGAATGTGAGCTTACAGTTGATTGTAGAGTTTAAGGAGAATAAATGATTGGATTAAATATTACAGGGATGAATTAAAAAAAAAAAGTGTACATGGATGAATCGTTCACAAGATCTGCACTTTTTCAAAATAAATTTAATTTCATTCCAAATGCTTGAAAATTTCACTTTCATTTTTTACTTTTATATGCATTGATAACAATAATCTTGTGTCAATTTAATTTGACAGAAATAAAAGTAAAATACAGTCGTTAATCAACTTGTGAGAAAATAAATCAACACATGAAGAGAAACTTTAAACCATCTGATATGACCATCAGTAAAATAGATGTGAAATAGTTTTGAGAAATCAAACCAGTCTCTAGACCAGCGCAGCCAACTTTTGAGTTCAGCTTGGAGTAAGAATTATAGTATTAACACAAATTTCACAAATAGATTTGATTCGATAAGCTTGCAGTTTGATTTCGATCTTGATTTCAATTAGATTCAATGTTGATTCATTTTGAAATACTGTATATCAGGTACAGTGTGTTATTGTGTTTCTCAAGGAAAAACAATCTAAACTAATGCTGTGAACAATAGCCTACAGGGAACCATGTCAGCCGTACATTATTATAAAAAGTTAAAGGCACAGTATGCAATTTTGGCCATATTCAAATAACGCAGGCGTAGTGTGGAATCATGGGAGTTGTCGTCTTCACCTCCACTGCCGATGGGAATCAATCCGACGGGACTCAAATCATGTTCATGGATGAGGAAATGAAATATAGTTTTATAACCGTTACGTTTGATCACATGATTTTATTTTATTCTAACGAATTAGCCGCAAGTAACGTAATGTTTAATGCTAAATCACTACATCACTTTATTTGTCGAATTAAATAGTGGGGTAACACAGCACAGTTTTACATGATCAAAATACAATAATAATACAGTAATGTAATATACTTCATAGCGTAAATTCATTAGATTATCTTTACTTGATTATTACTTGTTCAGTAAATATAAACATGCATGTTACTTGCGATAAATGAAGAAAACAAGACTTTTAAACAATAAGACTAACTGTTCAAGGAACACATCTTGGAGCGCTGCTTGTTTGAAGGACGTTTGTGAAGTAATACAAGAATGTGCTCATGGGTTTCAAACTTGTATTTATAGAAAAAAAGATCCAAGGCACTTCTTCCAGTTCAAAACAGTTAAAAAGCCTTTATTCAAACCATGGCTCACTCTAACATTAAAAATAACTAAAAGAGCACACTGATGCATTTCAGGCATTCAGAGTGTGTCCGGTACAAAGTGAGTCACAGGTGTGGATGTAATTAGTTACTCAGTAGAAACGGGAGAAACCAAAGAGACCATTACAGGGGGATCTAATCATTGACAAAGTATAATCACATACACACTTCATAATAATAAAAAAAATCATAATAATACTAACAATAATCATAATTATATTTATGGAGTTAAATCTAATTCTTCATTCAACCAAGGAAAAATGGTAGCTTTTAACTGAAATAATAGGTTTCCCTTTGTAAAAGTCTTTGTAATCTATCACCAGAGACCGTCTACGGAGAGCCTGGCCACTCCCTATCAAGTCCTATTGTACCGAATTTTGGTTGTAGTTCCACCAGAGTTCCACTGGGGGCGATCGCACATGAGTGCAAAATGAATGGGAGTCTATGGGGCAGCTAAATTTGTCTCTTTCACCCGATTGCTGTTGAGAAATCTCAGATTTGATTGTAGGTTTTGCAAGTTCAACATGGGTTATAGGGCGAAAGTTGAATGAACGAGTACTTATGTTCTTTCGATTTCTTACAGGTTGAGTTGTTGTTGCCCATAACACGCTAGCATTCTGCTAATGAACACTGATTGGTCAGTGAAGGACTGATTACGACCAGAGATACCGCTTGATGGCATCGTGGCATCCGAAGCGGGACCAGAATGTTAAGGCGGACTTTTTCGCCCAAGTTTTTTTTTTTCAAAGCAACAACTTTTTTTTTGGTTGCTGGCACTTTTATCTGCCTATGGTTATGTATGTACTGTGAAATTTACACGGAAAATAAATTGAATTCAAGTACTTGTGTTATTCTTGTGTTAGGAAATACAGGATACATATGGTATAGTATTGCCACCTTAAAAAAAAACAAAAAAAACAATGTCCCGCTCAATAGTGCTAAATATCAATAAAAATTGAAAAAGGAGAAAAATGCCTTGCAGGTGTGCAATGATAAATTGTTCTAATAGTGGGCAAAGGGTTATCCTATTTCTCAAGTGAAAAGAAAAAAAATAATCTTTTTCCTGAAAAAAGATTAATTATATCTTGAGAAAAGTGGATTTTGAGGGGTATAGCTCCATAGACCTCCATTCATTCTGCACTCGTCCTGTGAGCGCCCTCATATGGAACCAGAATGGAACTGCAACCAGTTCAGAAGCCGGAAGTGTACTGAGAGTGGAAGTTCTCCCCTTATTAGACATTATCTGCTATCACTCTAATAGATCCAGTTACAGTTTCCAAACAAATTTTTTTTAAGAATATGAATTAGGGTTGTTCCGATTCCGATACTAGTATTGGAAATGCCGCCGATATCACAAAAAATTCTGGCATTGTTATCGGTGAGTTCTTAAACCCTTGTACCAATCCGATACAATTTTCTTAAAGCGTAACTCTCACCTAAAATGCAACCTAGGGTCTTTTTGTTAATCTACCCAAGGCAAGCTTTCGTTTAAAAGCATAATTAGAATGGAAACGGCACTTTTAAGTTTGACCGTATTTTCGTTTTCGCTCAAATTGCCTTTTGAATGGGAGTGCTTGGGGCACGATTATGACAGCATCAAAATCGCTATTTTTAAAACACTAAGAAGGCTCGACACAACATGAAACTTTGCTGGAAGTATCACCAGGGGCTCTACACTTGAACTCCAGCATTGAGAACAGTGTTTGTGTACACAGAGTTTACTAAAAAGAAAGATTTTGAACAACTCACTGTTTCCGCCGGCATTTTGTCAGTCAAAAATAGTCGATCTCCGAATGCGAATGAACTGACTCTGAATTTTAGTATTGTTTCTTATATATAAATTCTTTAAATAATTATTTTTTGGTGAAGTCCCTCTACATGTGAGCTGCATCTGGATACAATTTTGTGGTGATTGCATAAAGGAATCAAAGGTTACAGCATTTGGAACCAAGATAATCTTTTCGTTCAGTCCTTGACGCCCCCTAATGGGCATTTTTAAAATTGTTCCTCCATGAGGAATATCTTGTGATCAATGCAATAGATTATGTTCATTTTGGGCTCATTTGAATTGTAATAATATGATGTAAAAAATGTTGTGCCATTTTCAACGATCTGTGAATGTTTCATGAGCTGTTTGACACATTGCAGTACATAGTACAAAAAAGTATTTTATAGATTATGAAAAAAAGAAATTATATTTATCAGCAAATAACTCAACACTACTTAGGAGTTTTTCAAATTGGCTACATTCACTGTAAAGTTCAGACTCTAAGCTTTCAATTTTGTGTTAAATCAAGGCAGTATTTTTGAAAAATATGACAATTAATATTTTCGCAGCTAGGTGGCGCCCGCGTGTCCGGTTTAGAGCGACTAGTCAGCTCTCGTTCAGAGATGATCAAAGTGGTTAGATGCTTTAAAAAGCTGATAGTCTAAGCTTTAAGATGATACATATTTTGTGTTATTCCACATTTGAAAACAAGCAGGGACGGTTCTGGGAACACTGGAAAACACATTGCATCCCGGAAAGATGAGAGACTTCCTGACCAATACATATGCTACAAACAGTGATGACCCCCTTTTTTTTTTTTGCCACTTTAGAAGGCATTCTGAGTGATTTAGGTGATTATCCGGTCATATGGGCAGGAGATATGAATGTGGTAGTAGATGCTATTTTAGATCGCAGCCGTCCGGGCAGCACACGGACCTCTAGATCAGACTCTATGTTAGAATGTTTTTACTCCTGGGAACATATGAGGGGGAGGAAAAATACTTTTACTGTCTATGTACACAATCCTTATTCACTCGGTCACATACAGATGAGACATTTGCTCAAAAGTATTTTTCCTCCCCCTCATATGTTCCCAGGGGTAAAAACTTTCTCAAGATGATCCGGAATATTATGGGTACTGGTCACGAGGCATCTACATATTATTATTTTCTTATTAGTCAGATGGGCCAAAATATTAGTTCTGCGGTTTAGATAATTTGGGAAAAAGATTTGGGATGCTCATTTGATGATGAGGAATGGGGGAGGTTCACTGGTAATGTAAAATTGATGTCTAAATGTAATTGGAACAAGTCTCATACAATTAAAAATTTTACACAGATTCTACTGGACACCCAGAAGGCTGTTTAGAGCAGACTTAAAGGATAATCCTGAATGTTGGTGATGCCAGAGAGAGGAAGGCAACCTATTTCATGTCTTATGGCAATGCTCAGAAGTCTAGTATTTCTGGAGAGAGTTACACGACTATATTTTAAAGATATCACAGACCCAGTATGATTTTTGTCCTAGTTTATACATTCTTAGTTCTGCCTTTAATTCATGTTAAAAAAATGATTATTACGTATGTTTTATTACGGAAAAAAATGCATATTGTGCATGCAATTGTGTACAAATCAATTATTAATCAACCTTTAATAATAATGTACCAGCTGACAGAGTTCACTGTGCAGTTTACCACATTAGTATTTTCTCCATGAGAAAAATTAACATATTTATGTCCAAATGAATAGAAATCGATTTGCAAACTCGATGCTCACTCCAAGCTGAACTGGAAGATTGTGATGCAATTTTTCCTACCGGCTTAAAAAAACCCCATAAAAATATGGCAGAAATAGGAAGAGTAGTATGCTAGTATGATGTTCTCAAGTCAGCAACTTATACCATCCATGTTCACCCCACCCACACACACACACACACACACACACACACACACACACACACACACAATGACGGTCTATCTCTAAATATATATTAGTAAACTTATTTTGTTTTATAGTATTAAATTCTTTTATAATGTTTTTTTTATGCTACAGACTCTCACTTGATTCTTTATTCAGTTCTTTGTTTCCAGAATATGCTTGAAAGCACACATAAAATAAGATAAAACTATACATGTCAAGTCAAGTCATCTTCATTTATATAGTGCTTTTAGCAATTTAGATTATTCCAAAGCGGCTTTACAGTGATAAAAATCCAGTCTATACATCCAGTCTGTCTTCAGAAACTCCACCCTCTTACAAAACCTAAAAGGAAGTGAGTCATTATTTCTGCCTTTCAGCTTTACTGAAAGCTAAAACGAGTCAGTGTTGTGAAGAACAGAGGAGGACACATTATTTCATAGCATTTTTGTTTATTTCTGAATGAAACCAGATGAGATTTTGATTGTAATAGTTGTTTACTCTTTAAACCAAAGTTCAGAAAGTGAAAGTAAATTGTAGATCATTGGATCTTTTACAAGACGAGGAAATGGATTCAAAATCTGTGGAAGAGCTTTCTTGTCCTGTTTGCTGTGAAATCTTCAAGACTCCTGTTATTCTGTCCTGTAGTCACAGTATTTGTAAAGAGTGTCTACAACAGTTCTGGAAAACTAAGAAAACTCAGGAGTGTCCTGTCTGCAGGAGAAGATCCTCTAGAGATGATCCACCAGTTATTCTTGTGTTAAAAAACTTGTGTGATTCATTGATAAAGGAGGGAAATGAGAAACGTTCATCAGGATCTGAGGAGATCTGCAGTTTACACAGTGAGAAACTCAAACTCTTCTGTCTGGAGGACAAACAGCCTGTGTGTTTTGTGTGCAGAGACTCAGAGAAACACACCAATCACACATTCAGACCCATCAGTGAAGTTCTTTCATCTTACAAGGTAAGACTAATATCTCTCATTTCATATGCTGAATACAGTGCTAAACATAGAGTATTATTTGTGTTTACAATAGACCAGTATTTATTTTTACTCAGACTAAATCTCTGACTTTCTACTGATATAAAATTCTACACAAAACTTCGACCCTCTAATGTTCAAATCTTCTTGAATGTAACAGCATTGGCACAAAACATAGAAAATAGAAATGTCATGGGTTATTAATATTTTTTCATTAATAATATGTGATTAATTACAAGACACCAAAAAGTGACTGATACTAACATACTTTCTCTTTCTGTATTTGTATTTGCTCAACCACAAAATTTACAACTGCATGGATATAATAATTAAGAACTGGCCATTGCAAAAAACACATTTGTTTGGTAAAAACATGATTTATTGATGTTCATCCTTTCCAAATTATCAGCAATTTTCCTGCAATTTTGAGACACAAATGCTTCCATGAGAATCACCCATTCAACATATAAATAATATAACTATAAAAACATTCAAACATACAATGTTTAAACCTCTAAGAGCTGCAAAAGTTTCACAGATTTTCATCTTAACCTGTAGGAGGAATTTAATACAGCACTGACATCCTTACAAAACAAGCTCAAACATGGAGAAGAAATGAAAGAAGAGTGTGATAAAACTATTAAACACATCAAGGTGAGGATATAAAAAGTTAAATACTCAACATTCACACGCAGAGTTTATTATTGACATTAGTGGAGTGTGTGTTCATACAGCGCTGACTGAAGTGAATGTGATTTGATTTCAGTCTCAAGCTGAGCACACAGAGCGCCAGATTAAAGAAGAGTTTGAGAAGCTTCATCAGTTTCTCAGAGACGAAGAAGAAGCTACAATCACTGCACTGAGAGAGGAAGAGGAGCAGAAGAAGCAGAGGATGAAGGAGAAGCTGGAGGAGATGAACACACACATCTCAGCTCTTTCACACACAATCAGAGACATGGAGGAGATGATGAAAGACAATGACGTCTCATTTCTAAAGGTGACAAATCAATCTGGCTTCATTCTTTGTGCAAAAAACAACTTGTATAGAGAGACTCATTGACACTGAGAGTGTTTGATAAGATATTAAAATGTTTTCAAACTCTATATTTTCCAGAACTATAAAGTCACGATGAAAAGGTGAGTGAGCTGCTCGTATCTCTTCTCTCAGTGGATCTGAACTCAAATTCACTGCAGTTCTGACTCCTGAATGTTCCTCAGAGTCCAGATCTCGGATCCACGGATGAGTTCTGGAGCTTTGATTCATGTGTCGCGTTATCTGGGTAACCTGCCGTTCAGAGTCTGCGAGACGATGCTGGAAACTGTCCAATACAGTGAGTCTCAGCAGATTTGACACCAGTGCAGAAGATAGTTCAGATTTAAACACCAGTGGCGTAACGAGCCAACACCGGGCCCTAATGCAGGATTATCAATTTGGCCCCCCAACTACAGCACGTGAAGATGCAATGTCCACAAACAGGCTACCATGAATAGAACAGGATAGGATCATAGAGACACAGCATAATAGAGATGAGATGACTGACAAAATCAGGAGTAGCCTACGTGCACCAACACACCAAAGAAAACACTGGTGAATGCGCAACATAACACATGAATTCAAAATAACTCAAAAATCCGGCCAGTTGATAATACCTAGATAGAATATCAAAATCGACTGCTGGCGGTAGATCCTTTTCCTATTTAGCAACAAAACTTCGGAACAGTCTTCCTAACATTGTTTGGGAAGCAGACACACTCTGTCAGTTCAAAGCTAGACTAAAAACAATCTCTTTGACCTAGCATACACATAACACATTATAGACTTCTATAATTCAATGTTAGGCTGCATTGATTAGGTCAGCCGGAACCGGGAACACTTCCCATAAATCCTGATGTACTCGTTACATAATTTAAAGAATGGCGTCTACGCTAATATTAGTCTCTCTGTTTATCCCGAGGTTTACCGCAGTCCTCCGGATCCAGGCTGTATCCAGATCTGATGAAGGACCTGCGCTTGGACGCTTAAACGCTCCCTCCCCTCCCTTTACCTCTCTACAGATAAAGCATTGTCGGGATAATTCCGGTTCGCACGGCTACTTGGAAGCGATAAAATTCTGGGTTGATTTGTAGGGAAGGACTACACACCTGCGCACATATATTCAAACGCACATACCTATAGACTGAACGTCTCGGTTACTAACGTAACCTCGGTTCTCTCTAGAAGAGGGAACGAGTGTTGCGTAAGTTTTAACGAAAAATTATCCTTAATTTTATATTAATTTAAAACGCATTTGCTACAGAGAGCAGACCTAGGCGAGACAGCTTGCGCGCCTATGGTTGCTCTGCGGCAACTGCTGCAACCTATCGAGAGGCTGCTCGTGACGTAAGCACCAATGAGGGCGCTGGCCCGTCATCACGGCCCGCCAGAATGGGCGTGGCTTATGCTTTATAAGCCAGATCCCGATAAGATGCTCTTTGGTTTTTCATCAACTGAAGTGAAACCAGATCGTAGCACAAGCACGGCAGGGTTAAGCAACACTCATTCCCTCTTCTAGAGAGAACCGAGGTTATGTTAGTAACCAAAACGTTCTCTTACAAGAGTACTCTAGTGTTGCGTTAGCTAGCTTACGCTACGGGAACCCAATGTAAAACGCTGTGCATGCTAAGAATCGTCCACAACATTGTCCCAAGGGCATGTGCCCAGGGCACACATGATAGGTGGGTAATATCAAGGCCAACAAGAAGTGGGCCTAATGAGAATAACAGAAGGCAGCATAGTTGCCTAATGAACGAATAGGTGCTTAACACAGTATAACAGTCAGGATAGACCTTAGACAGCCTGAAATGTAGAATGAATAGGTGCTTAACACAGTATAACAGTCAAGATAGACCTTAGTCAGCCTGAACTGTAGAATGAATAGGTGCTTAACATAGTATAACAGTCAGGATAGACCTTAGTCAGCCTGAACTGTAGAATGAATAGGTGCTTAACACAGTATAACAGTCAGGACAGACCTTAGTCAGCCTGAACTGTAGAATGAATAGGTGCTTAACACAGTATAACAGTCAGGATAGACTTTAGTCAGCCTGAACTGTAGAATGAATAGGTGCTTAACACAGTATAACAGTCAGGATAGACCTTAGTCAGCCTGAACTGTAGAATGACAACTGGACTGAGCACAGTCCACTCTGTACAAGAATGCTAAAGCATTATACACAGTCTGGTTGGAACTGAGTCTAGCAGAACTGCAGATATTTCGTTTAGACTGATAACAGTCTAGCCTGTAGGGCAGGAACTTCTAGGTTGTAAAACCTTACAAATGTAGATGGAGAGGCCCAGTCTGCCGCCATACAAATGCCTCTGGTGGAATGAGCTCTAACGCCCAAAGGGCAACGAAGGCCTTTGGACGTATAAGCCAACACGATAGCATCAACTATGCACTTAGAAAGGCTCTGTTTCGAGGTAGCTAGCCCTTTAGCGCGGCCACCGAAAGAAACAAAGAGCTATTCTGACTGTCTGAAGGCAGCAGAACGTTCAACGTAAATTCTTAGCGCCCTGACTGGGCAAAGGAGATTCACGTCATTCTCGCTGTCAGACCCAGGGAGAGCTGACAGGGAAATAACTTGCGCTCTGAAAGGGGTGGCAAGCACCTTGGGGACATAACCGGTTTGAGGATGACTTTGGAGTCATTAGGCCTAAACTCAAGGCACGTGGGGCTCACAGAGTGCGCATGCAGGTCACCCACCCGCTTGACCGAGGCAAGAGCCATCAGGAAAACGGTTTGAAGTGAGAGATACCTTATATCCACAGACTGTAGTGGTTCAAAGGGGTTACTTTTCATGACCTCCAGGACCGTGGAAAGGTCCCATACAGAACCAAAGGGGGTCGAGGAGGGTTTAGCCTTCTTGCTCCTTTAAGGAAGCGGATGATAAGGTCGTTCCTACCCAGTGACTGGCCATGCGTTGGTTTTATAAACGCAGCTATGGCTGATATGGAGAAAACGGCGTTTGGGTACAGGCGTTGTATAATGGGCTCGTTGGCTGCAAAATACACTCCTCCAGTCACCTCTGTTGTGGGAACTGCGAGAGCGAAGCGTGCTGCTTTCGATGGCGGTCCGGCCACAGCGGGACTCGACCATCGTCGTCTTCTCATAGTGGTCAGGAAGACTAGGGAGGCTCAGGATTCAGCGCAATCTTGGGCCTGGGTCCCCGGGGGGAGGCGGCCTACGGTGGCTCAAGGAGTGCGAGCACTGATGAGAGTCCCTGGGCTGACGGCTGTGTTCTGGCCAGGTGGCTGCTTTTTAGAGCGACCTGTCACGGAACTCGAGCGCCTGGGGATGAAGTGTTGCATGGCCTGCGACGTCTTCTGCACCTCTGAGTAGCGCTCAGCAGAGCCTTTAACAGCCGGGCCAAAGAGACCGGACGGAGACACGGGCGCGTCGAGGAAGGTGGCTCTGTAGGAATCCTTCTTATCGGACAGCTTGAGTAACAAGTGTCTCTCGGTGACGGTGAAGGTGCGTCGCCACAGATTCCTCGATGGGAGGAATGGACTGGTAGCCTTTGTCTTTCGCGCCGTCAACAATAGAGAGCGTCGAAGAGAAAGAAGTCCGCAGCCTAGCCGAAAATGGCGCCTTCCAACACTTAGATAGCTCCTCATGCAGCTCGGGCAGGAAGTGAGCGGTTCTCGAGTGAGGCGTCGAGCGGCGTCCGGGGAGGAAGCCTTTGTCATCAAGCCTATTGGGCACGGGCTCTTTGGGCAGCGACCAATCGAGGCTGAGGTCCTAAGGAGGCGTAAGGAGGCGGAGAAGTTCGGAGTCGACGCTGGCCCATACTCCACTGGACTCTTGCAGCAAAGGAGTCTCACTCCCCGAAGCGAGAAGAGAGCAGCTGTCCTCATTTGCATTGTCCCCGTTGAACTCGTCAAGCACGGTGGGAGTGGGGGCGGAAGTAGGGCGCTGACCAGCCGTGAGCAGGTGGGAGACTCAGGAAGCGATACACGCAGGGATTCCACCGGCGTACATTCGCGAACAGGATCGCATTCCGGTAGTCTCTGCGAGCGGCACTTTTTGCGGCGCGGCCCGGACGAGAGAGGCGGAGGAGTGGGGTCCACATCAAAAATGGAAGCCGCCTTGGGAAAGTGCGTGGTCTGTGTGGTTCCGTCCCAGGCAGGAAGCGCACAGGATGTGGCGGTCCCCGTCGCTGAGAGGGGCTCTACACGAGCCGCATTTAGAAACACGAGGCATTTGAAACAACGCCTCGGCTCTTTTAGGAAGATTACGTGAGTGTCGCGATGGTGAACACACACGGAGCATATGCAAAGGATATGGGTGCCGGATGGCACAGCAGGAACGGCGGCTGAAGGCGACGAGAAGACGGCCGGCTTCTTTAGACACTTGGCTCTGCGATGCAGATGGCTCGTCCCGATGCAGGGCCTTTTGGACGGCGCAGGCTTCTTCTGGAGATCCAGCGATGTGAACACTTCGCTGAAGAGATGAAAAAACAAAGAGCATCCTATCGGGATCTGGCTTATAAAGCATAAGCCACGCCCATTCTGGTGGGCTGTGACAGGATCGCATTCCGGTGGTCTCTGAGAGCTGCGCTTTTTGCGGCACGGCACGGACAAGAGAGGCGGAGGAGCGGGGTCCACGTCAAAATTGAAATGGCTAGTCGAGCCCGCAGGGTCGACACAGTCATGATGTTGCATTCCTCATTGGATGCAACATCTCATTGATGTCGCACATCTCATTGGGGCTTACGTCACAAGCAGCCTCTCGATAGGTTGCAGCAGTTGCCGCAGAGCAACCAATAGGCGCGCGAGCTGCCTCGCCTAGGTCTGCTCTCTGCAGCAAATGCGTTTTAAATTAATACAAAATTAAGGATAATTTTTGGCTTTAGTATTCTCAAGAAAAGGGATTTTCCCGTAGCGTAAGCTAGCTTACGCAACACGAGAGTACTCTCGTAAGAGAACTCATAATACGCATGTGCACGGCATCTGCGTTCTCACTGCTTCGCGTTTTTGAAGTTTGCGCAGAAAGAACTTAAGAGTTTTCTGTTAAAACGGTGTCGTGTTACCGACCCCTAAGTTAATAACTAATGATCGTTGCGACGGAAGTGAATCAATCTAACTAACTTTAGCTGCACAATAACTTTATTCTAGAGCTGCTATAAAGCACTTTACTTTAATTTCTACATTGTTAAAAGCGCTATATAAATGAAGATGACTTGACATGAAAAAACACTGCTGGTGACGGCGCACCATAACACATTGTTACTCACTGCTATGACTACACACATTAAATACATTTCACTAGTTCACACTTACAAATAAGTCAGATAGAATAAATGCGTATTTGGCGTGCTGTCCGAGGAGAGGGCTCCGGGCTCGGTATTCGGCCCGAACCCAGAGTACTCCCCCCGTATTCCTGGCTGTAAAAGATTGAGCCAAGAGCGAGGAGTCGGGGTGGTGGAGGGATGCTGGAAAACTGTCAAGGAATGTTAGGTGAGTTGACAGAGTGGATATATATATACTTCTTGTCATGCTGATTAGGGTAGACATAATTGTTTGATGACGAGTAGATTGGATTGATTATTTGAACGTGCTCCTCCCGAACTTTGTTTATAAAACATCATTAAAAAGATGCTCACTTACATTATAGCGGCATTTTCTTGGCTTTCCTCTGTGCATTTTCGCTTTTGAAAGCCACTTTTGTGTTTGTAATTTGATGACAACTCCATATCGATATTGTCTGTCTCAAGTTCAACATTTTTACTGTTTTGCACGCAATATGCATGTTCACTTACTTTATCTGGGATTCGAATTGGGACCCGGGGATTCCCTAGTCCCAATTCCAAACAAATTACACCAAAATCCATCTTTGGTCGTTCCAAAATCCATCTTTGGTCGTTTCAAACATGTATTTAATGATCAGTAAAACGTGTTTTTTGTCATTATTTATTCAAATAAATTTGCGATAAAGTAAAATACGATCAGACTAAAAGTAGTAAAATGCATTGATGTGATGCTCCGGCTGTCAATCAATATCTTCCAGTCACGCAGGTCCCTGATTGCAACCGTGTTTACCAATGGTTACACCTGTGATAAACACACACAACATTAACATTTGATAGAAATATATTGAATAATCACTTGAATTTCTAAGTGAATCTACACTGCTTTTCAGAAAATCATCAGATCATACAGCGAACTCATAGTGAAAAGTATATTCCTCATAAACTATATTTATGTATTAGGATACAATAGTGTTTATTGAATACTGATATTAAACCTGAAGCGTCAGTCCATTCTGACAGTAAGAGACCATTGTTATGATTTATGATTTCTTTCAACAAAATCTTTATGTTCTCTTACGAGAGGTCTCTCGTACTGCGTAAGTATCTTACGCTCGGGGAAAATCTCTTTTCCGCAAGATATTGAAGCCAAAAAATTATCCTTTAATTTTGTATTAATGTAAAACGCGTTGCAGCAGTATGCTGCGCTATCCGGCGCCTATATCCTTTTTCACTCTCTGTTCTGTGTGTGTGTGTTCGCTGGCGCGACGCACACTCTAAAAGAGCTCGCGTCTTTTTCAAGATGCCTTCATGCGGCTCGTGCAGAGCCCCACTCAGCGACGGGGACCGCCATGTTATCTGCGTTTCCTGCCTGGGTGAAGATCACGCAGCGCTCGCGCTCGCTGACGGCAGCTGCCCTCACTGCGAGCTACTGCCTATGGTCGAGTCACTTCCTGTTGGACAGCGGCCGCGGTCCGCCGCCGCTTCTATTGAGGAGGATGACTTGAAAGCCGCGTCTGGGGAGGATGACACCTGCTCTCTGCTGGCATCGGGCAGTGAGGATTGGGCGAGCTCTGTGGATCTCGTGCCTTCTGCCCGTGGACCGTCGAGCAAAAGAGCTAGCATCGAGATGGAGCTGATGCGTATTCTCACGCAGGCCGCGGCGAGCCTCGGCCTCGAGTGGTCTACGCCTGAGCTGCCCTCTCACAACCGGCTGGATGCATTCTTCCTTCCTGGGGAGCGTGCTTCGCCTGAGTCCAAACCGGCACCCTTTCTTCCTGAGTTACATGAAGAAGTTGCCAAAGCTTGGAACGCCCCCTTCTCAGCTCGAATGCATTCTTCTGTTTCGCCGGCATTCTCTACTGTTGATGGTGCTAAGAGCAGAGGATACCATTCACTTCCGCCAGTCGAAGAGGCGATAGCAGCCCACCTTTGCCCGCCCTCTGCTGGACGGCGTGCAAAATCGGCTCTACCCTCTAAAGCCTGCCGCATGACGTCAACACTGCTCGGTCGCGCTTTCTCCGCCGCTGGGCAGGCTGCGTCAGCGCTGCACACGATGGCCACGCTGCAGATTTTCCAGGCCGATCTCCTCCGAAAGCTGGACGAGAGCGGACCAGATGCAATCTGCATGGCAGACTTAAGGAGTGCTTCAGACCTCGCTCTTCGCGCTACTAAGTCTGCTGCACAGGCCATTGGACGGAGCATTGCATCTCTCACCGTTGCTGAGAGACACTTATGGCTGACGCTCTCGGAGATGTCTGAGTCTGAGCACACCGCGTTCCTCGACGCCCCGCTTTCTTCTGCTGGCCTCTGTCAACGACTTTGTGGAGAGATTCGCCGAGGTGTACAAGCCGGAACAGCTGCCCGCTTGCCTGCACACAAATGCCGTTTTTACGGCTACCCAGATAAATCCCATAAAGAGTGTATTTTCTGGTGTCCCGGCCACGGCCGATGGTGCTATAAGTGTAGAAAAAATGCCCACTGCCCAGTGCCCATCCCTACACAAAAAAGCAACCTTTCACACAGGACCCGCGCTCATAAAATCGACTCAGGTCGATTGCGCATCCAACATAGTAAACGTGCCCACTGCCCAGTGCCCACAAACACTATGTTCTGCATGTCTCACGGTTTCTGTAAAAACGAAACCAGTGCGCTTTCACTCTGCTCGGTCAGACGATGCGCTCAATGCAGTAAATGTGCCCGCTCTCCCGCGCCCACATTCACTCACAGACATGACAAGTCCCACGGGACTCGCCCAGCCCTCCCTCACTCGGTTAAACACCGTAGCAGGGTCGAGCGGGGTCGAGCGCGGGCAATCTGCCCGCTGTGATCAGCGCGCTCCCCGCCTCAAATGTCATAAGCATAACGCCTATGTTACAGCGCACCGAAGCGCCTCTGTCGCCGTGCGGCCAGAGCGCTCTCTGCATTCAACCCCTAGCCACTAATGCAGACGCATGGGCAGCGCTTCCCGGGGTTTCGGAATGGGCGCTGGACATTATAAAAAGAGGCTATTCGCTACAGTTCTGTCGACGCCCTCGCCGTGTGGCGGCGCGTGTCGAAACCACAGTGAATACAGAAGTAGCACACCTACTTCGAGCCGAAATATCGAAACTGTTGAGCAAAGGGGCAATAGAGCCTTTATCTCAAGCTCAAAGTGAAGGGGGGCTGTACAGCAGATACTTCCTGGTACCGAAGAAAGACGGGGGTCTCAGACCCATACTAGATCTAAGACAACTGAACAAAGCACTGGCGAGACGCCGCTTCAAAATGCTCACAACCAGAAAAATCCTCGCGCAGATTCGCAGAGGAGACTGGTTTATGTCGATAGATCTGAAGGACGCGTATTTTCAAATACAGATAGCGTCACGTCACAGGCGATACTTGAGATTCGCCTTCGAGGGCCAGGCATATCAGTACACAGTCCTACCGTTCGGTTTGTCCCTAGCACCCCGTACATTTACGATGTGCATGGACGCAGCGCTCGCACCCCTCAGACTCCGGGGCATGCGAGTATTGAACTACTTGGACAACTGGCTGATTCTAGCTCAATCACACTCAGAGCTCATAGAGCACAGGACCGTTTTACTCGAACACCTCGAGAATCTAGGTCTAAGAGTCAATTGGGCAAAGAGTTCCCTGATCCCCAGTCAGATAATATCCTTTCTGGGCACAGAACTGGACTCGCGGTCTATGATAGCGCGGCTGTCATCACAGCGCGCGCTGGACATTCAGCGCGCAGCGAGCTCTTTCCGCTGTGGCGCGACCGTCCCGCTCAAGAAATTCCAGAAGATGCAGGGTCTCATGGCCTCAGCATCATCAGTTCTCCAGCTGGGCTTGCTCCGCATGCGCCCTCTGCAGTTCTGGCTAAAAGCGCGAGTACCGCGCCGAGCGTGGGCGTCCGGTCTGCTTCATCTCAAGGTCGATCAGACATGCATCTTAGCTCTGAAACCTTGGAAAGCGAACGACTGGTACCAATCAGGTGTAAGCCTGGGGACTTCCTCGAGGATGAAAGTGGTGTCAACAGACGCCTCCACCTCGGGATGGGGAGCGCTGCTCGAGGGCAGACCGTTCTTCGGCCAATGGTCAGAACGGGAGAAGCTTCAACATATAAACTGCCTGGAAATGTTGGCAGTGGACAACGCACTGACGCGTTTTCGTCCCCAAATAAAGGGTCACCACGTCTTGGTCCGCTCGGACAACATGTCGGTGGTGTCCTACATAAATCGCCAGGGCGCTCTCAAGGCGGAACGCCTTCTGGTATGGGCTCAGCGCAACCTGCGCACGCTGAGAGCGGTGCACGTGCCTGGGCTGCAGAATTTGGGGCCAGACAGGCTGTCCAGGAACAACGTTCCAGCAGGCGATTGGTCTCTACACCCACATACAGTCGAACTGTTGTGGGAGAGGTTCGGCAGAGCGAAAGTGGACCTGTTCGCGTCTCACGAAAACGCTCACTGTCCGGAATTTTTCTCCAAGAGCAGGAACGCGCTGGCCCAAACGTGGCCGCGCTGCCCGCTCTATGCTTTTCCCCCCGTCTCTCTCCTGCCTCAGGTGATAGAACGGATCAGGGAAGAGGGATGCTCAGTGCTGCTCGTAGCGCCGCTCTGGAAGAACCAACCGTGGTTCCCAGTTATGATGCAGCTAGCGGACACTGTCCCGTGGCCAGTGCAGCGTTTTCTAAAACAACGCTTGGTCAGTCAATAGGAAGGAATGATTTTGTCATCCGCTTCCTTAGGGGAGCTAGGAGGCTGAATCCTCCCAGACCTCCTTCAGTCCCTGTGTGGGACCTTTCTACGGTGTTGGAGGCCATGAAAGGTGACCCATTCGAGCCTATCCAGTCGATTGATTTTAAACACTTGTCTTTCAAAACAGTGTTTTTACTGGCTCTCGCTTCAGTGAAGCGCATAGGTGACCGGCGTGCATGGAGTTTGGGCCAAATGACTCGAGAGTCATACTCAAACCTAGGCATGGTTACGTTCCAAAATCCCTCAACACACCGTTTCGGGCTCAGGTCATTTCCCTGTCAGCCCTGCCGGTCTCTGACGAGGAAGGGGACGCAAGCTTTCTTTGTCCAGTTAGGGCGCTAAGAGCTTATGTGTCTCGCTCGTCTGCCTTTAGACAGACAGAGCAGCTATTTGTTTCGTTCAGCGGGCGTTCCAAGGGACTAGCTGCATCGAAACAGAGCCTATCCAGATGGCTATCCAGTTGATGCTATAGCGCTGGCATACACTGCCAAGGGCTTGCAGTGCCCATTGGGTGTCAGAGCACACTCCACGAGGGGCATGGCCTCTTCGTGGGCTTGGTCTAGCGGGATTGCCTTGCAAGACATATGTATGGCGGCAGGCTGGGCCTCCCCGTCTACATTTATAAGGTTTTATAACCTGGAGGTTCCTGCCTTACAGGCCAAGCTGTTGTCGGTTTAGACGTTCATCAGTTCAGGCCGAATCCCGTCCTGTCTGTATGATGTCATGTTAAAGCACTTGCGTCTACGAACGCTGCTGTATGTGGGATGGAGTGGTTCCCCCCCCTATTCCCAGAACTCTCTGTGAAGTTCCCTTGGTGATTATGCACTGTGAACCCTGAGCGTTCGCTTCAGGTTTATTAGTGTTAGATCCCAGCACGCACGGCGTTTTGCATAGGGTCCCCTAGCGTAAGATACTTACGCAGTACGAGACCTCTCGTAAGAGAACGTACTCGGTTACTAACGTAACCTCGGTTCTCTCTAGAAGAGGGAACGAGTACTGCGTATCTTGCCGTGCATGCAACACGCTCTGGTTCGCTTTGGCGATGAAAAACCAGATATCAGCTGCCTCCGAGGCTTTGTATTATAGGCCTAAGCCACGCCCGTTTCGGCGGGATGTGACGCATTGGATCTGACGTCACGATAGGCCTCACTCGATAGGCTGATGCAGTTGCCGCAGAGCAGCCAATAGGCGCGCGAGCTGTCTCGCCTATGCCTGCATACTGCTGCAACGCGTTTTACATTAATACAAAATTAAAGGATAATTTTTTGGCTTCAATATCTCGCGGAAAAGAGATTTTCCCCGAGCGTAAGATACTTACGCAGTACTCGTTCCCTCTTCTAGAGAGAACCGAGGTTACGTTAGTAACCGAGTACGTTTTTAACATTTAAATTTCCAATACATCATATCTAATACTCTAATCTGATGTTATTCTCTTTGCAGCTCCATTGACTCTGGATCCAAACATAGCAGCTCCTTGGCTCACACTCTCTGCTGATCTGACCAGTGTGTCGGACAGTGATGTAGATAAATCACTTCCTGATAATCCAGAGAGGTTTGACTGGTATCCATGTGTCCTGGGATCTGAGGGCTTTAACTCAGGAACACACCGCTGGGATGTGGAGGTTGGAGACAATACATACTGGATTCTTGGAATAACCACAGCATCAAACCAAAGGAAGGGAAAGGATTTCTTTAAGTCTAATGTCTGGTTTGTGAATTACATTAAGAGCGAATATGGCTCACAATCCCCAGAGCAAAGCCACACTTACTTTACTGTTAAACAGAAGCTTCAGCGTGTGAGAGTTCAGCTGGACTATGACAGAGGAACAGTGTCATTCTCTGATCCTGTAACTAACACACATTTAATCACATTCACATCCACCTTCAACGACACAGTCTTTCCATTCTTATATAATCGCCGCACAACTCCTCTGAGGATCTTACCAGTTAAACTCTTTATTGCAGCTTACACTACAAGGCCGTTGAATGCTTGTATCTGATTAGTTGACGAACGTTCTAAGGTGTGAAATTATTTTTAGGGAAACACACGGCTAAAGTAGTTCCAGGCAGGTCTTGACCGCATTCCAGTTCCATATCACTTCGCGTAGTTAACTGTAATAACGGAAAATAGGATACAATTCATAACAAGAAAAAAAATGACAGACAATTTTGATTTTCCGGAAGTAAATTTTAATATTTATTTATGGTGAAAATTTTAACAACTGGGTGACGGCAATATTGGATAACCCAGATGAAAAAACGGTAACACTTTATTTTGATGGTCCCTTTTGAACACTCTGTTGACTATAAGTAACTTTGCAACTACATGTCAACTAACTCTCATTGGAGTATTAGTAGACTGTCTGCTTAATATCTGCAAACTCTTTATTGTGATGGTCCTCCAACAGACCAGAGGCGGACAGAGTACACAGCTTCATTACTTGAGTAAAAGTACAGATACCCCTTGCTAAATTTTACTCAAGTACAAGTAAAAGTACTACAGTCAGATGTCTACTTAAGTAAAAGTACTAAAGTACTTGTTTTTAAAAGTACTTGAGTATCAAGAGTACATTTTCTAAATATTGCATTACTACTGCCACAGTGCTTACACTGGTAAACACAGCAAATACTTGAAGCGAAAACTATCATTAACTTGTTCAGAAAATTTAAATAATCTGGCGAGGTGGGGCCACAGGAGCGATATTTTTTTTCCCAGGATGGTAGGGGAAGACTCATGAATATTCATTAGGGAAGTCATCCCTGATTGGTCTGATGACCTACCCCTAACCCCACCCCTAAACCTACCCGTCACTGGGGTTAAAACCAATCAGGGATGACTTCCCTAATGAATATTCATGAGTCTTCCCCTACCATCCTGGGGAAAAAAATACTCCCGGGATGGACCTGCTGCGTCTTCATCCATTGTTTCGTCCATGGTTTCGTCTCTTATCTAAATCTGACCATGGAGTTGACTTTGGCGGAAAGGTGAAGGTGATTGCTTGCTGATAGGCTGTCCCAATCAGTGGCGCCTGCACAATCCAATCACATTTGAGAGGGAAACAACAAATTGAGGGTTTCCGAGGTTTTTTTTATTTATTTTTTTATTTTTTTATAGAAGAAGTAACGGGTACTCACAGTTATGGATAGAAATGTAGTGGAGTAAAGAGTACAATATTTGCCTCTCAAATGTACTTGAGTAAAGTCATGAGTACTCCCCAAAAATGATACTCGAGTAAAGTACAGATCCCTCAAAATTGTACTTAAGTACTGTACTCAAGTAAATGTACTCCGTTACTGTCCGGCTCTGCAACAGACACTCTACTGACTATAAGTAACTTTGCAACTACATGTCAACTTATTCTAACCCTAACCCTACCAGTCTACTAATACTCTACTAACACTCTAATGAGAGTTAGTAGACATGTAGGTGCAATGTTACTTCTAGACAACAGAATGTGTTAAAGCGACCATCCAAATAAAGTGAAACCGAAAAAACAAATAAACAGAAGAGGACATTAAAAGCAGCAGGCAACAACAAAAGACATAAAACAATCAGCGAAGAACAGCTAGATAGACTCGAGGGGGAAAAACATGAAGAAAACACCAAAAAAACAACAGCTTGGGCTGTCAATGTGTTTAACGAGTGGCTTAAGGCCAAAAATACGTCTGTGGACAAAGTAGAGAGAGACAGGGCAGATGCTTTAAATACCCAGCTGCAGGCTTTCTATGCCACTGTCCGAAACACATCAGGCGCAGAGTATTCAGTGTCAAGTTTTCTCTCCGCTATATATCCAAATACAACATCATTCGGCAGTCAGAATTCAAATCATCCAACGGCGTATTCAAGGCCGTCCTCAAAAAGTTTCGCAAGGCTGGGAAAGACTCCAGTTCTCATCATCCTCTCATTTTGACCGCTGAAATAGAGCGCATTTGTAACTCTACGTAGCTGTCACCAGACACAGCAGCCAGGCTTGTTCGCAAGGTCTGGTATGACATTCAGCTGAACCTGGCATGGAGGGGGCGTGAATGAAATCGAGAATTAAGAAAGCATTCATTCGTCATTAAAAAAGATGAAAATGATGATGAATATATTTGCTTGTCTTATAATGCAGAAACAAAAAAAACACAAAAAGCCCACCGATCCCAACAAAGACTGCTACCGAGGCTTCATGTTTGCCAATCCAGGGGACCCCCTTTGCCTGGTTAAAAGTTTCAGTAAGTACATCGTAATGTTGAAATTAACATTAACTAACATGAATAAATGCTGCAGACATATTGTTCATTCTTAGTTCATGTTAACTGAAGTAGTTTACTAATGTTAACTAAATAAACCTTATTGTGAAGTGTTAACGATTTTTCTTGTACATAGTTGTCCTCTGAGTTTATGAAAAGGTGTCAAGGAGATGTTCTTTAACTTTGCCTGTTTTGCAATAAATCATACTGCAACTTGCAACACTTGCTGAAATAGTTTGATATTCCACAACCCACAGCCCCACCTAGAAAATTATTCACCAGCCACCACTGCTAGTGACTATTATTAACTACTATTAACTAACACGGAACTCTGATTAAGCCCTGAAGGCATTTTTAGAGTTGTTTTGTCTGAGTGACACACACAAAAGTAAATACTCATAACTCCAAAACTATAGCATGGAGAGTCAAAAGGTAGGTATCGTTTGATAGAACTCGTTAAAAAAATAAAATTATATATATATATATATTATTTTTTTTGGTAACACTTTAGAATACTGTATCTTACTTACTGCATAACTAATAAGGAATTATTGAAGAATTAATAGGTAATTATTCATTAACTACTTCTTCACTACTGTTAACTACTAAGGAATTTGTGTTAACTAATCAGTATGTAATATATTTTTATGATTGTGTTAAGTAACAGTTAGTTAATCAATAAATAATGAATTCTGTCATAACTCTTGAAGAACTACTACTAATTATCTACTAATTAAGGTTCAAGAAAAATAACTAAGAAGTAACTACTAATGAACAGTCATACAAAACTAACCTCAGATTAGTTTTTATATTTTATAGTACTGTGTGTGTCTGTTTTCCTCAGCATAGAATGCCATTGAGTAAATTCATGTTTGAGGCAATGACTGAGGGAAACTGAAAATATAGGGAACTTATTAGTAATTCATAAATAATTATCAAATAATTCTGCAGGAATTAGGCTACTTATAACCTGAAACAGTATTCTAAAGTGAACATATAAGGAAATTAATTGGTAATTAACAAATAATTATTAGATAATTCTTCAGGAATTACTTGGAACCTGGAACAGTATTCTAAAGTGAGAATATAGGGAACTCATTAGTAATTAATAAATAATTATCAAATAATTATCCAGGAATTAGGCTACTTATAACCTGAAACAGTATTCTAAAGTGAACATATAAGGAAATTAATTGGTAATTAACAAATAATTATTAGATAATTCTTCAGGAATTACTTGAAACCTGGAACAGTATTCTAAAGTGAGAATATAGGGAACTCATTAGTAATTAATACAGAATTACCACATACTTCTGACTCAAATCAAACTTACTGTAAAAAAACACATTATTAACGGTATTATCTAAACCTTTGTAAAATAGATAAGTTATCATACATTATGATACATTTTGCTAATTAAATAAAAAGTTTGCTTATTTGCAGATCAATATATAGCCTAGTAAATGTCTGCACTTATATTTCTTATTAGTGCTGAAGAATGACTAAAACTGGCTAGAAAATAAAATAAAAAACATTGATCAGTGCTTTTTACTTTTCAAGTAATTACCTTATACTTTTACTAAGGTAATTTTGAAAATGAATAGGCCAATAGTTTATCATTTTACTGGAGTAATATTTTATTGGGTTATCTGTACTTTTACTCAAGTACTTGATTTGTGTACTTCATCCACCACTCCACTGCTAAAATAAAACGGTTTATTGTAGTAACCACTGTGTATGACTGTTCATAGTTACTTCTTAGTTATTTTTCTTGCACATTAATTAATAGATAATTAATAATAGTTCTTCAAGAGTTATGACATAATTCATTAGTTATTGATTAACTAACTGAAACTTAACACAATCATACAATTCTATTACATACTGATTAGTTAACACATCTTCCTTAGTAGTTAACAGTAGTGACTTAAGTGTTAATAAATAATTATCTATTAGTTCCTCAATAATTCCTTATTAGTTATGCAGTAAGTAAGATACAGTATTCTAAAGTGTTACCTTTTTTTTAAATATAAATAACATCAATCAGCAGCCTCATCAGCAAGCTCTATAAAACACTCACCACAGCCTCAGTTCATTGTCAAGCCTCCAACAGGAACAGACCATTATTGTCTCCTGAAGTCGCTGATGCATCGCGATTCCGCAAAGTAACGTATGTAACTGAACTCTGAATACTCACCTTGCACTCTTGTCTATTTGAATAAAACTGTGTTTGGATTCACTTACCTCTGTCTCCGTGCCTATATCCTGACAATATGTGAGCTGCATCTGGATAAAATTTTGTGGTGACTGGATAAAGGAATCAAAAGTTACAGCACCTGGAACCAAGATAATCTTTTTGTTCAGTCCTTGATGCCCCTTAAAGGGCATTTTTATGCCCACAATTTTTCACAAATTGTTCCTCCATGAGGAATATCTTGTGATCAACGCAATAGATTGTTTATTTTGGGCTCATTTTAATTTTAATAATATGCTGTTATATAATAATATGCTGTCAATGATCTGTGACTGTTTCATGAGCTATATGATGTTTTTGACACATTGCAGTACATAGTACAAAAAAGTATTTTATAGATTATGAAAAAAATTAAATAAATTATACTTATCAGCAAATAACTCAACACTGCTTAACTCAACACGGCTACATTCACTGTAAAGTTCAGACTCTAAGCTTTCAATTGACACCTAATTTGTGTTAATAAAGGCAGTATTTTTTTTTAAAATATGATAATATTTTCGCAGCTAGGTGGCGCCCGCGTGTCCGGTTTAGAGCGACTAGTCAGCACTCGTTCAGAGTTGATCGAAGTGCTTAGATGCTTTAACAAGCTGATATTCTAAGCTTTAAGATGATACATATTTTGTGTTATTCCACGTTTGAAAACAAGCATGGACGGTTCCGGGATCATTGGAAAACACATTGCATCCCGGAAAGATGAGAAACTTGTTTTTTAGGGAAACCACACATTCTGGCCAATACATATGCTACAAACAGTGATGACCCCTTTTTTTGCCACTTTAGAAGGCATTCTGAGTGATTTAGGTGACTATCCGGTCATATGGGCATGGGATATGAATGTGGTAGTAGATGCTGTTTTAGATCGCAGCCGTCCGGGCAGCACACGGACCCCTAGATCAGACTCTGTTAAAACAAGTGTGTACTTCTTTGGGCCTCATTGATGCTTGGAGGTTGCTTAATCCATCTGGCAGAGATTATACTTTCTTTTCATCACCACATAGCACATATTCACGTATTGATTGTTATTTTATTTCTAAAAACATTGTACCGTCCATGCTAAAATGTACAATTGGCAACATATTGATTTCAGACCATGCACCAGTATTTCTGGATATTATGCCATTGGACACTATTAAAAGATCTTACAGATGGAGGTTCAATTCCACTTTGTTACATCTCCCAGCATTTAAAGATTTACTCAAATACCAAATTAATTTTTATTTATCTACTAATCTTAATTCAGCTCCTTCAGTAAGGGTGGCATGGAAGGCACTTAAAGGATATGGTAGAGGGGTCATTATACAGTTCGCCTCAGCTAAAAGAAAGTTAGAGCGGTTGTCTGAACTGGAGGGGCGGATCAAAGAAGCAGAAAATAATTTAAAACAGAGAACGAACCATTGTAATCTTAGACTTTTAGTACAGCTATAGTATCAGTGTAACAATATCCTTACTCAGAAGGTTGAATTTGACTTGTTCAGAATAAGACAAAAATCCTTTGAATCTGGAGATAAAGCAGGGAAATGCTGGCTAGATATATTAAACATAGGGAATCCTCTGCCTCAATATGTGCTATTCAACCTCCTGGGAGATGCCTTGTAACTAAGGCCATGGATATTAATGCCCCATTTGGGGATTTCTATCTAAATTTGTACACTTCTAGAAAAAGTTCCTCTGAGGAAGATATAAAAAACTTTCTAAGTGGACTTAGCATCCCATCTCTCAGTGAGAATCAATGGGAACTCTTGGATTCTCCCATAACAGAGGATGACATTTCAGAAGTGATTAAGAATTTACCAACAGGGAAGGTCCTGGACCAGACGGGTATACAGCCAAATTTTTTAAATGTTACTCCTCAGAACTAACACCCTTATTAAAATATATTTATGCGGAGGCTTTCAACAGGCAAGTGCGACCCCCAACTTTGTTCCAGGCTTTGATCTCAGTAATTTTAAAGATGGGGAAGGACCCAACTCACTGTTCCAGCTACCGACCAATTTAATTGATTCCTCTAGACGTCAAAATACTCTCTATAATTCTTGCCAACAGTTTACAAAAAGTAATCTCGGCTGTAATACATCCTGATCAGGTCGGCTTTATACAAAATAGGCACTCTTCTGATAATATCAGACGCTTCATTAACGTTATGTAAGCCATAAGGAACGATAGCTCTCCTATTGCTGCGGTGTCACTTGACGCCGAGAAGGCCTTTGATTGTATTGAGTGGCCTTACTTGTTCACAATATTAGAAGCTTTTGGATTTGGCCCGATATTTATGTTCTATATTTGATGTCCTTAAGAATATATATTTGCGGTATAAGTACCAAAAACCATCTCAATATATATATATACAGCTCCTTTCTCAGGAGCTCTGCCAAGAACAGGTCGATTTTGGCCTGTCTACTTAATATTCATAAGCCTCTCTTCTGATTGGCCTGTTGTTTTCTGAGTGACCCACCATTGGTGTGGGTGGTGACTGAAGGCGGTGATTGAGTAGTTCTGACATCACATTTATACGGAAGTCACAACGGCTCGTGAAAAGGCACAGCTACTTTATGCAGGCTGTGTGCATTTGTCTGTGGATTGACTGTTTTGAAACTTATATGGCAGTTCCATAGCCCCTAGACCTCTCTTATCATGAAAAAAGCCAGGAAATTTCAGTTTTGACAATATGGGACCTTTAAATGGCCTGACAAGAGCATTCTTATATTTAGGCATTACTTTCCCCCATCAGTTTAAGGATATTGCTAAAGTCAATCTTGACCCCCTTTTGGAAAAAAAAAAGGCATCCCTTTTTCTTTCCCTCTGGGGCAAGGTGAATGCATTAAAAATGAACTCCATACCTAAAATTATGTTTTAAGCTCCCTGCCTGTCTCTGTCCATTCAAAATATATGATAAGATATGCAAACAGTTTTTGTGAAATGTGGCGAAGCCTCGGATGCGGCTAGAGAAACTGCAGCTACTAGTTGAGAGGGGAGGACTAGGTCTCCCCAAGCTATCTTTGTATCATTATGCATTTGGTTTGAGGCACCTGGGACAATGGATGTTACCTCCAGAGCGAGCTCCCCCATGGCTAGCCATGGAAAAATCTGTTTGTCCACATTTACCATTTGATTCCTTGTTGATAACAAAACTACCAGTGCGCAGTCATCATCCAATTATTCCCCATCTACAAACAGTCTGGAAGAAGACTTCTCATATTTTAGGGGTTGACCCTTTTTTAAGCCCTTCGTCTGCTATTTGGCCAATCCAAAAATGTTAATAGGTGGAACACCTGTGTTTTGGAAGGAATGGTTAGATAAAAATATCAATATTTTGAAAGATCTGTCTGAGGATGATGCATTTATATCTTTTGGGAGACTTAAACAAAAATTAATCTTGTCTAATGATCAATTCTGGAGATATCTACATGTAACCGTGGCGTGAGGTCACACTTGATCCCGACTACGCCACCGGGGTTGAACACCCACAGAAATAACTTAACAGCAACACAAGTTCAAATAGACAGTACTAAATGGAAGAACGAAGAGGTGACTTTCAAGCTCAAAACTTTTATTGAACAGGAGTCATGAAACTCTGAATCAACAATCAACTTTAATGGTGAATACTGTAAAAGAGGGATCACAATTTAATAAATATAGACATTAGGTCAGTTATTAAAATCACAACCCACCAGTCTTAAGACAGGAGTAACCAAGCCTGTGGGAAGAAGAGAAAGAGTCACTGGGCCACGGACCCGCAGCCCTAAGAGCACACACCACACGTGCACGGTTCTCAAGATCATTAAAGGAGAACTCCGGTCAATTTTAACATTGAGCTCATTTTTTTGTAAATTTGGAGTGCTGTCAATACAGAGAACAACGACAAAAATCGGTGTTGCCTACACCGTGTTATCCTCTTTTTAAAATTTGCACACTATTGACTTCAATGGGGCATATTTTAAACCTGCTTTTACCCTCTTAACATCCTTGATGTGTCATTACAAGTGCCCAGCCAATGTGAGTGATTCCTTCAGAGTGAACGCGTGTGAATCTGACTGCAGTAGATGTGAAAGATATGAATAAAAATGAAGTTAATTCGGCCAGCGCTCATACCTGTATTTACACCCTGTTTTCGGTTGAAGTCCAAAGTAGTCGATTGTCGAGTTCACGCGCATATGTTTAGTTACCTATGATCACGCGCGTGAACTCGACAATCGACTACTTTGGACTTCAACCGAAAACAGGGTGTAAATACAGGTATGAGCGCTGGCCGAATTAACTTAATTTTTATTCATATCTTTCACATCTACTGCAGTCAGATTCACACGCGTTCACTCTGAAGGAATCACTCACATTGGCTGGGCACTTGTAATGACACATCAAGGATGTTAAGAGGCTAAAAGCAGGTTTAAAATATGCCCCATTGAAGTCAATAGTGTGCAAATTTTAAAAAGAGGATAACACGGTGTAGGCAACACCGATTTTTGTCGTTGTTCTCTGTACTGACAGCACTCCAAATGTACAAACAAATGAGCTCAATGTTAAAATTGACCGGAGTTCTCCTTTAACCAACCACTTCTAAAGAAAAGTGTAGTGAATAATACAAACCACTCTACACGCCCAAATCAATACCCATGCAGTGCAGGAAATCTCACGCCACATGCAGTGAAGAGAGGAAAGGCCCAGATGACCCCAGAGGAAAGTACTCCCACACAGGCTGGCTCCTAAAACACAGGAGATATGAATTAAAACTCCCCTTTCACATCACATAAACCTCAGCGGTTGGTCTAAACCAAACTCAAATAGTAACATCAATTACAGACATAAACAAGAAATCAATTCAAAACAGAAAAATCAGTATAACCATAAACTTAAGATTTGCATAACAAAAATAAATCATAAGCAAAACAGCAGGTCCTAGACGTCAGAGGTCCACATAGGGGAGCGTGCCTATGTTCCCACAGCCCCATGTTCCCACAAATGGCCTACCCCTGACCCCACCCCTGACCCCACCCCTAAACCCACCCCTAACCCCACCCCTGACCCCACCCCTAAACCTACCTGTAACTGGGGTTTAGACAAATCATAAAAAAAAATTCTTAGAAATGTGGGAACATAGGGCTGTGGGAACATAGGGCTGACCCCCCACAGAGAACTCCACAAAGAAAGATCTGCCAAATAAAAAAAACAAAACATAAATACCAAACAACCCATACTCAAATCTGAAATACAAACCCAAATAAACTACTTATGACGCAAATCCCATACAGCGTCATAAACATTCAAAATACACAATTGTTAGATAACCAAATAATTATACATAAACATTTATCAGTGAAATCATCCTAAAATCATCCACACACACACACACACACCTCTGCCGTAATCCAAGAGTGGAATAGACTGGGTGACAAAGGTTGTTGCTATAGGCTAAACACGGCCTTGTGACACTAGCCACATTAATCACCCACGCGCTCACACTCGTGTATCAAGGATTTCCTCCCTGCGTTCAACACAGAATCAACAATATAAATAAACTAAACATCTTTATACATTACAGCAAATCCCAAACTCACACCTCGCTATGGCGCTTCGGGGTCACAACACCGGAAGGAGACGGAAGAGAAAATGTCAGGAAGTTATGCCGGCCTACTAACCTTTGCGCTATTTATAGAGCAAACTAAAAACACGCCCCACCCCGTACACAATCCTTATTCACTCGGTCACATACAGATGAGACATTTGCTCAAAATGTTTTCCTCCCCCTCATATGTTCCCAGGGGTAAAAACTTTCTCAAGATGATCCGGAATATTATGGGTACTGGTCACGAGGCATCTACATATTATTCCTTTCTTATTAGTCAGATGGGCCAAAATATTAGTTCTGCGGTTTAGATAATTTGGGAAAAAGATTTGGGATGCTCATTTGATGATGAGGAATGGGGGAGGTTCACTGGTAATGTAAAATTGATGTCTAAATCTAATTGGAACACGTCTCATACAATTTAAAATTTTACACAGATTATACTGGACACCCAGGAGGCTGTTTAGAGCAGATTTAAAGGGTAATCCTGAATGCTGGCGATGCCAGAGAGGGGAAGGCAACCTATTTCATGTCTTATGGCAATGCTCAGAAGTCCAGTTTCTGGAGAGAGTTACACGACTATATTTCAAAGATATCACAGACCCAGTATGATTTTTGTCCTAGTTTATACATTCTTAGTTCTGCCTTTAATTCATGTTAAAAAAAATGAATCATAGTGGATAGAGAGTTACATCATGCTGGGTAGACATGTGATTGTAAAAAACTGGAAATCTTCCGGCCTCCGATTTTTGAGTGGCTTTCGGATTTAGGGCAGGTCGCAGCCCTTGAAAAACTCTCCTACAGTTTGCATGGGAGGATTGATGTTTTTTTTTTTTATATAAATGGGGGAAAATTTGGCATTTCTGTAACCCACAGTAGTAGTAACGTGGTGAGACGAAAATAAAAATAATGGTCATGGTGAATATGATTTAAGTTATAGCGGGAACTTATGGTGCTGGCAACACTGGTCAACTTTTTTTTTTTTTTTATGTATTTTCTTTTATATATATATATATATATATATATATTTCATATGCCAAGTACATTATTGTTTATATAATTTCTTGTTTGCAAATGAGAAAATCAATAAAGTACAAATCATAAAAATATATATACATATATATTTAATAATCACTTGAATTTCTAAGTGAATCTGAACTGTATTTCAGAAAATCATCAGATCATTCAGCGAACTTATAATGAAAAGTCTATTCCGCATGGTCTGTTTATGTAATAGGATACAATTAGGGTGACCATCCGTCCCGTTTTGGGTTGTACCGCACAACATTTTAATCCCTTGTCCTGCCCGTCGAAAATGTCCCGCATTTTCATCAGTCTGTAGGTTTTTAATTATCATATTAAGAAAACGTGCATTCTCTTGCAAAATGTGGAGCGGTGATTCGTTCCATGTGTTCTCGGTCAGAAAACAAAAAGATAATTTGGTAAATTTAAATTTAACAGAATTTATCAACTTGTTGCCTGCTGTGGTTGTTTTAATTCACATCCTTTCTAAAAATATGAACATTTTGGTTTAATATATTCTTAATATATAAGACTGTCAATGATCTAATTTCATGTTTTATATTTTATTTGTTCATTGTTTATTTTGTTGGATTTTAGTTGGAGTTGGTCAGAACTGTTGGTCAAAAAAAAAAAAAAATATGTATGCATGTATGGATGATGCCTGCTGCCTTTGGGCTCAGTGATGTTGAATTTAAATGACATGTAAAATAAAGACATGTTATGTTACATAGTGATGTAATGGTGTTTTCTGGAAGGAACTAAAGAACAAAGAATTTATATCAGCTGAAAGGCGGAATACAAATGTTTTTATTAAGTTAGATAAACATTATATAACAGTTTCAGGTTATGTTTTGGTGTTGGTAACATGTCCCACATTGTCCCACACAAACTTATAATCATCCCACATTTGGTTTGGTTGATGGTGGTCACCCTAGTTGCATGTCTTCTCTGATCAAGTCCAAAAACCAGTCCTCTCTGTCTTGCTGCCTTCGTGCTGCTGGTGCTGGTGGTGCTCCTGGTGGTGCTCCTGCTGCTGCTGGTGGTGCTGCTGCCCCTTGCTCTTCCTCACGTGGGCACCCATTGCTGAACTCGGCCCTGGTGTTTCCTCAGGGATTGAGGCAATGAGGATGGGGGGTTGGTGCAATGCCTCTGTCCCAACACCTCATCCATGAGGACAAACCAGGTCCAAGTTTCAGCAGTGGGTTTCCCACTCACACCCTCACCTGTCCAAGTCCAAGGACACTTGCAATCCTAAAGGCAGAGCAAATGAACCATGGCTTGTTAACAACAACACAATACATTTCAGCAAAGATGTGTGTATTAACTTTCTTTGTATTTATTTATTTTGGAAGTTGTTGCATCATTATCATTATTATTATTATTATTATTATTATCATTATTATCATTATTATCATTATCATTATTATCATTATTATCATTATTATCATTATTATTTTTATTATTATTATTATTATTATTATTATTAGCAGCATGGGAGTTACCTTCCCCAGCAGACCCATTTTCTCCAGAATTGCTCTAAAAAAGCAGAAAAGGGTACTTATGAAAAATATTAACACAATGGTGCAATCTTAACATTAATGCATTGTTAACACTGCAAAGTATGACACATCAGGACATGCATACAAAATACTTCAGAAAACATATTTCTGGATACTCAAATTTGGTTAAAACCTTTGTAGACATAGCTTGCATGACAACACTACAAAAACACATAAAAGTGAAACCCCATTGCCTTATCTACTACTTTTCTTATTGTTAATAATATTAGCACAAGTTTTGCCTCAAACCACCTGACAAATGAAGCCATGCAATGGTGACGAAGGAGTTAAGATGAAATTTATAAGAAAGAAAAACTTGTTGCTTTTAACTCTGGTTTCGCTAGCTATTTGAGTAAATGAAAACAATACTTACATTTAAATGTGAATTTGCTGTCCACCACCGAACTCTAGTCTCAGCCTCCTTTTAAAAAAAAAAAAAAAATGCTGTCATCACTGGCGCGCAATGACTTATAGGGTAGGATAGGCCACTAAGAATTCCTTTTATGTATCCTTCCTTTGTCAGGTCCAGGATTTGAACCCAGAGTGTGTTGCTGGAAACCCAAGGTTCTAACCACTGTTCTATGGGGCAGTGTGGACCCAAGTGGCAGATAATCACAAGAGGCAGGTTAGAAGGAAAAACGTTCTTTATTAGTTTTCTTCCAGAGCAAACACAAAGGATCCAGCATAAGTGCTGGGTTGAGCAAGGTACAAAATCCACACTGGATGATACAGGCAAAAGTGTCCAAAAACATAAAACAATGTTTACCCGAGAAACTGGTCAAAAAGGTCTGAGCAAAAGTCTTTCAGGGTAGACCAAACAAGAAACACAAAAGCATAGGCTAGGCAAGAGACCTTCAAGACTGAGCTAAGATACAAGCAAATGCAAGTCTTTAAAAAAATACACCGGTTAACTCTAACTAGCTAGGCACAGGTGATTTCATTGAACCAATAATGAGCATAGAATTAGGAGGAAGATGTGGAAGGCCTTGTGCTCTCAGTCTCCCTCTGCTGGACAGGCTGTGGTTTGACATCCTTTCACGGGGGAAAAGAAGGGTGCATTTGGTGTCGCTTTTGAATCAGGGTAGCCTTCGTCGCGCCGCGATGACGCAACCGCCCTTCGAAAACGGCCTTCGAAGGATACAGAATTGAATTGGGAGGGGGCTCAAGATGGCGGAGAGAGGAGACGCATTGTGAATAGTTCAGAGTAGCAAAGCCTTGAAAATCAACAGAATGAACTTTTAACTCAACAAAACCCTGAAATATCAGATGTAAAACCGTAGGGAACTTATAATAATTCAGAAACGTGTGAGTGACCCTGAGCACCTCCTGGAGTACGATATTGCAGACCATAACATGGCTAGCACAAAAGCTAATGCTAAATTGAAGGCTCTCCAAGAACACGACTATGGTGGTCCAGAAAGGATGGAAACTAACACCAGAGGAACCAAAAACACCTTAGCATCTCCTTCCAAACCACCAGCACCACAGAAAAAGTCAAAACCAGACGATGTCGTGACTGCTGGAGCCCATGCTGAAGACGCCTCTAATGCTGCGATCCTGGCTGCTATCGGCACTCTTCAAAACATGATGCAGGACTTCAAAGCAGAGCTTAAGCAGAACACGCTGACCATAGCCAACATCGCGAAAGCGGTAGAGTTTAACTCTGCCGAAATCAAAGAATGTAAAGAACAGTGCCAAAGACTGCACGTCGAGGTGAAACAACTCAAAGAGGAGAACACAGATCTGGGGAAAACAGCAGCAGAAGTGGAAAAAAGAACTGCAGAGTTGGAGCTGTGGTAGATTTTTCCCTAAACCTATCTGGGTCTCGTCTACAAATCGACGTCCCCTTACGTCTACTGTCGACGTTTAGTCTATCTGGGTCTCGTCTACAAATCAACGTCCCCACTCAATAAGTCACCTAGTCTAACTTGTTTTCCCTTACTAACTAGTTTTCTTGCTGCGCAGCATAAAATGACAGACAAACTCTAGCAATTGTCTTTTAAATGCTTTAATCACGGCTGGGAGAGTTTCTCGAGCAGTTCTCAGAGAAATCTCACCCACATAGAAAAATACATCAGGTTATATAGGATAAAGACATGACGCACAGAAACCAAATCACCTGCCTAACTCATGACTTTAATATTGTCATCTTCTATTAATATAAGGAAGCAAGCCCCCCTCCTTTTCACCCTCTGTTAGTGGCATATGCAAAAACACAGAAAAAACACAAGTAAAGGTTAAGAGTTCTGTTGATTACTCAATATGTAATGGGACAGGATAGACAGTATATTCTTGATTCTGTTATAGTCAGCATTAGACAAATTTTTCCATAACTCAAATAGACAAGAACAGAACGTTCTAGTACAATGTGTTTCCAAGTGTTAGAATGTTAGACCTAGAAAGAGGAAGTAAAGTTTATGTGTTATTTATTAATTAATTTATTAATTTATTTGCTTTTGGTGTTCTGTGGAGTGGGTAAAACTGTTTTTAATGGCAGGCTAGCAGATACCGTTGACTCGCGCTAGCCTAGCACGGGTGAACTATGCAACTGGAAGGACTGAATGAAAAATGTTGAAAACTTTCTCCACTGATAAATAACACCCAGGCTAACTTGGAAATGAGGTCTGATGTCCAAAATCCTGAACCACCCCTTTAAACTGTATATGAAATCCTTAAAAACTCTGAAAGGTCCTAAAGCACAAAAAATATATGATACCCTAAAACACTTCCCAACTGAGGTTAATAGCTGAACAATGACTGAATTCTCCCCTTATGTTATGTTATAATTTCTTACTGTTTTTCTATTTAAATTTGTTTATTTTAATGGTTCTTTTTCCTATTATAAATCATCCTTATTTTTGTTACTAAGACTACATATATATTTCCTGTTTGTATTAAGAGCTGCTCCCTCTGGCTATATCTTCTCTGTATCCTATTCTGAAGAAAAGGATTTTATGCAGCCATGTTTGCTTGTAAATCTTGATATTTTCAATAAAAAAATAAAAATAAAAAAAGAATTGAATTGGGACAGCCTTCATCACTCTGTGGTGACGCAATCGGCCTTCAAATGCGGCCTTCTGAGGATGCAGCCTTCAGATTGGGACACAGCTAAGATGTGTCTTGTTTTTGTTTCATTATTGCTGACAGGATCCTTTTTTTTCAATGTTTCTGAACAGATGGGATGCATTTCCCTTTTCTGACAGTAGATGGCAGGGTTGCTCAAGCTCTCACGCCACACAGTTAAAGGTGAACTAAGTAACTTTTTTACCTTAACTGAACAGCTTCGGAGTCATTGGAATGTTATATTACTTATTTCGGGTTGAATGGTGGTCGTTTCGCACCCCCCTGGTGCCCGTGAGCGGAAAATCCGCACTTGCAAGTTTGAGCCGCCGGCCGCCGCGTCAGGATTTATCGCGTGGTATCAGGTCTCGCGATGTAAACAATTGCTTTACGGCCAAAAGAAATCTGCTAAAATGCTGTCATTATTGCGCTCCCTCACGTTGTTCGAACCCGAATGAAGAAGACGTTTTAAAGAATGTCCCATCTGCTTTGATGTCGTTGATCTACTAGCCTCTGGTGTCTGAGAATCGCCAAGAGTTTTTACAACAGTGTTGTCAAATATCTATTCTGAAGCTGTGGGGGGAGCTCTAGAGAGAAACCTGCGAGCAAAAAGCGAGAATACAGCGAAGAAATCCTGAAACTACTGAGCCCTGCTTTAATAAACGCGACTATAGGCTGACAGACAAGACATAGTAGGATACTTTCGATATGAAACAAAGTCTCAGCCTTCAAATTTTGTATGTTTTATTACGAAAAAAATGCATATTGTGCATGCAATTGTGTACAAATAAACCTTTAATAATAATGTACCAGCTGACAGAGTTCACTGTGCAGTTTACCACATAAGATTTTTCTCCATGAGAAACATTTACATATTTATGTATATCCAAATGAATAGATATTGAATCGAAATCGATTCGCAAACTCAATGCTCACTCCAAGCTGAACTGGAAGATGGTGATGCAAGTTTTCCTACCGGCTTAAAAAAAAAAAAAAAAAAACATAAAAAAATGGCAGAAATAGGAAGAGTAGTATGCTAGTATGATGTTCTGAAGTCAGCAACTGATAACATCCATGTCCCCCCCACCCACACACACACACACACACACACACACACACAATGACGGTCTATCTTTGTTTTATAGTATTCAATTCTTTTATAATGTTTTTTTATGCTACAGACTCTCACTTGATTCTTTATTCAGTTCTTTGTTTCCAGAATATGCTTGAAAGCAGACATAAAATAAAGATAAAACTATACATGTCAAGTCATCTTCATTTATATAGCGCTTTTAGCAATGTAGATTATTCCAAAGCGGCTTTACAGTGATAAAAATCCAGTCTATACATCCAGTCTGTCTTCAGAAACTCCACCCTCTTACAAAACCTAAAAGGAAGTGAGTCATTATTTCTGCCTTTCAGTTTTTCTGAAAGCTAAAACAAGTCAGTGTTGTGAAGAACAGAGGAGGACACTTTATTTCATAGCATTTTTGTTTATTTCTGAATGAAACCAGATTTTGATCGTTATTTACTCTTTAAACCAAAGTTCAGAAAGTGAAAGTAAATTGTAGATCATTGGATCTTTTACAAGAAGAGGAAATGGATTCAAAATCTGTGGAAGAGCTTTCTTGTCCTGTTTGCTGGGAAATCTTCAAGACTCCTGTTATTCTGTCCTGTAGTCACAGTTTTTGTAAAGAGTGTCTACAACAGTTCTGGAAAACTAAGAAAACTCAGGAGTGTCCTCTCTGCAGGAGAAGATCATCAAAAGCTGAACTTTTAGTTAATCTCATGTTAAAAAACTTGTGTGATTCATTGATAAAGAAGGGAAATGAGAAACGTTCATCAGGATCTGAGGAGATCTGCAGTTTACACAGTGAGAAACTCAAACTCTTCTGTCGGGAGGACAAACAGCCTGTGTGTTTAGTGTGCAGAGACTCAGAGAAACACACCAATCACACATTCAGACCCATCAGTGAAGTGCTTTCATCTTACAAGGTAAGACAAATATCTCTAATTTCATATGCTGAATACAGTGCTAAACATAGAGTATTATTTGTGTTTACAATAGACCAGTATTTATTTTTACTCAGACTAAATCTCTGACTTTCTACTGATATAAAATTGACCTTTTATATTTATTTAGGGCCTAAATTTATTCACCATAAATTTGTTTCCTCGCCACAGCCAAACCGTTTGAGATATCAAAAATCCGTCCGCAATTTAGCATCCTCAATGTCTTGACTTCATGCTGACCGAGTTTGGTGAGGATTGGATAAATTCCCTAGGAGAAGGACATCAAATTCCACAGCATGCGTTTCCAAACAACCCATAATAGCCGACTTCCTGTTGGGCTGGCGGAAAACTTAGAGCACGAAAGTTATTACTCGAATCCCTCACTATAGCAAAACCGTTTGAGATGTTTAATATCCGTTCACAATTTAGCATCTTTAATGTATTTTCATCATGTTGAAAAAGTTTGGTGTGAATAAAATAAACAGTTAGGAGGAGTAGCTAAAAACTCTGAGTCTGTAATATCCAAAAAATCCACATTCAAACCAAAATATCTGACTTCCTGTTGCTAATGACTTTAAATTAGAATTTGAAGGCCCAAACTTTGACCTTCTGATGTTCAAATCTTCTTGAATGTAACAGCATTGGCACGAAACATAGAAAATAGAAATGTCATGGGTTATTAATATTTTTTCATTAATATGTGATTAATTACAAGACACACCAAAAAGTGACTGATACTAACATACTTTCTCTTTCTGTATTTGTATTTGCACAACCACAAATTTACAACTACATGGATATAATAATTAAGAATTGGCCATTGAAAAAAAAAAAAGCACAGCTGCATAAATTTCACAGATTTTCATCTTAACCTGTAGGAGGAATTTAATACAGCACTGACATCCTTACAAAACAAGCTCAAACATGGAGAAGAAATGAAGAAAAAGTGTGATAAAACTATTAAACACATCAAGGTGAGGATATAAAGAGTTAAATACTCAACATTCACACACAGAGTTTATTATTGACATTAGTGGAGTGTGTGTTCATACAGCGCTGACTGAAGTGAATGTGATTCGATTTCAGTCTCAAGCTGAGCACACAGAGCGTCAGATTAAAGAAGAGTTTGAGAAGCTTCATCAGTTTCTCAGAGACGAAGAAGAAGCTACAATCACTGCACTGAGAGAGGAAGAGGAGCAGAAGAAGCAGAGGATGAAGGAGAAGCTAGAGGAGATGAACACACACATCTCAGCTCTTTCACACACAATCAGATACATGGAGGAGATGATGAAAGACAATGACGTCTCGTTTCTAAAGGTGACAAATAAATCTGGCTTCATTCTTTGTGCAAAAAACAACTTGTATAGAGAGACTCATTGACACGGAGAGTGTTTGATAAGATATTAAAATGTTTTCAAACTCTATATTTTCCAGAACTATAAAGTCACGATGGAAAGGTGAGTGAGCTGCTCGTATCTCTTCTCTCAGTGGATCTGAACTCAAATTCACTGCAGTTCTGACTCCTGAATGTTCCTCAGAGTCCAGATCTCACAGCCGGATCCACGGATGAGTTCTGGAGCTTTGATTCATGTGTCGCGTTATCTGGGTAACCTGCCGTTCAGAGTCTGGAAGAAGATGCTGGAAACTGTCCAACACAGTGAGTCTCAGCAGATTTGACACCAGTGCAGAAGATAGTTCACATATAAAGTCAAGTCATCTTCATTTATATAGCTCTTTTAACAATGTAGATTGTTTCAAAGCAGCTTTACAGAGACAAACGTATAATTTATGTTAACAGTGATTGTTTTGGCTTTATAGCGGTTCTTTAATAAAGTTATTTTCCAGCTAAAGTTAGTTTTGATTGATTCGCTTCCGTCGCAACGATCATTTGTTATTAAATTAGGGGCCGCTAAGATGACACCATTCTCTCTACACAGACTTTAAACGCGAACCTGTGATAAACGCTGATTGCGTTCACATGCATATTAAGAATTGGTTCTACATTAATGTGTGTTTGAATATACAGTATGTGCGCAGGTTTGTGATTCCCTACAAACCAAGCCTAAACAAAGTACTGGGCTTTCCTTATAAATTTTGATACAGAATTTTTTTTTATTTTATCACTTCGGGGTAGGTACGCAAAACGAATTTCCCGAAAACGGAAACATGGTAAAGAGTGGTAAAGGGATCCTCCATAGGGAGAGACTAGTTGGCGCTTCAGCACTGCGTTGTCATCGGGTCCAGGCGAAGATTCTGATCTGGATACGGCCTGGATCTGGCAGGCTGCGGGAAAACCTCGGATAAACAAAGACACTAAAATTAGCAAAGATGCCATTCTTCTTATGATGTAAATAGTATATCAGGATTTATAGAAAGTGTTCCCGGTTCCGGCTGACCTAATCTATGCAGCCTAACATTGAATTATAGAAGTCTATAATGTATTATGTGAATGTTAGGTCAAAGAGATGTGTCTTTAATCTTGCTTTGAACTGACTTAGTGTTTCTGCTTCCCGGACAATGGTAGGAAGACTGTTCCAAAGTTTTGGTGCTAAATAGGAAAAGGATCTGCCGCCAGCAGTTGATTTTGATATTCTAGGTATTATCAACTGGCCGGAATTTTGAGATCGCAATAGACGTTAAGGACTATAATGCGTTAAGAGCTTGCTCAAGTACTGTGGAGCTAAACAATTTAGTGCTTTGTAAGTAATCAGCAATATTTTAAAATTCATACAATGTTTAATAGGGAGCCAATGCAGTGTGGACAGAACGGGGCTAATATGGTCATACTTCTTGGTTCTGGTAAGAACTCGAGCTGCTGCGTTTTGAACTAGCTGTAGTTTGTTTATTAAGCGTGCAGGGCAACCACCCTGTAGAGCATTACAATAATCTAGCCTTGAGGTCATGAACGCATGAACTAATTGTTCTGCATTTGCCAATGAGAGCATATGGCGTAATTTAGATATATTTTTAAGATGGAAAAATGCGGTTTTACAGATACTAGACACGTGACTTTCATATGAAAGGTTGGTATCAAAGAGCACACTTAGGTTCCTAACCGACGACGAAGACTTGACAGAGCAGCCATCAAGTGTTAGACAGTATTCTAGGTTATTACGTGAGGAAGTTTTTTGTCCAATAATTAGAATCTCGTTTTTTTCAGAATTAAGAAGTAGGAAATTACGAGTCATCCAATTTTTTATATCAGCTATGCATTCTGTTAGTTTTATGAATTGGTAAGTTTCGTTCGGTTTTGAAGAAATATACAGCTGAGTATCGTCAGCATAACAGTGAAAGCTACCATATTTTCCGGACTATAAGTCGCACTTTTATTCATAGTTTGGCTGGTCCTGCGACTTATAGTCAGGTGCGACTTATATAATCAAAATTAATTCAGACTGAGATGAACCAAGAGAAAACATTACTGTCTACAGCCGCGAGAGGGTGCTCTAGTTGGCGGAGTTGTTCAGAAGCAACACCAAGGATGAAGAAAATTCAATGGATTCAGTGATGTGGAATGAGATTGCGGTGGGTTGGTGAACTTGTTTACTGGTGACTTGCTTGTTGGACTCACTGGCTTATGTTAATTTAGCCTATTCAGCCTCCCATGTATATGTTCTTTATGCTATTGTGTAGCTGAATAACTGTTAATGTGTTGCGTTAACATACCGGACACCTACTCAGCCTGTTGTTCTGTGTGCTACTGTGTAGTTGAATAACTTGCCTTTCCAGATTAAATGACTGTTCTTGGTCTTGAATTTTGTGAAATCAATTTCTAAACAAATGCAACTTATAGTCCAGTGCGACTTATATATGTTTTTTTCCTATTCATGACGCATTTTTTGACTGATGTGACTTATATTCCGGAGCGACTTATATTCCGGAAAATACGGTAATTCCATGTTTCCTAATGATATCTCCTAATGGTAGCATGTACAGAGTGAACAGCAGCGGTCCTAGTACTGAGCCTTGTGGTACGCCATACTGAACTTGTGATCGATAAGACATCTCTTCGTTTACTGCTACAAACTGATAATGGTCAAATAAGTATGATTTAAACCATGCTAGTGCAATTCCACTAATGCCAACATGGTTTTCTAGTCTATTTAAAAGAATGTTGTGGTCAATAGTATCAAATGCAGCACTAAGATCGAGTAACACTAATAGAAAGATACAACCACGATCGGATGATAAGAGCAAATCATTTGTGACTCTAATGAGAGCTGTCTCGGTACTATGGTACGGTCTAAATCCGGACTGGAAATCCTTGCAAATATCATTTCTTTCTAAAAAGGAACATAGTTGTGAAGATACTGCCTTTTCTACTATCTTTGACAGAAAAGGTAGATTCGAGATCGGCCTGTAATTGACTAATTCTGTAGGATCAAGTTGCGTTCTTTTAACAAGCGGTTTAATCATAGCCAGCTTAAAGATTTTCGGTACATATCCTAGTGACAAAGATGAATTAATGATATTAAGAAGAGGATCTAGGACCTCTGGAAGCATCTCTTTTAGTAGCTTAGTCGGTATAGGGTCTAACACACATGTTGTAGATTTAGATGATTTAACGAGTTTAGTAAATTCTTCCTCTCCTATAGCAACGAATGAATCAAATTTTTCTTCAAGGAGACTACAATGCACTGCCTGACGCGATACTGTAGTAGACGGTTGCATAGTTATAATTTTGTCCCTGATATTATCAATCTTGTTAGTAAAGAAGTTCATAAAGTCATTACTGCTGTGTTGCTTGGAAATTTCGGTGCTTGAAGCTTTCTTTTTCGTTAGTTTAGCCACCGTTTCAAATAAATACCTAGGATTATGTTTATTTTCTTCTAATAGGGTTGAAAAATAAGCAGATCTAGCAGCTTTTAAAGCCTCTCTGTAAGCAATAGAGCTCTCCTTCCATGAAATGCGAAATACCTCTAGTTTTGTTTTCTTCCAGTTGCGTTCCATTTTTCTGGCTGCTCTCTTAAGGGCCCGAGTGTGCTCGTTGTACCACGGCGTTGGACTATTTTCTTTAATCTTCTTTAAGCGCAACGGAGCAACTGTGTCTAAAGTGCTGGAAAAGAGAGAGTTAAATGTTGCAATATCAAGTTCTTCTAAGCTATCTGGGATGCTGAGATGATGAAACTGATTAGGAAGATTATTGATAAAGCAATCTTTAGTGGCAGAAGTGATAGGTCTAACATATTTATAACATGGAGTCGGCTTTGCAGCCTTGGCTAAGTGTAATTTACACAAGACTGAGATGTCATCGCTCTGCTGCAGAATTTCAACGGTATCAACATCTATTCCGTGTGATAATATTAGATCATTACAGTATGATTACGACGATGAGTAGGTCCTGACACGTGCCGTCTAACTCCAATTGAGTTTACAATGTCTTTAAATGCCAAACCCAATGCATCTTTTTCATTATCTATGTGTATATTTGTTTGCCCCAAAAACTTTTCCAATTGTCTATGAATTCTATATTATTTTGCGGACACCACTGAGACGATTCAGTGAACACAATCTACTAACTATCTCATCACTCCTGCGAACAGGAAGGGGCCCAGAGCAAATTACAGTGCTTGACATCGTACTTGCGAGTTCACACACCTCTTTAATATTAATTTTGGTGATCTCCGACTGGCGGAGTCGAACATCATTAGTGCTGACGTGAATAATGATCTTAGAGAATTTACGATTAGCATTAGCCAGCACTTTTAAATTTGCTTTGATGTCAGGCGCTCTGGCTCCCGGCAAACATGTGACTATGGTGGCTGGTGTCTCTATTTTCACGTTCCGTGTGATCGAATCACCAATTACTAGGGCACAATCAACAGAATTCTCAGTGTGTGTTTCACTGAGTGGGGCAAATCGATTTGTTATGGTAATCGGAACGTAAGAGTGTTTTTTTGATCCGCAACTAGAGCGATCCCTCACTGTCACCCAGTTGCCCGGCTGCGCAGGCTCTACTTCAGCCAGAACCGAGTCATGTAAAGAGTTCACTATGCTAGGCGCATCCAAAGCAGTATCTAAAGGTCTAGCACTCTTACTATCCTCAATTAAAGTTTGGATGCGTGTCTCTAGTTCTGAAATCTTCTCCGTCAGCCTAACTGACTCCTTGCATTTATCACATATAAATCCTATATTGCCGACAGAGAAGGCTATGCTAAACATGTGACATGAAGTGCAGGTGACAATAACAGGACAAGACATTACGTTTGTTGACTAATTCTTACTCACCTGAGCTTTTTATGAACTCAAAGGTGCGAGAGAAAAATAAATTAAAAATAGCTGAGCGCACGGGTGGCGCGTTAACAGGCTAGTGAATTACTAGCGTGTTGTGCTAGTAGTAACGGAAGCTAGCGATGTCAGGTTAATCTGAGATGTTGGGTAAACTGTATTTAGTAGTAGTATAAACAACTAGAAATACGAGGCTAAGACGGAGCTTACAGCACAATAAACACACACAATATCAACGTTTGATAGAAATATATGTAATAATCACTTGAATTTCTAAGTGAATCTGAAATGTATTTCAGAAAATCATCAGATCATACAGCGAACTCATAATAAAAAGTCTATTCCTCATGGTCTATATTTATGTATTACGATACAATAGTGTATATTGATGATATTAAAAATGAAGCCTCAATCAATTATGACAGTAACTGAGAGACCATTGTTAAGATAATGTCATTTATGATCTCTTTCAACAAAGTCTTTATTTGTGTTTTACATTTATATTTCTAATACATCATTTTCATCCTCTAATCTGATATTATTCTCTTTGCAGCTCCATTGACTCTGGATCCAAACACAGCAAATCCTCATCTCACACTCTCTGCTGATCTGACCAGTGTGTCGTACAGACGTGTAGGTAAAACACATCCTGATAATCCAGAGAGGATTGATGAGTATGCATGTGTCCTGGGATCTGAGGGCTTTAACTCAGGAACACACTGCTGGGATGTGGAGGTTGGAGACAATACACTCTGGATTATTGGAATAACCACAGCATCAAACCAAAGGAAGGGAGATTTCTTTGACTCTAATGTCTGGCGTGTGCGATACATGAACAGCAAATACACCTCACAATCCCCAGAGCAACCCGTCACTGTCTTTACTGTTAAACAGAAGCTTCAGCGTGTGAGAGTTCAGCTGGACTATGACAGAGGAACAGTGTCATTCTCTGATCCTGTACACAACACACATTTACTCACATTCACATCCACCTTCAACGACACAGTCTTTCCATTCTTATTTAATCGCTGCACAACTCCTCTGAGGATCTTACCAGTTAAACTGTTTATTAAAGCAGAAAATCACAGTTAAATCTGATTATGCTTATGAAAGCTTTAGCATTAAGTTCTGCCAGGAAGACTTAATTGTTACGTCACTCTACCTTTTTATCTATCCAATCACATTCCAACACTTGTGGTATAAAAGATCGGTACTTACTCATGTTTGAGTTCGCAGATGCTGACGCTTCAATTCACCACCATCCTCCCCACCTCCTCCAAATTGAATCCTTCCCTCCATCCTCCTCACCACCACCACCAGGATGGTCCCTTCCATACCTCACAGGGGGTCGGCTGCGCCCCTGCCTTGATCTTCAGGCAGGATATGCAGAGTCCGGACCCTCAGATTGCGAGCTACGGATGGGGCCTACGCCAAAGAACTTTATTGCTTGCTGGGTTGCTAATAAATGGATAATTGTCACAGTATTTATTCTCCCGAGTCTTTCTGGTAGAACTAGATTAATTCAGTTTTGCAAATTATGCTTCAATAGCAACACTGTAATAAAAGGGTCTCACTAATCAATCACATATGTAAAATTGTACTTTAGAAAAAAATGTCCTGTGTTAATGCCAACTTCATCCATTTTGGCACAAGTGTTTATTTTTATTGGAATTTTCTTATTTTACTCTCATCTTATTCTTTCATGAATCAATTGTACACTAGTAACACAACATATTTACACTCAGGACCTTATGGACAAAAATATCCCCACAGAAAACTAAATTTCTTTGTTTTCTTTTTTATCACAGGGTCATTTAGCAAACAAACATTTAACATTTTTATTCCGTTGGTAAAGATACAAAAATTAAATTTGGACTTTTTCACAAGATGGCGCCATTTTCTCAGGTTTGGCCTATAAAGCAAATACTCGCTTTATTCATGTTTTCTTCTTCTGCGTATTTGCGTATCAATTGGATAAATGATGCCGTTAATAAGACTGGGGGTAAAACCTGTACTGATTACCAGGGCCCCAAGGGGAGAGAAATGCCCTTGAAAAGTCTGGAATATATTTTATTTTAAGAGGCAGTGTAGAGAAAAAAATCTCTGATAGCCGAGGCACTCCTTAATTAAAATGTCTTTATTGCAAAAATGACATGTCCTAACTGGACCACTTTAAAATGCCCACGCGTAGCGGCATGGGGCCTTCTTCAGGGCATAGTGAAGCAGATAAAAAACTGATCTTATAATGACAAAGACACACAGGTAGAAGCAAACACACAGGTGCTGACAATCAGTGTTGAAGGTCTGCAGGTAATTGCTAGGACACGCCTCTCACACGGTTCTCAGCACTAAAGCTATTAGTCACCATAATAGACAGAAACACAGGCAACAGATAGCGTGCATATATATTCATGCATACATTGCTAGGGCACGCCTCTCACTAGTGATGGGCAGATCGAGGCTTCGTGAAACAATGAAACAGTTGAAGCAAATGTGCCATATTGTGTCGAGGCTTCGAATCAATCCGACACCCGTCTCAACGGTGACACCTAGTGGTCACTTGCAGGTGTTGATCTGAAACAACCTTGACAACGAGCCATTCAAAATGTGTGTTTTTTTTATTATTGTATTTTTTTTAATATGTGAAGCTTGTAGAGTTGTGACGTTCGCGAACGAACCGATTCTTTTGAACGGCTCATAAACATGAACGATGGGAGCCGAGTCGCGGCTGGAGGGGAGCCGTTCTTTCTGTCGTTCTTTTTTTCCTATGCGTGTTTCACACAGATGCACACAAATTAGCTCCTCCGCGAGACAGAACAGTTATAGGGGGAGGGGCGCACCCAGCGCAGGGGTGCTGGAACTGCTTTGTATTTATTTACATTGCATTTTGTGTTCATTTAAAACTTGAAGGGGCTGATCTCTTATTTGCAAAGTTTACAGTAGTTATAGTAGTAATAGTGGACTGTACGTAGACATTTCCATTTTATTTATTCTAATTTTATCTACAGTATATGTCTAATACTTTAAATATTTTTTGTTATCTATCAAAATGTTTTTTTGTGATACTGTTCTTGTATAGAATTTTTTCACTAAAAGCTGTTTTGCACAGACATTCATTGCAGCCCACTTTGTTATTGTTCATTTAAGACTTGAAGGGGCTGATGTCCTATTTGCAAAGTTTACAGTAGTAATAGTAGTAATAGTGGACTGTATGTAGACATTTCCATTTTATTTATTCTAATTTTATCTACAGTATATATTTAAAACTTTTCTATCAAAATGTTCTTGTGTGATAACAATGTTCTTGTGTGGAAGTGTTTGTAGTAAAAGCTGTTTTGCACAGAAATTCATTGCAGCCGGCTTTGTTTTTGATGTTTATTTGTGAGTAGGTATTGTATGAATAACATAAGTCAACGTAGCTTTACACATACACACACTTTGTACTAAAGGTAAATCCAAAATAGTGATGTCACTGTCTAAGCAGAGGGATGTTGTGCAACCCTATGGAATATAGTCCACACATGACAAATGAGGTAATAATCAATATTTCAGAATAATTCAAACTCAGATATTGGTGTGATATCTGAGTTTTAATTATTTGACTACAAATCTCACCTCATCATTCCTCCCAGTGATTATTTCCAGGATAAATTGAGATGCCCCCAAGCTGGTTTCTTAAAACTGACTAAATATTTAAAAAGAGCCAAAAGAGCCGTTCTTTTGAACGGCTCTTTGAAAGGAACGGATCGCCAAGATCCGGATCCCCTCAAAGAGCCATAAATCCCATCACTAGAAGCTTGTAACCTGTAGGCTCCTCACTGTGCATGTTATTTTGGTCATGAAAAATTAATATTAATAAAAGAAATCAAGCCACAATGTCTCACTTTTTTATAGATTTTTATTAAAAAATATTAATTTCTCTGCTGTGGAAGGACTTAGCCTACAACTTTTTTTTACAGATAATTTCTCCAGCCTTTGAAAAAATCCTCTCACAAGGGATCTATCTATCTATCTATCTATCTATCTATCTATCTATCTATCTATCTATCTATCTATCTATCTATCTATCTATCTATCTATGTATCTAGATATAATCTATCTATGTATCTATATATGTATCTATAATCTATCTATATATGTATCTATATCAGGGACATGCACAGACATTTTGAGGGGCTGGGGCTCAAGTGAAATAAACTTCTCATTTACGTTTTTTTTTTTTTTTTTTTTTTTTTACAAAATAGTATATATATATTAAGGCAACTCTGACTTCCTTTTTAAAAAAATAATTAAAAAAGTTAATTAATTTTATCTTCCTCAAACTCACGCAATTGTTTCATTTTCAAAAGATGTCTACAAAATAATCAGTTCACACAGAAACCATGGTCTCCTTAGTATTCACTAGGTTTATAGAGCAGCAAAGGAAACCATTCCACAATGTGCATGTTTTGAAAACATTTTCTATGCTACTAGTTTCAAGTATTTAGAATAACCTAAATAACTGCATCAAGCAGAGGGGCGTGTTTTACTAATAATTTGTTTATTTATGCACAAGGCACTACATCATTTTAATTATTTTGGTGTTATCAGAATACATAACACTTTAAAATCAACACAAATATTCACTCTAAACTGAAGAGGGCTGTTGCTGCTATTTTGTTACATATAGTAAAATCTGCTAATTTATTAATTACTCATAAATAAAAAGTTAATTTATAAATATTGTTATTATGTTTAATGTTAACTTATTTCTACTCAGTTTTATTTATTAATGTACCATATGCAGTTACTCAGATTTACTAAATTTTTTAGAGTGTATCCTCCATCTGTTTGCATCTGTAGATTTCTTCTATATTCACCAATTTAGATTTCTAAATTTCAGGGGGAAAGACTCTTGATGTTGTAAGTCATTAACTGAGGACGTTCTGTATGCAAATTAGGCGTCAACTAGTTAAAATGCGCACATTTGCATCTAATTGACAGGGCAATGCAGGTAAATAGGATAAACAAAATAACTAAAGCATATCACCTGGTGGTGATATATGCTTATTTTATTAACTTATTTTATTACATGGCTTGGTTGAATTCCAATGTAGAATGCGGTGTGTTATTTCTTAACAGACCGCTGTGCGGAGTATAACAGACCGTTGCCATGAAAAACAGAGCATTGCTATGGACTCATTGGATTCTAACCGTAGAGACGGAGCATACTATTTTCTTTAGCGGAAGCAATACTATCGGGTTTAAATCAGAGAGGGAGCGCTTCAGAACTCCTGACCTGATATTTAGATATACTATTCTTCAATAAATATATTTGTTTGACAGGGAAGCTGTGCGCAAACAGGAATATTATTTTTCAAAAATGAAAAAAAAGCACCCCAGAAAAAAGGGCACTTTCTCTCCAGGAATAAAAAGGGCAGGTGCTCAAGCCCCCTTTGATGTCTATGTGTGCACGTGCCTGATCTATATTATATATATTTATATCTATGTATCTATTAATGTGTCACTATATGTATACTCTGTCTGTCTCTAGCCTATCAGTCAATGTGTTGTGTAAATTTAAATGTAAGCCTAAATAGCCTATAACTAATCAAATCACACTATGTCACTATATCATAAAAAATCTGCTATCTCAAAATCAAACTCCTCTCACAAAAACCCACGAGGTCAATATGCGTTGATTTCACTTTTATACAGATGTGCGATTGTGTGGTCTGTTCCCGACCGTGTCAATCAAACGCTGATTCGGCGGACTACACCTGATGAAACCAGGCGGGAAGGAAGTCGACCGGAAGTTGAAGCCGGCCGTGTGCCACCATCTTGTAGCAGAACTTCACCTGCAGTTAGCATCCCATTGACTCCCATTCATTTTGGCGTCACTTTGACAGCGAATAACTTTACATCTGAGGCGTTTGAAGACTCCATTTGTCCATTATTTATTTCTAAAGAAACACGACAATGTATAAAATGCTCCATTACCTTGTAGCTTATGTTATGGCCCCGTAGAAGCAGTTTTTGTAAAAGTAGGCTAACGATTGCGTCATAACCACGCGACTCTCTGTCGCACAGTAGAGAGATTACCGTATGGACGGGAGGAGAAGCTCGCGGGCAATCGGGGGGACGTGGAGGCAAAATGACAATATAATTAATCAGAATACCTAGCAAAAGTTGCTCCTGCTCAAAGCTCATGTACAGCTCCTACTCACACTCTCCGTCTCTGCAAGATTCGGAAGGGAATGATTCAGATTTCTCTCGGCACAGCTACTAGAATACAGACGGGTTGCTCATGTGGTCCGTGTAACGCTTTGCTCGGTTTGAGTCTGCGCGTCAGGAAAGGAAGTGCTAAGAAATCGCTAAAAATGGGCTTCACTTGTCTCAATTGAGATCCAATGAGATGGCTCTGTCCACTTCTTATACTGTCTATGGATGAAACACCTAGTGAAACACTTCGAGGCTTCGTTTGGCCAAAGTCACGTGACATGGGTGTTTTGAATCACGCTTCGGATCAGTGTTTCGAAACATTTGCGCTTCGGGATCTCGCAAAGCTTCGGAACGACTGTTTCGCGTCAGCCATCCCTACCTCTCACATGGTTCTCAGCACTGAAGCTGTTGGTCACAATAATAAACAAAAAACACACAAGCAACAGATAACATGCATATACATTCATGCATTATATTGCTAGGGCACGCCTCTCACATGATTCTCAGCACTAAAGCTGTTGGTCACAATGTAAGCAAAAGCACAAGCAACAGGTAGCATGCATATATTCATGCATGCACATGCATACACATTCATGCATACATATGCATACACATATACATATACAATACATATGAAAAGTGAGTAGTCACAGGAAAGAACAATATTACAAAATCACAGAAAAGGTCTATAATCTATCTCCTCATTTAATCCTGGATAGTCCATTGCTTTGAAACTCCATATCCAAAAGGTTTCACGTTGCAATAACTGTTTTAAAATATCACCTCCACGTATTGATTTTTTAATAATTTCAATGCCCTTAATTCTCAAAGATGATGGGTCACTATGATGTATTTCTTTATAGTGTTTGGCCATAGGGTAATCTTCATTATTGACTCGAATTGCGTATTTGTGTTCATAAAAACGCTCTTTTAGTTTTCTTTTAGTTCTGCCCACATAGAAACACCCACATGGGCATTGTAGGCGGTAGACCAAATATTCAGAGTTACAGTTAATCAAACCATTAGTCTTAAATTCTCTCTGCGTTCTCAGATCACAAAAAGTCTTACTTTGAATGACACCCTCACAATGACTGCAAGATCCACACCTATAGGTTCCCCACAACCCTTTTTCTAGCCATGTTTTTTGTTTAGGACCTGGAAGGTAACTTCTTACAAGTTTGTCCCTTATGGATGGTGCCTTCTTGAACACAGTCATAGGCGGCTCTGGAAAAACGTCTTTCAGAATAGAATCACTTTGAATTAACCCCCAATTGGACTTAAAGGGATACTTCACCTCTGGGAAGATGAATGTGTATTTAAAATAGGCCATTTAAGTAGAAGAAATGTGAAGAAATTTTTGAATTTGGAGCTTTCTAGACTGAGAAAAGCCAGAAAATGTATTTTTGGCTTATGTGGATGAAAGACAACAACTCCCAGAATGCACTTGCTTCGCTGCCTTAGGAGGCCACGCCTACCGGTAAGAGTGCGCAGTTGAAAACAACAAGGCTATCCTACGTGATGAGTTTGCCAGGGATTTGCCAGGGATCTCTAGAGATCGCCCAAAATGTCCGGGATTCGGCTTTTGCGTTCTACAGTCGCCATTCATTCATTATGTTTACTGTGGCGAGCAGGACGAGGCTGACGGCCGCGGGAGAACGGCGCGAGGCCGGTGGCGTCATTGCTGAGACGCGCCGGTCTCGTATCTCTCACAGAGGAGCGGGAATTTTCTTAGCAAGGGTAAAACGCACATCAACCGATCACTTGTTTAGCGTTCATGTAAACACTACATTCAGATTCACCAATCGGAATGAATTCAGTTAGATTGAAACAAAAGGTGTGCATGTAAACAATGAATGGCGATCGCAGAACGCAAAAGCTGAATCCCGGACATTTTGAACGATCTCGCCCGCCGGACAAGTCTGGGAAAAGGAAGATGGTAACCCCTACTTACTCAGCTTTCTCCTACTATTCAGCTTTCTCCACAGAACAAGAGCCTGCTAGCTTAGCTTCCAAAGAAAGACGGCTGACACTGTGTACATTCTGTGAGTGAGATCCCACCCTCTATGGGCGGGCTGAAAACATGCGGAACAACGCCATCTACTGGCTGTAGTCTTTAGCCTCTGGCCAGAAAATCCTCCGATGACAAAATTTTTTCCAGACAAAAAATACAATAAATCTCTTGTCTCAGGGGGATATGAGGGTGGAAAGCATGGTAATTCGAAAATACTACAGGTTTTCTACTAATACAAAGCTTAATGCTAAATCCTGAAGTATCCCTTTAATTATTTGTTTCATTTCAGAGGCACTACTACTATATTGGGTAACAAAGACAGGTCTAGAGTTGTTTTTAGCCATGTCTTTCCTCCGCTTTTTTTCTTTAGTAGATCAGAGCGTGTTGTGGAGCGTGCTTTCATTATTGCTTTTTCTATTATCATTGGTGAGTAGCCCCTAGCCCTGAACCTTAATGTCATATCTTGAGCCTGCATTTCGAAATCAGAGTCTTTGTTGCAGATGCGTCTAAGACGCTGAAATTGTCCAAAAGGAATGTTATCTTTCAGGCTCCTTGGATGGAAGCTGTCAGCCCTCAATAAAGTGTTTCTATCTGTGCTTTTCCTATATATTGTTGTGTACAAAAGATTATTGTCATCTATGGAGATAGTCAAATCCAAAAAATTAATAGATGTTTTTGAATGTTCAATTGACAGTTTTATATTTGGGTTAGTTAGTGTATTGATGTACTCATGAAACTGCAAAAGTTCTTCCTCATTCCCAGACCAAACAAAGAGGATATCATCAATAAAGGGTCCCCAAAATACTATCTTGTCACAGAATTTGTTACTAGATCGATTATATATGTATTGCTCTTCCCAGTGACCTAAAAATAAATTGGCATAATTAGGAGCAAAACATGCACCCATCGCTGTGCCCTTGAGCTGTCTAAAGAAATCGTCTTGGAAGAGGAACACATTATTGTGTAAAATCCATTCTGTGAGAGAAAGTAAAAAATGGTTGGGTGGTGACGTCTCCGACCTATGTAACAAATAATGTTGTAAGGCTAATAGGCCTTCCTGGTGGTCAATATTGGTATATAGGGAGGCTACATCTAGAGTCACCAAATAACAATTTTTGACATTTGTGATATTCATAAGTTTACATAGCACATCAGTAGTGTCTTCAATGAAAGAAGGGAGATCCCGCACTAGAGGTTTTATAAAAAAGTCCACAAATTGGGAGCAAGGCTCAGTCAAAGATCCATTGCCTGAGATAATGGGTCTACCCTCAGGTTGTTTTAAATTCTTATGGATCTTAGGCAACATGTAGAAACATGGCATTTGGGGATTCTCATTCATTAGAAAAGCAAATTCATTGTCTGAGATCCATTTCTGGTCTCTACCAAGGGATAAAATGTCCCTCAGTTCATTTTTCATTTTTACAATTGGATTTCTCTGCAATTGTTCATAATAAATATTATTTCCTAGTTGTCTTTGAGCTTCAATAATGTATGAACATTTATCCATTACTACAACTGCACCCCCTTTGGCAGCAGGCTTTATTATTATCTGCTCATTCTTTGTTAGAGAATTCAGTGCATCTCTTTCGCGTTTTGAGAGATTGTGTTTTATTCTGTTCTGTCTTTTGTCAAACATATTGTCTATGTCATGAGAAACCTTTTTGGTAAAAGCAATCAAGGTGTGATTAGAACTCATAGGCATAAAGTTTGACTTAGGCTTAAAATGTCTCTTAGCATCATGAGTGGTATCAAAGTTCAATTCAGGTGTGCTATTCAAGAGTTTATTCGACTGATGGTACCATACCTTCAAATTAAGGTTTCTATAGAACCTAAAAAGGTCCACCTTAGTTTTAAATGCATTAGCTTCACTTGTAGGGGAAAAAGTCAATCCTTTTGATAGCACATTCACAGAGTCTTGAGTTAGTATATTTTTTGAGATATTAATTACCGTGTATTCTTCTTTTGGTTCCGAAGATTCCAACGTGGTTTTTGAAGAGCTTGACCGACCTCTCCCTCTTCTGGTTTTTTTCTTCTTCCTCCTCCCTTCCAAGTCGATTGTCGACCTCGAGCTGTTGAGTGTGGTTGGTCCTCCAAAAAATCATCAGACATGTGTGTAGCATCAGATTCCTCTCCACTTGTACTTAGGTTGAAGGACACAAATCGTTGACGGCGTTGTGGTCTTGTAGTTTCTTTCCATTGGTAGACGTTGCCATCTTTGTAGTCTCTCTCATCCCTCTTGAATTTTTTCCACAAACAAAAGCTCTTCAAAAATCACGTTGTAATCTTCCACTTATGATGCTAAGAGACATTTTAAGCCTAAGTCAAACTTTATGCCTATGAGTTCTAATCACACCTTGATTGCTTTTACCAAAAAGGTTTCTCATGACATAGACAATATGTTTGACAAAAGACAGAACAGAATAAAACACAATCTCTCAAAACGCGAAAGAGATGCACTGAATTCTCTAACAAAGAATGAGCAGATAATAATAAAGCCTGCTGACAAAGGGGGTGCAGTTGTAGTAATGGAAAAATGTTCATATATTATTGAAGCTCAAAGACAACTAGGAAATAATATTTATTATGAACAATTGCAGAGAAATCCAATTGTAAAAATGAAAAATGAACTGAGGGACATTTTATCCCTTGGTAGAGACCAGAAATGGATCTCAGACAATGAATTTGCTTTTCTAATGAATGAGAATCCCCAAATGCCATGTTTCTACATGTTGCCTAAGATCCATAAGAATTTAGAACAACCTGAGGGTAGACCCATTATCTCAGGCAATGGATCTTTGACTGAGCCCTGCTCCCAATTTGTGGACTTTTTTATAAAACCTCTAGTGCGGGATCTCCCTTCTTTCATTGAAGACACTACTGATGTGCTATGTAAACTTATGAATATCACAAATGTCAAAAATTGTTATTTGGTGACTCTAGATGTAGCCTCCCTATATACCAATATTGACCACCAGGAAGGCCTATTAGCCTTACAACATTATTTGTTACATAGGTCGGAGACGTCACCACCCAACCATTTTTTACTTTCTCTCACAGAATGGATTTTACACAATAATGTGTTCCTCTTCCAAGACGATTTCTTTAGACAGCTCAAGGGCACAGCGATGGGTGCATGTTTTGCTCCTAATTATGCCAATTTATTTTTAGGTCACTGGGAAGAGCAATACATATATAATCGATCTAGTAACAAATTCTGTGACAAGATAGTATTTTGGGGATGCTTTATTGATGATATCCTCTTTGTTTGGTCTGGGAATGAGGAAGAACTTTTGCAGTTTCATGAGTACATCAATACACTAACTAACCCAAATATAAAACTGTCAATTGAACATTCAAAAACATCTATTAATTTTTTGGACTTGACTATCTCCATAGATGACAATAATCTTTTGTACACAACAATATATAGGAAAAGCACAGATAGAAACACTTTATTGAGGGCTGACAGCTTCCATCCAAGGAGCCTGAAAGATAACATTCCTTTTGGACAATTTCAGCGTCTTAGACGCATCTGCAACAAAGACTCTGATTTCGAAATGCAGGCTCAAGATATGACATTAAGGTTCAGGGCTAGGGGCTACTCACCAATGATAATAGAAAAAGCAATAATGAAAGCACGCTCCACAACACGCTCTGATCTACTAAAGAAAAAAAGCGGAGGAAAGACATGGCTAAAAACAACTCTAGACCTGTCTTTGTTACCCAATATAGTAGTAGTGCCTCTGAAATGAAACAAATAATTAAGTCCAATTGGGGGTTAATTCAAAGTGATTCTATTCTGAAAGATGTTTTTCCAGAGCCGCCTATGACTGTGTTCAAGAAGGCACCATCCATAAGGGACAAACTTGTAAGAAGTTACCTTCCAGGTCCTAAACAAAAAACATGGCTAGAAAAAGGGTTGTGGGGAACCTATAGGTGTGGATCTTGCAGTCATTGTGAGGGTGTCATTCAAAGTAAGACTTTTTGTGATCTGAGAACGCAGAGAGAATTTAAGACTAATGGTTTGATTAACTGTAACTCTGAATATTTGGTCTACCGCCTACAATGCCCATGTGGGTGTTTCTATGTGGGCAGAACTAAAAGAAAACTAAAAGAGCGTTTTTATGAACACAAATACGCAATTCGAGTCAATAATGAAGATTACCCTATGGCCAAACACTATAAAGAAATACATCATAGTGACCCATCATCTTTGAGAATTCAGGGCATTGAAATTATTAAAAAATCAATACGTGGAGGTGATATTTTAAAACAGTTATTGCAACGTGAAACCTTTTGGATATGGAGTTTCAAAGCAATGGACTATCCAGGATTAAATGAGGAGATAGATTATAGACCTTTTCTGTGATTTTGAAATATTGTTCTTTCCTGTGACTACTCACTTTTCATATGTATTGTATATGTATATGTGTATGCATATGTATGCATGAATGTGTATGCATGAATATATGCATGCTACCTGTTGCTTGTGCTTTTGCTTACATTGTGACCAACAGCTTTAGTGCTGAGAATCATGTGAGAAGCGTGCCCTAGCAATATATGCATGAATGTATATGCATGTTATCTGTTGCTTGTGTGTTTTTTGTTTATTATTGTGACCAACAGCTTCAGTGCTCAGAACCATGTGAGAGGCGTGCCCTAGCAATGTATGCATGAATATATATGCACGCTATCTGTTGCCTGTGTTTCTGTCTATTATTGTGACTAATAGCTTTAGTGCTGAGAACCGTGTGAGAGGCGTGTCCTAGCAATTACCTGCAGACCTTCAACACTGATTGTCAGCACCTGTGTGTTTGCTTCTACCTGTGTGTCTTTGTCATTATAAGACAGTTTTTTTTTATCTGCTTCACTATGCCCTGAAGAAGGCCCCATGCCGCTACGCGTGGGCATTTTAAAATGGTCCAGTTAGGACATGTCATTTTTTGCAATAAAGACATTTTAATTAAGGAGTGCCTCGGCTATCAGAGATTTTTTTCTCTACACTGCCTCTTAAGATGTTCTACCTTGGACCGAAGAGCACCCAAATCAAACTTAAAAGGAATTGAGCACGCCATTCATCTTGAATCTAAACAGTAACATTTAATAAACATATAAACACATATAAACAACAATAAACATTTTATTTTACCTGGATATTTTCATTTCCTAATTAAATTTCATAATGAATGTCAGATGAAATGTAAAGTTGGTGTATTGGCTGAATAACTTGGTTGATTGACTGACTGGTCCCACCCCTTGCTAATGCGCCAAATGGTTTAGTCCATCTGCACACATTTTGTTTATGTTAGATAGTTGAGCATCTGGTGGAGCGCAAACTTCTGCTGTAGAAATGTCTTTCTCAAAGAAAGCCAAATCAGAACACCAAAAAAGAAGAAAAGACAAAATGAGGGGAAACAATTGGTAACTGACTTCTTTTCAAAGAAAGGTGAGCACAAACTAGAACACGAAATCTATAGGCTAATGCTAAACTGCTTGAATATCTCCGCGATCGTTAATGCTAAAAATGAACTGAGACAACCCATTGAAAGCGCAGAACATACACTTTCAGATGATAATTTGGTGTACATGTAATCTGAGATAAAGGCTAAATAAATGAACTGTACACTAACAATGTTAATTGCAAACACCACACCATTATAATAGCCTAAACTGAAACCTATTTAATTTTAAATGAATAGGCTATAATATCTAAAATTAGCAATAATTAGCAATTTTATAGCCTACATTGGGAGTTATATATACAAATTGAGGAACATGGGGGCCCATCAGGACTGCCTATGCTTAGGGCCCGGGATCTTGTGCTATGCCCCTGTGTGTGTGTGTGTGTGTGTGTGTGTGTGTGTGTATGTGCGCGCGCGCGCGTGCGTGCGTGTGTAAGAGAAAGTTTCTACTGCTAATCACAAATCACAGCGGAAAGTTTTGTACTGAACCCAAACTAAATCTCACTGAAAGCTCTCTCCCTCTTTTTTTTTTTTTTAAATTTAAAACACAACTTGTTTAGATTCATGGCTTTTATTTGGTAGCAGTTTTAAGTTGAACATGTTTTATTAAATATACATTTTATTATATATATAATATATCACTGTGAAAAGGGTTCTTCTTCTTGCCAGTGAAATCCTCACATGTTCATATGTATATTATCCAACATTATGAATTAACTGTGAGGCAAGCAGCTGTTTATATATTCATGCAAAATTATTGACAGAATAACATGACTAGATTCTTTCAAACCGTTATTTAGAACATTAGTTACAGTGTTACAGATTTTCATCATTCAAAAATGGGATGCACAAAAACTATCTTATGTAGCAGGTGTTGAAAAAATATAACGTTATGATTAAAAACATTATAACACTAACATTATAATTTAAAAAAAGCACCATACCAGATAAATGATGCACTTCAATGGATAATAAAGGGGTCATTGATTATGATTTCACGTTTTTAACTTTAGTTAGTTTGTAATGTTGCTGTTTGAGCTTAAACAACATCTGCAATGTTACAACGCTCAAAGTTCAAGATATTTCATTTTACAGAAAACACTTTTTAAAGACTACAACAAACGGCTATGACACTGTCATCTTTTTAGATCTGCTTTACAGCTGAATTGATTTCTGTTTGCATCATTGATCATTATTTTCCTGTTTATCACTGTAAAGCTGCTTTGAAACAATATAAAGCGCTGTATAAATAAAGTCGCAATGAAAAGGAAATAGTGACGTCTTTTCTTACATATTGTGACGTACATCCAAGTTTATCAGATTATCAGAAATGTAGGGCAGTTTCATCAGTTGATGACTGGATGTTGAGATGTGGATGTTGCACGCAAACATGAATGTGAGCTTACAGTCGATTGTAGAGTTTAAGGAGAATAAATGATTGGATTAAATATGACAAGGATGAAAAAAGAATCATTCACAATAAGATCTGCACTTTTTCAAAATAAATGTAATTTCATTCCAAATGCTTGGAAATTTCACTTTCATATTTTACTTTTATATGCATTGATAACAATAATTTTGTGTCAATTTAATTTTACAGAAATAAAAGTAAAATACAGTCGTTAGTCGATAAGTTTGCGGTTTGATTTCGATCTTGATTTCAATTAGATTCAATGTTGATTCATTTTGAAATACTGTATATCAGGTACAGTGTGTTCTTTTGTTTCTCAAGGAAAAACATCTGTCTAAACTAATGCTGTGAACAATAGCGTACAGGGAACCATGTCAGCCGTACATTATTATAAAAATGTAAAGGCACAGTATGTAATTTTGGCCATATTCAAAACAATAACGCAGGCGTAGTGTGGAATCATGGGAGTTGTCGTCTTCACCTCCACTGCCGATGGGAATCAATCTGACGGGACTCAAATCATGTTCATGGATGAGGAAATTAAATATAATTTTATAACCATTACGTTTGATCACATGATCTTATTTTATTCTAATGAATTAGCCACAAGTAACGTAATGTTTAATGCTAAATGACTTTATTTGTCGAATGAAATAGTGGGGTAACACAGCACAGTTGTACATAATTCTGGGGATGGTGTAGTGCTCGTTCTGCAGGGGATGGTCGGCCCTTTGAATGGGTGTGGTCCTCCATCTCTGGGTCTGACCACTGTGTTTGGGCATCACAGGAGGGCTTTGATGTAGAGCACGGCTCCTCATCCCGATCCATCTCATCCGACCCATCAAGCTCATCTGAAGGTAACAATACAGATCACGGGCATCAGAGATATTATCACTTTATCATTATTGGATTGTGCTGCTAACACATTTAGTTTTTATGATATGCATTTTAGCTTTAGTTTCTGAGAAGGGTCATTCTGTGTCAAATCAGCCAAATTTCAGAAACTTGCCCGTCTCAAATTTTGGTTGTGTGTGTCATTTGAAAACAAAATACCATTTTGAGAAGAAATAACATTGTTTTGAATGTAAAGTTTCATTTTGCAGGAGAATTGAGGGGTTTTGCCCATGGTGTGTGTGTTTTTTGATTTGTGTGTAGAGTTCTGAGAATATGAGGCATGCTTTCAGAAAATGTGTGTAAACAATCAAGAAAAACTGTAAAATGTTGTGTAATTGTGCTTCTCCGCGCGAGAATGCTGTCCTGATGAAGTCTTGATTCCTGCACTATCTGCATTATATAATTTGTATATTAGGGGTGTAATGAGACCCTCATGTCACGATTCTATATTTATCACGATACAATAATGGAGCGAACTTGTCAATCAAATCTTGTGTCTTGTTGTCCTGCGTGAAATTCTGATAAGAAAATAAAAAGGGCTATAGTATCTTATCTGAGGACTCAGAGTAAAGTAATAGGTTCAGACATTTAAACATTAGATTGCATATATTCATCCACATTATTCCACACCTGGCGTTTTTTCTTTGAAATCTTTGAAAATGTCTTTGAGAATAGATGGTATGGGGGTCCTTCACCATGCCTGCCCAGGTCCCCTGAAGATACAGTATAACATATTATTTTTACATCTTGTTTGGTCATGTTTTAGGGAAACTTCTCTGCATACTCTATATCATATCTATACAGTACCTAAAACAACATCTGTACAAAGCTGAAAGTTATCCTGATGGTGAAAGCAGAGGAAAGGTAATGAGACCAAAACTGACAAGATCCACACCCCTTGAATAATTAATTTGCATAACAAATTTAATGTGAACGTGATAAGTAGATTTTGATATTTGTCTTGGAGCAAGCATTTGATGGGCTGACTACGTCCATGCCTGGCAATGGGCCAAAAGTACTACAGACATCTGACAAACATTCTACATGGTCATGTCAAGTACAACTTTACACCTAAATTATTGTAGAAACCAAAGATATGTTTAAGTCTTTCTCTGGGTGACTCTTTCAATCACAAAAAAGTGTAACTGACCCAGCATCATGCTTGTCCAAAGAGCTTCATGAGGCAAGAAGTAGGCAGCCAGAGTGGAGATGAATGTCTCACTGTAGGACACATTTGGATCCCCTTTTTTATCGAGAGGTGCAGTGCCTATGACCTCCATGAAATGTCTGTGAAATGACGTCTGACTGAAGGTGTCCTAAATATGAAATTTTACATGATGTTTACATGAGTGATTTTAATCAAGTTATAGCAGAAGACATAATTTGAAGACATTTTTCATGTTTACTGTGTACCTCAAGGTCATCAGGAGCAATGCTGCTGTCATCAACAGCTGATTCCCCAATGGTGGTCAACAAAGTCTGGATGTTGTTGAAGTGCTTCTCAACATTTTCAGAGCTCCATGGGCTTGAGAAGATGACAGTGCAACTAAGGAGCATTTCACTCAACAATGGGACTTACTGTGGTCAAAAGTCTGAAAACATGCATGGCCAACTTGTAGTTCTTGGGTGCACTGAGAGAGAAATAAAAATAAAACATTGTCATAAATCATCATGAATAATTTGTTGCCATTCCTTTGATTATCTGTTTTATGAAAAAAAAAAAAAATACTTACTGCTTTTTACACAGGGATTTGGTATTTTTCATTATATGGCTTAGACAGCGGTGGACAATAGGAAGACTGAAGTCTTCAGGGGTGCCTTTCCCTGTCAATATTTGATAATAACTTTGGAGCAAGGCATCGAGGTTAGTTTGGCAGAAGACGAGTGAGGACCATGGATCCATCACATATTATCATGAGTGAACTGATGTTTGTGTCCATATTGTTTGGCATGATCTGTCTGGAAAGCATTGAGAAAATACATTATAGATGAGGTGGTGTGGTCACAGGTCACATACGAGCTGCTGGAAAAGGAGAGGAACCCTTATTTGGGTTTCTGACCACCAGCTCGTATACGTAAAAAGAACCTGTGCTGTGTTTACCTTTCTTCACAATGCTTCCTGTTGCATCAAGATATACTATGTCGTCTTTACATCTTTGGTGGAATATGTCAATGCTTTTGTTTGACCAAAGCATCACACCCTTAGGATGAAGGATCACTTTCTGGATAACCTCATCCAGCTCATATCTTTTTTTTCTACCATCATCTGGAGACTGAGTGTTTCATTTTTATGTTTCCTGTCCTTCATTCTTTGTCTCCAGGAAATGGATTTCAGAACACCTGGCGATGGTGCCTCATCTCGACAGTTCAGTTCAGTTCAGTTCAACTTTATTGACAGACTCAGGGTCCATTAGAAAACCATACAACATTACAGGCACCCAACCCCTCCCTAAAAAAAAAAACAACAACAACAACAACAACAACAAAAAACAATTACCAGTTATAAAAGACAGTTATACCAGTGCTTCCACAGATGTGACTGGTATCGCACAACACTTTCACTAGGATTTGCCAGTAACTTAATAATACCATTCTGAGAACCATCCAGTCGACCAATAAATTTGTACATCAGATTTCTCAATAAAGCCTGAAAAGTGTTGACTCTTGCCTTACAAAACAATTCACTTGCACTACACCACCTAGGTTTTTGAAGCAATATCCGCATACAGTCATTATAAGCCACCTGAAGCTTATGTATGGTTGTCTTTTTAAACTTGGCCCACAATGGGGCAGTGTAGAGTGGAGTACAGTAGGCTTGAAAGAGCCTTATCTTAACATTGTCTGAACACATATAGAATTTTCTTGCTAACATGTTAGCTTGAGCATAAAGCACACGACACTGCCTATACATGTCATCATCATCAGACAATTGATCTGTGAGGAAGTGCCCCAGGTATTTTGTTTTATTACAAATACCTAGCACTTTGCCTGACAGATAAAAAACTGGAAAGTTGAGGTCTTTATCCCCTTTTGTTCTGCATATCATGACAACACTCTTCTTAGCATTATACTGCACATCATATTTGAGCCCATAATCAGAACATATATTCAGCAACTGTTGAAATCCAGCACTGCTAGGGGAAACAATAGCCAGATCATCGGCATACATAAAATGATTTATTGAAGCGTTACCAATCATACAACCGGTTTTGCTGCCTCTTAGTTGTTCTGATAAGTCATTCATATACAGGTTGAAAAGGGCCGGGGAGAGTAACCCCCCTTGTCTTACTCCATTACCAACACTAAACGGAGCGGAGACTCTATTACCCCATCTGACCTGCATATTCTGGTTATTCTTATCATGCTGTCAGGCACGCCCCTTAGTTTCAGTTTCAGAAACAACTTCCGATGATTGACTCGGTCAAAAGCTTTAGAGGCATCTATAAAACCAATTAGAACAGAGGAGTCTTGCCTCCTATACACTTCAACTACTTCTTTCAAGGCATAGATACACAAATCAGTACCATGTTTAGCCTTAAAGCCAAACTGGTTGTCTGTGGTATCAATATACTCACTCAAACGATGTAATAAAATCCTCTCTAAAACTTTAGATAACACACTGGCTAGTGCGATTGGCCTATAATTCTCTACGCTTCCAACCTTGCCAGCCTTGTCTTTAATGACAGGCACAAGAGTAACGGCTAACATTGAGTCTGGTAACATTCCATGGGTCATAAAGCCATTAAAGCAAAAGGCAAGAAGGGCTGCAACCTTTGGGCTTGCATACTTAAGGTGCTCTGCTATGATTTGATCTGAGCCACTTGCTTTATTATCAGATAACTGAGAAATTGCTTGATGAACCTCATGAGTTGTGATTCCCAATATGTCTCTTTTGGCAATATTTCCCACTTTATAAGGATCACTATTGATGCAATTAAATAAAGCCGAGTAATGTTGCCTCCACAACTCCGCTATATTATCGGCTCCAGAAACTCCCTCTATAGTGCATGGTAACAGAGTATTAACCTTGTTTAGAGCTCTTACCTCCCTCCAAAAGTCAGTGGTATTATTACAAAGTAGCTTTTCAGCCAAAGAGTCTGCTCTCATGACTTGCTCGTGTTTGCAAACATAACGAACTGCATATTTATACCTAGCATTAGTAATCTTTTTGAGGTCCAGGACAGGCCCCTGTCTGGGTCTACCAGCCAGAAGCCAAGCTTTAAATGCCTCCTTGGCTTCCGCCTTATGTGCAGCCACAAACTTATTCCAACCTGGCTTGATGTTATGTGCCTTATCAGAGCAAGTAAAGTATGATCTACTTGCCTCATACATAGCATCCACAATACAATCAAACATTGCACATAAAGCTTCACAATGAGCATTGTCATTACAATTTACATTAGAGCACATAATTGCACTTTTTGGCAAACAGTCGACAGCCAGACTCTACCACAGATTCTTTAAGGTTTTCCATTTTCTTGAGATAGAGAGCCCTTGGTAGTGTTGTTTGCAATTGCTGATTTATTTCCTTTTGGTCATCAGCTCTTACCGGTCGCCTTTGCAGCTCTGCTTTACTGTGAACTACCATGTCACCTTTAAGTGTGTCATAGCCGGAGAGCCGACGCGTCCAGGCGACGCAGAGGATCTGGCGGGACGGCCGGCTCTGGCGACTGAGGTGGAGGCGGGGACACAGATGGGCACGGTGGAGACAGAGGCAGTGAGGACCAAGGAGGAACTGAAGGGATTGAGGAGTCCAATGGAGCCGGGGGACGAAGGGACGAGGCGTAGCCAGAGGAGTGCAGTCTAGAGGTGAGGGAAGGTCGACGAGCAATCAAGGTGGATCCGGGGGGACGAGGGAGCCCGGCGGAACTGGTGACCAGATTGGCCACGGTGGAGCTGAGGGAGGTAGGAGCCAAGGGGACACTAATGGACCGTCTGGCTGAGGTGGAGTCCTGGTTACGGAGGTTGGAGTTGGAGACCGGGGATCCACCGACCAGGCTGGAGCTGTAGGCCGGCAGACCCACGGCGAGGAGCTGAGGGGCTGGCAGGCAGTGGTGGAAGAAGGGTTGAGAGGTGGTAGATGGGAGAAGGTGGGAGAGGAAGGCTGGCTGGGAATTCGGAGGCAGACTCAGGGACAGAAGATTTGGGTTCGGCAGGACTGTCGTGAAGCTCCGGCTCGGCAGGACTGACGTGAAGCTCAGGCTCGGCAGGACTGACGTGAACAGTCTCTGGCTCTGCGGGCATGACGTGAACAGTCTCAGGTTTGGCAGGCTTGGCGAGACCCTGGACGGGCGGTCTCGGGGGAATGAAACCCTGGACAGGTGGTCTCGGGGGAATGAGACCCTGGACGGGCGGTCTCGGCGGGACAAGACTCTGGATGGGCGGTCTCGGCGGGACGTGAAGAACAGGTTTGTCAGACTTGACGTACAGATCAGGCTGGTCAGGCATGACGTGAAGATTCTCAGGCTCGGTAGACATGACGATAGGAAGCTCAGGCTCGGTATCAACGTCAATTAAGTCCATTTCTTCTGGACTTTGGATGAAGACAGGAACAGGGGACTCTGGAGTCTGACGAAGACAGGAGGTGTGGTGATGGAGGCTGGTGACAGTGGTTGAGCGGCGATGTTCGAATCAGCCTAACCCACAGTGAAGACGATACATGATGTGATGACAGGTAGACAAGTCCAATGAAAACAAACTAAACAGAACACAACTGTGACACTAATAGGGCAACCATTAAAACATAACATGCCTTACGCAATTATGTAAAAATCAGTTATTATTTAACCTTTAATAATGTACCAGCTGACAGAGTTCACTGTGCAGTTTACAACATTAGATTTTTTTTTTCTTGAGATAAAATAACATAATATATCTATGTATATTGATATTAACTGATATTGAATCGAAATCGATTCGCAAGCTCGATTCTCACTCCAAGCTGGACTCAAAAGATGGCAGCCCTGGAAGATAGTGATGTACAGTAAGTTTTCCTACCGGCATTAAAGGGGGGGTGAAATGCTATTTCATGCATACTGAGTTTTTTACACTTTTAAAGAGTTGGATTCCCATGCTAAACATGGACAAAGTTTCAAAAATTAAATTGTACGTTTGAAGGAGTATTTCTGTGCCAAAAATTGTCCTTCCTGTTTGTCACAAGTTTCGGAAAGTTTTTTTCGAGTATGGGTCTGCGTGACGTCAGCTGGGGCGGAATTTCCTTATATGGGTCCTAAGGGCACTTCTCCATGAATAGCACGGGCGCGCGCGCACTCGTAGACCAGAGCGAGAGCGAAAGCAGTACCTCATCAAAGCGCTCTGCTCGGCGTTTGGAAGTCAATGTCACCAAAGACGTGTGTTTTTGGTTGCCAGGGCAAGACAACCCTGCACAGATTCCCAAAGAACCCAGCGTTAAGGGACCAGTGGATGGAGTTCGTTTTTTCAGAGCATCAAGGGAGTTGTGCAAGACTGTTTGTTCCCTGCATTTCGACGATGATTGTTTTATAAAAAAAAGCCCAGATCGACGGATTTGCAGATCGTCTAATGCTTAAGGATCGAGCAGTCACAATGATAAAGGTTCGCGGTCGCAGGCGGTGAGTAAAACTGCTTCAAATGTCTCTGTGTGTTGTTGTTAGCTCGGCTCGTCAGCACAGCTTTAGCTCCGCCCACACGGCCCGCCCCCAGCCGCTCGTTTTTTTCAGGAAAGAATAGGTACAGCCTATCTTTCTTTTATAAATATAATAAAACTAAAGACTTTTTGGAGATATGAAGGATGCAATACTACTCTATAGGTACTCAAGATTAACAGGAGATTGAGTGAAAATGAGCATTTCACCCCCCCCTTTAAAAAAGCAACATCTGAATTCAGAAGACCATATTAGTATACTACTCATACTACATTTACCATATTTCTACGGCAGAAATAGGAAGAGTGGTACTGTTAGGCCCCATTCACACTACTGCGTTTTCGTTTAAAAACGGAGACCTTTTGCTACGTTTGCACCTCCCGTCCAGACTAAAACGGCAAAAATGGAGACCCAAAACGGAGAAGTTTAGAAACGCTGCCGACCCGTTTTTCGTTTTGAATCTCCGGAGGGCGTTTTAGTGAAGACGGGTCAAAACGGAGGACTTTAGAAACGATGACGTAGTAGAGGCTCACGCTCGGCTCTATGATTGGGTGTCATCAGTCATGGCATATATCTTTGCTAGCAGCTGTTGTGCAAGTAATTTCTGCATTTTACAATGCTATAACTGCCTACATGTGCCGGAGGCAAGCTATTATTCAAGCGATCTGTGACAATTCCCGTGTGCAGCGGCGGTATCGACCGTACATGGAGCGTCGGTTTTTGGTTAACCCGGGAAGAACCAGCGCATGGTGGGATAATTTTATCAATGAAGTTGTGTTTACACCGGCACGCGCATGCCCAGTGTTGGTGAATGGTCACGTGATCCGCGTTTTCAGTCGTTTTAATGTGGACGGAGATCAATTCTAATACGCAGCTAAAACGCTGGTGTGGACGGAGATCGTATTCGTTTTAATTCTCCGTTTCTAAACTAAAACGCAGTAGTGTGGATGGGGCCTTAGTTGTTTTGAATTCAGCAACTGATACCATACGTGTAACCTCCCCCCCCCCCTCCACAAACACACACTCACACGCACACGCACACACACTCACACACTGACAGCCTCACTCTAAATAGGCAAACATATTTTTTTTTAAACTTATTTTGTTCTATATTATTACATTTCTCTAAAGAGGAAGAGTAGTATGCTAGTATGATGTTCTGAATTCAGCAACTGATACCATTCGTGAGTTTTCCCCTGTTGTTGTTTAATTTTATGGAAACAGACACCAGTTATTCTGGCAAGAGATCTCTTATTTATTTTACATTTTATATAAGACATGAGAGTGACAATGGACCAAACAAAGGTCTTCATTTCAACATATCACACGGTCATCTTCTCTGCCATAGACAAAAAGTTTCAGTTCTTATATGCTGACTAAAAACTGCATTACCAGAGAAACATGTGGTTCCCATTAACATAGGAATGTATACTATCCCGGTGGAAACTATACACTGCATATACTTCAGTCTCTAACTCTTCCCGCACACACTCAAGTTTCCCAAAGTCTCTCTCTCACATAATGTATTCAAGAACACTATGATTCACAAAATACAATGATTACAAATGATTATGAATGTATATAAAAAGTATAATACAGATGCATAATACTACTGATTATGAATATTAATTAAAAAAATTATAATACTAAAAACAATATTAAATGATATTGTTTACCCCCCCCCCCACCACCACCACCACCACCACCACACGCACACGCACACACACACACACGCACACACACACACACACACACACACATTGACTAGACTTATTACTCCTTAAGACTAGACTCCTCACTTCTTGAAGATAAAGCTATACATCCAGTCTGTCTTCAGAAACTCCACCCTCTTACAAGATCTACTAGATGTGACTAGTCATTATTTCTGCCTTTCATTTTTCTGAAAGCTAAAACGAGTCAGTGTTGTGAAGAACAGAGGAGGACAGATTATATTATAGCATTTTTGTTTCTGAATTTCTGAATTAACCCAGATTAGATTTTAATTGTGATAGTTGTTTACTCTTTAAACCAAAGTTCAAAGAGTGAAAGTAAATTGTAGATCATTGGATCTTTTACAAGACGAGGAAATGGATTCAAAATTTGTGGAAGAGCTTTCTTGTCCTGTTTGCTGTGAAATCTTCAAGACTCCTGTTATTCTGTCCTGTAGTCACAGTATTTGTAAAGAGTGTCTACAACAGTTCTGGAAAACTAAGGAAACTCAGGAGTGTCCTGTCTGCAGGAGAAGATCCTCTAGAGATGATCCACCAGTTATTCTTGCGTTAAAAAACTTGTGTGATTCATTGATAAAGGAGGGAAATGAAAAACGTTCATCAGGATCTGAGGAGATCTGCAGTTTACACAGTGAGAAACTCAAACTCTTCTGTCTGGAGGACAAACAGCCTGTGTGTTTAGTGTGCAGAGACTCAGAGAAACACACCAATCACACATTCAGACCCATCAGTGAAGTGCTTTCATCTTACAAGGTAAGACAAATATCTCTCATTTCATATGCTGAATACAGTGCTAAACACAGAGTACTATTTGTGAATACAATAGACCAGTATTTATTTTTACTCGGACTAAATCTTGGACTTTCTACTGATATAAAATTCTACAAAAAACGTCGACCTTCTGATGTTCAAATCTTCTTGAATGTAACAGCATTGGCACAAAACATTATTTATTAATATTTTTTCATTGAAAAATAAGTGATTAATTACAAGACACACCAAAAAGTGATTGATACTAACATACTTTCTCTTTCTGTATTTGTATTTGCACAACCACAAATTTACAACTACATGGATATAATAATTCAGAATTGGCCATTGAAAATAATACATTTGTTTGGTAAAAACATGATTTATTGACATTCATCCTTTCCAAATTATATAATTAAAATTAATCTCCTGCCATTTTCAGACACAAATGCTTCCATGACAATGACCCATTCATCATATAAATAATATAACAATAAAATCATCCAAACATACAATGTTTAAACCTCTTAGAGCTGCATAAGTTTCACAGATTTTCATCTTAACCTGTAGGAGGAATTTAATACAGCACTGACGTCCTTACAAAACAAGCTCAAACATGGAGAAGAAATGAAAGAAGAGTGTGATAAAACAATTGAACACATCAAGGTGAGGATATAAAGAGTTAAATACTCAACATTCACACACAGAGTGTATTATTGACATTAGTGGAGTGTGTGTTCATACAGCGCTGACTGAAGTGAATGTGATTTGATTTCAGTCTCAAGCTGAGCACACAGAGCGTCAGATTAAAGAAGAGTTTGAGAAGCTTCATCAGTTTCTCAGAGACGAAGAAGAAGCTACAATCACTGCACTGAGAGAGGAAGAGGAGCAGAAGAAGCAGAGGATGAAGGAGAAGCTGGAGGAGATGAACACACACATCTCAGCTCTTTCACACACAATCAGAGACATGGAGGAGATGATGAAAGACAATGATGTCTCGTTTCTAAAGGTGACAAATCAATCTGGCTTCATTCTCTGTGCATAAAACAACTTGTATAGAGAGACTCATTGACACTGAGAGTGTTTGATAAGATATTAAAATGTTTTCAAACTCTATATTTTCCAGAACTATAAAGTCACGATGGAAAGGTGAGTGAGCTGCTCGTATCTCTTCTCTCAGTGGATCTGAACTCAAATTCACTGCAGTTCTGACTCCTGAATGTTCCTCAGAGTCCAGATCTCACAGCCGGATCCACGGATGAGTTCTGGAGCTTTGATTCATGTGTCGCGTTATCTGGGTAACCTGCCGTTCAGAGTCTGGAAGAAGATGCTGGAAACTGTCCAACACAGTGAGTCCCTGCTTACAGTTACAAAGATCACAGAAGTTATACCCTTCGCCAAACACACACACACACACACACACACACACACATAAAATATAACACTATATAAAACTATACATCCAGTATAACAAAGTAAAATCTCCAGAGAAGTCATTCAACTCATTTGATATCTAGAAGGAAAAATATAGATTAATACCTTGATTATAATCACTCATTACCTATACATTGAAGCAGCAGTGGATTCCAGTCCACCCCCTTCAGTCCCCCGTTTTAGACCAATGTGGGGTCCTAAACACCACATCTGGTCTTTCTATAAAGGCTGCAGGTTTCCGACCCATGCTCCTCTGTCAAGTTACAATTTTTATTAAACAGACAATATCTTTTTCCTTCAAGGACTTAACATGAACAAAATATCCCACATATAGCACATAGTATATTATTGATCTCCAGAACCTTCGGACACAGCTGTCTTTACATGTCTTACACAGCTGTTATTCATCTTGGCTAATTTGGTTTTATCATCCACTAACTGATACAAAACAAGTATATATTCTCTGGATGCCGGGCTAAATAAGCTAGCACTGTTGCTGTATTCCTAGCATGGGCTAGACCCGCAGTCACTACACAGACAGTAAATACAGACATTGTCTATAATCATAAATACCAGGATATATAGGCCTACACTAGTTTTTTATAAAACTATGATTTCCAATCCCTTTTGTAATAAACAAAGACGGATGGTTAATCCATTCTTTTCACTATTTTCCCCCATTATAGACCCTTTAGGTTCAAAACACAATGGTTGTCAAACTAAAACTAAACAAAAACAAAAAATATAATTAACACCCATAATAATTCATCTAAGCACTTTAAGTCTCTACTGAATTCATCCTTCAGTTTACAGCCAAATAGCATGTACCATTTTAATTGCATAACATGGCATTTTCATACCATTTTACCTTCTGACTTAACAGGCGTTCATAAATAGTTCCATATATTCTATCAGAAAGTTTATTTTCATAACATATATTTTTCTACTATATTTCTTCTCATCTTTCCCTATTTCCCTACATGCCAGATCCTTCTGCATCCTTTTCCTTTCTTTTCGCTCTGCCTCATCTAACCAGTACATGATTGTTTGCTTACAATCCACACACACGTCTCACACAACAACCTTTTTGTTTTTCACTTCCCTCTTCTACCGAGTCTCTCACCGCTGTCAGTCTAGTGTAGGATTATCCGTGAAAGGCCATTTAATGAACACAACACAACACCACATTCCACAGTTCGGAACGATTCCCCATCGAACCATTAGTAAGTTATAAAACACATTCATGGTGCCAAGATGGCTAAAGGAGATGTCACCCCCCTCCCTCTTTTTGTGCCTGTCTAATCTCACACCAGCGATGGCAGGACAGCAGGAAAAGATTTCTCTTTGTTCCCCAAACTTAAGACTAAATGGCCAAGAAACCCTGTGGTGACCCCAATGCATAAATCCACAGCCTTATCAGGAAACGAAGGGTGCTAAGGCGTTCCCATGGCCGGAACCACCACAGACCTTAAATCAGGGACACCTCTTTTCTGCAGCTGTAAATTCCAGAGACTTTTGTCTCCAAAACCAAGAGACTGAAATGAACCCACTCGTGGTTTCTAACAAACAACAGTCTCAAAATTGCTTCAAATAAGCTGAATTGATCATCAATATTTACCTCACATATATCTTAAGTATCAGGGATGTCTTATATAACCTGTGGAGTTCTTTCTGTGGTTAACCTTTATTATAGGCTGTTCGTAGGGTTTTCTACCTTTCAACAGTTTAGGAACCAAGGACCAGATGTTTGAAAGAAGACCCGGAGTCAGAATTATAATAAACTGAAGAAAAGTTTTACTGAAGATAGTTTGCAGTTTCATCAGCAGAAGTCAGCTTTAAGACTCACACAGGAGTTCGTAGGCCGCCCCGCTTACAGTTACAAAGATCACAGCAGTTACACCCTTCTCTGGTATTAAACCTGAAGCCTCAATCAATTCTGACAGTAACTGAGAGACCACTGTCATGATTGAATGATTTATTTATTAAGTCTTTATATGTGTTTTACATTTACTTTTCTAAAATCATCATATTTCATCCTGTAATCTGATGTTATTCTCTTTGCAGCTCCGTTGACTCTGGATCCAAACACAGCACATCCTCCTCTCACACTCTCTGCTGATCTGACCAGTGTGTCGTACAGTGATGGAGATAAAACACTTCCTGATAATCCAGAGAGGTTTGATGAGTATGCATGTGTCCTGGGATCTGAGGGCTTTAACTCAGGAACACACTGCTGGGATGTGGTTGGAGACAATACACACTGGAGTCTTGGAATAACTACAGCATCAAACCAAAGGAAGGGAGAGGTTTTCTTTAAGTCTAATGTCTGGCGTGTGCGATACATAAACAGCAAATACGGCTCACAATCCCCAGAGCAACGCTTCACTGTCTTCACTGTTAAACAGAAGCTTCAGCGTGTGAGAGTTCAGCTGGACTATGACAGAGGAACAGTGTCATTCTCTGATCCTGTAACTAAAGACTGTCTGCGCACATTCAGGACATCCTTCACAGAGACTGTCTTTCCATTCTTATATAATCTCTGCACAACTCCTCTGAGGATCTTACCAGTTAAACTGTTTATTACAGCAGAAAATCACAGTTAAATCTGATTCTGCTTCTAGATTAATTCAGTTTTGCAAATCATTCTTTTTATTATTATTATTATTTTATTTTATTATTATTCTTTTTTTTCAACCTTAAATTTGGAACATGTTTAAGATTCATAGCTTTGATTTTATAGCAGTTTTAACCAGTTTTAACATGTTTAATTAAATATACATTTCATAAGAAAAATTGTATAACTCATTTTCATTTAACTTTTTTAAATAAAAAAATTTTACTTTAACAATAATCTTCCAAGAGTCTTCTTCTTGAGAGTCTTCACTCTTCAGAATTAGGTCTGTGCTCCAAAGCTTCAAATTTTAATGATAGCATTTTTGACACTAACATTTTTGTCCTCTAAGTGTCATGTCTCTGGTCTGATTTCTTGTCCTTATGTTCGTTGCCTCGCCTGAAATGTATGCGAGAGTAGGAAAAAAGTATGTGAAAAAAGTACAGACAAGACGGACAGTTCTCTCTTCTCGCAGCGGATCTGACACCTGTGAGAACAAGACACCCAAAGTATAGGCTACTTGTTATTTAATTCCATTCCAAATACGTGTTTATCAATATATTTTTTTAATACAGACATGTGTTTTTTATTTTTTCATAAAAATGACATCACATAACCCACTGTCAGAGAGTTTGGGAATATTCACACATAATTTATACACATAAAAACATGGTTTTAAATTAAACATTTTAAAAGAGAACATACATCACGGTTGTTTAAAGGGTAAGTAAACCCTAAAACAACTTTTTTTAGTTAATGATCTGTAAGAATGGAGCTTTATTAGTGCTGTTCATTGATTCAAGTACATTTTTTTACATTTGGGTATAAAGTGTTTTAATTCTACTATATATGGTGTAAAAAAGTCTAAATGCTGCCCTCTTCAGGTTGACCGGTATATACTGCAGTTGAATTTTCCTATTGGATGTTGTGGTACCGTGTGACGTAAGCTCACCACGCCCTTGGCAGCCCCTGGTATGAAAGCATCTTGCTCCGTCAAAACCACTGTAGCGAGTCAGGAGTTGGAATTGCGAGTATTGAAAACGATCAGGATAGTGTATATTAGCATCTAGTTAGCATAGCATTTATATCATTATGTAGATTATTTTGTGTAGCCTAGGTAAAATGTGCTTCTCCAAACAGCTCGCGCTGAAAAGTGACGCAGTGCCAAACGCTGCTCCTCCTGCATGGACTCTTCCACCGCAGCGGCATCTTGTATTTGAGAGAGCATATATTTTTAATCACAATTTATGTTCCTTCTTACTAGGCTAAAGTTAATCCTATGGGGTTGACAAACGTGCATTTTGCTGGATTTTGTCAGTGTCACATAGCCAGGGGCGTGTCTAGAGGGGGGACACGGGGTGGCACCGCCCCCCCTTGGAATATGATTGCCCCCCCTGGTGCCCCCCCAACATCATTGGGCTAGATTTACTGTCAACATGACAATGCCCAACGCCATTGGATCAGAGCGCTGTCAATCACTGCTTGATTTACGATTTGCAAAGCAGAATCACTGGTCCGTGTTTTTCAAACAGGAGAGAGAAGACACCGTCCTCGACACATCACTGTTTCTGTGAATTTTTGTCCAGCCAAAGTCTTATTTGATCGGTGAGTAATGTAGATGAACTGCTGCACTTGTGACAGGGCGCATGTTTAACTGAAGCAGAGAGAGAGAGACCCGGTCGCGCGCGCGCACTCTCCCTCTCTCTTCGGAGCCAGGCGAAAGTGTAAACAAGACTTCACCGTCTCCAAACTAAGCGCTGTCTTGCTCTCTCTCTCCCTCGCACATATTAATCAAAATAAATCGACACGGTGGTAAAAGGTCTGAAGACCAAAGTTTCATGTGGAGCATTCAGAGATTTTTTTTTTTTTTTCTGAATTACTGCTGGGTGTGAATTGTGCTAAATAAGTTGCCTTATCTTCTCTGAAAGCGTTCCGGACATTCAGCTGACATAAAACACTTTAATTAAACGAAAAAAAAAAAAAACTACCCAGTGATGAAATGTTTTCTTTGTTGACACAAATCTTGAATGTCCATGTCATAACTGCTGGGATAATCACACAACGCGCATGACACGTCCAATTCGTGAACTAATGACTCATTTGAACCGATTCATTTTAATGAATGGTTAAAACAACTGATTTTTCCAACAGTGAATTTAGGAGACATCTGAATCGGTGTATAACTAATCAGTAACACTTCACAATAAGGTTCTATTTATTACATAAATTACATAAAAAGTACAGTTTGCTTACTCAAGCTTAAGCTTTAAAATAAATAAAACCACTTGTTTTTTGAAAAGCATATGACTACATTTTTCCACACAGTGCTATCAAGAATCGTGGCATTATTACTGATAAAATCTTATCAATTCCCATCCCTATGTGAAGACAGTAAAATTATAATCAAACATTAAAGAACATGCATGTTTTTTTAATAGTTTTTTAATAGTTAAAAGATTAAAACATTTTGCTAACATGAGGTCTTGTGTCACTGTCAGTCTTTTTACATCAGTGCAAAACGCCTCGGTTACGACTGTAACCTCGGTTCCCTGAAGAGGGAACGAGCGTTGCGTCGAGTTTGACGCTATGGGAACGCTTTGCGTGATGACGTCTTGAAGCACATGTAAAATCAGTCCAATGGTGTGGCGGAACGTCAGAGGCGGGTGACGTCACGTACCAGGAAGCTATAAAAGCCGGCCCGAAACAGAAAACGAAAGCTTCGTAAAGTCTGAAGTCGTGTTGACAGGCATGAAGGAGATATGGCAAGGTGACGCAACGCTCGTTCCCTCTTCAGGGAACCGAGGTTACAGTCGTAACCGAGGCGTTCCCTTTCAAGGGAACTCGCGTTGCGTCGAGTTTGACGCTATGGGAACGTCTATACCAACGCCTCCATAGCTACAAATGTCTGTCCTGTGTGAAATCTGGTGAGCAGCACTAGGAAGACAAAACATGAGACCCTGGAGCAGAGTCTAGATCCAGAGAGTAGAACCTGACGAAAGTGTGCGGTGAGGACCAGCCTGCCGCATCACAAACGTCCTGTAACGAAACTCCTGATATAAGGGCCTTAGAGGCCGCCATACTCCTCGTAGAGTGCGACCGGACAGCCAAAGGAGAAGGCTGTCCAGCCGCCTCATAAGCAAGTGAGATAGTCTCAACCACCCACTGCTCATCCTTTGCTTAGACACTGGACCTCCCTTGTTAGGGGAGCAAATGTCACTTTTACGCCACAGGGCAGCTCTGTGGACATACGCGTCTAACGCCCGAACAGGGCAAAGCAAATTATTAGCCTCCTGGTCCGATTTCGAAAGGGAGGAGGACAAGTGCCACGAGGGAAACGAGATACCAAAGGGGTCTTTCCCCACAGACATTCCACCCAAAGGACTGTGGTAAGCACCTACGGCCGCCACATAAACCTTTAAAGTGGACGGGGTCAGACCTGCAGTGAACCGGTCCTGCAGGAACTCCAGAACTGTACCAATTGGGCAGTTGACTGGATCCAACCGACGGTCACTACACAAAGAGGTGAATACTCTCCAGTTCAGGGCATAAAGTTTCCTCGTGGAGGGAGCTCTGGACTGTAGAATGGTCTCAACAACCTCAGTTGAGAGACCTGACTCTATGAGCTGGGCCCCCTCAGAGGCCAAGCCCACAGGTTCCACAGTTCTGGGCGGGGGTGAAATATCGAGCCCTCCGCCTGGGACAGAAGGTCCCTCCTGACGGGTAGCTCCAGAGGAGGCCCGTCGAGGAGCGACACAAGATCGGGAAACCATACTCTGCCCGGCCAGCGCGGGGCTATAAGAAGCAGGCAAACCCGGTCCCTGCGAACTCTCTCCAGAACTCCCGGGAGCAGAGCAACTGGGGGAAAAGCGTACAGACGTAGCCTCGGCCACGTCTGCACCATAGCATCCAGTCCAAAGGAGCTGGATGCGTGAGGGAGAACCAAAGTGGACAGTGAGACGTCTCTCGAGACGCAAACAGACCCACTTATAATTTCCATATCAGCTCCACCACCTCGGGGGTGGAGCCACCATTCCCCGGGCCTCGGCCCCTGTCTCGACAGAGTGTCTGCTCCTATATTCTGGACCCCGGGGATGTAGGCTGCCTTGAGTGACAGCAACTTCCCCTGGGACCACAAGAGGATATGGCGTGTCAGCGCAAACCCCCTTGATATAGGCGACTACCGACGTGTTGTCCGTATGTACTACACATGGTGTCCCCTGAGACCTGTGATAAAGCTCCTCAGAGCCCGGAAGACAGCTAACATCTCTAGGCTATAGAATGCCAGGAACGATGATGGTCTTCCCACAGACCTTGAGATGAGCGACCCTCAGGATCGCTCCCCAACCCGTGAGGGAAGCATCCGTCGTTAGCAGTTTGCGACGACAAGGAGCTCCCAGCACTGGGCCCTGGGACAGGAACCAAGGTTTCTTCCACATAACCAAGGCACGTAGGCATCACCGCGTGACCTTGATTGTGCGAAATGGGTTGCCCCTCGGGGAAAAACCCTCTGGTCCTGAGCCACCACTGCAGGGGCCTCATGTGCAGCAGTCCAAAAGGTATCCCGTTGGAAGCTGCTGCCATGAGACCCAACAGTCTCTGGAACTGTTTGACAGTGAGTAGCTGGCCTAGCTTTACACTTCTCACAGCTGCCAGGATCGAAGCGTGGCGATGACAGGCGCGCCTGCATCGACACTGAATCCCAAACCACGCCTAAAAAAGTGGTCCTCTAAAATAGAGAAGCACACTTTTCTTGGCGTTCAGCCGTAACCCCAACTCTTTCATATGGGCGAGAACAACATCTCGATGTTGAACCGCCATCTAATGCGACTGAGCTAAAATCAACCAATCGTCGATGTAGTTCGTGATGCGAATACCCCGGAGGCGCAGAGGCGCCAGAGCTGCATCCACGCATTTGGTGAAAGTGCGGGGTGATAAAGCCAGGCCGAATGGAAGAACTCGATATTGGTATGCTTTGCCCCCGAAAGCAAACCTCAGGAACTTCCAATGACACGGACGGATGGAAATATGCGTCCTTGAGGTCTATCGTGACAAACCAGTCCTCGGACTAATCTGTGGCACGATTGTCTCAATGTTAACATTTTGAACTTGAGCTGCATGACAACTCGAAGACCTAAAATGGGACGCAATCCCCCGTCCTACTTTGGAACTATGAAGTACCGGCTGTAAAACCCGGTTTCCCTGTTGGAGGGAGGTACATATTCTATGGCCCCTTTCTCTAACAGAGTGTTTACTTCCTGTTCCATAACCAGAACCTGCTCGGGGCCCACCATTGTGGGCAGGACCCCCATAAACCGCGGTGGGCGTTACTAGAATTGTATCTAATACCCTTTTTCCACGGTCTGCAGGACCCAACGAGAAACATTTGACAGTAGCTTCCACGCTGTCAAAGATTCTACTAGAGGTACCAGTCTCTCGAGACTGGTTTCTGGATTTTGTTGCTGTTGAGTAGTCGGTTCGTCGCCCTGTAACGGCGCACCGGCAGGGAACGACCAAACAGACTGCTCTAGCACCCTCCTCAGAGGGGGCGGGCATCCCGAGGCCACTACGTTTCCGGGTGGACCTTGAGATATGTGCTCGCCGGAGACCGCTGCGCCCTGTAACACCGGAGGCGGCAGGGTTAGCAGAACGGTCCCCTGAGGGCACCGAAGAGAGACGGCACCGTATTTTTCTCCTGCTGTTGAGCAGTCGGTTCGTCGCCCTGTAACGGCGCACCGGCAGGGAACGACCAAACAGACTGCTCTAGCACCCTCCTCAGAGGGGGCGGGCATCCCGAGGCCACTACGTTTCCGGGTGGACCTTGAGATATGTGCTCGCCGGAGACCGCTGCGCCCTGTAACGCCGGAGGCGGCAGGGTTGGCAGAACGGTCCCCTGAGGGCACCGAAGAGAGACGGGCACCGTGAAAAGAGGTGTTAACCGCTCTGCTTCGGGGGGACTACCCTCATTTGTCCTGAGCCCTCAGACATCAGGACTTTTTCCCAGCAGCCTTCTTGGCGGTAATAACGGTCCGCAGATCCGTTTTACCCCTCGAAGACTGCTGGGTTTGAGAGCGCCCTCCGTGTCCCCGAGATTTTTGTGGGGGAGCACGGGAGGAAACGCTCTGTTTCTGAGTGGCGCGGTGCTCAGCGCTCTTTCTAGAGGAGTGAGGCTGCTCCCGCTCAGCAGCCTCATAGAAAGAACGGCGGGGGAGAAGTTTCTGGAGAGCAGCAGCTTGCTTAGCGGCTTCTTGTGATTTTGCTACCGCAACACTAACTGCATCACCAAACAGACCAACAGTGGAGACCGGAGCATCTAAGAGAACATGCTTTTCTTTATCCTTGATATCACTTAGATTGAGCCACAGATGCCTCTCAGTGGCCACCAGGGCTGCCATAGACCGCCCGATAGATTTAGCGGTCTCCTTGGTGGCCCTGAGAGACAAATCTGTGGCTCTGCGAAGTTCGGCCACAGTGTCAGGTCCAATTCCCCCGCCCTCCTCCAAATCCCCCAATAATTCAGCCTGATAGGCTTGTAAAATGGACATCGTATGCAGACACGCTGCAGCTTGACCAGCGGCTGCATACGATTTATGAACCAGGGAAGATGTTACTTTAACTGGCTTAGAGGGAAGTGTAGGAGCTTTCAGAGAAGATGCCGTTGCTGGAGAGAGATAGCCCGCAAGCGTCTCTTCCACCTTCGGCATCTCCCCATAACCATACTCTTTATATTTAGATATTGAGGAGTAGTGAGATGTTTGTGGTGTATAAACTCTGTGAGACACTGGTTTCGCCCACGATCTCGACACCTCGGTGTGGAGATCGGGGAAAAACGGCAGGCTCCTGCGCTGGGGCTGCGCACGAGATGGCAGGAAGCGTTCGTCGAGCTTACTTTTCGAACGAACGTCCTGCCTATCTTCTGGCCACTCAATAGACAGTCTGTCAACAGCTCTAGTAATGACATCGAGCAGTTCCTCAAACGCATGAGACTGAGGTGGCGAATCCTCAGACTCAGCTTCAATACTCACAACATCCAACTCCTCAGAGCTGGATAGTTGCAGTACTGGTGCCTCTATCGGGGGGGAAGAAACCGCCGCGCGTGCTTCCACACCCTGATGAGAGGCACTGGATCTGTCAGTAAGAGGCTGAGATAAGGCAGAGCCCGTCTCAACATCCACTGACAGATCCATTTGCGAACCCCAGGTCTGAGATCGCCGCCGAGCCTCAGCCGCGGCGGGACCCGAGCCCTGGGGAACGTGGTCGGGATTGAACCGAGCCAAGCGGGATCGGAGCGTCCGCAATGGAAGCGCACAGCAATGCACACAGTCACCACCCTCGAGTGCTGACTGGGCATGCTCCTCTCCCAAACAAACAACACAAAGAGTGTGTGTGTCACCTCCCGTTAAATAACGCGGGCAGGGATGGACACACACTCTAAACTGCTGCTCGCTCGCCATACTGAATATATATATATGATATAGACAGACAACACCAAATATACAGACAGATTTCACACAGAGCGCAACTGAAGACTCAGAAAGCTTTCGTTTTCTGTTTCGGGCCGGCTTTTATAGCTTCCTGGTACGTGACGTCACCCGCCTCTGACGTTCCGCCACACCATTGGACTGATTTTACATGTGCTTCAAGACGTCATCACGCAAAGCGTTCCCATAGCGTCAAACTCGACGCAACGCGAGTTCCCTTGAAAGGGAACTAGGGTATGCAGATTATATTCATCAGCATGCATTGATTAATCCCATGGCATGTAGCAAAAAAAAAGGTGCGACCAAATCATATGCTGGTGCGACCAACAGGGGGGAGTTGAGAAATATTTATTAGAACAAAACTGTGTGGTCCAATAAATGCAGTGCCACATTTAATACCATCTATATTAGGGCAAAAACATTCGAAACATTCAAACATATTTGCATTGCAAATATTTTTGATATCGTACTTAATGTTTTCTAAACAAGTATTTATTTCCAGTTGAATTTTCTGATTTCCCATGGGCCCCCCTCACTGGTTCTTGGTCCCCCCTGTGCCCCCCCATTTATAAAATCCTGGAATAGCCCCTGCACATAGCGGCAAATTAGACTTAAAATACTCCGTCATATATGGTCATATAGAAATCTGAAAAAAATAAACTGTTAAATGTCTACTTTTTTATGAGTCTACTTACAGTCAAAACAAAATATTGTGCTTTTGTAAAATAAATAAAATAAACAGGGTGTGCTTTCTGCCTCCGTGAACTTTTTTTCTGGAGCACGTCTCTAAACTTAAACAAAACTCAGCGAATACTAGTCACACAGGCATAAGCAATATATTTATAAACATTCAAGTCTCTGCTATTAAATTATCTAATTCAAAACGAAAACAGAAATTCTCTATTTATGTAATCTGTAAAAGATAGAGATGTCAGTCGTTCTCATGGCAACTCATCTGCTAATGCAAACATGCCTACAGAGAGCTTCCGCTTTTGAAACGCTTGTCTCAGTGTCGTCCTCTCTATCTCCGCTGGGCTCTGCCCACTTTTCCAGCATTTTTCAAATATTGCCAGTGGCCTAGACCAGTGTTTTCCGGAAGAGTGACAAGCTCTTTATTTCATGGGCGCCCCCTCGCAAGGGGAATCCCATATCTAAGCAACGCCTCTCACATTGGCTTGTGGACGCTATAATTTTGGCATATGAATCGGAGGGAGTGCCGCCCCCAGGGGACATCAGAGCTCATTCCACGAGGGGCTTTTGCTGACTCTTGGGCTCTGTTCAGGGGAGTATCGCTGCAGGACATTTGCTCTGCTGTCAGCTGGGCTTCTCCCCATACGTTTGTTCGTTACTACCGGCTGGCTGTCACCAGAACCTCGGTAGCACATTTTGTTTTGGGGGTGGGGTCGTCTTAACCCCTCCTTCTCTTGTGCCACACACGTTTCATGTCCTGCCTGTACACAGCAGTAATGTTTGTGCGTCAGTATGGCTTATGTATGATTATATGTATGATTATGGGACGTGTCAGGCACCGCCCCCTTGGTCTTTCTCTGGCTTACAGAACCTCACTGTAAGTGTATTGGGCAATCAGGGAGCTGTCCATGTCTCTCCCATAGGTGGATCTCGAACACGAGATGATGAAAGAGAACAACAGGTTACTGTCGTAACCCCGGTTCTTTGAAACATAGAGTGGAGAGATCCACCAGCTTTTCCCCGCTTACAGCATGAGAAGCGAATATACTTACTGGAGAAGTAAGTAGTGCTTGCAGGCTTTATATGCCCTCAGGTAAGGGGGTGGGGCTTTACCTGGCATTGGCTGCGCGCTTCTGTCTGTCTTGCAATTGGATGCTTCTGCAGAAGTTAGGTACTTATTCCCTTCCCATAGGCGGATCTCTCCACTCGATGTTTCAGAGAACCGGGGTTACGACAGTAACCTATTGTTCTGTAAGTCCTTTTATACTCCTCTGAAAATGTGTTCCAGTTTACCACACCTGATGACAAAAGAAGAGAAGGGCTCATGTGTAAAACATGTTCAGATTTTTATTTTTATACAAAATTTTCTGGTAGCAGTGTTTCCTCAGTATTCATTTTAGTAGTGGTGTGCCACCATAGCAAGAAAAATGTAAAATCAAAAGAAACACATATTGCCTAAAACAAAGCATTAGTGTATTGTAGAAGTAATTATTATATAATAGTTAAACTAATTTTAGCTCTAGAACTTCGACTTGAATCATAACTTAAGCCCAAACATGGACCGATAAAGGACAAATGATGAATCGTCACTCAAAAGCACCACAGCTGCACAAAAATCAAAGAGGAAATAGTTGTAAACAATAAATTAGGCGACATCTATGCATTACATCTATTAGGTGACATCTAACTCATGGAAGTGCAAGTGTCTAAGGCAAGTGACCACTCCAGGGCCATCTATTATTGTGTTGTGTTGCTGGCATCTGTGGGACATTCAAATGGACACAGATTGAAAAGCTCAAAGTTCCGTACGCTTTGCTCTGCCCATGCTGCAATGTAAAAAGCGGCAATATGACTTATACACTTCGATTGAAACGTTATCTCTGGAAAATATTCTTACCGTTGTTTCTATTCAAGCTGCCATTTGAACAATTTTAAGTTGCGCTAGTTGTTACGCCCCTCTCTTGCAGTCCGCAGACAGACCCATCTCACACGGACTGTTCCTGACAAAGTGTGGAAAAAATCGAGAGGCAAGAGTGTGTGAAGAGATGAACATCCAATTTAAAGAAGACTTTTCAAAGGAAGATCACAAAGCTCATGCTAAGTTGTGGCCAAAAGTGTAAGAAGCCAGAAAAAAATGGGAAAAGAGTGTTCCTAAAAGAAGTTCTCTTACGAGAGGTTCTCTCGTACTGCATAATATCTTACGCTATGGGGAAATCTCTTTTCCGCAAGATACTGAAGCCAGAAATTATCCTTAATTTTGGAATAATGTAAAACGCGTTGCAGCAGCATGCAGACATAGCCAAGACGGCTCGCGCGCCTATTGGCTGCCCTGCGGCAACTGCAGCAGCCTATCGAGAGGCCCCGTGGTGACGCCAGAACCAATGGGCTTCGCGCCCACTGCGTCACGTCCCGCCGAAATGGGCGTGGTCTGGGCCTATAAATATAGCTCGAACAGGCTGGTAATCTGATTTTTTATCTCTTCCGCGTAGCTCACGCATCGCTGGATCCTGAGAGAAGCTGCGCCGTCAGAAAAAGCCTTTCAGCAGGACGAGCCTTGCATCTGAAGCCGCTAGCCGCGCCGCCTTCAGCCGCCGTTCCTGCTGCGCTATCCGGCGCACAATATCCTTTCACTGCTAGTGTGTGTTCGCCGCCGCGACTCACACTCTCTCTCTCTAAAAGATCCGAGCGTCTTTTTCAAGATGTCCTGTATCCTCTGTGTCTCGTGCCGAGCCCCACTCAGCGACGGGGACCGCCATGTCATCTGCGTTTCCTGCCTGGGTGAGGATCATGCAGCTCTCGCGCTCGCTGACGGCGGATGCCCTCACTGCGAGCTATAGAGTCACTATAGGCATATAGTGACTCTGAGGACTCGCCTGGCATTAATCGCCTGGAGGTGCACCGAGACTGCACCTCCACCCGCTGCGGTGCCGCGCCGTAAAAAGCGCTGTGCTCAGCGGGTCCCGGAACCTCCTCCCACCGATCGAAGCTCGCCGGTTCGCCCGCCAGCTTCGCCGCCTGCTTCACCTGAGTCTCTCACTCCCGGACAGCGGCCGCTGTCTGCCGCCGCTTCCGTTTTGGATGACGACGAAGAAGTAGCATCTGTGGAGTAGGACAGCTGGCGTCGGGCAGTGAGGATTGGTCGAGCTCTGTGGATCTCGCCCCCTCTGCTTGCGAGCCTTCCGGGAAAAGGGCTAGCATCGAAGCAGAGCTTACGCGTCTGCTCACGCAGGCCGTGGAGAACCTCGGCCTCGAGTGATCGACGCCCGCGGAGCCTGCGCACAACCGGCTGGATGGTCTTTTTCTGCAAAGAGACCGAGATTCGCCACCTTCAAGACCAGCGCCGTTTCTTCCTGAGCTTCATGAAGAACTCACAAAGTCTTGGAGCGCCCCCTTCTCAGCCAGGTTACGTACCTCTGCTTCAGCAGCATTCTCCGTGTTGGACGGAGCTAAAGACAGAGGCTACCATTCTCTTCCTCTGGTGGAAGAAGCTGTAGCGGCCCATCTTTGCCCGCCCTCTGCTGGACGGCACGCTAAGACGGCGCTACCATCCAAAGCTTGCCGCACAACTTCAGCCATGCACAGTCACGCTTACACCGCCGCTGGACAGGCTGCGTCAGCATTGCACACAATGGCCACCTTGCAGATCTTCCAGGCCGACCTTCTCCGCAAACTGGATGAGGAAGGACCGGAAGCTATCAGCTTGCCGGATTTAAGGAGCGCTACGGATCTTGCACTCCGCGCTACTAAATCCGCTGCTCAGGCCATAGGGCGGAACATGGCCTCTCTCACCGTTGCTGAGAGACATTTATGGTTGACGCTCTCTGAGATGCCGGACTCGGAGCGCACCGTGTTCCTCGACGTCCCCATCTCTCCTGCCGGCCTCTTTGGATCGTCCGTCAAGGATTTCGCGGACAGATTCGCCGAGGTGCAGAAAACATCACAGGCCATGAAACGTTTTTTGCCAAAGCACTCCAGCTCCGCAACAGGCCGCTCTAAACAGCTGTCTGCTCGAAGCTCCCAGCCGCAGCCCCCGCCTGCCGCTGCCTCACAGTGTCGACAGGCCCGAGGCCTGGGACCGCGCTCTCGCTCTGCCAGCCGCCGCCCCCCGTGTGGGCCCCGGCCGAAGATTGAGATAAAGCCTGAGGTCTCAAAGTCTTCCTAGCCCGCCTAAGAAAACGACGGGTTCAAGTCCCGCTGCGGCCAGACTTTCACCAAAACTTTTCGCTCGATCAGTTCCAGAAAATGCGACTGTTCCAGTGTATTCTGCAGTAAACAAGCCGGTACCACGGCCCACTTGCCTGCACACAAACGCCGTTTTTACGGAGACCCAGATGAATCTCTCAAAGAGTGTATTTCCTGGTATTCCAGCCACGGCCGATGGTGTTATGAGTGTAGTAAAAATGCCCACTGCCCAGTGCTCATTCCTACACACAAGCACAGCCCGCCCCACAGGGCTCGCACACATAAAATCGACTCATGTCGATTGTGCATTAAATGTAGTGAATGTGCCCACAACCCAGTGCCCACAAACACTACACACTGCATGCCTCACGGTTTCTGTAAAAGCGAAACCAACACACATACAGTCAGCTCAAGCCGATGGTGTTTTCAGTGTAGTAAATGTGCCCGCTGTCCCGCGCCGACATTCACTCACAGACATGACAAGCCCCACGGGGTTCCCCCCACTCGCTCTCTCTCAGCAAGCCGCCTTAAGAGAGTTGAGCGCGGGCAGGCTGCCCGCTGTGATCAGCGCGCCCCCCGCCTCGAACGCTGCAAGCACGGCGTCTATGTTACAGCATACCGAAGCTCTCCGGCCGCCACTATGTTATGGCCAGAGCCCAGATCTCATTCAACCCTTAGCTATTCATGCAAATGCGTGGGCAAAGCTTCCCGGGGTATCAGAATGGGTGCTGAACATTATAAGAAGAGGCTATTCGCTACAGTTTGCTCGGCGCCCCCGCCGTTGCACGGCGCAAATCGAAACTACAGTGGAAAAGGAGGTAGCACATCTACTTTGTACCGAAATTGCGACACTGTTGAGCAAAGGGGCCATAGAGCCTTTATCTCAAGCTCAGAGCGAAGGGGGTCTGTACAGCAGATATTTTCTGGTATCGAAAAAAGACGGGGGTCTCAGACCCATTCTGGATCTAAAACAGCTGAACAAAGCGCTTTCAAAACGCCGGTTCAGAATGCTCACGACCAGGAAAATCCTAGCACAAATTCGCCCAGGGGACTGGTTTGTGTCAATAGATCTGAAGGACGCATATTTCCAAATACAAATAACGTCACGTCACAGGCGATTTTTGAGATTCGCCTTCGAGGGCCAGGCATATCAATACACAGTCCTACCGTTTGGCCTGTCTCTAGCACCCCGTACATTCACGATGTGCATGGACGCGGCGCTCGCACCCCTGAAACTTCGGGGGATGCGAGTTTTGAACTACTTGGACGATTGGCTGGTTCTAGCTCAGTCACACTCAGAGCTCATAGAACACAGGACCATATTACTCGAACATCTCGAGAATCTGGGTCTCAAAGTCAATTGGGCGAAAAGTTCACTGTCTCCCAGTCAGAGAATATCTTTTCTGGGCACAGAACTGGACTCACTGTCTATGACAGCACAGCTATCGCAGCAGCGCAGACTGGACATTCTGCGCATGATGGAAACCTTCCGCTGCAGCACTATAGTCCTGCTCAGAGAATTTCAAAGGATGCTGGGTCTCATGGCCTCAGCGTCATCGGTACTCCAGTTGGGTCTGCTTCGCATACACCCACTGCAGTTCTGGCTGAAAGCGCGAGTACCGCGCCGAGCGTGGACCACCGGTCTTTTTCACCTCAAGGTCGATCAAAAATGCGTTTCAGCTCTGAAACCTTGGAGAGCGATCGACTGGTACCAGTCAGGTGTAAGCCTGGGGACTTCCTCGAGTGTGAAGGTGGTGTCTACAGACGCCTCCACCTCAGAATGGGGCTGCTCGAGGGCAGACCGTTCTTCGGCCAGTGGTCAGAACGGGAAAAGCTTTTACACATAAACTGCTTGGAAATGATGGCAGTCGACAACGCGCTGAGGCGCTTTCGTCCCCAGATAAAAGGACACCACGTCTTGGTCCGTTCGGACAACGTGTCAGTGGTGGCCTATACAAATCGCCAAGGAGGTATCAGGTCCTGAAACCTTTACAGGCTGACGGAGCGCCTCTTGGTCTGGGCTCAGCACAATCTGCGCTCATTGAGAGCAGCGCACGTGCCTGGCCACCTGAATGTGGGACCAGACAGACTGTCCAGGAACAATGTTCCAGCAGGAGAATGGTCTCTACACCCGCAGACAGTCCAGTTGCTGTGGGAGACATTCGGCAGAGCGGAAGTAGACCAGTTTGCGTCTCAGGAAAACGTTCACTGTCCGGAGTTTTTCTCCAAGAGCAGGGATGCGCTGGCCCATGTCTGGCCCCGCTGCCCGCTCTATGGTTTTCCCCCGTCACGCTCCTACCTCAGGTATTAGAGAGGAGCAGGGAAAGCAGATGCTCAATGCTGCTAGTGGCTCCGTTTTGGAAGAACCAGGCTTGGTTCCCGGTTCTGATGCAGCTGACAAGCACTGCCCCATGGCCGATACCAGTGAGGAGGGACCTCCTCTCTCAGGCCAAGGGCTCGATCTGGCATCCTCGCCCGGAGCTTTGGTCCCTACATGCGGGTACCCGCTAACCTCCTGGCGGGAGTGTTAAACACGATCATGCAGGCTAGGGCCCCCTCTACGAGACGGCTCTGTTCCTCAAAATGGTCTGTGTTCTCTAGCTGGTGCACAGCCCGTGGCTTATCACCCCCAGATTGTGGGGTGGCGGAGGTTCTCTCCTTCCTGCAAGAGCTACTGGATAAGGGCAGAACCCCATCCACGCTCAAGGTTTACGTGGCGGCCATAGCAGCATTTACTAAACCGGCGCTTGGCCAGTCACTTGGAAGAAGCGATCTGGTCATTCGCTTCCTTAGGGGAGCTAAGAGGTTAAATCCTCCCAGACCTCCCTCAGTTCCCATGTGGGACCTTTCTACGGTCCTGGAAGCCATGAAAGGTGCCCCATTCGAGCCTCTGGTTCGCTTCGGCGATGAAAAATCAGATTACCAGCCTGTTCGTGCTATAGTTATAGGCCCAGACCACGCCCGTTTCGGCGGGACGTGACGCAGTGGGCGCAAAGCGCCCCCATTGGTTCTGGCGTCACCACGGGGCATCTCGATAGGCTGCTGCAGTTGCCGCAGGGCAGCCAATAGGCGCGCGAGCCGTCTTGCCTATGTCTGCATGCTGCTGCAAAGCATTTTACATTATTCCAAAATTAAGGATAATTTCTGGCTTCAGTATCTCGCGGAAAAGAGATTTCCCCATAGCGTAAGATATTACGCAGTACTAGTTCCCTCTCTAGAGAGAACAGAGGTTACGTTAGTAACCGAGTACGGTTATGCACTCAGTGATGGACTGAGAGTTGAGCCGTAACTGATGATTCTGAAAGGTAACATCCAGGTTCATGTTAAAATATTCAATGTTTGTCACTATAGCAGATGGAATAATCTGATTGTAAAGAGGTTAGATGTTGTGGGAATAAGGAGGCGGGAACCGGCAAACATTTAAAGACTTTAGTAATAAAATAAACAAATACAAAACGAAAGTATAAGCCAGCAGCCCCTCGCAGACAACTGCTGTCCGCACCAAACCGAAACAAAACATCAAATAAAATCCAGGCCTGGCCTCTCTCGGTCTTCACAGTAGTCGCTCCTCCTTAATGCTTACGCTCCTCCGTGAGAGATACAGGTGTCATTCATCAGTAATCACGCCACCAGCCTTGCACCGCTCTCTCACGTCCCTCGACCTCGTCCTGCTCGCCACAATGATTAACGTTGTTGAAGAAAGCTGTTGTAATAAGCTGGTATGGTTTAGTTATATGGTTCTTTAGGAAAACATGTTTCCTCCTGCATAGTAAAATTAAGTCGAGTTCATAGTGTAACAGTTACATTATTAATCTGTGTCTGTCTCTTTTCTATCTTTAAATGTCAGTGGGTTAAAAAAAATAGTGTTAAGCATAAAGATATATATTTTTTATTTCAAGGAACAAAAAGCAAATTGCGTCTTCTTACAAGAGACTCATTCTATTTTGAATGATGAAAAATTCTGGAAAATACAATGGGGTGATTTAGTTTTGTCTGTGTGTGATGTAGTGATGTTATTATTTAACAGATTTGAAGGCTCTGTAATTGTTCATGAAGGGAATACAGAAGGTCACTGGTTAGTGGTAGCTGTGTAAATAAATGGCATATGTTATATATTATTATGCATTTACAGTTATAATAACAAAGTGGCAAATAGAGAAATGTTTGAGAAACTTGGTAATCTGGTTAAAGGGTTAGTTCACCCAAAAATGAAAATTATGTCATTAATGACTCACCCTCATGTCGTTCCAAGCCCGTAAGACCTCCGTTCATCTTCGGAACACAGTTTAAGATATTTTAGATTTAGTCCGAGAGCTTTCTGTTCCTCCATTGATTCATTCATTTCCTTCTCTCTGGGCCTCGAGTGAGTTTACGTAGTGTTTTTGCGCAGCGCGTCTGTTTTGTACGTCACACACAGGCTCACTATTGGCCAACGCTGGTCATGTGTGATGCGTGTGACGTACAACACAGACGCGCTGCGCAAAAACACTACGTGAACTCACTCGAGGCCCAGAGAGAAGGAAATGAATAGTGGAATAAAGTCGTTATTTCTGTTTACTTTTTGCGCACAAAAAGTATTCTCGTCGCTTGATAAACTTAAGATTGAGCCACTGATGTCACATGGCCTACTTTGATGATGTCTGTATTGCCTTTCTGGACATGGACAGTATGCCGTCCATTGACTTTCAATGGAGGAACAGAAAGCTCTCGGACTAAATCTAAAATATCTTAAACTGTGTTCCGAAGATGAACGGAGGTCTTACGGGCTTGGAACGACATGAGGGTGAGTCATTAATGACATAATTTTTGGGTGAACTAACCCTTTAACATTTGGAAAATAATTTATAATTAAGAAAATGTGATGATGGGGGGAGAGTTTAATATAGGCCCTAATTCATGATTAGACCGGAAACCCCAAAGAAGTTCACATTCAGTCTATAATGATAGTATATTGAATTTGTGTACAACAATACATGTGGTTGATTATTGGAGGGTAATTTACCCAAATAGCATTCAACATACATGGTTTAACCCCTCAGGAAATGGACAATTCTCGAGACTAGATTATTGGCTTATTTCTAGTGAATTATGTAAAGATGTCTCAGACTGTATCAGCTTGCCCACTTATGGATCATTGTATGGTTACTCTGTCCTTATCAAATTCTAAGAAACCTCATATCTCTCCTAATATTTTGAAGTTCAATAATCATTTGTTAAACCATTTTAGCTTTTGTCAACAGGTGACGAAAAGCTTGACATGTCTTGGGAATGGTTATTATATATATAGATATATATATATATAGTTTCCATTGTTTCCCACTAGAAGGCTAACACAACTTTGTGGTGGCGTTCATGTGCGTTCAACTCAGTAAATACTGTCTTTCTGACATGACTTGAACTCAGCAATAGTCAATGTTTTTACTAGTGGTGGGCATAGATTATTTTTTTTAATCTAGATTAATCTCACTGTAGTATTGGAATTTTTTACTATCTACTTACAGGAAATGGATGGAAGTGCGGAAGAAACATGATCAGGTCATTCCTTCTGACAGTGAGCTTGAGGTTTGAGTGACAGTTGGGAGGACAGGGGTCAGTGTTGCGGCAAACTGCCCACTGTCACTGTCCTCTCGTCACACGGGAACAAACACCAGGTGAAGCTGGTTTCAATCAGTGTGGCGCATACCTGGGGCTTTGAAATAGTGCTCGCACTGCTCATTCATTTGTGTACTGTGAGCAGCGTGGACACGGTGGAAGCGTTGGGTCAAAGACTTTGGTCTAAACTGCACGGGATCACTTTGCATCTGAAGAGACTGCCGGTAAGAGGAAATGTATATGCGTCGCGCTATCTATGCGCTAATACCGTTTGGTAGTTAACACTAACACTGTGTGTACTATTGCACATAAAGCAGTTTGTATAATAATAATTTTATAATAATAACTTTTTAGTGATATAAGTGATGTAGTAAGAAAGTTGCCATATCACCCTGAAGCCCAAGACTGGTTGCCGACTGAATCTAAGCAGGGTTGAGTTTGGTCAGTACCTGGATGGGAGACTCCTGGGAACAGAGCCGGATTATCCATAAGGGCACTTGGGCCAGTGCCCAGGGGCACCAACCATTCACAACCACTAGGGGGGCACCACATGACACAAGCTTTAAAAATATTTTTCGTAAATTGTTATATTATTAACTTGAAATTCTTGAAAGACCATACATAACTCGTTTATGAACACTAATTTAACAATAATAATAATAATAAATTATAAATAAATAAAGATTACATGACCACTATCACTCCCCCCCTCCCTCCCCAATCTGTCAGAGTTGAGTTGGTCCACAACAAGTAGGCTACCCGCAAATGTGTCATTTTTTTATCGGCTACAGAAAATGAATCTAAATCCAAAATGGACAGATGTCAATTGAGTGGTTTTGCAGGTGTTATATATGTGTTAAAGATTTTATTTTGGATGTGTTCATTGTGATTATATTGGCTGGGTTTATAAAAGTTTATAAAATTGAAAGGATCTTTGCTTGGTGCATTTGGAAACAAATCTGTCTATTTCTAAATGTAATCGTGTGCATCGCTGATGATTATACTGTCCGTGTGTTGAAAAAAACTTTGATTAAACACTCGCAACCAAAGCGGAGACTAACGCCCCAGTATAGTGATGGGGACACTACACTGTAACAAACACCGTCGTTCGGATGAGACGTTAAAGGTGCTATAAGCAAATGTCACGCGTTTTTTAGGCCAAAACATTTTTTGTCACATACAGCAAACATCTCCTCACTATCCGCTAGCTGCCTGTCCCCTGAACACACTGTAAAAAAACGCGGTCTCTGTAGACACCACAGGCTCCACAAACGGCAACAAAAACAAACTGGGCTCACCCGCACCACAAAACCATAACAAACAGTGCTCCAGCCAATCACTGGCAAGAAGTATTTGAGGGTGGGGTTTGGGGGGTTAGTGCGCGTGCACATGAAGGGGGTGTGTGGAGGAGAGAGAAGCATGAAGAGGGAAGTTTGAATTATGGCCGACACATGACCAAAGAGACGACGTTCCGATGAACAAATTGCAAAGAAGAGGGACAAGGATAAGGAACGCGCAAAGTCCCGAATTTACATCGGAAAAACCCTCGAAAGGTGGCGAGAACTCGACATTCAGTTGCTCTGTTTTTGCAAAACAGGTAAATCCATCTTTCTTTCTAAACTGACGTTCATGTTCGCCAAACCAACACAAGGATGTAATTAGCTAGAATTATGCAGTCAGCGTTAACTTTGGTGAATACAACATAACTTATATGTTTCTAGCAGCTAGCGATCAATCTCTATTGTAAATGATCAAGCAAATTCACAGTAACGTAGGGCGACAATTTGTGTGAATGATTGTTTTCATCCACTGTTTGTTATGAATTTGAATGTTCATTTATAGGCTATTGACAACCTTGACTAAATTTGTTTACAATGCCGCCGTTGTTTATGCTCACTGGGAAACCCGAAGCTAACGTTATCTTGTTATTATTGCGTCCTTGTATGGGAGCTATAGTAACCTCAGATTGCAAAACGATTTTAAGATAATGTTTCTCTTTTTCTGCATTCTGTTCTGCAATATATAAAAGCATTTATCTAACTTGGCGACATTATACATTGAATGAAGTATCAGTAAAACTTAACTTTGTTTGTACTAGTGACTACTTTGACTTTCCTTTATGCCGGAAGGGGGTGGAGGAGAGAGGAGACGGGATGAGGAGGAGGGAGGGTCTAGCTAGCCTCCGTTTTGTTTGACAACAATTCGAATGTCAACAAGAAGTTTCGACTCCCGGCATCGCTTAGAGCACCTTTAAACCGAGGTCCTGTCTCTCTGTGGTCATTAAAAATCCCATGGGACTTCTCATAAAGAGTAGGGGTGTAACCCCGGTGTCCTGGCCACATTCCCTCCATTGGCCCTTACCAATCATGGCCTCCTAATAATCCCCATCCATTGAATTGGCTCTATCACTCTCTCTCCTCTTTCCACCTATAGCTGGTGTGGTAAGCGCACTGGCGCCATTGTACTGTGGCTGCCGTTGCATTATACAAGTGGATGCTTACACTGGTGGTGTTGAGGAGAGATCCCCTAAATTGATAGTAAACCACTTTGGGTGTACAGTAATACATGAGAAAGCGCTATATAAATCAAATCAAATCAAATCAAGTATATTTGTATAGCGCTTTTCACAATACAGATTGTATCAAAGCAGCTTCACAGTATTAAATTAAAATAAAATAATACAACAAAGTTTGTTTCTAGTGGAATTTATTGATTGATAGAATAAAATTAAATATCCCCAAAATATCCCCAACTGAGCAAGCCAAAGGCAACAGTGGCAAGGAACCGAAAAAACTCCATCAAGTGACCTAATGGTGTCCTAAAACTCCATCAGGTGACCTAATGGAGAAAAAAAAAACCTTGGGAGAACCCAGGCTCAGTCGGGGGCCAGTTCTCCTCTGGCATTTATGAACTAGAGGCCGGATTGTAGTTTGAACTGTGAGATTAACAATATTATATGAATGCCTGGCCGAAAAGATGCGTCTTTAATCTAGTTTTAAACTGGGAGAGCGAGTCCGAGCAACGAACAGTATCAGGAAGACTATTCCAGAGTTTCGGAGCCAAATGTGAAAATGATCTCCCTCCTTTGGTTGATCTGGATATCCTAGGTATGACCAAAAGCCTCGAATTTATTGATCTTAAAGAGCGCGATGGATTATAGGGTGATAGAAGATCCGTTAAATAGACTGGAGCTAAGCCGTTTAGGGCTTTATAAGTCAGTGGCAATACCTTATAATTAATACGGAACTTTATAGGTAGCCAATGTAGTGATGATAAAATCGGTGTTATATGATCATATTTTCTTGATCTAGTAAGAACTCTAGCGGCGGCATTTTGGACTAACTGTAGCTTGTTTATTGAGGATGCAGGACAACCGGCTAATAAAGCATTACAGTAATCTAGTCTCGAGGTCATGAATGCATGAACTAACTTTTCTGCATCAGAAACTGATAGCATATTACGTAGCTTAGCAATGTTTCTAAGGTGGAAAAAGGCTGTTTTTGTAACATACGAAATATGATTTTCAAAAGACAGGTTACAATCTAGTATAACACCCAGGTCTTTTACTGTAGAGGATAAAGTAACAGGACATCCTATGATGTCAAAGTTGTATTGTGAGAGGTTCTGTGGGCGGTTTTTTGAACCGATAAGTATTACCTCTGTCTTGTCTGGATTTAATAAAAGAAAATTACGCATCATCCAATCTTTTATATCTTTAACACACTCTGTCAATTTGGATAATTTAGCGTTTTCATCCGGCTGTGATGAAATATATATTTGAGTGTCATCAGCATAACAATGGAAACTAATTCCATGTTTCCTTATAATATTTCCAAGTGGCATCATATATATTGAGAATAATAGAGGGCCCAACACAGATCCCTGCGGCACTCCATAGTTTACTGGAATTATGATAGATTTTTCTCCATTTAAATAGACAAAATGGTAGCGGTCAGATAAGTATGATCTAAACCAGCTTAATGCTTGTCCTTGAACACCAGTATAATTTTGTAGTCGATCTAAGAGTATTGTGTGATCTATAGTATCGAACGCAGCACTTAGATCGAGTAAAACTAGTATTGAGATACAGCCTTGGTCAGAAGCTAAAAGTAAATCATTTGTGATTTTAACGAGCGCAGTTTCAGTGCTATGATGCGGCCTGAATCCTGACTGAAACTTTTCATAGATATCATTTTCTTGCAAGAAAGAGCCCAGTTGAGTGGACACAACTTTTTCTAGTATTTTAGACATAAAAGGTAGATTTGAAATGGGTCTATAATTTGCTAGATTATTATGATCTAATTGTGGTTTCTTAATGAGAGGTTTTATAACTGCCAGTTTAAATGTTCTTAGAACATGACCTAAAGATAAAGATGAGTTAATAATATTGAGGAGAGGCTCTTCCACTACAGGTAACACTTCCTTCAGTAGTTTAGTTGGTATAGGATCTAATAAACATGTTGTTGTTTTAGATGAAGTGATAAGTTTATTTAACTCTTTTTGTTCTATAGTTGTAAAGCACTGTAATTGTTCTTGCGGGGTGATAATTGAGGCTGAATTATAAGGTGCGATTGAGGATTGAACGTTTACAATTGTGGTTCTGATGTTTTCTATTTTCTCAGTGAAGAAGTTCATGAAATCATTACTACTAAACTGTAACGGGATATTTTGTTCGGGTGACGTCTGTTTATTTGTTAGTCTAGCCACGGTGTTAAATAAAAACCTAGGATTGTTTTGGTTGTTTTCTATTAGTTTGCGGAGGTGTTCAGCCCTGGCCGCTTTTAGGGCCTTTTTATAACGTGACATACTGTCTTTCAACGCGATTCTAAAGACCTCTAAATTAGTTGTTTCCATTTACACTCTAAATTACGGGTTTCTCTCTTTAGAACATGCGTAGTATTATTGTACCATGGTGCTTTAATTCTCTCTCTGACCTTTTTTAATTTAACGGGTGCAACAACATCCAATGTTCTAGAGAGAATGGTGCTCATAGTGCTAGTTAGTTCTTCTAGTTCATCTGTTTGTTTGGGTTCAGGCAGCAGCTGAGACAGATTAGATAAGCAATTTATCTAATCTGTTAAGCAAAGTAAGCAATTAGATAAGCAAAGTAACATCCTTCTTGTCTCTTAACAACCAGCTGGATGTCAACCAATCCGGCTTCAAGAAAGGCCATTCAACTGAGACTGCATTACTGTTGGTCACAGAAGCCCTACGGATCGCAAAAGCTGCTTCCAAATCTTCAGTCCTCATTCTCCTGGATCTGTCTGCTGCCTTCGACACTGTAAATCATCAGATCCTTATGTCCAGCCTCTCATCACTGGGCATCACAGGTACTCCTCTCCACTGGTTTGAGTCCTATCTCACAGGTAGGTCCTTCAGGGTCGCATGGAGAGGCGAGGTATCCAGAGCACATCAGCTGACCACAGGGGTTCCTCAGGGTTCAGTTCTTGGTCCCCTCCTCTTCTCCATCTACACCACATCACTGGGACACATCATACAGGCACACGGCTTCTCCTACCACTGCTATGCTGATGACACACAGCTCTTCCTCTCGTTTCAACCAGATGATCCCACAGTAGCTGCACGGGTATCAAGCTGTCTGGCGGACATCTCGACATGGATGAAGGAACATCACCTGCAGCTCAACCTGGCAAAGACTGAGCTTCTCGTCCTCCCTGCCAATCCGTCTCTACAGCACGACTTCGCTATCCAGCTAGATTCATCATCAATCACCCCATCAAGGTCGGTCAGAAATCTTGGAGTAACGTTTGACGACCAGCTGTCTTTCACAGATCACATTTCAAAGACAACCCGATCATGCAGGTTTGCACTGCACAACATCAGGAAGATCAGGCCTTTCCTTACTGAGCATGCAACACAACTTCTCGTCCAGGCCCTGGTCATTTCTAGGCTTGACTACTGCAATGCTCTTCTGGCCGGACTTCCATCATGTGCAACCAAACCTCTACAGATGATCCAGAATGCTGCAGCTCGTCTTGTCTTCAACGAGCCCAAGAGGGCACACGTCACTCCTCTGTTCATCTCTCTGCACTGGCTACCTCTCGCTGCTCGCATCAAGTTCAAGACATTGACGCTTGCTTACAGATCTATCACAGGCTCAGCTCCCTCCTACTTTCACTCATTCCTACGAGCCTACATCCCTACCAGAAGCCTACGATCGGCCAACGAGCGACGTCTCGTGGTTCCATCACAGAAAGCCACAAAATCTCTTTCCAGAACATTCTCATTCACAGTTCCATGCTGGTGGAACGCTCTCCCCACCCTCATCTGGAATGCAGAATCCTTGACAACATTCAAAAGACAACTGAAAACGCCTCGGTTACGACTGTAACCTCGGTTCCCTGAAGAGGGAACGAGCGTTGCGTCGAGAATGACGCTATGGGGAACGCTTTGCGTGATGACGTCTTGAAGCACATGTAAAATCAGTCCAATGGTGTGGCGGAACGTCAGAGGCGGGTGACGTCACATACCAGGAAACTATAAAAGCCAGCCCGAAACAGAAAACGAAAGCTTTGTAAAAGTCTGAAGTCGAGCTGACAGGCATGAAGGAGATATGGCAAGGCGACGCAACGCTCGTTCCCTCTTCAGGGAACCGAGGTTACAGTCGTAACCGAGGCGTTCCCTTTCAAGGGAACTCCCGTTGCGTCGAGAATGACGCTATGGGGAACGTCTATACCAACGCCTCCATAGCTACGAATGTCTGTCCTGTGTGTAATCTGGAGAGCAGCACTAGGAAGACAAAACATGAGACCCTGGAGCAGAGTCTAGATCCAGAGAGTAAAACCTGACGAAAGTGTGCGGTGAGGACCAGCCTGCCGCATCACAGACGTCCTGTAAAGAAACTCCTGAAATAAGGGCCTTAGAGGCCGCCATACTCCTCGTCGAGTGCGACCGGACAGCCAAAGGAGAAGGCTGCCCAGCCGCCTCATAAGCAAGTGAGATAGCCTCGACCACCCACTTGCTCATCCTTTGCTTAGACACTGGACCTCCTTTGTTAGGGGACCCAAAACACACAAATAATTGATCACTTTTACGCCACAGGGCAGCTCTGTGGACATACGCGTCTAACGCCCGCACAGGGCAAAGCAAATTATTAGCCTCCTGGTCAGCATTTTGAAAGGGAGGAGGACAGAAGGCCTGCAGGACAATAGGTCTGACCACATTAGTGGGGACCTTGGGGATATAACCCGGTCTTGGATGAAGAAACGCTTTAACCATACCCGGAGCAAACTCTAAGCATGACGGAGCAACCGACAATGCTTGAAGATCCCCTATTCTCTTGAGAGAAGAAATAGCAAGGAGAAAAAGAGCTTTCAGAGTTAAAAACTTCTCAGGAACCTCCTCAATGGGCTCAAAGGGGGCCAGGGACAAGCCTTGTAATGCAATGGACAGGTCCCATGGCGGAACCCTAGAGCGAACTGCAGGCCTCAGCCTCCAAGTGCCACGAAGGAAACGAGATATCAAAGGGTCTTTCCCCACAGACATTCCACCCAAAGGAATGTGGTAAGCACCTATGGCCGCCACATAAACCTTTAAAGTGGACGGGGTCAGACCTGCCGTGAACCGGTCTTGCAGGAACTCCAGCACTGTACCAATTGGGCAGTTAACTGGGTCCAACCGACGGTCACTACACTAAGAAGTGAAGACTCTCCACTTCAGGGCATAAAGTTTCCTCGTGGAGGGAGCTCTGGACTGAAGAATGGTCTCCACAACCTCAGTTGAGAGACCTGACTCTATGAGCTGGGCCCCCTCAGAGGCCAAGCCCACAGGTTCCACAGTTCTGGGCGGGGGTGAAATATTGAGCCCCCTGCTTGGGACAGAAGGTCTCTCCTGACGGGTAACTCCAGAGGATGCCCGTCGAGGAGGGACACCAGATCGGGAAACCATACTCTGCCCGGCCAGCGCGGGGCTATAAGAAGCAGGCAAACCCGGTCCCTGCGAACTCTCTCCAGAACTCCCGGGAGCAGAGCCACTGGGGGAAAGGCGTACAGACGTAGCCTCGGCCACGTCTGAACCATAGCATCCAGTCCCAGAGGAGCTGGATGCGTGAGGGAGAACCAAAGTGGACAGTGAGACGTCTCTCGAGACGCAAACAGATCCACTTGTGCTTGGCCGAACCCCCTCCATATCAGCTCCACCACCTCGGGGTGGAGCCTCCATTCCCCGGGCCTCGGCCCCTGCCTCGACAGAGTGTCTGCTCCTATATTCTGGACCCCGGGGATGTATGCTGCCCTGAGTGACAGTAACTTCCCCTGGGACCACAAGAGGATATGGCGTGCCAAGTTGGATAACGGGCGCGAGCGCAAACCCCCTTGGTGGTTGATATAGGCGACTACCGACGTGTTGTCTGTATGCACTAACACATGGTGCCCCCTGAGATCTGTGATGAAGCTCCTCAGAGCCCGGAAGACTGCTAACATCTCTAGGCGATTGATATGCCAGGAACGATGATGGTCTTCCCACAGACCTTGAGATGAGCGACCCTCCAGGATCGCTCCCCAACCCGTGAGGGAAGCATCCGTCGTTAGCAGTTTGCGACGACAAGGAGCTCCCAACACTGGGCCCTGGGACAGGAACCAAGGTTTCTTTCACATAACCAGGGCACGTAAGCATCGCCGCGTGACCCTGATTGTGCGAAATGGGTTGCCCCTCGGGGAAAACCCCCTGGTCCTGAGCCACCACTGCAGGGGTCTCATGTGCAGCAGTCCAAAAGGTATCACATTGGAAGCTGCTGCCATGAGACCCAACAGTCTCTGGAACTGTTTGACAGTGAGTAGCTGGCCTAGCTTTACACTTTTCACAGCTGCAAGGATGGACTCTATATGTGGCGGTGACAGGCGCGCCTGCATCGACACTGAATCCCAAACTACGCCTAAAAAAGTGGTCCTCTGGAGTGGAGAAAGCACACTCTTCTTGGCGTTCAGCCGTAACCCCAACTCTTTCATGTGGGCGAGAACAACATCTCGATGTTGAACCGCCAACTGATGCGACTGAGCTAAAATCAACCAATCGTCGATGTAGTTCATGATGCGAATACCCTGGAGGCGCAGGGGCGCCAGAGCTGCATCCATGCATTTGGTGAAAGTGCGGGGTGATAAAGCTAGGCCGAATGGAAGTACTCGATATTGGTATGCTTTGCCCCCGAAAGCAAACCTCAGGAACTTCCAATGACACGGACGGATGGAAATATGGAAATATGCGTCCTTGAGGTCTATCGTGACAAACCAGTCCTCGGACCTGATCTGTGGCACGATCTGTCTCAATGTTAACATTTTGAACTTGAGCTGCATGACTGACTCGTTCAGAACTCGAAGATCTAAAATGGGACGCAATCCCCCGTCCTTCTTCGGAACTATGAAATACCGGCTGTAAAACCCGGTTTCCCTGTTGGAGGGAGGTACATATTCTATGGCCCCTTTCTCTAACAGAGTGTTCACTTCCTGTTCCATAACCAGAACCTGCTCGGGACCCACCACTGTTGGCAGGACCCCCATAAACCGAGGTGGGCGTTTCTTGAATTGTATCTGATACCCTTTTTCCACGGTCTGCAGGACCCAACGAGAAACATTTGACAGTAGCTTCCACGCTGTCAGAGATTCTACTAAAGGTACCAGCCTCTCGAGACTGGTTTCTGGATTTTGTTGTTGTTGAGTAGTCAGTTCGTCGCCCTGTAGCGGCGCACCGGCAGGGAACGACCGAACAGACTGCTCTAACACCCTCCTCGGAGGGGGCGGGCATCCCGAGGCCACTACGTTTCCGGGTGGTCCTTGAGATATGTGCTCGCCGGAGACCGCTGCGCCCTGTAACACCGGAGGCGGCAGGGTTGGCAGAACGGTCCCCTGAGGGTACCGAAGAGAGACGGGCACCGTAAAAAGAGGTGTTGACCGCTCTGCTTCGGGGGGGACTACCCTCATTTGTCCTGAGCCCTCGGACGTCAGGACTTTTTCCCAGCAGCCTTCTTGGCGGTAATAACGGTCCGCAGATCCGTTCTACCCCTCGAGGGCTGCTGGGTTTGAGAGCGCCCTCCGTGTCCCCGAGATTTTTGTGGGGGAGCACGAGAGGACACACTCTGTTTTTGAGTGGCACGATGGTCAGCGCTCTTTTTAGAGGAGTGAGGCTGCTCCCGCTCAGCAGCCTCAAAGAAAGAACGGCGGGGGAGAAGTTTCTGAAGTGCAGCTGCCTGTTTTGAAGCTTCCTGTGACTTAGCTACAGCACTGTTCACTGCAACTCCAAATAACCCAACAGTAGAAACCGGAGCATCTAAGAGAACATGTTTTTCTTTATCTTTGATGTCACTCAGGTTGAGCCACAGATGCCTCTCAGTGGCCACCAGGGCTGCCATAGACCGCCCGATTGATTTAGCGGTCTCCTTGGTGGCCCTGAGAGACAAATCTGTGGCCCTGCGCAGTTCGGCTACCGTGTCAGGACCAATACCCCCGCCCTCCTCTAAATCACCCAGTAATTCCGCCTGATAAGCCTGCATAAGGGACATCGTATGCAGACACGCTGCAGCTTGACCAGCGGCTGCATACGACTTATGAATCAGGGAAGATGTAAACTTTACTGGTTTAGTGGGGAGTGTAGGAGTCTTCAAGGAAGATGCCGTTGCTGGAGAGAGATAGCTCGCCAACGTCTCCTCCACCTTCGGCATCTCCCCATAACCATGCTCTTTATATTTATAGATGGAAGAGTAATGAGATGTTTGTGGTGTGTATACTCTGTATGACATTGGTTTTCCCCACGATCTCGACACCTCGGTGTGGAGATCGGGGAAAAACGGAAGACTCCTGCGCTGAGGCTGTGCACGAGATGGCAGGAAGCGTTCGTCGAGTTTGCTTTTCGAACGAACGTCCTGCCTATCCTCTGGCCACTCAATAGAAAGTCTGTCAACTGCTCTAGTAACTACATCAAGCAGCTCTTCAAATGCATGAGACTGAGGTGGCGAATCCTCAGACTCAGCTTCAATACTCACAACATCCAACTCCTCAGAGCTGGATAGTTGTAGTACTGGTGCCTCTATCGGGGGGGAAGAAACCGCAGCGCGTGCTTCCACGCCCTGATGAGAGGCACTGGATCTGTCAGTAAGAGGCTGAGATAAGGCAGAGCCCGTCTCAACATCCACTGACAGATCCATTTGCGAACCCCAGGTCTGAGATCGCCGCCGAGCCTCAGCCGCGGCGGGACCCGAGCCCTGGGGAACGTGGTCGGGATTGAACCGAGCCAAACGGGATCGGAGCATACGCAGTGGAAGCGCGCAGCAATGCACACAGTCACCACCCTCGAGTGCTGACTGGGCATGCTCCTCTCCCAAACAAACAACACAAAGATTGTGTGTGTCACCTCCCGTTAAATAACGCGGGCAGGGATGGACACACACTCGATACTGCTGCTTGCTCGCCATAACTGAATAAATATATATATATATATAGACAGACAACACCAAATAACAGGGACAGATTTCAACACAGAGCGCAACTGAAGACTCAGAAAGCTTTCGTTTTCTGTTTCGGGCTGGCTTTTATAGTTTCCTGGTATGTGACGTCACCCGCCTCTGACGTTCCGCCACACCATTGGACTGATTTTACATGTGCTTCAAGACGTCATCACGCAAAGCGTTCCCCATAGCGTCATTCTCGACGCAACGGGAGTTCCCTTGAAAGGGAACCCATCTCTTCCGTGAGCACTTAACCTCTTAAAAAAAAAAAAAAAAAAAAAAAAAAACTTCCCTTTCCCTTTAAAAACCTCGCTTACCGGGCTTATGCTACTCTGAATAATGCCTGAAATGAAAGCTTCAGCATAAGTTCTGCTGGGAAGACTCAATTACTACGTCACTTATTGCCTTCACTTCTATCCAATCATATTCTTATGCTCACTGTATAAAAGCACGGTACTTACATATGTTTGAGTTCGCAGATACTGAAGCGACGATTACCCCCATCCTCCCCACCACCACCAGGATGGTCCCGTCCATACCTCCCAGGAGGGGGGTCGGCTGCGCCCCTGCCTTCATCTTAGGCAGGAATTGCAGATCCGATACTCTCGGATTATGCACTACGGACGGGGCCTACGCCAAATGACTTTGTAGATTATCAGCTTGCTGAGCTGTCAATAAATGTATGGTTTATTGTAACAACTCTCCCGAGTCTTTCTGGTAGAACTTCGTATTTTGAGCACTTCTTGCGTTGTTTTTGCCTCTTCATGATGACTCGCTTAATTTAGTCCTAATCTGTAAGTCGCTTTGGATAAAAGCGTCTGCTAAATGACTAAATGTAAATGTAAATTAAAAAACAAATTATCTATGGTGGATGGAAGGATTGTTCTGCCTGGTCGATAACGCGGCGCCGCATGACATATTACAGCAGTACGTAATATGCAAGTTACCAAGTAATGGTCAGTGACATCATCACTTTGTGGAATGATATCTATATCGGTTGGATCAGTTCCATATGATATAATTAAATCTAGTGTGTGATTAAGACGATGAGTTGGTCCGGTGACGTTTTGCTTGTAAAACGCCTCATTCATTCATTCATAGTAATTCATTCATATATAAATGCCTCATTCATTCATTCATAGTAAGTCTGCCTACCCAGATTCCACTCCAAAGTATATGTTAGAACGAGCTCATCCCTAAAATGGCTTAATCGTCATATAGAGAGTTTGCCCTGGTCTCAGTAATACGAGAATATTATCGCCGGAATGGTATTTAATATGTGTTAGACATTTTTGGGTGATCACACCTGTAGCAACACCAATGATGTGGGGACGGAAGATGATGGACATTGACTGGCTTTCCTGAGGTAAATGTAAAGTTATGTGACATTGTTTTTACTGATGTATTTCAGTCACTGAAATACTGAATGAGCGATTACATGAGTCGAGAGATACAGTTTTCTTTTTTCAACATACCTTTTGATCTTCATTCTTGGTTATTTTGTGCTATAACTCTTTCACGACACTTAAAGAGACACAACACCTTTATTATATAAACTTTATTATAAAACCTTTATTATATATATACAAATTATATAAAAAACAAACATTTATTGTTTAAATTTTGTAATACAATTGATATTGACAACTCTGTGCATATTTTTTTTTAAACGCATAATTCAACAATTAAATAACACTTTTTTTAATAGCCCACTTAAAGTGTTTATTACAAATAAATTTACTAAATGCTAAAATGAATACATGTAAATGAACAAAAATTTACTTTGCATTTACAATCCTGTGAAAATGGCTCGGTTACTGTTGTAACCATCTTTCCCTGAAAGAGGAAACGGAGATATTGTGTTGAAATACTGACACTAGGGGGTCACTCTGACATATTCAGACAGATATTCAGGTGCTGACACACACCTCTGACATATTCAGAAGAGGTCCCTGGAGATCCGGGTGTGTAAGGGCCCGCGTGCTTCCCTCAGGTTTGTGCTGAGGAGCCGAGCTAGTATCTCAGCTTGTAATATTATATTGTACATTGTATGAAAATGAAAGATGAATGTTGCTCATAAAATTATTAAAAAAGATGACCAGGATGAGGAGAAGCCAGCACCAGCACCAGCATCAGCCAAGAGAAAATGAGACCGAGAGGATGAGCTGATCGAGATAATTAAGGAGGACATGAAGTTTCAGAGAGAGACAGAGGAGAGGAGAGCAGGGAGAGAATGGACAGTTTTCTCTTCTTGAGAGATTGGTGGAGAAATAAACTTTTGGTTATGTAAATAAAAATTTGTAAATGAATTGGAATGTTGTATACATTATTTTTATGAAAGTTATAATTTGTAAATGAAACAAAAAATTATTTCTGTGCATTGTTTATTTTGTAATGCAAGTTGTAAATGAAGCAAAGAAAATGTTTTATACATTTTTGTTATGCAAGTTATAACTTGTAAATGTAATAAATATATTATTCTATACATTTATTTCTGTCATGTCAATTAATTTGTAAATGAAACAAAATAAATTGTTCTATACATTTTTACTTACAGTACTTTTTACAACTATTTACAAGATAAGTTACAGACAAACATAATAACATTTTAAATTAACAGTACATAAAACAGTTTGGAATAAAACTATTTTCTGTAGAATTTTATTGAGCTGAGCTGGTTTTGCTGCTGGACCGGGATGGGCTGCACAATATAGATGCTGGTAAAGCCTCTGCCATCTGGGATGAGTGCATATTTCCACTTTCTACCAACAGGGTTGCAGGGCTGACTCGGCATGGGCTGCCATATCACTGAGATGTTCAGAATAAATGAAATTAACTCACATCCTCAAAAAACAAACCATAAAATATAACATTTCTATTCATTTCTCACTGAATTATGCGATCTGAAGAGCTGAAAGAGCATTAAGAGTGCACTCCTCTTCCTGTTTTGCATCAGTTATGATCTCAGCGCTTTCTCATTCGCCACACAGATGTCAATTATCTTACGTGAGTCAATGTGACCATAATTCCTGCCCTTCTGGATGATGTCCTGTACACTTCCTCGTTCTGAGCTCTGTGAAAAACAAAGCCAAAGAAATGTTTCTACACGTCAAAAAAGAAGAGAATAAACAAACGATTATGATATTATAGGGTTTGTGTGTGATTTTTATGCAATTTGGTATTCCACCCTGGGGGGTATTCCAGAAAGCAGGTTATGTGACATACCCGGGTAAGTTTAAGGGTAAGTTAGTGGATAACCTCAACTTTCGGTTCCAAAAACGGAGGTAACTTTCTGGGTATGTAACCATAGGAACTTACTCTCTGAAGATAACCTGCTCGGTAGCAGGTTATGTTCCCGGGTTAGTTTGTTTCAGAAGGTTACTGAGCATGGCGTGCCCTTTTGATGACGATCCTGTGGACGTGGAGGCACAAATTATACTAGGTTTTTTTTGCCGGGAGAGAGTTATAAGACCGCAAATTGATGTATTTTCATTTCCTAATGATTATTTGAAAGAGCGTTATCGATTTTCAAAAGATTCGTTAATTTATTTAACACATCTCTTGAGACCACATATTGCAAATGTCACAAACCGCAGGTCTGCGCTTAGAACAGAGAACATTCTGTGCATATCACTTCGGTTTTTCGCATCAGGGCAATGTGGGCGATGCAGAGCATGTGGGAAAGGCAACTGTGTGTAGAGCCGTTCGCACAGTATGTCTGGCACTTAAACGATTCTTACACACGTTTGTACAGTTCCCTGGCCATAAACCTCTGCGTGTTATTAAAGAGGAATTCCACAGAGTGGCAGGTTTGTCCTTTGTAGTAAAATCTATGACGCATATTAAATATGTAGTCATACTATTTATATCTATACATGTATTCATCCTGCACACACACACACACACTTTAAACTTCCATATATGACTTTCTATTTCAAGATTTCCAAATATAATTGGGTGCATTGATGGCACACACATTCCTACTAAAGCTCCTTCAGTAAATGAGGGAGACTATGTTAATAGGAAATCTATTCATATTATCAATGTGCAGGTAACAATTTCATTTTGTGTTCCTAATTTTTTGTCTTGTTAAAATCATTAAACTCATTACTTTTTCCCACTAACTATAGGTAATATGTGAGGCAACCCACATCATTACTAATGTGGAGGCAAAATGGCCAGGATCTGTGCATGATGCCAGAATTTTCCGCGAGTCATCATTATGTCAGTCATTTCAGGAGGGTATGTTTTGCTGTATACAATTTTTTTTTTTTTTTTTTTTTTTTAAACTATATTTGTATTGTGCACTTGAATCATTACAGGACAGTACAATGGTTACTTGCTGGGGGACAGAGGATACCCTTGTCTGCCCTATTTAATGACACCCTACCCTGAACCTGATCCCGGACCACAGACCCGCTTTAACCTGGCTCACAGCCGAACACGGGCCAATGTGGAGATGACCATAGGGATCCTGAAGTCTAGGTTTCAGTGTCTGCGTGGGCTCCGGGTCAGTCCAGAGAGGGCATGCGACATCATAGTGTTTTGTGCTGTGCTTCACAACATTGCCACTATAAGAGGAGAGAGCCACCCTCCTTGGATTGAGGAAGATGGCCCAGAGGAACCCCAACAGGGTTTTGCACACAACAGAGATGGAAGACTATTGAGAGACAGGATTTGTCAAAATTACTTTTATTAAAATGTTTGCACTGGTCTGCTCTGCAGTTCATTTCTTGATTTCCTGCAAAACAATGAAAGTAAAAATTAAATAGAAATTTTATTACAATGCTTTATATACACAACACTTTTAACATGCAACAGATTAATCAGAAGTTCTCACCTTAAGGCGATGCTCCAGTAATTCAATTTCAAGTTTTGCTTTTTTAATTTGAAGCTGTATAAGGTCCATCTCCATGTCACTTTTTCTTATTTGTTTTTGAAGATGGACCTTATACAGCTCCTTTGCTGGCAACTAGGAAGGCAAAAAAAGTTAAATAAATGAGATTCTGTCAGACAATAAAAGTAAAATATGGACAACTGCACTCAAATTCTTACTCCGGTTAGATTGTGCGTTGAGGTTGAAGGACCTTCATCTGTGGGCAAATCCCCAAGTATGTACTGTGAAAGGACAATGACAGTTTGTTACTCTAATGTAAAAAGGGGGCATGCATTATAATGGTGTGCATCATACCTCAGTGGATCTACCAGCATTGTCCACTTCTGTCACAGCAGATGTGGTCTCTTCATCGTCATCTTCATCCTTCAGTGGAAATATGCAAGTATACATTATCTGGCAAAAATAAACATAAAAAAATATCTAAAAGCAACTAAACCTAACAACAAAACACTTACAGCTGTGACAGACTGTGTTCTTTCTGTAGGGTCCAATAATACAATCCCTCTGTCAGTATCTATAAGAAAATACAACCCATACAATTCTCAATATTATCAAAGAGAAACCAATAATGCAGGAAAAAATATCAAAGCAATATAACTAAGACCACAGTAGCCTATACATCATATGTAGTTAAATAAAGTAAGCCTGCATAAAAACGTTAAGCATGTTCAAAAAGCCTTTATAAGTGACAGATAGTAATTTATTAAATCATAATGAGAACAAATCACAGTGGCAAACTTACATTTCACCATGTTACTTGTGGTGCATGGTGTGTGTGATGAAGTGCCCCCTGGAATGCCAGCAACCACTGGTCGCCCTTTATTAAGGGACAGAGCCAGCTCCTCAGATGGGGTGAGGGGAGGTGGTGGTGGGCCCCCGCCAGTTAGACGGGCTTCAGCCTTCTTTCTATTAGCTACATGACAGAAAGAATATACTAAATCGTGTTTAATAAATAGTTCAGTAATTGTGTAATCAAATATTACCTTTTTGCAGAATGTTTTTGTGTTTCATTTTGACTTGGCTCAAAGTTCTTCTGGCTCCAGAAGGATTACACCTTATTAAATAAGAAACCATATATTCCTAGTCAATATACGCTGGTATTTTAATCTAAAGAAATGAATGGCAGGAAAAGTAAATGCTTTCGTAGTGATTTAACAGTCAAAAGGGTGCGGAAGGGGTGTTTAATTATTGTGCACTATAATAAAAGGGGAGGCAATATCAAATTTGCAATTTAATACACTCACGCATTTACTCTGTCCGTTATTTTTTGCCAAGCCAACTCTCTTTCTTTAGCCCATGCAGCCGTATTGCTTTTTTTAATTATTATTGGCTTGAATTCTTCGTATGCGTGCATTAAAACCTCCAACTCCGCCTCAGTAAAGTATGCCGCTCTCTTTTTTTCGTTGTCATTTTCCATTTTGACTCGTGAAATCGGCGATCCATTGAAAACGCCTTTATGCACGCGCATTAACTCTGGGTAACCAGTAGGAGGTTGATTAAACTAACTCTTCTCAGGTGTTTTGGAACCGACATACTCATGGTATGCGGGTTTGGGGTAAATCAACCCAGAGGTTATGATTTACCAAATGGTAAGTTAACCAAGCTTTCTGGAATACCCCTCTGGTCTCTTGAGCTGCCGGCTCCGCCCTGGTCTCCTGTACTGCCGGCTCCACCCTGGTCTCCTGAGCTGCCGGCTCCACCCTGGTCTCCTGTGCTGCCGGCTCCACCCTGGTCTCCTGAGCTGCCGGCTCCACCCTGGTCTCCTGTGCTGCTGGCTCCGCCCTGGTCTCCTGAACTGCCGGCTCCACCCTGGTCTCCTGTGCTGCTGGCTACACCCTGGTCTCCTGTGCTGTTGGCTTCGCCCTGGTCTCCTGTGCTGTTGGCTCCGCCCTGGTCTCCTGAACTGCTGGCTCCACCCTGGTCTCCTGTGCTGCCGGCTCCACCCTGGTCTCCTGAGCTGCCGGCTCCACCCTGGTCTCCTGTGCTGCTGGCTCCGCCCTGGTCTCCTGAACTGCCGGCTCCACCCTGGTCTCCTGTGCTGTTGGCTTCGCCCTGGTCTCCTGAACTGTCGGCTCCACCCTGGTCTCCTGTGCTGCTGGCTCCGCCCTGGTCTCCTGTGCTGTTGGCTTCGCCCTGGTCTCCTGAACTGCCGGCTCCACCCTGGTCTCCTGTGCTGTTGGCTCCGCCCTGGTCTCCTGAACTGCCGGCTCCACCCTGGTCTCCTGTGATGCTGGCTCCGCCCTGGTCTCCTGTGCTGCTGGCTCTGCCCTGGTCTCCTGTGCTGCTGGCTCCGCCCTGGTCTCCTGTGCTGTTGGCTCCGCCCTGGTCTCCTGAACTGCCGGCTCCACCCTGGTCTCCTGAACTGCCGGCTCCACCCTGGTCTCCTGTGCTGTTGGCTTCGCCCTGGTCTCCTGAACTGTCGGCTCCACCCTGGTCTCCTGTGCTGCTGGCTCCGCCCTGGTCTCCTGTGCTGTTGGCTTCGCCCTGGTCTCCTGAACTGCCGGCTCCACCCTGGTCTCCTGTGCTGTTGGCTCCGCCCTGGTCTCCTGAACTGCCGGCTCCACCCTGGTCTCCTGTGATGCTGGCTCCGCCCTGGTCTCCTGTGCTGCTGGCTCTGCCCTGGTCTCCTGTGCTGCTGGCTCCGCCCTGGTCTCCTGTGCTGTTGGCTCCGCCCTGGTCTCCTGAACTGCCGGCTCCACCCTGGTCTCCTGTGCTGCTGGCTCCGCCCTGGTCTCCTGTGCTGTTGGCTTCGCCCTGGTCTCCTGAACTGCCGGCTCCACCCTGGTCTCCTGAGCTGCCGGCTCCACCCTGGTCTCCTGTGCTGCCGGCTCCACCCTGGTCTCCTGAGCTGCCGGCTCCACCCTGGTCTCCTGTGCTGCTGGCTCCGCCCTGGTCTCCTGAACTGCCGGCTCCACCCTGGTCTCCTGTGCTGCTGGCTCCGCCCTGGTCTCCTGTGCTGTTGGCTTCGCCCTGGTCTCCTGAGCTGCCTGCTCCACCCTGGTCTCCTGAGCTGCTGGCTCCACCCTGGTCTCCTGAGCTGCCGGCTCCACCCTGGTCTCCTGTGCTGTTGGCTCCACCCTGGTCTCCTGAGCTGCTGGCTCCACCCTGGTCTCCTGTGCTGCCGGCTCCGCCCTGGTCTCCTGTGCTGCCGGCTGCATGAAGGGCCATCTCTGCCCTGGCCGCCTGAACCAGCAATGCCCTGGAAGCTACCTGCCCCATATGGGCCATGCCCTCGTCAGCCCATATAGTCCTAAGTTTGTTATGTGTGTTATGTGTGTTATGTAGCTTGATGTTAATTGTAGCTCTAATTCACCTGTCATGCCAGGAGTTATCTATTTCATAATCTATTTTGTTACAAGAATTTACATAAGGTCCCAAGAACATGCCTTTTCTTTTTTTAAAGGTAATAGGTGGATTAATGAATCTGGTATGAAAGTTGTGTTGATGGGTAAGCCAAGAAATGTCAGAATAAAGGCTAATGGCTGAATAAAAACAAAAACAAAATAATGATAAAAGAATAATGAAGAATAAGTCTCATACTGGCAGAGGTGCTAACATTCGCCAAAGAGAACAATGGAATCATGAATGGGGATTTCTCTGCGCCAGACATTACAGTGCAGGGGAGTTATAGGGGGCATAAATAATCCATTAGCATTTTTATTAGCATTCACTAAAAAAACACATAACATGCTTTTATGAAATGATTCATAAAATACATAGTTTAAGAGATATAATCCTCAGATTTTAAATGAAGCATGACCTCTCTTGTGGCTTCATTTTAATTATGTTGTTATACCACATTTAAAAATTATATTCTTATTATTTTTTTCATGTTTGAGCTTATATTTATTCATATTAATAACAGTCTGAGTAATTCTAAGTCTTCAACTGTAAACTCTTAAGTGTTGGCTTTCTAAATATATGTTGATTATGTGTCTATGTGATTATGTGTCCCCCACTGTAGCATGTTTTTTTTTAATGCTACAGACTCTCACTTGATTCTTTATGTTCTTTGTTTCCAAAATATGCTTGAAAGCACAAATAAAATAAAGATAAAACTATACATCCAGTCTGTCTTCAGAAACTCCTCCCTCTTACAAAACCAACCAGGAAGTGACTAATCATTATTTCTGCCTTTCAGTTTCACTGAAAGCTAAAACGTGTCAGTCTTGTGAAGAACAGAGGAGAACACATTATATCATAGCATTTTTGTTTATTTCTGAATTAACCCAGATTAGATTTTAATTGTAATAGTTATTTACTCTTTAAACCAAATTTTAGAAAGTGAAAGTAAATTGTAGACCATTGGATCTTTTACAAGACGAGGAAATGGATTCAAAATCTGTGGAAGATCTTTCTTGTCCTGTTTGCTGTGAAATCTTCAAGACTCCTGTTATTCTGTCCTGTAGTCACAGTATTTGTAAAGAGTGTCTACAACAGTTCTGGAAAACTAAGACAACTCAGGAGTGTCCTGTCTGCAGGAGAAGATCCTCAAAAGATGAACCTTTAGTTAATCTTGCGTTAAAAAACTTGTGTGATTCATTGATAAAGGAGGGAAATGAGAAACGTTCATCAGGATCTGAGGAGATCTGCAGTTTACACAGTGAGAAACTCAAACTCTTCTGTCTGGAGGACAAACAGCCTGTGTGTTTAGTGTGTATTAATTCACATAAACATGACAATCATAAATTTAGACCCATCAGTGAAGTGCTTTCATCTTACAAGGTAAGACAAATATCTCTCATTTCATATGCTGAATACAGTGCTAAACACAGAGAACTATTTGTGTACACAATAGACCAGTATTTATTTTTACTCAGACTAAATCTCTATAATTTACTGATATAAAGTTCTGCACTAAGCTTTGACCACTCTGATGTTCAAATCTTCTTGAATGAAATAGCATTGGCACAAAACATGTATTGAAAAAATAGAAATGTCATGGGTTATTAAAAAAAAATCATTAATAATATGTGATTAATTACAAGACATACCAAAAAGTGACTGATACTAACATACTTTCTCTTTCTGTATTTGCACAACCACAAATTAACAACTGCATGGATATAATAATTAAGAATTGGGCATTGCAAAAAACATATTTGTTTGATGAAAACATGATTTCTTGATGTTCATCCTTTCCAAATTAAATAATTAAAAATATACGTCCTGCAATTTTCAGACACAAATGCTTCCATGAGAATGACCCATTCAACATATAAATAATATAACAATAAAAACATTCAAGCATACAATGTTTAAACCTCTTAGAGCTGCATAAGTTTCACAGATTTTCATCTTAACCTGTAGGAGGAATTTAATACAGCACTGACGTCCTTACAAAACAAGCTCAAACATGGAGAAGAAATGAAGAAAAAGTGTGATAAAACTATTAAACACATCAAGGTGAGGATATAAAGAGTTAAATACTCAACATTCACACACAGAGTTTATTATTGACATTAGTGGAGTGTGTGTTCATACAGCGCTGACTGAAGTGAATGTGATTTGATTTCAGTCTCAAGCTGAGCACACAGAGCGTCAGATTAAAGAAGAGTTTGAGAAGCTTCATCAGTTTCTCAGAGACGAAGAAGAAGCTACAATCACTGCACTGAGAGAGGAAGAGGAGCAGAAGAAGCAGAGGATGAAGGAGAAGCTGGAGGAGATGAACACACACATCTCAGCTCTTTCACACACAATCAGAGACATGGAGGAGATGATGAAAGACAATGACGTCTCGTTTCTAAAGGTGACAAATCAATCTGGCTTCATTCTTTGTGCATAAAACAACTTGTATAGAGAGACTCATTGACACTGAGAGTGTTTGATAAGATATTAAAATGTTTTTAAACTCTATATTTTCCAGAACTATAAAGTCACGATGGAAAGGTGAGTGAGCTGCTCGTATCTCTTCTCTCAGTGGATCTGAACTCAAATTCACTGCAGTTCTGACTCCTGAATGTTCCTCAGAGTCCAGATCTCACAGCCGGATCCACGGATGAGTTCTGGAGCTTTGATTCATGTGTCGCGTTATCTGGGTAACCTGCCGTTCAGAGTCTGGAAGAAGATGCTGGAAACTGTCCAACACAGTGAGTCTCAGCAGATTTGACACCAGTGCAGAAGATAGTTCACATATAAACACACACAACATCAACATTTGATAGAAATATATTGGTAACACTTACAATAATTGCACTAATGGCATATTACTTAACAATTAGTTAATAGTCATGTGCCTCAACAAGTAAAGGCATAACATGATACATTTGCAAATCATTAGTTAATGATTAATTAAAGCAGACAACTGGAAGTTGAAGTACAATTACCAACTGTGTTAATTAACGCATTAATTTACACTTTTAGTTAATAAAATAAGTTATTAAGGAATTAATACATTATGACACATTTAATTAATAACAATTCATATATTACTTAATCTATTAATCATTTAGAATCTTTATTAGTTACTGATGCAGTAATCATTAATTAATGGTTTAGTTCTTCATAATGTAGTCATACATTAACTCATGATTATCTGTGCATTAGTTAAACATGAATTACTGCATATTAGTGCACCCGTATTGTAAAGTGTTACCAATATATTTAATAATTACAAAGTGAATCTGAATCTGAATCTGATTATTAAATATATTTCCAGGTGAATCTGAACTGTATTTCAGAAAATCATCAGATCATACAGCAAACTCATAATGAAATGTTTATTCCTCATAATCTTTATTTATGTATTATGATAAAATAGTGTTTATACTGATATCAAACCTGAAGCCTCAATCCATTCTGACAGTAAGAGACCATTGTTATGATTTATGATTTCTTTCAACAAAATCTTTATATGTGTTTAACATTTACATTTCTAATACATCATTTTCCATCCTCTAATCTGATGTTATTCTCTTTGCAGCTCCGTTGACTCTGGATCCAAACACAGCACATCCTCCTCTCACACTCTCTGCTGATCTGACCAGTGTGTCGTACAGTGATGTATATAAAACACTTCCTGATAATCCAGAGAGGATTGACAGTTATGCATGTGTCCTGGGATCTGAGGGCTTTAACTCAGGAACACACTGCTGGAATGTGGAGGTTGGAGACAATACATACTGGATTCTTGGAATAACCACAGCATCAAACCAAAGGAAGGGAGAGGTTTTCTTTAAGTCTAATGTCTGGTATGTGCGATACATGAACAGCAAATACAGCTCAAAATCCCCAGAGCAACCCGAGACAGTCTTAACTGTTAAACAGAAGCTTCAGCGTGTGAGAGTTCAGCTGGACTATGACAGAGGAACAGTGTCATTCTCTGATCCTGTAACTAACACACATTTACTCACATTCACATCCACCTTCAACGACACAGTCTTTCCATTCTTATATAATCGCCGCACAACTCCTCTGAGGATCTTACCAGTTAAACTCTTTATTACAGCAGAAAATCACAGTTAAATCTGATTCTGCTTCTAGACTAATTCAGTTTTGCAAATTATGCTTCAATAATAACACTGTAATAAAAGGGTCTCATTGATCAATCACACTTCAATGTAACATTTAGAGCCAACTTAACACTTGTGTGTCCTTAAGCCGGGTGCACACTGTGCGATGTATAACAGTCCTTTACGATTGTTGTTGTTAACACTTCCTAAGGACATTTTTGTCTGTTTTTTAAAATAAATTTTTCCTGTGTTAATGCCAAATTCATGAATTTTGGCACAAGTGTTTATTTTTATTCGAATTTTCTTATTTTACTCTCATCTTTTTCTTTCATGAATCAATTTTACACTAGTAACACAACATATTTACACTCAGGACCTTATGGACAAAAATATCCCCATTGAAAACTACATTTCTTTTTTTATCCCAGGGCCATTTAACAAACAAATATTTAACATTTTTATTTTGTTGGTAAAGATAGAAAATTTAAATTTGGTATTTTTCACAAGATGGCGCCATTTTCTCAGGTTTGGCCTATAAAGCAAATACTCGCTTTATTCATGTTTTCTTTTGCGCATATGCAATTATTTATGTTTATTTAAATATGTCTATTTATGTTTTCTTCTTTTGCGTGTATCAATTGTATAAATTATGCAGTTATAATTCGTGTGGATGTCAGAGTGGTTTGTATGCATGTACTAGAAAAACGGTGTGTGTGTGTTTGCTGTGTGTAATATTTGATAGAGAAAGTTTCTACTGTACTGCAAATCACAAATCCCAGCGTTGTTTATACCAGTGGAGCTTTGCTGGCATTCATGGGGAAAGTTTTGTACTGAACCCAAACTAAATCTCACTGAATTCTCTCTCTTTTTATTTTTTTTAATATATTTTTTATTTTAAATAAAAATGGATTCATGGCTTTTATTTGGTAGCAGTTTTTTATTTTTTTTTCTTTAGTTTTTTTTTTATTAAATATACATTTTATATAATATATATCATTTTCATAAATTTAAGCCTCTAACTTTTTCTTTTTTCACTTTTGTAACTTTTTTCAACAATAATCTTCCAAGAGTCTTCTTCTCGAGGGTCTTCAGAATTAAATTTGTGCTCCGAAGCTTCAAATGTTTATGAGTTTATTTTTTGACACAGACATTTTTGTCCTCTAAAGACCTCAGAGTAACTTTATAAACTGAAGCATAAGGGTTAAAAATCTGATTTCTGTATTTTTTTAAAAATATGTTATTATTATTATTATTATTATTATAAATTTGATAATTAAGTAGCCTAACCATTAAATAACTCATAAAATAATGAAAGTATGTTTAAATCCACGTTTACAATGTAAGACAAGATAAAGTGTCGACACATTTTAGTCATAGACCCTTTTCAGATTTCCGGGTTTCTCAGAAGCAGAAGTCGTCATATTTGGGGAAACTTCTATAGCAGTGAATGAGAGACTACATTAAATATATTTTTCATGTTTCCATTTGCTCAAATGGCAAAAGAAAAACTCCACAATAGAGTTTTCACAACTTTCAACCAAAAAATAGAGAGGGAAACAATCGAGGGATTTATAATGGCAGTCAGAAGAGAGAAAGATGTCAGTTTATCCGTCACTCCCACAGTCACTGTATTAGAAACACCATCAGCGTTAACTTTTTTTTTTTTTGATGAAAAGGTAATATAATACAATAGTGTTATAAATGTACATTTTTTTTTTTTAAATGGAAATATAAAGTGAATTCCTCATATTATCCTATTGAGCTCTGAAAATTATGAAATCACTGTGAGGCAGCAGCTGTTTATATATTCATGCAAAATGATTGACAGAATAACAAGACTAGATGCTTTCAAACCGTTATTTAGAACATTTTTAAATGTTTAAAATGTTTAATATTTTTAATTTAAGGTTTAATTTGGTTACAGTGTTACAGATTTTCATCATTCAAAAATGGGATGCACAAAACTGTCTTATGTAACAGGTGTTGTAAAAATATATACTAAAGTTATGATTAAAAACATTATAATACTAACATTATAATTTAAAAAAGCACCATACCAGATGCAAAATGATGCACTTCAATGGATAATAAAGGGGTCCTTGATTATGATTTCATGTTTTTAACTTTAGTTAGTGTGTAATGTTGCTGTTTGAGCTTAAACAACATCTGCAATGTCACGACGCTCAAAGTTCAAAGCAAATGGAGATATTTCCTTTTACAGAAATCTCTTTTTAAGGAGTACAACACACAGCTATGACACTGTTGTCTTTTTAGATCTGCTTTACAGCAGAATTGATTTCTGTTTGCATCATTGATCATTATTTTCCTGTTTATCACTGTAAAGCTGCTTTGAAACAATCTGTATTGTATAAAGCGTGATATAAATAAAGTTGCAATGAAAAGGAAATAGTGACAGATCTTTTCTTACATATTGTGACGCACATCCAAGTTTATCAGATTATCAGAAATGTAGGGCAGGTTCATCAGTTGTTGACTGGAGGTTGAGATGTGGATGTTGCACGCAAAAATGAATGTGAGCTTACAGTCGATTGTAGAGTTTAAGGAGAATAAATGATTGGATTAAATATTACAGGGATGAATTAAAAAACAAATGTGTACATGGATGAATCGTTCACAAGATCTGCACTTTTTCAAAATAAATTTAATTTCATTCCAAATGCTTGGAAATTTCACTTTCATATTTTACTTTTATATGCATTGATAACAATAATCTTGTGTCAATTTAATTTTACAGAAATAAAAGTAAAATACAGTCGTTAATCAACTTGTGAGAAAATAAATCAACATATGAAGAGAAACTTTAAACCATCTGATATGACCATCAGTAAAATAGATGTGAAATAGTTTTGAGAAATCACACCAGTCTCTAGACCAGCGCTGCCAACTTTTGAGTTCAGCTTGGAGTGAGAATTATAGTATTAACACAAATTTCACAAATAGATTTGTTTCGATAAGCTTGCGGTTTGATTTCGATCTTGATTTCAATTAGATTCAATGTTGATTCATTTTGAAATACTGTATATCATGTACAGTGTGTTATTGTGTTTCTCAAGGAAAAACATCTGTCTAAACTAATGCTGTGAATTGTGTTTCTCAAGGAAAAACATCTGTCTAAACTAATGCTGTGAACAGCCTACAGGGAACCATGTCAGCCGTACATTATTATAAAAAGGTAAAGGCACAGTATGTAAGTGTAATGAAGATCCCTTAGTTCGTGTGTGAGAAGGAAGGAGACCAGGGTCGGCTGACTGAGACTCGTGGGTGTTTTAATAATAAACTCAATTCGTACATAACAATCGCGCCACATGCGCTACCAAACTCAATACAATGTTACAGCAACAAGCAGTTCTGTATTCTCAGTCCACAGGTTTCTCAGTCCGCTTTCTTTCTCCCAGTCCCACGAGTGCTCAGTCCTTCTCTCTCCCACATGGCTTGTGAGAGCTCTCCTTAAATGCAGTCTCCCCACGCCAATTACTGCAACGAGACACAGGTGTCAATCATTTCGTATTAAACCCACTTACCGCTGCTTCTCTCCCCGCTCTCTCTCTTGTCGCAGACCTCGCTGAACCACGCCCCCCTCTCCACAGTAAGACTCAAATCATGTTCATGGATGAGGAAATGAAATATAGTTTTATAACCATTACGTTTGATCACATGATTTTATTTTATTCTAACGAATTAGCCGCAAGTAACGTAATGTTTAATGCTAACTCACTTTATTTGTCGAATTAAATAGTGGGGTAACACAGCACAGTTTTACATGTTCAAAATACAATAATAATACAGTAATATAATATACTTCATAGCAAATTCATTACTATTCAGTCAGATTATCTTTACTTGATTATTACTTGTTCAGTAAATATAAACATGCATGTTACTTGCAGTAAATGAAGAAAACAAGACTTTTAAACAATAAGACTAACTGTTCTAGGAACACATCTTGGAGCGCTGCTTGTTTGAAGGACGTTTGTTAATACAAGAAGGTGCTCATGGGTTTCAAACTTGTATTTATAGAAAAAAAGATCCAAGGCACTTCTTCCGGTTCAAAAAAGTTAAAAAGCCTTTATTCAAACCATGGCTCACTCTAACATTAAAATTAACTAAAAGAGCACAATGATGCATTTCAGGCATTCAGAGTGTGTCCGGTACAAAGTGAGTCACAGGTGTGGATGTAATTAGTTACTCAGTAGAAACGGGAGAAACCAAAGAGATAAGACTTCATAATAAAAAATAAAAAATCATAATAATACTAACAATAATCATAATTATAATAATTTTACAAGAATGGAGTTAAATCTAATTCTTCATTCAACCAAGGAAAAATGGTAACTTTTAACTGAAATAATAGGTTTCCCTTTGTAAAAGTCTTTGTAATCTATCACCAGAGCCCGTCTACGGAGAGCCTGGCCACTCCCTATTAAGTCCTATTGTACCGAATTTTGGTTGTAGTTCCACTGGGGGCGATCGCACATGAGTGCAAAATGAATGGGAGTCTATGGGGCTAGACGGCTAAATTTGTCTCTTTCACCCGTTTGCCGTTGAGAAATCTCAGATTTGATTGTAGGTTTTGCAAGTTCAACATGGGTTATAGGGTGAAAGTTGAATGAACGAGTACTTATGTCCTTTCGATTTCTTACAGGTTGAGTTGTTGTTGCCCATAACACGCTAGCATTCTGCTAATGAACGCTGATTGGTCAGTGAAGGACTGATTACGACCAGAGATACCGCTTGATGGCATCGTGGCATCCGAAGCGGGACCAGAATGTTAAGGCGGACTTTTTCGGCCAAGTTTTTTTTTTTCAAAGCAGCTTTTTTTTTTTGGTTGCTGGCACTTTTATCTGCCTATGGTTATGTATGTACTGTGAAATTTACATGGAAAATAAATTGAATTTGAGTACTTGTGTTATTCTTGTGTTAGGAAATACAGGATACATATGGTATAGTATTGCCACCTTAAAAAAAACAATAGTGCTAAATATCAATAAAAATTGAAAAAGGAGAAAAATGCCTTGCAGGTGTGCAATGATAAATTGTTCTAATAGTGGGCAAAGGGTTGTCCTATTTCTCGAGTGAAAAGAAAAAAAATTATCTTTTTCCTGAAAAAAGATTAATTATATCTTGAGAAAAGTGGATTTTGAGGGGTATAGCTCCATAGACCTCCATTCATTCTGCACTCGTCCTGTGAGCGCCCTCATATGGAACCAGAATGGAACTGCAACCAGTTCAGAAGCCGGAAGTTTACTGAGAGTGGAAGTTCTCCCCTTATTAGACATTCTCTGCTATCACTCTAATAGACCCAGTTACAGTTTCCAAACAAATTTTTTAAGAATATGAATTAGGGTTGTTCCGATTGATCACCCTAATGCTCTGGCAATGGTTTCTATGGAGAAGAAACTTGTCAGAGACATTCCTGACTTCAGTTAGAAAGTTATTGAGAAGTTTGCCACTCGGAAGGAGAGAAGAGTAAAATTCCTGTATAAATGAGCAATCGAAAAAACATGCAGGTTTTTTCTCCACTTTGATTTTTTTTGGTAGCACTTTACTGAATAAGGTTGTTAACATTTGTTAATGTATTAACATGAACTAACAATGAGGAATACATTTGTTACAGTTTTTATTAATCTTAATGTTAGTTAATAAAAATCCAGTTGTTCATTGTTTGTTCATGTTATTTCACAGATCATTAATGTTGAAATTAGCATTAACTAACATTAATAAATGCTGTAGAAATATTGTTCATTCTTAGTTCATGTTAACTAGTTTACTAATGTTAACTAAATAAACCTTATTGTGAAGTGTTAACGATTTTTCTTGTACATAGTTGTCCTCTGTCTCATTTGTTTAAATCGGTCATGGAGGTATCCAACACTGAAAAAAATGATTCGTTGAATTTAATAAAAAAATTTATGGTAAGTGGTTGCACACAATTGATTTTGTGTGCAGTACCTGGATGGGAGACTCCTGGGAAAACTAGGTGTCTGCTGGAAGAGGTGTTAGTGAGGCCAGTAGGGGGCACTGCTCACCCTGTGCTCTGTGTGTGTCCTAACACCCCAGTGTAGTGATGGGGACACTACACTGTAACAAGAATTGTCGTTCGGATGAGATGTTAAACCGAGGTCCTGACTCTCTGTGGTCATTAAAAATCCCATGGGACTTCTCGTAAAGAGTAGGGGTGTAACCCCGGTGTCCTGGCCACATTCCCTCCATTGGCCCTTACCAATCATGGCCTCCTAATAATCCCCATCCATTGAATTGGCTCTATCACTCTCTTCTCCACCTATAGCTGGTGTGGTGAGCGCACTGGCGCCATTGTTCTGTGGCTGCCGTCGCATTATCCAAGTGGATGCTGCACACTGGTGGTGTTGAGGAGAGATCCCCTCCTTTGTTTTTTTTTTTTTTTTTCAACATACCTTTTGATCTTCATTCTTGGTTATTTTGTGCTATAACTATGGTAATGTAAAGAGAAAGAGATGTCGCTTGAACTGGGGTTCAGCGATCTTTCACGGCACATTAAAGAGACACAAAACCTTTATTATATAAACCAATAAAAACATTTATTGTTTAAATTTTGTAATACAATTGATATTGACAATATGACGTCACACTCTGTGCATTTTTTTTTTTAAATGCATAATTCAACATAAAAATAACACTTTTTTAATAGCCCACTTAAAGTGTTTTTTACAAATAAATTTACTAAATGCTAAAATGAATAAATGTAAATGAACAAAAATTTGCTTTGCATTTACAATCCTGTGAAAAAGGCTCGGTTACCGTTGTAACCATCTTTCCCTGAAAGAGGGAACGGAGATGTTGTGTTGAAATACTGACACTAGGGGGTCACTCTGACATATTCAGACAGATATTCAGGTGCTGACACACACCTCTGACATATTCAGAAGACGTCTCTGGACATCTGGGTAAGTAAGGGGCCGCGTGGTTCACTCAGGTTTGTGCTGAGGAGCCGAGCTAGTATCTCAGCTTGTAATATTATATTGTACATTGTATGACAATGAAAGATGAATGTTGCTCATAAAATTATTAAAAAAGATGAGCAGTCGATGACCAGGATGATGAGAAACCAGCACCAGCACCAGCACCAGCCAAGAGAAAACGAGACCGAGAGGATGAGCTGATTAGGGAGGACATGAAGTTTCAGAGAGAGACAGAGGAGAGGAGAGCAGGGAGAGAATGGACAGTTTTCTCTTTTTGAGAGATTGGTAGAGAGATAAACTTTTGGTTATGTAAATTAAAAACTGTAAATGAATTGTAATGTTGTATACATTATTTTTATGAAAGTTATAATTTGTAAATGAAACAAAAAATAATTTATGTGCATTGTTTATTTTTATAATGCAAGTTGTAAATGAAGCAAAGAAAATATTTTATAAATTTTTGTTATGCAAGTTATAACTTGTAATAAATAAATTATTCTATACATTTATTTCTGTCATGTCAATTAATTTGTAAATGAAACAAAATAAATTGTTCTATACATTTTTACTTACAGTACTTTTTACAACTATTTACAAGATAAGTTACAGACAAACATAATAACATTTTAAATTAACAGTACATAAAACAGTTTGGAATAAAACTATTTTCTGTAGAATTTTATTGAGCTGAGCAGGTGATTCTGGTTTTGCTGCTGGACCGGGATGTGCTGCACAATAGAGACGCTGGTAAAGCCTCTGCCATCTGGTATGAGTGCATATTTCCACTTTCTACCAACAGGGTTGCAGGGCTGACTCGGCATGGGATGCCATATCACTGAGATGTTCAGAATAAATTAAATTAACTCACATCCTCAAAAATCAAACCATAAAATATACCATTTCTATTAATTTCTCACTGAATTATGCGATCTGAAGAGCTGAAAGAGAATTCAGAGCACACTCTGTCTCTCCTCTTCCTGTTTTGCATCAGTTATGATCTCAGCGCTCTTTCATTCGCCACACAGATGTCAATTATCTTACATGAGTCAATGTGACCATAATTCCTGCCCTTCTGAATGATGTCCTGTACACTTCCTCATTCTGAGCTCTGTGAAAAACAAAGCCAAAGAAATGTTTCTACACATCAAAAACGAAGAGAATAAACACGATTATGATAGTATAGGGTTTGTGTGTGATTTTCATGTGAGTTGGGGTATATTCATATGAATAAAGAATGTTTACAGTAGCCTATACATGCAAAGCAGGTGTAGCTGTCACATTTCCATCTAGTCACCATCCTCTTCACTACACGTCCCAGCATCCCTCCTGGTCCCCACCTGCATATCATTCACAATCACTCACACCTGCACCTCATCATCACCCTCATCACTGCCACAATAAAGGCACACTCCATATACCATAAATGCCAGCTCTGCCCTGGTCTCCTGAGCTGCCGGCTCTGCCCTGGTCTCCTGTGCTGCCGGCTCTGCCCTGGTCTCCTGTGCTGCCGGCTCTGCCCTGGTCTCCTGTGCTGCCGGCTCCGCCCTGGTCTCCTGAGCTGCCGGCTTCGCCGTGGTCTCCTGAGCTGCCGGCTTCGCCGTGGTCTCCTGAGCTGCCGGCTCCGCCCTGGTCTCCTGAGCTGCCGGCTCTGCCCTGGTCTCCTGTGCTGCCGGCTCCGCCCTGGTCTCCTGAGCTGCCGGCTCTGCCCTGGTCTCCTGTGCTGCCGGCTCTGCCCTGGTCTCCTGAGCTGCCGGCTCCGCCCTGGTCTCCTGAGCTGCCGGCTCCGCCCTGGTCTCCTGAGCTGCCGGCTCCGCCCTGGTCTCCTGTGCTGCCGGCTCCACCCTGGTCTCCTGTGCTGCCGGCTCCGCCCTGGTCTCCTGTGCTGCCAGCTCCGCCCTGGTCTCCTGTGCTGCCGGCTCCGCCCTGGTCTCCTGTGCTGCCGGCTCCGCCCTGGTCTCCTGAGCTGCCGGCTTCGCCGTGGTCTCCTGAGCTGCCGGCTCCGCCCTGGTCTCCTGAGCTGCCGGCTCCGCCCTGGTCTCTTGTGCTGCCGGCTCCGCCCTGGTCTCCTGAGCTGCCGGCTCCGCCCTGGTCTCCTGTGCTGCCGGCTCCGCCCTGGTCTCCTGAGCTGCCGGCTCCGCCGTGGTCTCCTGAGCTGCCGGCTCCGCCCTGGTCTCCTGAGCTGCCGGCTCCGCCCTGGTCTCCTGTGCTGCTGGCTTCGCCCTGGTCTCCTGTGCTGCCGGCTCCGCCCTGGTCTCCTGTGCTGCTGGCTTCGCCCTGGTCTCCTGTGCTGCTGGCTCCGATTAAGGGGCGATTTCCCCTTACCTAAGAGAATAACTTAAGGGTGTTGCATATAATCTCTTAAACGGTTCTCTTAGGTAAGGGAAACATTTAAGTGTTTCACGACAGCGATCCTGGATTCACGTTATAAAAGTCTGTTGTTGCCATAGATACGCAAAACACTAACGCGTCGCGTCTAGGACAACTGTATCACACACCGGTGTGATGAACAATCGGGTCCGGTGTGGTATAGTATTCTGTAACCGTATAGTATTCTGTAACCTTGAGGACCCAGTTAGTATGCCAGTAGTATGCCTGATCTAAATCTGTTCTCGCGATAACTTGTAGCTAACGTGAGCTGTTTAAGTGTTATTATGTGGTAGCTTTATGTAGAATGCTAAATCCCGCTGCTATATGCAAGGTAAGATTGAATTAAATTTTATATTGTATATGTAAATTGTGTATATTCTATAGCTAATATTTAAAATCTCAAGTTGCGTCAATAGCAGGAGAAAGACCGCGAAATTTAAAAATACTACTGTTATTGTGTCATGAAATGTAGTTTTAAGAGTTTTTCAGTCGATAATGTAGTTGTTTCAATCTCAAATATGTTGTTTGTTTATACAGATAGCGCCTATTTAAAAATTTGATCTGACGTTTTCGGAGATGTGAGATCCAAGGGATCACCGGTTGCTCAGCGCTCATGTATCCCGCTTGGAACAGCCTTACCTCGGCTAGAGCTGCTGCTGCTCTCTAGTCTAGTGGAGTGGTTAAACATGAGATATAATTCGTCTTGTGGGACGATCTTTGATATCATTAATCTATAATTTATATAATTTATATATAATAATCGTTTTGGCTGAGGGCAAAGTTTTAGTTTCATAACTTTATATAACGTTAAATTATTTAGGCTATTTATCTTTAACGTTGTAGCCTGCTGACTTATGTTTGACTGAATCGTTTAATTACTTTATTTCTTGACTTGTATGGCTACTTATACTTTCATAATTGCTACAGTAGGGGTAAAATCTGTTAATTAAATTTCAGTGGCAGGGGACACATTTACTTACTTATTTACTTAAAAATATTTTAAAGGACCTTGATGAGAATGACACAGTCCTTATTCCAAGAATTGTTGGTGGACAGAGCCCCGAAAAGGGAAACCACTTCATTTTGTGGGTATGTGTGGATAAAAAAATACATTTTTGCTCAACAGTTGTTACTCTGGTTAAAGCAGTTTCTGTTTATGTTGTAAAGGTCTTGGATGGTTTGCTGAATCGTATTCGAGTTTACGACCCCACTGGCAACTACAAGTCAATTTCTGCGATGGACCTGGCTATACTATGGTATTATGTGCCATATAAATGTTAAAATTGTGATCTTTATTTACTAATGTACATGTATTAATTTCTTTTTTCTTTTGTACAAAAGCAATGCCTTCCGAAATACTTGGGACTTGGGAAAATGGACTGTTGAGTACCCAGAACAGTGGAGGCTGGCTGTCATCAGTCACCCAGGTTCAACGAGCTAACTACGTCTTCTGCTGCGTTGCACCTTTGGGCTCGCATATCAAAGCAAAAACAGTGAGTGATGTTCCATAGCACTAAGGACTGCAAGTGTACAGTTGCACGTGACGTGTTGTTTGTGTGTTTTTGCAGAGTTCCTCAAGTCAGTCCATGACACCTAGTCCAGCCTCCTCACCTACCAGGTCACGACCGCACCATCTAAAGGGGAAACTGACTGACTGCATCATCTAGGCCTTAGGATGGTTCCACAAAGAATTGACTGCACATACAACATGAATTTACTTCAAACTAAAGATCTGACTTTACATACAGCAAAAGACACTGCATCTATTTGTGTCTCATTAGCTCTCAAAAAACTGTAACCTTACAGTTCATTAAATATTTTAACACAGCTAACTCAACATTAATTGTTTTTAAATCTCCACAATGTATAGCCAGGGGACTATCACAAAAGTGTTTAGGAAAGTAAATACATACTAGAGTATGTTTGTTTAAAGCTGCTTTGTATTGTTGTGTATTTTAAAAAGCTCTATAAATGTCCTAAAACAATGTGCATTTTGCTTGTAGTTTTGTGTTAATAAAAATGTAATATATTACATCTCATAATTCAGTTGAATTCATTATGTATTGTATTGTGTAATTTAATTAAATTTTTATATAAGTTTTGGTTCTCTCATTTTATTACATTAAATGTTATTGTGTTGTATGATGTTCTGTATTAAGAATTAATTATGACATAAATCATATGCATTAGTACACAAATGACATGCTTGTAATAAAAAAGCATTTTATGCCCCATTGCTTAATAACAAATAACTTTGTCACAAAACATACTTTAAAAATGTTATTTCTTTCAAATAAAATATTATTATATTAATTAAGGGGTTTGATTAATTACATTAAAAATTGTGATTCCATAATTTTATTATACTGTTCTTTAGTCAAGGCTATATTTTATATTTTATATTTAATATTTATACCCACAAAACATAGCTAGCATTCTGTAATTTATTTAAATGTCTAAACTGTTAATACGAAAAATAGTAATATACACAAATAAGCATTATTTTAAGAATATTTTAATAAATAAAAGTGTAAAAATAATTACATAATTATAATTGCATTACGAATGGCTGTTAATATGGTAAGGCAGTATCAGTGCAGTATAAGCTCAGGAAAAGTTCATAGCACGCACGATCATCGGATAACGTTAGCTGTATGCTATGCTATTATCTAAGCTAACTAAAAAACACTACCAACGAGAAATGTTTAATTTCACAATCTATAGCTTCGGTTAAATACTAGTATATGAACCGTATAATTGAAAATACATTAAATACATTAATGATTCGTTATAATGTAGTACAAACGTCTTCTATAATAAAGTGATTTTGTATGATTTGTAACCAGGCACTAAAGCGATTACCCATAAAACGGGCTTTGAGCCAATCGGATTGCTTGGGTCCTACGCCCGGACCCATTTCTTCAGCCGGACCCGATTATTCACCACACCGGACGCGCACTTTCTCAGTGTATGGCCAGCAATATTGTTATGTTTAAAGACATTATGGAATTAAGATAATGTCTGTACGTTACGTTATGTTATGTTATGACTGTACTGTACAATTAAATATAATCGTTGCTATAAGTCTGCAGTCTGAACACTTTACCTCAGAGCGTCCGTTAACTGAATGAATTGAGAATGTCACCTGAAAATCCGATAACGTACACACACTAATTGTAGCCTACATTTATTGAATGGTAGCCGATTTATGCACATGTAAAACATATCCCACTACTGAAAACTCCCAGTTGCAAAAAAACGCAGTGCTATAAGCAGTTGTAACACCGCAGGTAAAGAGTGGTTGATGTGTGACATGGTCAAGGTCGCTCTCTAGTTTGTTAGCGATGTATTGCGCAAATATTGCGCGTCGATCAAATCGGTATTCTTGCAACAATTTTTCATCGCTAAAATGGTCCAAAGGGTTCTCCCTATCCCTAAAAATTCTTCTTGGCACATAATGATCTTCAGCTGGTTCCATAAATTCAGCCATGTCGTCTTATTTTTGTCCGCGTTACTCTTAAGGTTACGATTTCCAAACCTTAAGTTATACTTAGGGAAATGACCGTTAAGGGGTTTTATGCAACACTTAACGCTTTTTAAGGGATTATTTAAGTGAAAAAACAGCATTTAAGGGAAATTCTAAGTGTTTATGACGTTTCACTTAAAGAAACCCTTAAGTAACACTTAAGGGTTTTTTTCTGCAATACCCTTAGGTTTAAGGGAAACATAAGGGCGAACTTAAGGGAAAATTACACTTAAGGTGCTTTATCCAGCTTCGCCCTGGTCTCCTGTGCTGCTGGCTTCGCCCTGGTCTCCTGAGCTGCCGGCTTCGCCCTGGTCTCCTGAGCTGCTGGCTTCACCCTGGTCTCATGTGCTGCTGGCTCCGCCCTGGTCTCCTGTGCTGCTGGCTTCGCCCTGGTCTCCTGAGCTGCCGGCTTCGCCCTGGTCTCATGTGCTGCCGGCTTCACCCTGGTCTCATGTGCTGCTGGCTCCGCCCTGGTCTCCTGTGCTGCCGGCTTCGCCCTGGTCTCCTGAGCTGCTGGCTTCACCCTGGTCTCCTGAGCTGCCGGCTTCGCCCTGGTCTCCTGAGCTGCTGGCTTCACCCTGGTCTCATGTGCTGCTGGCTCCGCCCTGGTCTCCTGTGCTGCTGGCTTCGCCCTGGTCTCCTGTGCTGCTGGCTCCGCCCTGGTCTCCTGTGCTGCTGGCTTCGCCCTGGTCTCCTGAGCTGCCGGCTTCGCCCTGGTCTCCTGAGCTGCTGGCTTCACCCTGGTCTCATGTGCTGCTGGCTCCGCCCTGGTCTCCTGTGCTGCTGGCTTCGCCCTGGTCTCCTGAGCTGCCGGCTTCGCCCTGGTCTCCTGAGCTGCTGGCTTCACCCTGGTCTCATGTGCTGCTGGCTCCGCCCTGGTCTCCTGAGCTGCTGGCTTCACCCTGGTCTCATGTGCTGCTGGCTCCGCCCTGGTCTCCTGTGCTGCTGGCTTCGCCCTGGTCTCCTGAGCTGCCGGCTTCGCCCTGGTCTCCTGAGCTGCTGGCTTCACCCTGGTCTCATGTGCTGCTGGCTCCGCCCTGGTCTCCTGTGCTGCTGGCTTCGCCCTGGTCTCCTGAGCTGCCGGCTTCGCCCTGGTCTCCTGAGCTGCTGGCTTCACCCTGGTCTCATGTGCTGCTGGCTCCGCCCTGGTCTCCTGTGCTGCCGGCTCCGCCCTGGTCTCAGACCTGGAAGCTACTTGCTCCAAATGGGCCATGCCCTCGTCAGCCCATATAGTCCTAAGTGTGTTATGTGTGTTATGTGTGTTATGTAGCTTGATGCTAATTGTAGCTCTAATTCACCTGTCATGCAGGGGCGGAGCTAGGGGGTGGCCAGGGGTGGCCATGGCCACCATGGAAATAATCACGGCCACCCCACTGGCCACCCCGATCGTAATTGCGATCTATTATAAATAATAATAATAATAGTTTCTTAGATTTTGATCAAAATGACCTTGATCGCTCATGGTAAAACGTTTACGTTCGGACTGTGAAATTATCGCGACAGTTGAATCACTTGTCACTTACAGGCGCGCTATCGCGAGAGTTTCCGTAGCGCGCATTTTTTTCCAGCATTTGTAAAAAGTCGAGGAGAGAGACGAGGAGTGAAGCTTCGCTTTTGTGTCTGGTTCAACTCATGTTTCAGCACACAAACACATCTTTTCAGGTGAGTTATTAAAGTCAGATAAATTATTATTTTAGTCCCGTTCAACTATTTGTGTCAGTGAAGTTTTATCATTGTCCTCCTGTGTAACAAACAGGTAACGTTAACGTAGGGAGCAGTTAGCTAGCTTCATATTAACCTAGCTGACTCGGATGCTCAGAACTATGTTTATGATATCTCTGAATATATAGGGAAATATATGTTTTTATCATAAAACATTTAATGTGATTCAACATACCAATATAATTACTAGCTTCTAAGTCGATTTTATGTACAGTAACGTTACTTTTCTATGTAAACACGCTAACGTTAGATGGATGTGAATAACCGTTGCACTCGCATCATTTGCGTCGTCACGCGCTGAGTTCTTGATAAAGTCAAGATAAGATAAAATTAGGTACCTACAACAAAAACATCTAATCTTTGCTCAATAATAATCCAATTTTTTTTTTGCTGTTTTTCAAACATGTTAATGTTGATATGTTTTGCTTATGTTTTGATGTGTATTTATGTCAGTCAGTCAGTCAGTGAAATGTGTGGAAAATGAAGAGAAAGGCAGCAGATATAGCATCCTTCTTCAGGAAGAGTAGCAAGAAGCAGCCAAGTGACTCTAAGACACAGGAGAATAATAGGCAGGATGAAAGAGAGAAAGAACAGACTGACCCAGAGAGTGAGGGAGAAGAATTTCCAGAGAACACAAGCCCAGGAGAAATGTTAGGTATACCTCCACTCACACACTTGACTACTTTACTGGTGCTATACGTTTTAATACAAGCGATATAGAAATCAATAATATTAAACTTTTTAAAGCGTATGAAAACAAACTGAGACTGATTTTTGTTTTCTAGCACTTTCTCAGACAGTTCAGGAGACAGACTTTGAAAATGAAGAGGAGCCAACTAACCACGCTGACCCAATAGGACCTCCAGGTAAACTACCTATCACACATACTTTGATTATAAGCGTGAAAGTATATATACCATATATTTTTGTACATTGTTATTTACATATTTATTTATTCTTATATATGGTATGGACTAGTTGTTTTTCAGGTATCCACTTGTAGTGGATTATAATTAATATGTATTTCGTGCACATTGTGTTATTTATTAATGTATGATGTTTTTAAGTAGCTTATATTGTTTGCCCCTTCGGGATAAATAGTGTTTGAAATGAAATGAGTCTTATTTTCAGGTGTCATAGATCGCGCCTCTGTGGCTCTCTCCATTCATCAAAGAGCACCTTCACCAGAGTATTGAACTTCATTTCCCATAAACCCCGTACCTAGGACTAATCACCCACACAGGTGTTCCCAATTCTCCTCTCCATATAAACTGCATTCTGACTCTCACACATTGCGAAGTCTTGTTTTGCTCCGGCTAACATTTCCAAGCATTTACTCTCTGTTGTTGATTCCCCGTGTGCTGATTTGTGACTGTTCTTCGACTCCCGATTCCTTGCCTGCTGCCTGCCCTGATCTTCTGCCTGTTACCGTTTACTCTGTTTACTGCCGCCTGCCCCGACCTCTGCCTGGTATTGTTTATGTTCTTGGATTACCTTCGCTATACCTGACGCTGTTCTCTGACCACTGCCTGTTGTGACTATCCTTAATAAATACTGCAAATGGATTCGAACGTCTCTGACTCTGCATCACAGAAGACTTCGCCACCACAGGATCCAGCAGCTATGTATCGTCTGACCACAGAGGTAACATCTCAAGCATCCATGCTGGCTGCCCATCAGCAACAACTTGTCAAGCTAACCGCACTTACAGAACAGCTGGTCAGATCCATGCAAACACTCACCACACAAGCCGCCGCATCAGCCCCAGCAGCGGTCGCTCCTGCTCAGCCATCCCAGCCTGTGAGTACCCCATCCAGTAATCCTCGATTGTCCCTTCCTGATAAGTTTGATGGCTCTCCTGCGCTATGTAAGGGATTTCTGTTGCAATGCTCGTTATTCATCAATCAGCAACCACAGTTCTATCAGACTGATGACAGTCGAGTTTCGTTCATCTGTTCTTTGCTGACCGGAAGGGCTCTTGAGTGGGCGACGGCGCTTTGGCAGGGTGGTCAACTGTCATTCCCCTCGTATGACAATTTCCTTCAACAGTTTAGAGAGGTATTCGAGCATCCCGCTGGAGGAAAAGATCCGGGTGAACTCCTACTGTCCCTGCGTCAGGGCGGATCATCGGCCGCCGATTACACCCTCTCGTTCCGCACCCTAGCCGCACAAACTGGATGGAAGGATGACCCGCTGAAGTTACTGTATCGCAAGGGTCTCAATTCTAACCTGCAGGGGGAACTGGCATGTCGGGATGAGGGGAAATCACTGAGTCAGCTCATGGATTTGGCGATTCGTCTTGACAATCTGATGCGAGCTCGGCGAGTGCCACAAATGCCTCGATTTCATGAACAGCTGTCCACCAACCAGGAATCTGAGCCCATGCAGGTGGGCTACACTCGTCTTACGCCAGCGGAGAGAGAGAGAAGAATGCGCAATCATCTCTGCTTGTACTGTGGACAGTCCGGCCACATGAGGGCGACCTGTCCTAACCGCCCAACTCCCCGAGATTCTGCTGCGGTGAGTTCTCATCTTTGCTCTTCTAAACCCTTTGAACTAGCGGTTACTCTGCGTTTTGACAAAGAAATAGTTAATACCACCGCTTTAATAGACTCTGGAGCCGCTGGAAATTTCATTGATCTGACTTTTGCTAAGACTCATTGCCTTTCTCTTCTTCCATGTGAATCTCGGATGGCAGTGGCAGCATTAGACGGACGCCCTTTGGGTACCGGCAAGATTCATTACATCTCCCAAGAAATCACCTTATGTACAAGCACTCTTCATTCCGAACTCATTCAACTGTTCACCATTGATTCTCCACGACATCCCATCATTCTCGGTTTACCTTGGTTGGAGAAGCACAATCCCACGATTTCATGGTCCGAGAGGCAGATAACCCAGTGGTCCACAGCCTGTCAAGAGAACTGTTTGCACACACTAACCAAGTTTACTCCCATCACCATCCCCTCTGAAAATTCCGATCTTCAGAAGATTCCGGTTCAATATCACGATCTCTCTCTGGCATTCAGTGAGAACCGCGCCAATCAACTCCCTCCTCATCGGTCCGGGGACTGTGCCATTGATCTCATTCCAGGAATCATGCCCACACGAGGAAGAATTTTTCCTCTCTCCCAACCGGAATCCGAAGCCATGAAAGCTTACATTGAGGAACAGCTCTCTAGGGGATTCATAAAGCCATCCACTTCCCCTGCTTCAGCTGGATTCTTCTTCGTGAAGAAGAAGGATGGAGGGCTGCGTCCTTGTATCGATTACCGCAGTCTCAACGAGATCACAGTCAAGTTTCGCTATCCACTACCTTTAGTTCCAGCGGCCCTCGAACAGCTCCGTACCGCGAGGTACTTCACTAAGTTGGATTTACGAAACGCCTACAATCTCATTCGAATCAGAGAGGGAGATGAGTGGAAAACAGCTTTCTCAACCACAACCGGGCACTATGAATATCACGTTATGCCGTTCGGGCTCGCCAACAGTCCTTCTGTATTCCAATCCTTTGTCAACGAGGTCTTCCGAGACATGCTCAATCAGAACGTTATTGTCTACATTGATGATATCCTCATTTATTCAGAGACTTTCGAGAAGCACGTGAAAGATGTCAGAGCAGTTCTGCAATGTCTCATTGAGAACCAGTTGTATGCCAAAATACAGAAATGTGAGTTTCATCAAACGCAGGTCGCTTTCTTGGGTTACATCATCAGTGCTGAGGGGGTGACCATGGATAACGGCAAGGTACGGGCAGTTGTAAATTGGCCTCAGCCTACCACTGTGAAGGAGTTACAACGTTTCCTGGGTTTCGCCAACTTCTATCGTCGATTCATCAGAAACTTCAGCATCACGGCAGCACCCCTCACCTCTCTACTTCAGGGCGGAGGACGGCAGTTAAAATGGTCATCTGAGTGTATCACAGCATTTCAACGACTCAAGGAGAGGTTCACCACAGCTCCCATTTTACACCATCCAGACCCCGAGCGGGAGTTTATTGTGGAGGTGGATGCGTCCAATACAGGAGTCGGGGCTATACTGTCACAACGACAAGGTAATCCAGCAAAGTTATTCCCATGTGCCTACTATTCCCGCAAACTTACCTCAGCAGAGCGAAACTACGACGTGGGTGACAGAGAACTCTTGGCGATGAAGACAGCATTCGAGGAATGGCGGCATTGGTTGGAGGGAGCTCATCTGCCTTTTACGGTGCTTACTGACCACCGTAATTTGGAGTACATCCAGGCTGCCAAGAGACTGAACCCCAGACAGGCAAGGTGGTCCCTCTTCTTCACCAGGTTCAACTTCAAGGTAACATATCGCCCAGGCTCTAAGAACGTCAAGGCCGATGCACTGTCACGTCAGTTTGATAGCTCTTCCAGTCCTCCCACATCTGATCCCATACTTCCCGCAACGCTGATTCTCGCCCCTGTCCAGTGGGACATAATGACTGAGATCTCTTCAGCACAGGGGGAGGAACAATCACCGCCTGAATGCCCTCCAGATCTTACCTATGTGCCTACCTGTCTCCGCACACGAGTGCTACAGTGGATTCACAATAACCCCAGTGCTGGACATCCTGGGATCACAGCCACTACCCATTTAACTACGAATCGTTTCTGGTGGCCTACGCTTCAGGCCGATGTGATCACCTTTGTGCATCAGTGCAGAACTTGCAACATTGTCAAATCATCCCATCAGAGACCGGCCGGTTTACTCCAGCCACTACCTGTACCACAACGTCCTTGGTCTCACATTGCTATTGACTTTGTAACCGATCTACCTCCCTCCCAGACCTACACAACCATTCTGACCGTGGTGGATCGCTTCTCGAAGGCTTGCAGATTCATTCCCCTGACCAAACTACCCACAGCATTACAAACAGCAGAGGCTTTGGTGCAACAAGTTTTCAGACTGTACGGATTACCTGAGGATATAGTCTCCGATCGGGGTCCTCAATTCACCTCTCGTGTGTGGCAGGCATTATGTGGTCAGCTTAACATCAACGTCAGTTTGACGTCTGGCTATCATCCACAGTCCAACGGGCAGGTAGAGAGGCTGAATCAAGAGCTCACACGCTTCCTACGCACTTATTGCCATCAGAACCAGCAGGACTGGAGCCGTTTTCTCATGTGGGCCGAGTACGCCCAGAATTCGCTGCGCAAACCATCTACTGGCCTCACTCCCTTCCAATGTGTGCTTGGGTATCAACCTCCTCTGTTTCCCTGGTCCGGGGAGCCCACCGATCTTCCAGCTGTTAACACTTGGCTTCGAAGAAGTGAGGAGACCTGGAATAATGCTCACGTGCATCTGCAGAGAGCGGTCCGCAGAGTCCGAGAACAGGCGGATCGTCATCGGAGAGGGGGACCTGAATACGTTCCGGGACAGTGGGTGTGGCTGTCATCCCGAGACCTCCGTCTTCGTCTTCCCAGCAAGAAGCTAAGTCCTAGGTACGTGGGTCCCTTTAAGATTATTAGACAAATAACACCAGTGTCATACCGTCTAGCCTTACCTCCTACTTATCGCATATCTCCCACTTTTCATGTTTCACTGCTCAAACCTGCCGGTGTTCCGAGTGGAGAGAGGGACCAGGACGAGGCTGCGGAAGAGAGCTCCCCTCCAATCATCATCGAGGGCGAGGAGGCTTACCGAGTAAAGGAGATTCTCGACTCCAGACGCCGAGGCAGGGAGTTACAATACCTGATCGATTGGGAGGGGTATGGTCCAGAGGAAAGATCCTGGGTGAGATCACAGGACATACTGGATCCCGCGCTTACCACTGAGTTTCATCAGAACCACCCTACGAGACCTGCCCCCAGACCCCGTGGAAGACCTCGGCGTCGCACTGGCCCTCGCTTCAGGAGCCGCTCGCAGGAGGGGGGCTCTGTCATAGATCGCGCCTCTGTGGCTCTCTCCATTCATCAAAGAGCACCTTCACCAGAGTATTGAACTTCATTTCCCATAAACCCCGTACCTAGGACTAATCACCCACACAGGTGTTCCCAATTCTCCTCTCCATATAAACTGCATTCTGACTCTCACACATTGCGAAGTCTTGTTTTGCTCCGGCTAACATTTCCAAGCATTTACTCTCTGTTGTTGATTCCCCGTGTGCTGATTTGTGACTGTTCTTCGACTCCCGATTCCTTGCCTGCTGCCTGCCCTGATCTTCTGCCTGTTACCGTTTACTCTGTTTACTGCCGCCTGCCCCGACCTCTGCCTGGTATTGTTTATGTTCTTGGATTACCTTCGCTATACCTGACGCTGTTCTCTGACCACTGCCTGTTGTGACTATCCTTAATAAATACTGCAAATGGATCCGAACGTCTCTGACTCTGCATCACATCAGGTTTATTAAAGAAGGTCTTTTTTTCTAATGTGTAAAATAATTTAGATAGCTAATTATTGTTCTGTCACCATTTATTTCTTGTTCTAGACATTTCCACATCAAGAGCTGATGGTCCAGTCCAGCCACACCTTAAAGTATTTCCCAGGACTCTCCAGGGTGACAGACAAAGACACTTTCAAGCTTCATGGTACAATTTACACCCATGGATAGAATACTCCTAGTGCCAGGACTCAGTCTACTGTTTCGCTTGTAGAAACTTTGGCCTTCTAAACACAGATTCAGTCTTTACATCTGTTGTGGGATATAAGAATTGGAAAAAGGCAACATTCAGAGATGGTGGATTTGCTGGACATACAAAGTCTGAGGCACACATAAATGCAATGATGGCTTGGAAGGAATTTGAAATAAGAAAAAAGACTGATTCGTCTTTAATGTCTATATTAAATAAAGAGCACAAAATGCAAATAGAGGAAAATCGAACATACATAAAAACTGTTGCAGAAGTCTTGATGTTAACTGCAACCCAGAATATATCCCAGAGGGGTCACAGGGAGACAGCTGATGCTGACAACAAGGGAAACTTTTTAGAAATATTAAATCTCATCGGCAACCATGACCCAACTGTTAAGAAGAAATTGGCGGGGCCTCAAAACGCAAAATACACAAGTCATCATATTCAGAATGAAATTTTGGACACATTGGCAGAAATGGTGCGTGTCTCCATCATTAATGAAGTCAAGGAAAGTGAGGTGTTTGCGATTATGGCTGATGAAACTAAAGATACCAAAAAAAAAGAACAGATCTCTTTGGTGTTAAGATATTACTACCAAGGAGCAGTAAAGGAAAGCTTCTTACATTTTGAAGCTGCAGAGCGCCTTGATGCTGCAGGACTGACAGAAAAAATCATCCATATCCTTGAGAAATATGGCTTGGATTACAGGAGTAACCTGGTTGGGCAAGCCTATGATGGTGCCTCCGTAATGAGTGGTAAGCACTCTGGCGTTCAGTTTTGTATTAAGGAGGTGGCAAAGCAGGCATTTTATGTACATTGCAATGCCCATTGCCTTAATTTAGTGTTAGTTGACACTGTGAAAGCAGTCCCCCAAGCTGAATGTTTCTTTACAATTTTGCAGAGACTGTATTCATTCATGTCAGGATCCTATGTTCATATCAAATGGCTTGACATACAAAAAGAAATGTATGATAGTCCACCCAGAGAGCTGCAAAAATTAAGTGACACAAGGTGGGCTTGTCAACATATGGCTTGCAATTCTGTACTCAAACGATTACCTGCTGTAATTCGTTTGCTAGAGGAAATATCTGAAGAAAAGAGTGGAGATAGAACCGTTGATGCACGTGGACTTCTTGCTCAAATGGACCTGGAATTCATTGGTCTTTTAGTGACTTTCACTGAGCTTTTTGGTGACACAAGATGTCTCTCTGACATTCTTCAATCACCTTCTCTTGATTTGGGTTCAGCCCTGGACCTAATTGAAGCTCTTATGCATCGTTTTCAGTGTTACAGGGATGAATCCTACTTTGAAGGACTCTGGAAAGATGTCTTAAACACTGCTGAACAATGCAACATTGAAATCGAGCCAGCTCCAAAAAGAAAGACTAAACAGAGCTCAAAGCTCCATGAATATGTCACAATGTCCCAATTAGCTGGCCGTTCTGAAAGTACTAAAGACACTTTTCGGACCAATATATTCTACCCAGTGATTGACAATATGCTGAGTGAGTTAAACAGACGATTTTCAAAACCAAACTGTGAAATTATGATGGGAATCCAAGCTCTGAACCCCAATAGTGCAACGTTTTGTCATGAGGAAGAACTTTTTCCATTTGCCTCTATATATTCATGCAACATAGATGACCTAAGACATGAACTTCACCAAATGAAAAGAATTCTGGAGAGAAAAGTGCAAGCTGGCATACAGAAGCCCACTAGTGTTGTAGATTTGACTGTACTTATTGAGCCATTTAAAGAGGTATTTCATGAGCTCTTTAGATTGTGCAAAATTGCTGTTGCCATTCCAGTTAGTACAGCTACATGTGAACGCAGCTTCTCTACTCTCAAACTAGTGAAGAGTTACCTGCGCTCAACCATGAATGATGAGAGACTGAGCAATCTAGGTGTCTTAAGTGTGGAGTCCAGGAGAGCCAAGTCTCTGAACTTTGATGAATTTGTAAATTTCTTTGCTTTAAACCACAATAACCGTAGAATCAAACTAATGTAGGTTTGTTTGTACTAGTGTAACTAGTGACATGTAATTTGGAAAACAGCTTGTCTTAAGTGTGGAGTCCAGGTGAGCCAATTCTCTGAACTTTGACAAATTTGTAAATTTCTTTGCTTTAAACCACAATAACCGTAGAATCAAACAAATGTAGGTTGTTGTACTAGTGTAACTAGTGACATGTAATTTGGAAAACAGCTTGTAAGTTTGCTGAATTTACATAGTTTGCACTTGAAATAAAATTCACTTCAGTACATAATTGACATGATTTTCTGGTCCTTTTTAAACTTTTTATTATCATTGGGAGATATGTATTCTGTTTTCAAAGTGAATTTCCTAAGTTTTATTTGATTAAATAACTTGAGGGTGAGTAAAATTATGACGCTCAGGATTTTGGTAAACTTTAATAAAAAATGGCTTTGTAGGCTAGCTATTGTACATTATACATCATTGTGATTTGGGCACCTACAATACTTTAAAAAGTATTTTAAGGTTGGATAACAGGGTTTTTCCTGGCTCAAAATGAGGCGGAGGTGGTAAAATCCTAATAATGTATTTTAATAATAAGGTAATTAAATTAGTATTTTTCATAGATCATCATATAGCCTAATGTGTTTCCCACATCATTTTTGTAGGTAGAGCTTGGTACCTCTATGGGGGTATGGGGGCACGGGGGCATGCCCCCCCAGAAGAAAATTTTGAAATTTTAAAGATAAATTCATTAATCTGGTGCACTTTGAGTCACCCGAATCCACTGTTAAAAATAAATAACCCACCCACAAACCACCTATATTCTTTGATTTACAATTATTCAAATTCTCAGTGTTAAGCATGATAATATGGTAACATATCACACTGAAGTGTGATGATTAAAAATGAACATTTATTTAAAATAAAAGTTGTTTTGGCAAAATTACATTTCCTTAATAGCCTAAACAGAGACTTTACTCCCTTCAAACTTAAATTGTCAATGTTTCATTACATCACTGTAAGAAAACACTCTGAATAGTTTTTTGTACCTTTATAAAAGGCATTTTTTTTCTAAATGTTTGCTCCATCTTTCATTTCAAAGTCTTAAATTTGATCAATATATTCAATTAAAATAATAAGACACTAGGCTGTTACCAATCAAATTAAATTATTTACATTGAAAAATTATAACTGTATTAAATTAGACTATTTTAAATATTTTTAAATATACAAATAAGGAATGATGAAAAGAATGATACTTTATGAAACTAAATCGCCAGTAGGAGGCGGCAGGCGACCGTCTTAATGAGCGAGTCATTGAGTCATTCATTCAAACGATTCGTTCAATCGGCTGATTTATTCAGAATGAAGCAGTTTATGAATGGGTCATTGAATCTTTGACTCAACCGATTCGTTCAAAACGCTGAATCATTCAGTAATGCTGCTGCAACAAGAGTTGCTGTGAGATGCGCGATGGTTCTGCTGTGATCTTTGTTTGGAACTATTTTCGCTGCTGAAACAGAACAAAAACAGTCATTGCGTCAGAAATGTAAGTGACTTAATTTTAACTATTTGTTTATTGAACTGTTATGAAATCAGTCTCGGTTTCAGACTTGATGGCATTCTGGAAAACAGCCCCTCTGGTCGTGTGTAGCCTAGGCTATATTGTTTCTTAACTATAATATGTTATAAATAACTGCGCGAGCCTCAACAGCGCAACATTGTTACCTCAGTACATTAGGTAGGAATATATTATTATCAACTATAGGCTATCAATCGCCACTTACATTAAATTAAATAAAACAGAATCATCCTCACGTTTTCGGTGATTCCCTAGTTATTTTTTATTTTATATTAAAATTAGTTTTAATCAGGGCATTTGTCCGGATTGGCTACAATCCTCTCTCACTTTTCCCTTAAAAAAAAACAAAAAAAACACACGTGTCCTGGACAAGCGTTATTGTCGAGCCCTGATATGTTTTCCTTGATTTGTTTTCCCTGAAGAAAATTACGTTGTTAAAAACGAAAGTAAAAGAGTCAAGCACGTTCATTGCGTTTTACCGTAATGAGAGTTCCGTGTCTTTATTAAACTCAACACATTAAGTGCCATGTTTGTTTGCAAAATTATGTTTTTTTGTGCCACCCCAAAGTAACTACTGGCCCCTGCCTGGCCACCCCTATGAAGAATTCCTGGCTCCGCCACTGCTGTCATGCCAGGAGTTATCTATTTCATAATCTATTTTGTTACAAGAATTTACATAAGGTCCCAAGAACATGCCTTTTCTTTTTCTTTTTTTTAAAGGTAATAAGTGGATTAACGAATCTGGGATGAAAGTGGTGTTGATGGGCAAGCCAAGAAATGTCAGAATAAAGGCTAATAATGGCTGAATAAAAACAAAAAAATAATGATAAAAGAATAATGAAGAATAAGTCTCATACTGGCAGAGGTGCTAACTCTCATCAAGAGAGAACAATAGAATCATGAATGGAGAGTTCTTTGCGCCAGACATTACAGTGCAGGGGAGTTATAGGGGGCATAAATAAACCATTAGCATTTTTATTAGCATTCGCTAAAAAACACATAATATGGTCTTATGAAATGATTCATAAAATACATAGTTTAAGAGATATAATCCTCAGATTTAAATGAAGCATGACCACACTTGTGGCTTCATTTTAATTGTGGTTATAGTTGTTATACCACATTTAAAAATGATATTCTTATTATTTGTTTTCATGTTTGAGCTTATATTTATCCATATTAATAACAGTCTGAGTAATTCTAAGTCTTCAACTGTAAACTCTTAAGTGTTGGCGAGTTAAATAAACTTATCACTTCATCTAAAACAACAACATGTTTATTAGATCCTATACCAACTAAACTACTGAAGGAAGTGTTACCTGTAGTGGAAGAGCCTCTCCTCAATATTATTAACTCATCTTTATCTTTAGGTCATGTTCCAAGAACATTTAAACTGGCAGTTATAAAACCTCTCATTAAGAAACCACAATTAGATCATCAAAATCTAGCAAATTATAGACCCATTTCAAATCTACCTTTTATGTCTAAAATACTAGAAAAAGTTGTGTCCACTCAACTCGGCTCTTTCTTGCAAGAAAATGATATCTATGAAAAGTTTCAGTCAGGATTCAGGCCGCACCATAGCACTGAAACTGCGCTCGTTAAAATCACAAATGATTTACTCTTAGCTTCTGACCAAGGCTGTATCTCAATACTAGTTTTACTTGATCTAAGTGCTGCGTTCGATACTATAGATCACACAATACTCTTAGATCGACTACAAAATTATACTGGTGTTCAAGGACAAGCATTAAGCTGGTTTAGATCATACTTATCTGACCGCTACCATTTTGTCTATTTAAATGGAGAAAAATCGACCATAACTCCAGTAAACTATGGAGTGCCGCAGGGATCTGTGTTAGGCCCTCTATTATTCTCAATATATATGATGCCACTTGGAAATATTATAAGGAAACATGGAATTAGTTTCCATTGTTATGCTGATGACACTCAAATATACATTTCATCACGGCCGGATGAAAACGCTAAATTATCCAAATTGACAGAGTGTGTTAAAGATATAAAAGATTGGATGACGCGTAATTTTCTTTTATTAAATCCAGACAAGACAGAGGTAATACTTATCGGTTCAAAAAAACGCCCACAGAACCTCTCACAATACAACTTTGACATCGTAGGATGTCCTGTTACTTTATCCTCTACAGTAAAAGACCTGGGTGTTATACTCGATTGTAACCTGTCTTTTGAAAAGCATATTTCGTATGTTACAAAAACAGCCTTTTTCCACCTTAGAAACATTGCTAAGCTACGTAATATGCTATCAGTTTCTGATGCAGAAAAGTTAGTTCATGCATTCATGACCTCGAGACTAGATTACTGTAATGCTTTATTAGCCGGTTGTCCTGCATCCTCAATAAACAAGCTACAGTTAGTCCAAAATGCAGCTGCTAGAGTTCTTACTAGATCAAGAAAATATGATCATATAACACCGATTTTATCATCACTACATTGGCTACCTATAAAGTTCCGTATTAATTATAAGGTATTGCTACTGACTTATAAAGCCCTAAACGGCTTAGCTCCAGTCTATTTAACGGATCTTCTATCGCCCTATAATCCATCGCGCTCTTTAAGATCAATAAATTCGAGGCTTTTGGTCATACCTAGGATATCCAGATCAACCAAAGGAGGGAGAGCATTTTCACATTTGGCTCCGAAACTCTGGAATAGCCTTCCTGATACTGTTCGTTGCTCGGACTCGCTCTCCCAGTTTAAAACTAGATTAAAGACGCATCTTTTCGGCCAGGCATTCATATAATATTGTTAATCTCACAGTTCAAACTACAATCCGGCCTCTAGCCTCTAGTTCATAAATGCCAGAGGAGAACTGGCCCCCGACTGAGCCTGGGTTCTCCCAAGGTTTTTTTTTCTCCATTAGGTCACCTGATGAGTTTTAGGACACCATTAGGTCACCTGATGAGTTTTAGGACACCATTAGGTCACCTGATGAGTTTTAGGACACCATTAGGTCACTTGATGGAGTTTTTTCGGTTCCTTGCCACTGTTGCCTTTGGCTTGCTCAGTTGGGGATATTTTGGGGATATTTAATTTTATTCTATCAATCAATAAATTCCACTAGAAACAAACTTTGTTGTATTATTTTATTTTAATTTAATACTGTGAAGCTGCTTTGATACAATCTGTATTGTGAAAAGCGCTATACAAATATACTTGATTTGATTTGATTTGTTGGCTTTCTAAATATATGTTGATTATGTGTCTATGTGATTATGTGTCCTTTTCTTTGTTTCCAGAATATGCTTGAAAGCGCAAATAAAATAAAGATAAAACTTCACATCCAGTCTGTTCAGAAACTCCACCCTCTTACAAAACCAACCAGGAAGTGACTAGTCATTATTTCTGCCTTTCATTTTTACTGAAAGCTAAAACGTGTCAGTGTTGTGAAGAACAGAGGAGGACACATTATATTATAACATTTTTGTTTATTTCTGAATTAACCCAGATTAGATTTTAATTGTATTAGTTATTTTTTCTTTAAACCAAATTTTTGAAAGTGAAAGTAAATTGTAGATCATTGGATCTTTTACAAGACGAGGAAATGGATTCAAAATTTGTGGAAGAGCTTTCTTGTCCTGTTTGCTGTGAAATCTTCAAGACTCCTGTTATTCTGTCCTGTAGTCACAGTATTTGTAAAGAGTGTCTACAACAGTTCTGGAAAACTAAGAAAACTCAGGAGTGTCCTGTCTGCAGGAGAAGATTCTCTAAAGGTGAACCTTTAGTTAATCTAGCGTTAAAAAACTTGTGTGATTCATTGATAAAGGAGGGAAATGAGAAACGTTCATCAGGATCTGAGGAGATCTGCAGTTTACACAGTGAGAAACTCAAACTCTTCTGTCTGGAGGACAAACAGCCTGTGTGTTTAGTGTGCAGAGACTCAGAGAAACACCAATCACACATTCAGACCCATCAGTGAAGTGCTTTCATCTTACAAGGTAAGACTAATGTCTCTCATTTCATATGCTGAATACAGTGCTAAACAGAGAGTATTATTTGTGAATACAATAGACCGGTATTTATTTTTACTCAGACTAAATCTCTATAATTTACTGATATAAAATAGTTCTGCACTAAAAACTTCGACCGCTCTGATATTCAAATCTTCTTGAATGAAACAGCATTGGCACAAAACGTATTGAAAAAATAGAAATGTCATGGGTTATTAAACTTTTTTCATTAATAATATGTGATTAATTACAAGACGCACCAAAAAGTGATTGATACTAACATACTTTCACTTTCTGTATTTGTATTTGCACAACCACAAATTTACAGCTGCATGGATATAATAATTAAGAATTGGCCATTGCAAAAAAAAACATTTGTTTGGTAGAAACATGATTTATTGACGTTCATCCTTTCCAAATTACATAATTAAAAAATATATGTCCTTCAATTTTCAGGCACAAATGCTTCCTGAGAATGACCCATTCAACATATGAATAATATAACAATAAAAACATCCAAACATACAATGTTTAAACCTCTTAGAGCTGCATAAGTTTCACAGATTTTCATCTTAACCTGTAGGAGGAATTTAATACAGCACTGACGTCCTTACAAAACAAGCTCAAACATGGAGAAGAAATGAAAGAAGAGTGTGATGAAACAATTGAACACATCAAGGTGAGGATATAAAGAGTTAAATACTCAACATTCACACACAGAGTTTATTATTGACATTAGTGGAGTGTGTGTTCATACAGCGCTGACTGAAGTGAATGTGATTTGATTTCAGTCTCAAGCTGAGCACACAGAGCGTCAGATTAAAGAAGAGTTTGAGAAGCTTCATCAGTTTCTCAGAGACGAAGAAGAAGCTACAATCACTGCACTGAGAGAGGAAGAGGAGCAGAAGAAGCAGAGGATGAAGGAGAAGCTGGAGGAGATGAACACACACATCTCAGCTCTTTCACACACAATCAGAGACATGGAGGAGATGATGAAAGACAATGACGTCTCGTTTCTAAAGGTGACAAATCAATCTGGCTTCATTCTCTGTGCATAAAACAACTTGTATAGAGAGACTCATTGACAATGAGAGTGTTTGATAAGATATTAAAATGTTTTCAAACTCTATATTTTCCAGAACTATAAAGTCACGATGGAAAGGTGAGTGAGCTGCTCATATCTCTTCTCTCAGTGGATCTGAACTCAAATTCACTGCAGTTCTGACTCCTGAATGTTCCTCAGAGTCCAGATCTCACAGCCGGATCCACGGATGAGTTCTGGAGCTTTGATTCATGTGTCGCGTTATCTGGGTAACCTGCCGTTCAGAGTCTGGAAGAAGATGCTGGAAACTGTCCAACACAGTGAGTCTCAGCAGATTTGACACCAGTGCAGAAGATAGTTCACATATAAACACACACAACATTAACATTTGATAGAAATATATTTAATAATTACTAAGTGAATCTGAACTGTATTTCAGAAAATCATCAGATCATACAGTGAAAACTCATAATGAAAAGTTTATTGTTCATGGTCTATGTTTATGTATTAGGATAAAATAGTGTTTATTGAATACTGATATTAAACCTGAAGCCTCAATCCATTCTGACAGTAAGAGACCATTGTTATGATTTATGATTTCTTTCAACAAAATCTTTATATGTGTTTTACATTTACATTTCTAATACATCATATTTCATCCTGTAATCTGATGTTATTCTCTTTGCAGCTCCGTTGACTCTGGATCCAAACACAGCACATCCTCGTCTCACACTCTCTGCTGATCTGACCAGTGTGTCGTTCAGTGATGGAGATAAAACACTTCCTGATAATCCAGAGAGGTTTGACAGGTATCCATGTGTCCTGGGATCTGAGGGCTTTAACTCAGGAACACACTGCTGGAATGTGGAGGTTGGAGACAATACATACTGGAGTCTTGGAATAACCACAGCATCAAACCAAAGGAAGGGAGAGGATTTCTTTGAGTCTAATGTCTGGCGTGTGCGATACATAGAGAGCAAATACAGCTCACAATCCCCAGAGCAAAGCCACTCTGTCTTCACTGTTAAAAAGAAGCTTCAGCGTGTGAGAGTTCAGCTGGACTATGACAGAAGAACAGTGTCATTCTCTGATCCTGTAACTAACACACATTTACTCACATTCACATCCACCTTCAACGACAGTCTTTCCATTCTTATATAATCTCTGCACAACTCCTCTGAGGATCTTACCAGTTAAACTCTTTATTACAGCAGAAAATCACAGTTAAATCTGATTCTGCTTCTAGATTAATTCAGTTTTGCAAATTATGCTTCAATAACAACACTGTAATAAAAGGGTCTCATTGATCAATCACACTTAAATGTAAAATTTAGAGCCAACTTAACACTTGTGCGTCCTTAAGGACATTTTTGTCTTTAAAACTTTTTTTTTTTTCTGTGTTAATGATATATCAAAAAAAAAAAAAAAAAAATGAAAAGAAAGACGAAGACAAAACTGAAAATTTGTTTCCTGTGTTAATGCCAACTTCATAAATGTTTGGCACAAGTGTTTATTTTATTCAAATTGTCTTATTTTACTCTCATCTTTTTCTTTCATGAATCAATTTTACACTAGTAACACAACATATTTACACTCAGGACCTTAAGGACAAAAATGTCCCCATTGAAAACTACATTTCTTTTTTTTTTTTATCCCAGGGCCATTTAACAAACAAACATTTAACATTTTTATTCTGTTGGTAAAGATACATTTTCTCAAGTTTGGCCTATAAAGCAAATACTTTATTCATGTTTTCTTCTTCTGCGTATTTGTGTATCAGTTGGATAAATGATGCCGTTATAATTCGTGTGGATGTCAGTGTGGTTTGTATGCATGTAGGATACTAGAAAAATGGTGTGTGCGTGTGTGTGTGTGTGTGTGTGTGTGTAATATCTGATGGAGAAAATTTCTACTGCACTGCAAATCACAAATCCCAGCGTTGTTTATACCAGTGCTGGCATTTGATGGGGAAAGTTTAGTACCAAACTAAATCTCACTGAAAGCTCTTTCAGTGAGAAGAAATTAAAGTCTTTTATTGAGAAGAAACTCAAAAACTGCTACCAAATAAAAGCCATGAATCTATAGAATAGTTTTTGAGTTTAACATGTTTTATTAAATATACATTTTATAATATAATATATTATAATATATAAATATAAATAATTCTCATAAATTTAAACCTCTAACTGTTTCTTTTTTTCACTTTTGTAACTTTTTTTCAACAATAGTCTTCCAAGAGTCTTCTTCTTCTTGAGGGTCTTCAGAATTAAATTTGTGCTCCGAAGCTTCAAATGTTTATGAGTTTATTTTTTGACACAGACATTTTTGTCCTCTAAAGACCTCAGAGTAACTTTATAAATTGACACATAAGGGTTAAAAATCTGATTTCTGTATTTAAAAAAAAAATATGTTATTATTATTATTATAAATGTGATAATTAAGCATTAAATAAGTCATAAAGTAATGAAAGTATGTTTAAATCTACGTTTACAATATGTAAGACAACATAAAGTGTCGACACATTTTAGCCATAGACCCTTTTCAGATTTCCGGGTTTCTCAGAAGCAGAAGTCGTAATATTTGGGGAAACTTCTATAGCGGTGAATGAGAGACTACATTAAATATATATTTTGTGTTTCCATTTGCTCAAATGGCAAAAGAAAAACTCCACAATAGAGTTTTCACAACTTTCAAAAAATAGAGAGGGAAAAAATAGAGGGATTTATAACGGCAGTCAGAAGAGAGAAAGATGCAAAGGTAATATAATACAATAATGTTATAAATTGACATCATTTTTTTAAGTGGAAATATAAAAAACTTTGCAGGATTTATGATGCTGATGACCGTTAAAACAGTTTAGAGTCAACTGGATAAATTATTTATTTTACAGAAATCACTGTGAAAAGGGTTCTTCTTCTTGTCAGTGAAATCCTCATATGTTCATATGTATATTATCCTATTATTTGAGCTCTGAAAATTATGAATTCACTGTGAGGCAAGCAGCTGTTTATATATTCATGCAAAATGATTGACAGAATAACAAGACTAGATGTTAAACATTTTCAAACCGTTATTTAGAACATTCAAAAAAAAATTTTTTATATTTTTAATTTAAGGTTTAATTTGGTTACAGTGTGACAGATTTTCATCATTCAAAAATGGGATGCACACTGGGATGTCTTATGTCTTAATGTTGCTGTTTGAGCTTAAACAACATCTGCAATGTTACGACACTCAAAGTTCAAAGCAAATGGAGATATTTCCTTTTACAGAAATCACTTTTTAAAGACTACAACACACGGCTATGACACTGTTGTCTTTTTAGATCTGCTTTACAGCAGAATTGATTTCTGTTTGCATCATCGATCATTATTTTCCTGTTTATCACTGTAAAGCTGCTTTGAAACAATCTGTATTGTATAAAGCATGATATAAATAAAGTTGATTTGAAGTTGCAATGAAAAGGAAATAGTGACAGATCTTTTTTTACATATTGTGACGCACATCCAAGTTTATCAGATTATCAGAAATGTAGGGCAGGTTCATCAGTTGTTGACTGGATGTTGAGATGTGGATGTTGCACGCAAAAATGAATGTGAGCTTACAGTCGATTGTAGAGTTTAAGGAGAATAAATGATTGGATTAAATATCACAAGGATGAAATAAAAAAAAATGTGTACATGGATGAATCGTTCACAAGATCTGCGCTTTTTTAAAATAAATGTAATTTCATTCCAAATGCTTGAAAATTTCACTTTCATTTTTTACTTTTATATGCATTGATAACAATAACCTCACGTAAAAATAATTTTACAGAAATAAAAGTAAAATACAGTCGTTAATCAACTTGTGAGAAAATAAATCAACACATGAAGAGAAACTTTAAACCATCTGATATGACCATCAGTAAAATAGATGTGAAATAGTTTTGAGAAATCACACCAGTCTCTAGACCAGCGCTGCCAACTTTTGAGTTCAGCTTGGAGTGAGAATTATAGTATTAACACAAATTTCACAAATACATTTGATTCGATAAGCTTGCAGTTTGATTTCGATCTTGATTTTGATTAGATTCAATGTTGATTCATTTTGAAATACTGTATATCAGGTACAGTGTGTTATTGTGTTTCTCAAGGAAAAACATCTGTCTAAACTAATGCTGTGAACAATAGCCTACAGGGAACCATGTCAGCCGTACATTATTATAAAAAGTTAAAGGCACAGTATGTAATTTTGGCCATATTCAAAACAATACTAACGAATTAGCCGCAAGTAACATAATGTTTAATGCTAAATGACTTTATTTGTCGAATTAAATAGTGGGGTAACACAGCACAGTTGTACATGATAATTGTGGGGATGGTGTAGTGCTCGTTCTGCAGGGGATGGTCGGCCCTTTGAATAGGTGTGGTCCTCCATCTCTGGGTCTGACCACTGTGTTTGGGCATCACAGGAGGGCTTTGATGTAGAGCACGGCTCCTCATCCCGATCCATCTCATCCGACCCATCAAGCTCATCTGAAGGTAACTATACAGTTCACGGGCATCAGAGATATTATCACTTTATCATTATTGGATTGTGCTGCTAACACATTTAGTTTTTATGATATGCATTTTAGCTTTAGTTTCTGAGAAGGGTCATTCTGTGTCAAATCAAACAAATTTCAGAAACTTCCCCGGCTCAATTTTAAAATTTTGTTCATATTTTTTTCTGAAGAAAATCAAACATAAATAGTGATTAAAGTCAAAATATTAAATGTCACAGATGTATATTTTCTGAATTTTCTTCAAGTCACACTGACTCTTTTCCATAATTCCTTGTGTCGTTATCCTGCGTGAAATTCTGATAAGAAAATAAAAAGGGCTATAGTATCTTATCTAAGGACTCAGAGATAAGTAATAGGTTCAGACATTTAAACATTAGATTGCATATATTCATCCACATTATTACACACCTGGCGTTTTTTCTTTGAAATCTTTGAAAATGTCTTTGAGAATAGATGGTAAGGGGGGTCCTTCACCATGCCTGCCCAGGTCCCCTGAAGATACAGTATAACATATTATTTTTACATCTTGTTTGGTCATGTTTTAGGGAAACTTCTCTGCATACTCTACATCATATCTATACCTAAAACAACATCTGTACAAAGCTGAAAATTATCCTGATGGTGAAAGCAGAGGAAAGGTATTGAGACCAAAACTGACAAGATCCACACCCCTTGAATAATTAATTTGCATAACAAATTTACTGTGAATGTGATTAGTAGATTTTGATATTTGCCTTGGAGCAAGCATTTGATGGGCTGACTATGTCCATGCCTGGCAATGGGCCAAAAGTACTACAGACATCTGACAAACACTCTACATGGTCATGTCAAGTACAACTTTACACCTAAATGATTGTAGTAACCAAAGATATGTTTAAGTCTTTCTCTGAGTGACTCTTTCAATCACAAAAAAGTGTAACTGACCCAGCATCATGCTTGTCCAAAGAGCTTCATGAGGCAAGAAGTAGGCAGCCAAAGTGGAGATGAATGTCTCACTGTAGGACACATTTGGATCCCCTTTTTTATCGAGGGGTGCAGTGCCTATGACCTCCATGAAATGTCTGTGAAAAGACGTCTGACTGAAGGTGTCCTAAAATATGAAATTTTACATGATGTTTACATGAGTGATTTGAATCAAGTTGTCAGAAGACATAATTTGAAGACATTTTTCATGTTACTGTGTACCTCAAGGTCCTCAGGAGCAATGCTGCTGTCATCAACAGCTGATTCCCCAATGGTGGTCAACAAAGTCTGGATGTTGTTGAAGTGCTTCTCAACATGTTCAGAGCTGCATGGGCTTGAGAAGATGACAGTGCAACTAAGGAGCATTTCATCAAACTCTACAATGGGACTTGCTGTGGTCAAAAGTCTGAAAACATGCATGGCCAACGGTAGTTCTTGTGCACTGAGAGAGCAATAAAAATAACAACATTGTCATAAATCATCATGAATAATTTGTTGCCATTCATTTGATTATCTGTTTTATGAAAACAAATATAACTTACTGCTTTTTACACAGGGATTTAGCATTTTTCATTATATGGCTTAGACAGCGGTGGACAATAGGAAGACTGAAGTCTTCAGTGGTGCCTTTCCCTGTCAATATTTGATAATAACTTTGGAGCAAGGCATTGAGGTTAGTTTGGCTGAAGACGAGTAAGGACCATGGATCCATCACATATTATCATGAGTGAACTGATGTTTGTGTCCATATTGCTTGGCATGATCTGTCTGGAAAGCACTGAGAAAATACATTATAGATGAGGTGGTGTGGTCACAGGTCACATACGAGCTGCTGGAAAAGGAGAGGAACCCTTGTATGGGTTTCTGACCACCAGCTCGTATACGTAAAAAGGACCTGTGCTGTGTTTACTTTTCTTCACAATGCTTCCTGTTGCATCAAGATATACTATGTCATCTTTACATCTTTGGTGGAATATGTCAATGCTTTTGTTTGACCAAAGCATCACACCCTTAGGATGAAGGATCAGTTTCTGGATAACCTCATCCAGCTCATCTCTTTTTTCTTCTACCATCATCTGGAGTGTTTCATTTTTATTTCCTGTCCTTCATTCTTTGTCTCCAGGAAATGGATTTCAGAACACCTGGCGATGATGCCTCATCTCGACAGCCAGACTCTACCACAGATTCTTTAAGGTTTTCCATTTTCTTAAGATAGAGAGCCCTTGGTAGTGTTGTTTGCAATTGCTGATTTATTTCCTTTTGGTCACCAGCTCTTACGGGTCGCCTTTGCAGCTCTGTTTTATTGTGAACTACCATGTCACCTCTGAACGACACCTGTGCTTTAAGTGTGTTCTCACTGTGCACAACAACATCAACTTCTACTGGGCAGTCAGTGAACAAGCAATAGCCAGAGCATTTAAAAGCAGGTGTGTTCCTGGTTGATCCCTGTATTTTAACTATGTAAAAGCAAAACTGCAATGTGGATGGATTGTGTGAATGCCTGAAGAGATAATGTTAGTCCACTGCAATCCCTTGAAGTGATCCTTTTTTGTTTTTGTTTTCTTAGTTTTTTTCCAGGCAGTTTGAGGAATATAAAAGAAGGTGGTGCAGGAACACTCTCTGTAAAGGATTAATCTTCTTTGGCAAGACGGACATCATCGTCAACGCAAAGAAGTAAAACACTGAAATACAGCACTCAATCACCTTAACTACTACTAATAACACAGATTTGATCAATAATAATGCCACTGACGATTCTGATTATCGATCCGATTCTTTAACGATTCTTCTTGATAACACTGTGTGGAAAAATGCAGTCATATGCTTTTTAAAAAAAAACAAGTGGTTTTATTTATTTTAAAGCTTAAGCTTGAGTAAGCAAACTGTACTTTTTATGTAATTTATGTAATAAATAGAACCTTATTGTAAAGCGTTACTGATAAGTTATACACCGATTCAGATGTCTCCTGAGTTCACTGTTGGAAAGATCAGTTGTTTTAACCATTCATTAAATAAATCGGTTCAAAGGAGTCATTAGTTCGGGAATTGGACGTGTCATGCGCGCTGTGTGATTATCCCAGCAGTTAGGACATGGACATCCAAGATTTGTGTCAACACAGAAAACATTTCATCACTGGATAGTTTTTTTCGTTTAATTAAAGTGTTGTTTTATGTCAGCTGAATGTCCGGAGCGCTTTTCAGAGAAGATAAGGCAACTTATTTAGCACAATTCACACCCAGCGGTAATTCAGGGGGAAAAAAATCTCTGAATGCTCCACATGAAACTTTTGGTCTTCCGACCTTTTACCGCCGTATCGATTTATTTTGATTAACATGTGCGAGGGAGAGAGAGCAAGGCAGCGCTAGTTGGGAGGCGGTCTTGTTTACACTTTCGCCTGGCTCCGAAGAAAGAGAGAGCGCGCGCGCAATCGGGTCTCTCTCTCTCTCGCTCTCTCTCTCTCTCTCTGCTCGTTCTTTCAGTTAAACATGCGCTGTCACAAGCGCAGCAGTTCATCTACATTACTCACCGATCAAATAAGACTTTGGCAGGACAAAAATTCACTATGGCGGGCGCTAAAACAAGTTCAATACAGGAAAATTCATGCGTGAATTTAACTGAGTAGTACATGACCATGCACTCGCACAAATGCGACCACATAAAATTTTTAACTCGCACATTCTCAAAAAATGGTTGCAGTCTGGAACCCTGATGATGATTGTTCGTTTGTTATACATCACAAACTCACCTTTTCCGACAATGTTGAGTCTCACCCGACAACCGCGACAATCTAGGGCCGCTCATGCAGGCTCAGCGCAGGTGCCGGTCGCGTGCAGCGCTGCAGTCACATGAACAGAGTTTGCCCTTCCCCTACTGACTTTCACTTTCGGTGCCCGAATGGAATTGAATGAGGCTTTGCGATCTTTTTTTATCTAGGCCTACGTGAAATTCTGCATCCATTGTACTTTTTATTTATTTATTTTTTTTCCCCCTCGGAAGGGCAACGTGAGTCGAGAAGGGCATATGGGCAGTTGCCCGGGCAACCTGAGCAACCCCCCTGTGCACGTCCCTGGTAACTAGATTAAAAAGTTTGTCGAGACAAACTTTAAGTTGGCTTGAGAAAGCCGGACCAGAAAGTTTAAAGTAGTTTGAAGTTTAAATTAGTTTAAAGTTTAAATTAGTTTGAAGTTTAAAGTAGTTTGAAGTTTAAATTAGTTTAAAGTTTAAAGTAGTTGAAAGTTTAAAGTAGTTGAAAGTAGTTTGAAGTTTAAAGTAGTTTGAAGTTTAAAGTAGTTTAAAGTTTAAATTAGTTTAAAGGTTAAAATAGTTTAAAGTAGTTTAAAGTTTGAATTACCGGTAGTTTTAAGTTAAAAAGTTGCTATGGTGTTTCTAGTGGATTGCTAAAGTGTCCTGGGTGGTTGCTAGGTGGTTGCTAGGGTATTTTGGGTGGTTGCTAGGTGTTCTGGGTGGTTGCTAGGCAGTTGCTAGAGTGTTCTTGGTGGTTGCTATGGTATTGCTAGGCGGTTGCTAGGGTATTCTGGGCGGTTGCTAGGGTGTTGCTATGCGGTTTCTAGGGTGTTACTAGGTGGTTGCTATGGTATTCTGGATGGTTGCTATGGTGTACTAGGCGGTTGCTAGGTGGTTGCTAAGGTATTTTTGGTGGTTGCTAGGGTGTTCTGGGTGGTTGCTATGCTGTTGCTAGGCGGTTGCTAGGGTATCCTGGTTGGTTGCTAGGGTGTTGCTATCCTCTTGAATTAAGACCTTCTCCCTCGTATGTTCTTTTTCATATTCCTTTTGAAATGTAGTCATCTCTTGTGTAACTTCCTCCTTTGCGCCTTCAATCTCTGGTACATCTTCCTCTCCATCTTCCTCTTTTAGCGCTGTCTCCACCTCCTTTAAGTCCTCTTTCTTTACATCCACTGGCCCAAACTCTTTCTTTTTTTCAGATTCTTTCTTTCCCTCTTCTGCTTTTAAATATTCCTCATCTTGTATGATGTCCTTCTCCTTAAAGGGGTCATATAATACAATTTTTGTACAAGCTAATATGATTCTTTAGGGTCTAAATTAAAAGTTTGTAATATACTTTAAAAAATTTCATTAGTATTGTAAGAAAACACTAATTTTACCTGGTCAAAAACAGCTCTGTTTTCAGCACGCCGTTTAAGTGCATGTGTCTTTAAATAAATATTGAGCTTTGCTAACCCCGCCCCTCTGTTCTGTGCATACACCATTTCTAACACAATAACCATAACGCATTGTTCATTATAAACGTGGGATTATGAATTATATTGAGAATGTTGTACATAGAAAACATGCCGTAATGTAACGTTACCCTAAGTGTAAACCGCATTCATCGTGAAGCGTGCATCAAGCGATTTGCAAAGATTAATATAAATATTAATATAAAGGTTAATAAAACGTTACACTCACTTCAGTTCTTCTGGAGGTGCAGCAGGAACACGAATAGTTGGTACCGATCCTTTTTTCAGGAGCAGCTTCTTATACTGACCCTCGTTTGTAAAGCAGTCTGGTGTGTAAAATGATTTGTGCAAACATGAAAGCTTTGACGTTGATCGTGGGGAATATTCCTTTCGAAAACAAAACTCAGCCACTGCGTCTTCAGCGGTTCGGATTTAGAAACATCAAAGCGGCTGGCCAATAGAGGGCGCTAGGGCCCTATTTATTTATTTTAAAATAAATAAAAATTAAGTGAATTGATGCTTAAAAAAAGCAAAATTATCTGCCAATGGGGTAAGATTAAACTTAATTCAAACAGAAACAAGATTATTTTTCTTACCCCATTGGCAGATAATTGAACTTTTTTTAAGCATCAACTCCCTTAATTTTTATTTATTTCCCCAGAAAACAAGACTTAATATCTTATGTCATTTTACTCATCTAGTAAATGCATCTTGATTTAAGAATTGTTAGATATTTGGACTGGAAACAAGACAAAAATACTAAGTAAGAGAAGCATTTTTGCAGTGTTGAATCAAAATCTATTCACAAGCTCGATTCTCACTCCAAGCTGAACTCAAAAGTTGGCAGCCCTGGAAGATGGTGATGTAAGTTTTCCTATTGGCATTAAAAAACAACAACATCTGAATTCGGAAGACCATACTAGTATACTACTCATACTGCATTTACCATATTTTTGCAAGAGAAATAGGAAGAGTATGCTAGTATAATGTTCTGAATTCAGCAACTGATACCATCTGTGACCCCCCTTTACCCCCCCCCCAATCCCCCAACCCCCAACCCCCACCCCCACCTCCACCCTCTTACAAAACCAGCCAGGAAGTGAGTCATTATTTCTGCCTTTCATTTTTACTGAAAGCTAAAACGAGTCAGTGTTGTGAAGAACAGAGGAGGACACATTATATTATAGCATTTTTGTTTATTTCTGAGTTAACCCAGATTAGATTTTGATTGTAATAGTTGTTTACTCTTTAAACCAAAGTTCAGAAAGTGAAAGTAAATTGTAAGATTATTTGGATCTTTTACTAGAAGAGGAAATGGATTCAAAATCTGTGGAAGAGCTTTCTTGTCCTGTTTGCTGTGAAATCTTCAAGACTCCTGTTCTTCTGTCCTGTAGTCACAGTTTTTGTAAAGAGTGTCTACAACAGTTCTGGAAAATTAAGAAAACTCAGGAGTGTCCTGTCTGCAGAAGATCATCTAAAGGTAATCCTCCAATTAATCTTGCGTTAAAAAACTTGTGTGATTCATTGATAAAGAAGGGAAATGAGAAACGTTCATCAGGATCTGAGGAGATCTACAGTTTACACAGAGAGAAACTCAAACTCTTCTGTCTGGAGGACAAACAGCCTGTGTGTTTAGTGTGCAGAGACTCAGAGAAACACACCAATCACACATTCAGACCCATCAGTGAAGTGCTTTCATCTTACAAGGTAAGACAAATGTCTCTGATTTCATGCTGAATACAGTGTTGAACATATTATTTGTGTACACAATAGACCAGTATTTATTTTTGTTTAAATCTCTGTCACATATCAAGCCTCTGTGGCTACCTCTGATCACCGCCAGAGGGCAACATCGCCTGAGTACTTATCCATTTCACAGACTTAATTTTCCATGATCCTGTACCTGGTGCTGATTATACTCATTCCTGATCCATACACTGTAAAGAGGTTGCTGTAAATTTTACAGTAATTTACTGCAGCTGGATGCCAGTAATTTACTGTAAAATGTTTACAGTATTATTACTGTATTTTCACTTACAATATACTGTACCATTTACTGTACTTGCATTTATAGTATTATTACCGTATTTTCATTTACAGTATTAGTATTGAGTTTATTTATTTTTTTAATTTTATCATTTAAATTTTTTTTTTAAATGTATGTTTACCCCACCCCCCAAAAAATCACAGTAACTCACGAACATTTGTCCTTATAATATTTTTTTTTAATCGTTGAACATTTTGTTTTAGAAGTACAAATTACAAATCTTGACCTTTAGGAAGCCACTAGCTGAAGAAAAAAGGCAACATCTCCCAAGTCAATAGAATTAATCTCCTGGTGACCATTTGTATCACAAGTTAACTACTGTAAATTGATTTACAGTAGGGAAGAATTACAGTAGTGACCATATATTTTCCCATAATCCTTTGCTGTTTACAGTAACATACTGTATACATATTTTACAGTATCTTACTGTACATATTACAGTAAAATACTGTTTAAATTACAGAAACCCGTTACAGTGTATCCCATGGACTATTTAACCAGCACTCTCACAAGGTCTCATTGCGAAGTTTTGTTTTGCTGTGACTTACATCTCTGAGCGTTTTTCTCTGTTTTTGATTTCCCAGTGTATGACCCTGGACTGTGTACCTTCTTAAGATTCTCTGCTGCCTGCCTACTTACAGTACTTGTGCTCTGTCTTCCTGGATTAAGTCTGTACTGTTTGCCCCCCTGACCCACTGCCTGGTTTGTGATTACGTCTCTGCTCTGCCTTGTATATACCTGTCGCCGTTGACTGAACTGTTTGTTGTACGAGTATCTCTTTTAATAAAGCTGCAAATGCATCCTAACTCTGCTGACTCAGCGTTACACTCTGATTTTCTACTGATATAAAATTCTACACAAAACTTTGATCCTCTGATGTTCAAATCTTCTTGAATGTAACAGCATTGTTACAAACATAAAAAAACATAAAAAACATCCAAACATACAATGTTTAAACCTCTTATTATAGCTGCATAAGTTTCACAGATTTTCATCTTAACCTGTAGGAGGAATTTAATACAGCATTGACGTCCTTACAAAACAAGCTCAAACATGGAGAAGAAATGAAGAAAAATTGTGATAAAACAATCAAACTCATCAAGGTGAGGATATAAAGAGTTAAATACTCAACATTCACACAGAGTGTATTATTGACATTAGTGGAGTGTGTGTTCATACAGCGCTGACTGAAGTGAATGTGATTTGATTTCAGTCTCAAGCTGAGCACACAGAGCGTCAGATTAAAGAAGAGTTTGAGAAGCTTCATCAGTTTCTCAGAGACGAAGAAGAAGCTACAATCACTGCACTGAGAGAGGAAGAGGAGCAGAAGAAGCAGAGGATGAAGGAGATGCTGGAGGAGATGAACACACACATCTCAGCTCTTTCACACACAATCAGAGACATGGAGAAAATGATGAAAGACAATGACGTCTCGTTTCTAAAGGTGACAAATCAATCTGGCTTCATTCTCTGTACATAAAACAACTTGTATAGAGAGACTCATTGACACTGAGAGTGTTTGATAAGATATTAAAATGTTTTCAAACTCTATATTTTCCAGAACTATAAAGTCACGATGGAAAGGTGAGTGAGCTGCTCGTATCTTCTCTCAGTGGATCTGAACTCAAATTCACTGCAGTTCTGACTCCTGAATGTTCCTCAGAGTCCAGATCTCACAGCCGGATCCACGGATGAGTTCTGGAGCTTTGATTCATGTGTCGCGTTATCTGGGTAACCTGCCGTTCAGAGTCTGGAAGAAGATGCTGAAAACTGTCCAACACAGTGAGTCTCAGCCGATTTGACACCAGTGCAGAAGATAGTTCAGATATAAACATACACAACATTAACATTTGATAGAAATATATTTAAAAATTTCCAAGTGAATCTGAACTGTATTTCAGAAAATCATCAGATCATACAGCAAACTCACAATGAAAAGTCTATTCCTCATGATCTATGTTTATGTATTAGTATACTATAGTGTTGATTGAATACTGATATTAAACATGAAGCCTCAATCCATTCTGACAGTAACTGAGAGACAAGTCTCATGCATTGGCCGTGAGACACACGCAATTCAATCAGTTCACACACTCACACGCCACACAGTGTATTTCTCACGCTGAAAAAGGCAATGCCAACCAAGTTGTCCTGCAAGCTTTATATATAACGTTGTATACGAGGCGCAGGCACACAAAGTGAAGTTTCCTGCCGCCAGCACGTACAGTATCTCGGCCAGATTGCGTTCGTTAGGCAACATAGATGCGCGAACACACGGAAGTTGACGGAACATTCTCGGCCACTTTACGTTCGTTACAAGGTAACAATAGGTTACTGTTTGTAACCACGGTTCTCTGAAACATCGAGTGGAGAGATCCACCTATGGGAAGGGCATCCGCACCTGACCGACAGCTGCCCGATTGCCCAATTCCACTACAATGAGGCCCTGAAAGCCAGAGGACCGTCACCTGGAAAGGCGGTGCATGACACGTCACACGAAACCCACCACGCACAGTGAGGAAGACACATAGCAGCAAAGAATGACATGTGGTAACATGCATTCATGAATAAACCTGACCACACTCATAATGGTGAGTAAATGGTGCCCGGTGCAGGTTAGAAACATGCTTAGTGACTTTAAAAAGGCTGGACTAAGCAGCCCAGGCTAACTTAGGGGTAGAGGGCCTAAGAGCACAAAGCTACAAAGAGCCAACACCCAGGACAGAATGAGCTACCGGAGTTCTGGTGACATCGAGCCGGTAGTATTTGACAAACGTATGGGGAGAGACCCAGCTTGCAGCGGCACATATGTCCTGCAAAGAGACTCCCTTAAACAGAGCCCAAGAGGCAGCCATACCTCTAGTGGAATGAGCTCTGATGCCGTCAGGCGGCTGCACTCCCTTAGATTCAAATGCCAAAGATATAGCTTCCACAAGCCAATGAGAAAGGCGTTGCTTGGAAATGGGGTTCCCTGAGTAAGGGGGGCCCCAAGAAATGAAAAGCTTTTTGTCACTTTTCCTAAACGAGCTGGTCCTGTCTAAGTACACCCACAGGGCACGAACAGGACACAAAGCATTCAGCTTCTGATCCTCTGTGGAGGAGAAATGACAGGAAGCATTTTGGCATAATGGCTGGGTTGGGCCTGAGAAAAACCTTATCTCCACTGAGAAAGAATTAAGTGCACGAGGGATGAGAAAGTGCATGGAGATCACTGACACGCTTGGCAGATGCCAAGGCCAGGAGAAGAGCTGTCTTGAAAGACAAATTCTTCAGGGAAACACTTCCCAGGGGCTCAAACGGCTGTTGAGACATTGCCTCCAGCACCATGGAGAGGTCCCACTCAGGAACTACTTTCCTGGGAACTGGAAGAGTGCGGCGTTCACCCTTCATAAATCTACGAATAAGTGGGTGTTGCCCCACCGTAGCGTTGTCGAACCCCACATGACATGCAGCGATAGCCGCTAAATAGACCTTAATAGTGGAAAAGGATCTTCCCTTATCCACAAGGTCCTGTAAAAAGCATAAAATATCAGTGATTGAGCACTGATATGATATTAACTGTCGCCCTTCACACCATTCTTCGAACACACGCCACTTACAGTCGTACAGGGACCATGTCGAAGAGGCTCTGGCACAATGAATGGTGGCCACAACACGTGGGGGGAGCCCCAATGTGTTTAAGTTGGCCCTCTCACGGGCCAGGCCCAGAGGCAGTGGCGGAGCCAGAGGGCTAGTTGGGGTGGCAATTGCCACCCCAGACAAAGTCCTTGCCACCCCTGTTGCCACCCCGCTGAAAACATTACACTGTTTGATTTTTACGAACATTTCCCAAATCTCCCAGCGGACGTGAATGCATTTCATAGCCATTCCATAGCTTAATGTGAGGGACAGAAGTCTATTTACATCATTAAATTAAAGTTTACGGAAACTCGTTTTCCCTCCTCTGCGGCTGTCAATCATTCTCCATTCGGAGATCGCGCCCTCATTCTCAGAAGGCCCAAAGGCAGGACATGTAAAGCCGCAGCCATAAGACCCTGTAGCCTGAGACATGCGCGATAATGTACTCTCGCTCCTTCTCTGAATTGTGAGAGGCAATTCATTAAGGAGAGAACGCGCTCTTGTGAGAGACGCGTGCACATTGTAACCGAATTCAGCTCCAGACCCAGAAAAATAACTCTCTGCACGGGAGTGAAATTGCTTTTGCTCACGTTCACTTTGAAGCCGAGCGCTGTGATGTGAGCGATTACACGAGCAGTGTTTTGCATGACGATCTCTCTCGAATCGGCTATAATCAGCCAATCGTCTATGTAAGTCAGGATTTTGAGCCCCGCTAATCTCAGCGGGGCTAACCCTGCCTCCGCACACAGACAAACACTCTTGGGCTGAGCACTAGACCAAATGGAAGCACTGTGAACTCGTAACATATGCCTTGGAAGGCGAAACGAAGAAACTTCCTGTGTGGAAGATAAATGCTTATGTGGAAAAAAGCATCTTTCAGATCGATCGATGTGAACCAATCGTTCTGTTTTACTGCACGAGAGAGAATGTTGTGGGTTAACATTCTGAAATTGTATTTTCCTTAAATGTTTGTTCAACACTCTGAGATCCAGAATAGGACGAAGTGAACCGTCCTTCTTTGGAATCAGGAAATAACAGGAGTAAAAACCCTGATGACACTGATGCGGAGGCACCACTTGCACCGCCCCCTTCTCGAGAACAGAAGAGATCTCGTTTTTCAGAATGTGAGCGGAGCTCTCTTCTGTGTGAGAAAAGATAACTCTGCTGAAACGTGGAGGTTTTCTGGCAAACTGAAGTCTGTAGCCCTTCATTATGGTGCGAATCCCCCATTCTGGAGCTGCCACAGACTGCCAGGCTGTCACTTGTGCCGTGAGAGAAGCCACACTCAACGGAGAGTTGCCTAGGGCTGGCAATACAACCGGATCGTTCATTTGTGATACAATGGCGCCATCTAGTGGACAACTTAAGGGCAACATGTAGGATTTCTGACAAACAACAGCACTCGGCAGAGCTTTCACTCTCAGTGTTTGATTTTTATTTATTTTTTTAAACACACAAAGGTTTGAACCTTTATTGAATGTGTGAGAGGTGGTTTGTGCAAACTGTGAAATGACTGTGGTTGAGCACTTTTCAACAGTGGTAGGGCACTTTTTGACAATGAAATTCCCCCCAGTCCTGAAACTGGAAGCTGGGAGGGGAAATTTTTTATGGACCACACCTGAACTTGTGACATGTCCATGTTGAACTGAGGTTGGGCACCCGAACGAGGGAAAAGGGGCGCTTGAGTTAAGAACTTCCTCTTCTTGGGTGAAGAGGGGGAAAAACTCAAACTTGTGTCCAATGGGTTGGTCACCCGAAAACCTGGACCAAGAAGCCCCTGGAGCTGAACATCAAGTAGGCCTCTTCCTCTTCCCATCAGACGGGGTAGAGTTAGTGGGCTTTTTGGCTGTGGCTGCAGCGAAAGACATCTTACCCCAGGGCTTAGGAGGATGGTTAGGCTGCTGGCTTGGCTGCTGGCTGGGTGGCCTGCTGCGAGCCTTGGGTCTGGCTGTGTTGTGGTATGGCCGTCTGAGGGGGGCTGATGTGGAATGGCCTTTCTAGGCAGGCATAGTTTAAACGCCTTTTTCTTATCGTCGCACCGCTGCTGCATAAGGGCAACAGCAGGGCCGAAAAGAGCCTGGCCTGGTTCCACTGGGGCTCCTGCTATGCGTCTCTTCTCGCTGTCGGGCAGACCAGAGAGATTGAGCCAGAGGGCGCGTTCCCCCACAACAGACAGGGCCATAGAATGTCCGCCAGCCTGAACAGCTTGGCGGGTGTTGCGAAGGACCAGGTCGTTAACAGTAATGATCTCCTTCCACAGCGTCGGCGATGACACGCCTTTCTCCAAATGTGAGCTCATGTCCTCCAAAAGCTCAGCCTGGTAGGCCGAGAGGAGGGAGGAAACATTTAGAGCCCACACCGCGAGAGCTGAGGCCTTGAGGCCTGGAAAACAGATGCTGAGAAGCGGCCCATCTTATTAGGGAGGACTGGCTTAGGATGGGCCAGTACCCTCCCTGTGAGGGGTTAAGGTGTCTGGCAATCGAGGGCTCGATGATGGGAGGGTCGCCCATACCACACGGTGCCATATCCTTAACCTCTAGACCCGGCAGACCGTGCTTGAGATCTAGCGGGTCTCTCCAATAGTGACGCATGTGCTTAGCGCACGCGGGGAGAACAAGCATGAGCTGCTTCCTAGGACCGGGAGGAGGGCCTAGGAGTTTGCCATCATACACATCCCTCTCTTGGTCGGCGGCATTCTGGAGGGCCGGCCATTCAATGCCGAGACGAGCGGCTGCTCGCTCACACACCTCGAGAAGGACCGCGTGCGGCAGTGTAGCCGAGCCGCTAACCGGGGGAGCTTGGGCGGACGGGATGGTTTCCTCGTCGTCCGAGCCATCAAGTATAGCGGGGTCCGGGAAGGATTTCCTTCAGTAATACCGGGAAGGATTTCCTCGAGTAAGCCCTCGTTAGACTGGTCAGCCCAAGTCCCTTACCGGGCATTGGACACGCGCTTCTGTCTGTCAGGCCAGACTTGGTGCAATTGGATGCTTCTGCAGAGGTCAGGTGCGGATGCCCTTCCCATAGGTGGATCTCAAACACGAGATGATGAAAGAGAACCAACAACATTGCGCAAACACATGTCGTGATGGAGAAGGTAAGTTGGAAGAAAGCTTGTTTAACATTTTTAGGCTAGAGCATTTAATATATAGCCCATCGTAAACATTATTATTGATGCAGTCAAAAACTCTACAACTACTTTGCAACCAGGCCAGAAGCTTTGGCTCAGTTTGGCTAGCTTACGTTATCTGAAACTAAGTAACTTAATACTCTAATATGTCATTTGTTCACAATGTCCCACCACACAATAAATCATTATACCATTTCGACTAGACACATTCAAAATGCAAAAAGATTTGTTTTTCCAAACTGTTTGGAGCAATTTATATTTTTGTAATTTTTGTATATTTGTAATTTTGAAATATAACATTAAAGAGTATATTTTGATGTGATGAATTGCTCTGTCATTTATCAGATTTACCAATTTATCAATAATTTCAATTTGTGCTGGTTAATTATGAACAATGGGTAAAATTGGGGGGTCGGGCTCCATTAGGGCTCCTCCCCTAACCGCATGTGATCTCACTCCAAGCTTTTGATAAAACTTGAGAACCCTGTGATAGCATGATATATGATTTATGAAGTCTTTATATGGTTTACATTTACATTTCTAATAACATATTTCATCCTCTAATCTGATGTTATTCTCTCTGCAGCTCCGTTGACTCTGGATCCAAACACAGCACATCGTTGTCTAACACTCTCTGCTGATCTGACCAGTGTGTCGTACAGTGTTGGAGATAAAACACTTCCTGATAATCCAGAGAGGTTTGATGAGTTTGCATGTGTCCTGGGATCTGAGGGCTTAAACTCAGGAACACACTGCTGGGATGTGGAGGTTGGCGACAGTACACTCTGGATTCTTGGAATAACAACAGCATCAAACCAAAGGAAGGGAGATTTCTTTAAGTCTAATGTCTGGCGTGTGCGATACATGAACAGCAAATACAGTTCACAAACCCCAGAGCAACCCTACACTGTCTTTACTGTTAAACAGAAGCTTCAGCGTGTGAGAGTTCAGCTGGACTATGACAGAGGAACAGTGTCATTCTCTGATCCTGTAACTAACACACATTTACTCACATTCACATCCACCTTTAACGACACAGTCTTTCCATTCTTATATAATCACTGCACAACTCCTCTGAGGATCTTACCAGTTAAACTCTTTATTACAGCAGAAAATCACAGTTAAATCTGATTATGCTTCTAGACTAATTCAGTTTTGCAAATTATGCTGTAATAACAACACTGTAATAAAAGGGTCTCATTGATCAATCACACTTAAATGTAAAATTTTGAGCCAACTTAACCCTTGTGTGTCCTAAAGGACATTTTTGCTCATTATATATGCCCTTGTATCCGAGCTGGACCAATCACATCGGGTTATCTGATATAGGCGGGCCAGAGGCGAGATAAACAGAAGATGACAGCGCTGCGACGTCGAAGTCATTAGTAAACATTGCAAGATGGCTGTGGATGAACACCAGTTGTTTGAAACGGCTTTGGCCGGTACAATGATCGAGTTAGACTTGGCTTTTTATCTAAAAGAGGATCAGAAGACGGCGCTTGAATCGTTCCTTTGCAAGAAGGACCGGATACAGTAAGAGTGTAATCTACCAGTTAGCCCCATAGATATCATATAATAAAGGCTAGATGTCTCATCCGCGCTGCTGGCCAATGGAGGTCGACGTCCGCACGCGGCGGCCATCTTGCCACAGGGTGCTCGCTCACTCGTAACATGGTGCATGTACTTTTAAATTACCATAACTTGCTCAATTTTCTACCGATTTTTAAACGGTTTGGTTTGTTATAAACGTCAGAGATGTAGTTATGACACTGCATACATATGAATAATTATAACAATGGACTTCCATATGAAAGAATTATAGCCACGTTAATAACGTTTGTAAGATACCAAACCGTTTGTAAATCCGTCAAGATTTCAGCAAGATAAGAGGATTTGTGTGCGTGCTGATCACTCACCTTAATTCACAGCTTCCCTGTGGTAAGATGGCCACCGGTGATGCCGGAAGTGACTCCGCCTTAAGACATCTAGGGCCCTATTTTAACGATCTGAAACGCAAGTGTCAAAGCGCAAAGCGCAAGTAACTTTGTGGGCGGGTCTTGGCGCTGTTGTTATTTTCCCGGCGGGATAAATGACTCTTGCGCCAGGCGCAAATCTAAAATGGGTTGGTCTGAAGTAGCTTCATTATTCATAGGTGTGGTTTGGGCGTAATGTGAAATAAACCAATCAGAGCGTCATCTCACATTCCCTTTAAGAGCAGGCGCGCTTGTTCTAAAGTGGATTCCTATCATAAAGGCGGATTTGCCAGGCGCGCGCCAGGAGCGGTTCACAGCCGAGGAGAGCAACGCTCTCGTCAGGGACGTTGGGGATGGAGAAACCCACCCAAATTAACTTCGGTTAAAAAGGCGTATGATAATTTGGGTAAATGTGTAAGCTAGATGTATGCTTTTATAATAAATTGTCTATCTATCTATCTATCTATCTATCTATCGTAATAATGTATGATTTGCAAAAATGAAAACTGCTGCTTCTGTGTAGATGAGAGAATCAAAGTGTATGCGCGTTGTGCACATGCTACATTGATTATGGCCAAGCATGCGCCCTTAAAATGGCATATGAATAACATGCGCAACGCGCCACTGACTTTAAACTATTTTTTCCTGGTTAGTGGCGCAATTGTTTTCTAAACCTGCAAAATAGCATGAAGGAACGTTTGCGCCGGAACACGCCTCCTTTTTTGCGCTGAACCGCCCAGGGAGCGCAAGTTCATTCCCTAGTTTAGCGACGTGCTTCTGTGGAGGGAAAAGCGCGCTTTGCGCGGGTGCAAAATAGGAATGATACATGCGTCGGTGTACAAAGTCAATTGCGCTGGGTGCAAGATAGGGCCCCTAGCCTTATATGATATCTATGGTTAGCTCCGCTGGTAGCTAAGCGTATGGGGTTTATTGTTGTGATTGGTCATAGTGTTATCCAATTGCGTGCAGTGAGATTTTCAAATGCATGCTTGCCAATTTTCATTGGTCGATGCCAGACCCGGTGGATGTTGCACTCAAAAATGAATGTGAGCTTACAGTCGATTGTAGAGTTTAAGGAGAATAAATGATTGGATTAAATATTACAAAAATTTAAATAAAATAAAACGTGTACATGGATGAATCGTTTACAATAAGATCTGTTTTTTCAAAGTAAATTTAATTTCATTCCATTTATATATATATATTGTTGGGTGAAATATGCAATTGATTCTGTTATAATTAATGCCTCATGTAAACAGGCTCATATTAACTATAATTGTAACTTTGTGTAATGGAAAGTGTTTTACATTAACCCTGTATTATTATATAAGAAAACACCGTAAAGAGGTTTTTATAAGAAAACCTTTATATAAGAAAACACTGCAATTATTGTTGTAAAATCATTTATTGAGAAAATGGTTTATAAAGAAAGACATACCACACTGAATGTTGTAAGCATTTATTAAGCATATGGCAGAGTAGAGAGAAATTGAAAATGTATTAGAAAGAGCTTTGCCAAATAAAGAAGAAAAAATGCAATTATTACCATCTATGTGTTGCGGACGAGATACAGAAGATACAGCGATGAAGAAAAGGTCCAGAAGAAGTAGGACAAAGAGGCAAAGGCTTTATATGGACAAGTTTTAGGGAGTTTCCAAAGAGGGGATTTCTGAACATGTCAAAAAGTTTGATGGACTTTTAAAAGGACTGTAAAAGAATGTCCAGGCAGACGTTGATTCACCAAGGACGGCCTCTCCGGTGTTAGATGCCTTAATTGCCATTGCTCCTCATGAAGATGAAAGCTTGTAAATTATTTGGTTTTGATTTACTTTTATTTTTATTTTATATATTAGTTCCTTTTATGTAAACTAGTTAACCTGTATTTAATAAAAAATATAAATAATTGAAATTAAGAAGCTCGCCTGCCATAAGTCTCTGTTTTACAAAAAGATTGAGCTGAACTGACCACGGAGAAGTCTTCTGTGATCTAAATATTGTAAGTATGGAAATTCAAATGCTTATTTTTTAGGACAGATTTGACTTACTTTAACTAACCTGAGAATAATTAAAATAAGGTTAAAGGTGTTTAAAAATACGCACCATAAAACAATATATATATATATGCACTTGTCACAATAATCCTGTGTAAAATTAATTTTACTGAAATAAAAGTTCAAAGATTTTCTCTACTCTTCCTCTTCCCTGAGTCAAAGGAAAATTGATAAGGAACTTATCATGTAAGGTTATCATATAAGGACATCATGTAAGTATTAACAGTGTTGTTGTCAACTCTTCACTATAAAGTAGATTCTGTTGACTATAAAGTAGCACTCTGTTGACGAAGGCTGTCCCAATGTGAAGGCTCCTCCAAATGCGTCCTTCGTTTCCAGTGAAATAAAGGATACAACAGATACAACAGCTCATTCGCAGCCTGGCCTACCCCAGAATACATTTTTTTGAGAGAAATTGCTGGATTACACTTTTAACCAGCCTTTGAATTTGAATTGGGGCACAGCCTGTGTGTGTGTGTGTGTGTGTGTGTGTGTGAGTTTGTTTTCATGACAACTGAGGACATTTTTATGATAACACACCTGCAAATGAGGACACTCGGGAAAATAGGTGATATATGAGGACCTTTTGGGTGTCCTCATTTTTCAAATGGCTTTAAAAACATACTAAGCAGTGTTTTTTTTTTATGTACAAATGCAGAATGTTTCCTGTGATGGGTAGGTTTAGGGATAGGGGCAGTGTAAGGGGATAGAATATACAGTTTGTACAGTATAAAAACCATTACGCCTATGGAATGTCCTCACAAATCACATAAACATGGCTGTGTGTGTGTGTGTGTGTGTTACCAACTCCCTCTGCTGGACAGGCTCATGTAGTGTAAGGGAGGATGCTGTTACACAGTATTTCCCAACCCTGCAGCCCAGGTGAGAAAAACCTACACCAAAATATGTTTAAAATACATTTATTTCACTCTAAGTATACTACAAACCCATTAACATATTTACTGACATATTGTTTGAGACTTACTGGTATAAATATTATAAATAAACTTTATTTGGAGTACTTCTTTATTGCACAATGCACATTTTTTTTTATTTTAAGCCCAAAATGTTTTAATATCACAATTAGTAAGGATAGTATGATTTCTGTATAATATCTGTCTTTAAATACAAGATATTTAAAGTGTGCCTAGAGTTTACTTGCACTAGTTCCATTTAAGCACAATCAAATATACTTAACTTGACCTGCAATTAATGATTAAAGTGAAAAAAAATGTGAACACACTTTCTATTTAATTATCAATACAATTACTTTTACAACTGAATGGCACCAACAGAAACTACTGCAGGATATTTCTGTCCCCAAACACAATAGTGAATTATTTTACTGAAAGATTAGTCAAATTCATTAAAACGAGTAACATGCTTGAAAGTGAATTATTAAAAGAAGCTGCTCAAAATTAAGCATAGTGTCAGTTCTGGCGCGTCACGTTAGCACATTAGAGCACGTTAGAGTCCTATACTCAGCTGATCCACGTCTACCTATAGGAATACGACGCCTATCACTGTATTCATATATAAGTTCCTTCAGTATTATCAGCAGATATCGCATTCCTCAGGAGCTCATTACCCTCCTCCCTCCCCAGCTCCTCCTGTCCAGTCAGGATTTGGCATTCTGATTCCCCTTGAATCAGAATAAATTCTCGAATTATGTTGTACTTTAAAATCTTGAATTAATGATATCAGCAATACATTCATGTTGGTTCTGTTCTGTTTACCCTAAGGGGGGTTATTGCTGCTCTTATCCATGCTAGACTGCATGGATGCGCAGGGAGTTCTTGCCCAGAACAGAACCATACCGCCAGTCCAAACTGTATGCTAATTGTCAATCGTATTTGACGATAGTGGTCCTGACAGAATTATTCATTTGTGAATCGGAGACTGTTTGTTTTTGCATGCAGCTTGCGAGGACAGGTCATGTGCATTATTTTATCATAAAATTCAGATTACAAAATTACATTCACAAATCAGGTAAATATTTCCATGATATTACCATAAATCTGTAGCATAAGGTAAAGTAGAGTGTGAGTAACGCATCTAACACAAGCACAACTGTGAAAGAAATGTTAATCAGAATAAACTATATTAACAAATATGTTTTAACTGTCACCACCCCAAATGAGAATTATTTGTAACTCTGGGGGTCCCGCTCCATGTAGAATAAAACAGTATTATTATTTGTAGTTTTTCTAGAAGACTAATATGTCTGGAGTCCTCATCTCATGTGGGTATAGACTAGTTTAATTGTATTTGTCAAAAGTACGGTTAATTTTTTTTTGTGGGAATCTTTTTATTTTGGAAAACATCACACAATAAGCAAACAAAGTACAGGCAGGATGGTCAAAAAACGTAAGGAAATTATGTTATTTTGTGTATAACTAAGGTTTGTTCCATGACATTTATAAATATAAATGAAACCATTCCACATGTATACTAACTGTTTTGACAGCTATAATTGTTGTAAAGTGTTCATATATTATTGCTATTGAGTGGTCATTAAGACTAGTACAAGGTTCTCTCTTAAAAGCAAGTGCTCAGAGTTGGATGTTGACCTCACTGTGTGTACCATCACCATCAATAGTGCTTTCATTGCCATCCGAGAGGAATCCGCTTCCAGAGTGATGTGTCCTACACTCCAATGCTGTAAGTCTCTGCTTCAGCCGCTGTTGAGTAGCTGTGTATTCAGCCAGTAACCGAGCAAACCGAGTCTGAAGTATTTCAAGAGAACCTTCCAGCCTCTCCACTTTCTCCTCAACCCGTTCTTCTCCCATTCCACCGGCCTCCAACTCCTCCAGCAGACCCTCTTTCAGGAGAATCTGTCTTCCCCTCTCTTCCAGAACTTTCTTAGCATCCGGATACTCCATTACAGCCTCCATCAGGTCATCCTTTGACAAACAAAAGAGGTCAGAGTAGCCAATGCTACGGATGTTAGCTGTCCGACGGTTGCCCATTTTGCTCCCTTTGATGTTGAGGATGCTAATCTCGCCAAAGCAGCTGCCGCCCGTCAAGTGTGCATACTGGGTCACCCCATCATCAGCCACAACAGCAAGGCGACCCTCTTTTATGATATACATCTCTTTTCCTATGTCTCCCTTTCGACAGATGTAGTCTCCAGGGCTGAAGACCTGTGGCCGCAGCTTGAGCACCAGTTCCACTAAAAGCCCTGCCTCACAGTCCTGGAAGATACGGACCTTCTTCAATGTTTCTAAGTGCACATTGATAGCAATCTCAGCCCGCAGTTTGTTTGGCAGATTCTTTAGGACATCCTGCTCATCAATTGCTTTCTTGTTGGTCCACAAGTAGTCGAACCATTTGATGACTCTAGCTTCTAGCTCTTTGCTGACCTTTCTGAACTGCATGTAGTGTTTGATGGCGTCAATGTGAGCTTGGAACTCGGTCCGTGTGGCATTCATGTTTGATATCATGGCTCCTACATTACCAACTATGGTGGCGAAAATCAGAACGCCAACAAGGAAATCAAAAACAACAAAAAGATACTCCTCATCCCGCACCGGAGCTGGCATTTCCCCAATGGTCGTCAAAGTGAGGGTTGACCAATAGAGGCAGTAGACATATCCTCGCGTGAGAGTCCCAAACTCAGGGTCAGAAATGTTTGGGTAGACCCACTGGTCGGATCCAAAGCCCAGAGACTTGGAAATGGCAAAGTAGATGCAGGCATTCCAGTGAATGATGACTAGAATATAGAGCACCAAGATGCAAATGCGGAAAATGTAGGGGTAATTTGTGCGGGTCTCTGTGCGGTCGAAGAACTCGAACAGGCGTGAGAAGCGCATCAGCCGATTGAAACGCAGCTCTGGTACGTGAATGCCAATGATAATGTAGGCTAGATCCGTGGGCAGTATGGATAGGAGGTCTAGCTTGAACTGCAAAGTATGAAAGTAGCTTTCTCTTAACTTGGTAAGGTCCTTCACCAGAAGACCCTGCTCAAGGAAACCTATAGTGAAGATATACATTGTCAATTCTTAATGATTGCTCATATACACTTAATTTTAGAACCAAAGTGTCACGGGGTGACAAACAGCTCCAGATCTGTATGAATGTTTGTCGTCATGACAACTAAACGGCAGATTGGCGACAGGTGTAGGGACTTCACTTTGAGCGTCTGATTGAGGCCACTCCCGCTTTTTGAGAGGATAAAACACACAAGGAGAATGAGAGGTGAGATGCGCAGCACGTGAGCGGCCGTGGCCGCGGTCGCGGCGGGAGGCCGCGGGAGAGAGAGGCACGAGCAGAGGCACGAGCAGAGGGGGACACGACGAGAATGAGAGGTGAGACGCGCAGCACGTGAGCGGCCGTGGCCGCGGTCGCGGCGGGAGGCCGCGGGAGAGAGAGGACGAGAGAGAGGATGAGAGAGACAGATGAGAGAGACAGATGAGAGAGACAGATGAGAGAGCCAGAGAAAACTTCGGCTGGATTGCGGGCGGAAGCCTTGGTACACTGAGTCTGTTGAATTGCAGTTTTATTGTGGAAATGAGCACGAGTGAAACCTTACAGTGTGTGGTGGAAATGTGAGTGTGGGAATTATTTCTGCTGTTCACTCGCAATCACAGCTGTCTATTCCTCCCTCTGTCTGAGTCTAGTGAAGAGCCTGCTAATGCTTGAAGAGCCTGCTAATGCTGTGAGTTACACGTGTCTATTCCTCCCTCTGTCTGAGTCCAGTGAAGAGCCTGCTAACGCTGTGAGTTACACGTGTCTATTCCTCCCTCTGTCTGAGTCCAGTGAAGAGCCTGCTAACGCTGTGAGTTACACGTGTCTATTCCTCCCTCTGTCTGAGTCCAGTGAAGAGCCTGCTAACGCTTGAAGAGCCTGCTAACGCTGTGAGTTACACGTGTCTATTCCTCCCTCTGTCTGAGTCCAGTGAAGAGCCGGCTAATGCTGGAGAGGCCTGTTGATGCTGAAAGAGCCCGTTAATGCTGGAAGAGCCTGAGGCTAGTGAAGAACCGGCTAATGCCGGAAGGGCCTGCTAATGCTGGAAGAGGCCTGTTGATGCTGAAAGAGCCCGTTAATGCTGGAAGAGCCTGAGGCTAGTGAAGAACCGGCTAATGCCGGAAGGGCCTGCTAATACTGGAAGAGCCTGCTGATGCTAGAGCCGGCTAATGCCGGAAGGGCCTGCTAATGCTGGAAGAGCCTGCTGATGTTGGAAGAGCCTGTTAATGCTGGAAGAGCCTGAGGCTAGTGAAGAGCCGGCTGATGCTGGAAGAGCCTGCTGATGCTGGAAGAACCTGCTCCCAAAGAAAAGAGGATGTGGAAGGGACTTTATATTGTTTTTATTATTTAATAAAGAATATTTATTTTTAATTCTGTGTCTGCCTCCTTTGTGCTCACGGTCAGCTCCTCAGGGGCGGCACGCGGGCGGAGGGGTGGGCGGCCCGCTGGCGCTCCACCCCGACCTGTGACATAGAATGGCGTAGTCGGCAGGATGCCGCCCTGAGTTGAGCAACCGTGGGCCGAAGGTATGGCGACCAGTTTTTTTTCCCTTTTTTTGTTTTTTTTTTGCTTTGTTTCTTTTTTTTGTTTTCCTCTCCTTTTTTTTTTTTTTTTTCTCTCCCTTTTCTTCGGCGTCCCGCTCCAGGGACTGGAGCGGATTGGTGGGGGGGTATGTCACGGGGTGACAAACAGCTCCAGATCTGTATGAATGTTTGTCGTCATGACAACTAAACGGCAGATTGGCGACAGGTGTAGGGACTTCACTTTGAGCGTCTGATTGAGGCCACTCCCGCTTTTTGAGAGGATAAAACACACAAGGAGAATGAGAGGTGAGATGCGCAGCACGTGAGCGGCCGTGGCCGCGGTCGCGGCGGGAGGCCGCGGGAGAGAGAGGCACGAGCAGAGGCACGAGCAGAGGGGGACACGACGAGAATGAGAGGTGAGACGCGCAGCACGTGAGCGGCCGTGGCCGCGGTCGCGGCGGGAGGCCGCGGGAGAGAGAGGACGAGAGAGAGGATGAGAGAGACAGATGAGAGAGACAGATGAGAGAGACAGATGAGAGAGCCAGAGAAAACTTCGGCTGGATTGCGGGCGGAAGCCTTGGTACACTGAGTCTGTTGAATTGCAGTTTTATTGTGGAAATGAGCACGAGTGAAACCTTACAGTGTGTGGTGGAAATGTGAGTGTGGGAATTATTTCTGCTGTTCACTCGCAATCACAGCTGTCTATTCCTCCCTCTGTCTGAGTCCAGTGAAGAGCCTGCTAATGCTTGAAGAGCCTGCTAATGCTGTGAGTTACACGTGTCTATTCCTCCCTCTGTCTGAGTCCAGTGAAGAGCCTGCTAACGCTGTGAGTTACACGTGTCTATTCCTCCCTCTGTCTGAGTCCAGTGAAGAGCCTGCTAACGCTGTGAGTTACACGTGTCTATTCCTCCCTCTGTCTGAGTCCAGTGAAGAGCCTGCTAACGCTGTGAGTTACACGTGTCTATTCCTCCCTCTGTCTGAGTCCAGTGAAGAGCCTGCTAACGCTGTGAGTTACACGTGTCTATTCCTCCCTCTGTCTGAGTCCAGTGAAGAGCCTGCTAACGCTGTGAGTTACACGTGTCTATTCCTCCCTCTGTCTGAGTCCAGTGAAGAGCCTGCTAACGCTTGAAGAGCCTGCTAACGCTGTGAGTTACACGTGTCTATTCCTCCCTCTGTCTGAGTCCAGTGAAGAGCCTGCTAACGCTGTGAGTTACACGTGTCTATTCCTCCCTCTGTCTGAGTCCAGTGAAGAGCCTGCTAATGCTGTGAGTTACACGTGTCTATTCCTCCCTCTGTCTGAGTCCAGTGAAGAGCCTGCTAATGCTGTGAGTTACACGTGTCTATTCCTCCCTCTGTCTGAGTCCAGTGAAGAGCCTGCTAATGCTTGAAGAGCCTGCTAATGCTGTGAGTTACACGTGTCTATTCCTCCCTCTGTCTGAGTCCAGTGAAGAGCCTGCTAATGCTTGAAGAGCCTGCTAACGCTTGAAGAGCCTGCTAATGCTGTGAGTTACACGTGTCTATTCCTCCCTCTGTCTGAGTCCAGTGAAGAGCCTGCTAATGCTTGAAGAGCCTGCTAATGCTGTGAGTTACACGTGTCTATTCCTCCCTCTGTCTGAGTCCAGTGAAGAGCCTGCTAACGCTTGAAGAGCCTGCTAACGCTTGAAGAGCCTGCTAACGCTGTGAGTTACACGTGTCTATTCCTCCCTCTGTCTGAGTCCAGTGAAGAGCCTGTTAATGCTGTGAGTTACACGTGTCTATTCCTCCCTCTGTCTGAGTCCAGTGAAGAGCCTGCTAATGCTGTGAGTTACACGTGTCTATTCCTCCCTCTGTCTGAGTCCAGTGAAGAGCCTGCTAATGCTTGAAGAGCCTGCTAATGCTGTGAGTTACACGTGTCTATTCCTCCCTCTGTCTGAGTCCAGTGAAGAGCCTGCTAATGCTTGAAGAGCCTGCTAATGCTGTGAGTTACACGTGTCTATTCCTCCCTCTGTCTGAGTCCAGTGAAGAGCCTGCTAATGCTTGAAGAGCCTGCTAATGCTGTGAGTTACACGTGTCTATTCCTCCCTCTGTCTGAGTCCAGTGAAGAGCCTGCTAATGCTTGAAGAGCCTGCTAACGCTTGAAGAGCCTGCTAATGCTGTGAGTTACACGTGTCTATTCCTCCCTCTGTCTGAGTCCAGTGAAGAGCCTGCTAACGCTTGAAGAGCCTGCTAATGCTGGAAGAGCCTGCTAATGCTGGAAGAGCCTGCTAACGCTTGAAGAGCCTGCTAATGCTGGAAGAGCCTGCTAATGCTGGAAGAGCCTGCTAATGCTGGAAGAGCCTGCTAACGCTTGAAGAGCCGGCTAATGCTGGAGAGGCCTGTTGATGCTGAAAGAGCCCGTTAATGCTGGAAGAGCCTGAGGCTAGTGAAGAGCCGGCTAATGCTGGAGAGGCCTGTTGATGCTGAAAGAGCCCGTTAATGCTGGAAGAGCCTGAGGCTAGTGAAGAACCGGCTAATGCCGGAAGGGCCTGCTAATGCTGGAAGAGGCCTGTTGATGCTGAAAGAGCCCGTTAATGCTGGAAGAGCCTGAGGCTAGTGAAGAACCGGCTAATGCCGGAAGGGCCTGCTAATGCTGGAAGAGCCTGCTGATGCTGGAAGAGCCCGTTAATGCTGGAAGAGCCTGAGGCTAGTGAAGAGCCGGCTAATGCCGGAAGGGCCTGCTAATACTGGAAGAGCCTGCTGATGCTAGAGCCGGCTAATGCCGGAAGGGCCTGCTAATGCTGGAAGAGCCTGCTGATGTTGGAAGAGCCTGTTAATGCTGGAAGAGCCTGAGGCTAGTGAAGAGCCGGCTGATGCTGGAAGAGCCTGCTGATGCTGGAAGAACCTGCTCCCAAAGAAAAGAGGATGTGGAAGGGACTTTATATTGTTTTTATTATTTAATAAAGAATATTTATTTTTAATTCTGTGTCTGCCTCCTTTGTGCTCACGGTCAGCTCCTCAGGGGCGGCACGCGGGCGGAGGGGTGGGCGGCCCGCTGGCGCTCCACCCCGACCTGTGACAAAAGCACCTATCTATAAAATAGTGTGAAGTGTCACAACAACTCTTTGAAAAACATGATAGATGCTGAAAGATTCTGACCTGTTCTCAGTCTTGCACAGGTGTCCAGTATATAAATGACATCAGAGAGATAATCCAAAACCAGCCACAGAATGAAGTTCCTGGTTTGAAGCTCATCAAAGCAGGCTCTGTGTTTGGGATATGAATAATGAAACACCATCAGCTTGAGTCAGGACTAACCCTTTCACATATGGAACAACACCACTTATTTACATTAATCATCATCAAAATGAGAGCCTAGATCACACACTCTTGCTCATGAGGTCTAATTATACCGCTTGGATTTAATGGACGAACAGCTGCTACAAATAATTTCCTCACAGGCCATATACATGCAGTGTTCAGCATGCAAAACTAGTAGGTTAATTATTTCTTCCACTTATAGTATTCAGATTAATTTACTGTATAATTTGCTGTCAAGTTTTTCATTGGAATCATTGGATTTATTTTAGGACCTTAGCTAAGAAATGCTATTGATGTTCAACATATCAGCTTTAAACTCCAAATAAATTGATTATAGTGTAGATAAATTATCATTTATTTTGTCTTACCTAGCCACCACAAAGCACCAGTTGTACAATACAGCTGTGGCAATAACAAACAGCCAGCGGTAGTACAGGTCATCAGCAGGTGCCAGTATGAAAACATCAGACTTTTTCCTGATAACCAAATGCATTTCATAATTTTATGTGGTTGCATGTTTGTTAAAAAGGGCAATGGATATTTCATACAGCTATGTATGAATGGTGATAATGGTGTGACAGGACAAACTCACTTGGTTTTGGCGCTGTTGTTCCCATCATGAGCATCAGATCAACTGATGCTTATCCGACTGGGAGCAACTTGAAGTTCAGGTCCTCGGAAGCGCTCTAAAAAAAAGAATCTGGCCTCTTCTTCCTGAAGGCTCTTATGGGCCCAGTCTCTAAGAGTGACTACCATACTCACCAACCTAGGAAACAATGTGTAACTAAGTCCACTGAAGCAAGCGTATGTAGAACCCAAATGCAGTTTAATGAAAATCAGAATCAGACATAGAAACAAAAGAACATGGCAAGGCATGGCGAAAACAATCTCAGAAACATGAACTTACTTAGTGGTTACATGAGCAATACAAGACCCCGACACATGGCAAACATGAGGGCTAAATACACACAAGACTAATGACTAGACAAGGGACACCTGTGAACAATGATCAAACAATCAGACAATAAACTCATGACAAGACACATGGCAGGATCACATGACTACAAGGGATCACATGACAGACAAGGAAGCAAACATGACAAGAACAAAACCAGACCAAAACCGTGACACAATGAGAAATAATAAATCAATATGGAAATACCCATTGTGAGAAATTGACCTGAATTTAATTTCAAGAGTTCACCTTCCATCCAAGTCTAAATTGAAATAAACTAAATAGCCTTCTAGATGTTCCCTAACTTAATTTATGGAGAACTTTGAAAGGTACTGCAGCTTCCCAAAGGATCTCAACAAGAGTGCCCTGTCTGTAACGAATGAGAAGAGGAAGCAAGATGCAAGTAAAGGCTCTTTATTGAATGCATGTTATAATGAAGGTCAAAGTCCAGAATAGACAGGCTAGCAGCGCAGGGACCCCGATGGTCAGATGAACCCGGTGAGTGGAAGTGCAGCAGTGCGGTGAGATGAATCCAGTGATGAGAATAATCCAGAATAAATCCACAGGAACACGAACAGGAACAAGGAAGGCACAAGACTCGAGACGCAGACTGGAACACAACCGGGATACCACAAACAACGATCTGACAAAGGAGATGAGAAAGTGGTGAGCATATATAGGGTGATGAGATGAGCTGCAGCTGGTGACGGGAGTGATGAGCTTGATTGCTGATGAGCGCTAATGAGCCGGCACGCCCACACAATCAGTACACACACACACACACAACAAAACACGAGACAAGAAAGAGACTTAGGAAGAAAGGATTTATGAACCGTGACACTGTCCTTTGGTTCTGGGGAGTCCTGGGAGAAATTGCCTGATTAATTTAGTTCAAACATTCTACTTTACTATGCTGTAGTTTCTCCTTGCCGAAGGATGTGAAGCTTTTATCTTAGGAAAATTACAGTCTCATTCATAATTATGAATTATGATCCTGTGATGCTGAACAAATATTGATTTGAAAACTGGAAGCTGGAAATATAGTACCAGAAATCCTGAAATTAAACTATATAATTAAGGCGAGACACGGCAGGCAAAAACATCGTTTTTTTTTTCACTGGTCAATTTTGAGATTTTGGGTTATTTGTCTTCAATAATATGTATTCTTTCAGACTTGTGCTGAAAAAAAGTCCAAAATACACATTTAGGTCTTTATTTTACTACACTTTGTCTGTTTGAGTGTGCAGATTTCGCCTAAATTCATCAAAAGTTGGCGTTCTAAATCATCCCACTGCTCCACGAGCGCTCTCTGTACCCCTTCATCTCGTATACCGTTGGAAAGCTCTCTCTCTTCTTTTCAATGCTGTCGGATCCAAATATGGTAATTTCCTGTCTATCAGCAACAAATCATGAAAGTAAAACAGGTGATTTAACTCGAAATGCGCAATCTCATTGGCTGATGCCAATTTCTGACAACGTGATTCGTCCAGAATCGTCACGTGACGCGCTTTGACATTTCCGCGGTAGTTCAAAATGTCGAAAGATATGCGTGTAAAATTACCTCAGAGAAGTCGAAAGCAGTTGTCATTAGCTAGAAGACACAAGGGATTACCAACAAAGACAAAAGATGATGAAATGCCATATGAGTCTTCACATTTTCTTTCATTAGAGCCGCACTGATAAGGACAAGTCAGTAGGAGAGCCGTACGTCGTCCTTTCAGTTTCGGTTCTCAATCGACCAAGTGTTTACATGTTCTCTCGATAAACCACATCTTTCAATCCGATCGAAATTATTTGTAATATAGCTGACACTTTGAGTTTGTAATGGGTTATGTTATAGCCCTACTTATTTTTAATGTTTTTAAGAAATATCTGTAGTGAGTGGCTGCATGATATCGCCATATTTTTTACAGCCATGCGAGCCACAAATTAAAGCTTGGCGGCCGCACGAGGCTCGCGAGCCGCGCAATGAGTAACCATAGTGCGTTGATGCGTTACGAACAAGCTGTAACATTTTGAACACATCTAAATGTAAGTCAAAAAGACACATTACATTTCAAAGCACTTAAAACCCACAAGCCAAAACTCAGTCTGTATTTAGTGAAGTGAGGTGAAGTGTTCCGTAGTAAGAAGTGATGTTCCTCCTTGTCAAGCGAAGAGAGGGGAGATTAGCCAATTACCTGGGTGATCCGCACTCACTTGGGGAAGTCACCCTTACAAAAAATTACTGCAGTTTTTTTAGAAGTAATACTGCAGTTTTTGTTACATATAGAAAATGCAGTTTTTTGGACACGAAAAAACTGCAATATTGCAGTATAGCTGGAGTACAACTGCAGTTTTACTCAGTAGTAGTACTACAATAGTACTGCAATATAACTGTGGTATTACTGCAATAATACTGCAATATAACTGTGGTATTACTACAATAATACTGCAATATAACTGTGGTATTACCGCAATAATACTGCAATATATCTGTGGTATTACCGCAATAATACTGCAATATAACTGTGGTAGTACTGCAATACATAATACAACTAAAGTACAATTAGCCTACAATACTACCGAAATGCAATACTAATAAAATGCTGTACAATACCATTGAAATACAACCAGAATAAGTTTATTTTTACACATCTGCAATATAATGAATTAAGGTACAACACAACTGCAATGCAACAAATGTGATTTTACTTTTTTTTTTAAATATAACTTCAAATAACAGGCTGGGAGTTAGACAATGTATTTTAAGTGTTTATTTATAAATCATGCATACAGGTCCTTCTCAATAAATTAGCATATTGTGATAAAGTTCATTATTTTCCATAATGTAATGATAAAAATCAAACTTTCATATATTTTAGATTCATTGCACACCAACTGAAATATTTCAGGTCTTTTATTGTTTAAATACTGATGTTTTTGGCATACAGCTCATGAAAACCCCAAATTCCTATCTCAATAAATTAGCATATCATGAAAAGGTTCTCTAAACGAGCTATTAACCTAATCATCTGAATCAACTAATTAACTCTAAACACCTGCAAAAGATTCCTGAGGCTTTTAAAAACTCCCAGCCTGGTTCATTACTCAAACCCGCAATCATGGGTAAGACTGCTGACCAGAAGGCCATCATTGACACCCTCAAGCAAGAGGGTAAGACACAGAAAGAAATTTCTGAACGAATAGGCTGTTCCCAGAGTGCTGTATCAAGGCACCTCAGTGGCAAGTCTGTGGGCAGGAAAAAGTGTGGCAAAAAACGCTGCACAACGAGAAGAGGTGACCGGACCCTGAGGAAGATTGTGGAGAAGGACCGATTCCAGACCTTGGGGGACCTGCGGAAGCAGTGGACTGAGTCTGGAGTAGAAACATCCAGAGCCACCATGCACAGGCGTGTGCAGGAAATGGGCTACAGGTGCCGCATTCCCCAGGTCAAGCCACTTTTGAACCAGAAACAGCGGCAGAAGCGCCTGACCTGGGCTACAGAGTAGCAGCACTGGACTTTTGGACAAATTTTGCATGTCATTCGGAAATCAAGGTGCCAGAGTCTGGAGGAAGACTGGGGAGAAGGAAATGCCAAAATGCCTGAAGTCCAGTGTCAAGTACCCACAGTCAGTGATGGTCTTGGGTGCCATGTCAGCTGCTGATGTTGGTCCACTGTGTTTTATCAAGGGCAGGGTCAATGCAGCTAGCTATCAGGAGATTTTGGAGCACTTCATGCTTCCATCTGCTGAAAAGCTTTATGGAGATGAAGATTTCATTTTTCAGCACGACCTGGCACCTGCTCACAGTGCCAAAACCACTGGTAAATGGTTTACTGACCATAGTATTACTGTGCTCAATTGGCCTGCCAACTCTCCTGACCTGAACCCCATAGAGAATCTGTGGGATATTCTGAAGAGAAAGTTGAGAGACGCAAGACCCAACACTCTGGATGAGCTTAAGGCCGCTATCGAAGCATCCTGGGCCTCCATAACACCTCAGCAGTGCCACAGGCTGATTGCCTCCATGCCACGCCGCATTGAAGCAGTCATTTCTGCAAAAGGATTCCCGACCAAGTATTGAGTGCATAACTGAACATAATTATTTGAAGGTTGACTTTTTTTGTATTAAAAACACTTTTCTTTTATTGGTCGGATGAAATATGCTAATTTATTGAGATGATGATGATCAGAACATGAGCTGTATGCCAAAATCATCAGTATTAAAACAATAAAAGACCTGAAATATTTCAGTTGGTGTGCAATGAATCTAAAAGATATGAAAGTTTAATTTTTATCATTACATTATGGAAAATAATGAACTTTATCACAATATGCTAATTTATTGAGAAGGACCTGTATATCTTCCCCCACATTATTCAGAGAGGTTGCGTTTTTTTGAAGAGCTTATCCTCATTATTCCACTTGGTTCTTTTAACTGCCTTCATCTCAGATGTGGAAACAATATTTTGGATGTAGTCTGGAAAAACAAACAAACAAAAAGAATCAGAGAAACTCTTTCAGTTACACTCTTCACCACAGTCATATATTATGCTTAAAATGAATCTGCAAGTTAATCTCTTAAATTTAACTTGGTGTCAGCAAGTGTTTGTGGAAAGTATTCATATTAATTAGTTATTTTTTATGGTTTACTGATCAGTATTAATAATAGCTTTGAAGTTTGAACACTCCAGGTAAAAGAAGTTAAATTACTCACCCTCGTGTCGTTTCAACCCCGTAAGACTTTCGCTCATCTTCAGAACACAATTGAAGACCTTTTTGATGAAATCGTCTCAGGTTACGACTGTAACCTATGTTCCCTGAGAACAGGGAATGAGACACTACGTCAGAATGACGCTATGGGGAACGCCTCAGGCGTGACAGGTGTCTGAAATAAATATCAACTCACGTCAATCATGTTGACCGGCGACAGCCCGTGAATCATTAGCTTGATGATTAACGCGCAAGCGACCTGGATGTATAAAGGGGAGCCTTGCACACATGACAACATCCTATCGTCTGAAGGGACTGTTGCAGGCAGGCCCCGAGGCATGGCAGGAAGACGTAGTGTCTCGTTCCCTGTTACACTACGTCAGAATGACGCTATGGGGAACAATATACCAACGCCACCATGCTAAGGGGAGTGCATGCCCTCAGGTCACACAGGGCTGTCAGTGACAGCATTCCCTACGGTCATAGCCCAAGCTAAATGATACCACAGAAAACCTCACAGTTTTAAAGGAAGGTCTACATGGGCCAGCTCAAAGGCCTAGGACCACAATTCAAAAACTAGAAAGGGTCCCTTCTAGGGAATGTGGCTAGGGGCCCGAGGGAACCCCAGCCAGTCACTGTTCAGGGGAGCGTGCCACCTGAAATACCACCAGGCAGGCCTGACCTGGTGTCACTACATAAGACACTAAAGTCTGGCCACTTCCTGTCTGTCCGAAGATAGAGCCTCTGGAACTTGCCTTAGGAAGGCATCCAACCCGAGGGACTGCGAAGCAGGCAGTGAACCACTCAGCCCGGATCTCAGAGACGGGATATCCTGGAGAGTATGACTCAGCATAGTGCTTTACAACCCCTTTCCAGCGAGGGGAGTTTCTCTACTTGATCCACGGATCTACCCAGTGTTTGTGTTTCGAAACACTGAGGGGGCCTGCAAGGGCCTAGTACTGAAAAGCCACCAGGCAGGCCTGAGCTGGTGTGACTACATAAGACACTACCGTCTGGCCACTTCCTGTCTGTCTGAAGACAGAGCCTCTGGACACTTGCCTTAAGGCATCCAACCCGAGGGACTGCGAAGCAGGCAGTAAACCACTCGGCCCGGATCTCAGAGACGGGACATCCAGGAGAGTATGACTCAGCATAGTGCTTTACAACCCTTGCCAGCGAGGGGAGTTTCTCTACTCTATCCATGGATCTACCCAGTGTTTGAGTTTCAAAACACTGAGGAGGCCTGTGAGGGCCTAAAGGGAGCTTACCTCCAGGAAGGCCTGGTAGGACCTCTGACCTGGCGACCACAACATGGGGGAGCTTGTATTCAACCACAATATGTGGAGCTTACCTTCAGGAAGGCCGGTGAGGCCACTGACCTGGTGACCACAGCATGTGGGAGCTCATATTCAACCACAGTATGTGGGAGCTCATATTCAGGAAGGCCTAGTGAGGCCTCTGACCTGCTAACCACAGTATGTGGGAGCTCATATCAGGAAGGCCGGTGAGGCCTGTAACCTGGAGACCACAACCTGTGGGAGCTTACTTTCAGAAAGGCCCTAGAACCGAAGTCTAGGCCACGTAAAAAAAGGGGATAAAGCGAACAGCGCACAACCCTTACCATAAATATGGATTATAGAAAGTACATGAAAGAAAATGCATGTACTTAGCCATTCTGAATCCAAGAAGGCCTGATGATGCCTCTAACCTGGCGACCACAGCATGTGGGAGCTCATACTCGGGAAGGCCGGTGAGGCCTGTAACACGGTGACCACAGTGTGTGGGAGCTCATCAGAATGTGGAAGTTAGCTAGAGAAAGGCGTCTGTCGTAAATTGTGACGACAGGACGCATCTAGAGTGGGACCCGAGGTGAAAGACCAAGGTCTGAGCCACATAGGAAGGGACCGAAGCGAACAGCGCATGACCCTTACCATAAAAATGGATTTTAGAAAGTACACAGGACGTTAGTCGTGTGACTTACTATAAGCACGGGTTTAAGAAAAATAGATGAAGTAAAGGTGCATGTACTTCATCACTCTATATTCAGGAAGGCCTAGTGAGGCCTATAACTTGACGACCACAGTAAGTGGGAGCTCATTCTCAGGAAGGCCCCTGAGGCCTGTGACCTGACGACCACAGACTGTAGGAGCTCGCATCCAGGAAGGCCGGTGAGGCCTGTAACCTGGGGACGACAACCTGTGGGAGCTTACTTTCAGAAAGGCCCTAGAACCGAAGTCTAGGCCACGTAAAAAAGGGGATTAAGCGAACAGCGCACAACCCTTACCATAAATATGGATTATAGAAAGTACATGAAAGAAAATGCATGTACTTAGCCATTCTGAATCCAAGAAGGCCTGATGAGGCCTCTAACCTGGCGACCACAGCATGTGGGAGCTCATACTCGGGAAGGCCGGTGAGGCCTGTAACACGGTGACCACAGTGTGTGGGAGCTCATCAGAATGTGGAAGTTAGCTAGAGAAAGGCGTCTGTCGTAAATTGTGACGACAGGACGCATCTAGAGTGGGACCCGAGGTGAAAGACCAAGGTCTGAGCCACATAGGAAGCGAACAACGCATGACCCTTACCATAAAAATGGATTTTAGAAAGTACACAGGACGTTAGTCGTGTGACTTACCATAAGCACGGGTTTAAGAAAAATAGATGAAGTAAAGGTGCATGTACTTCATCACTCTATATTCAGGAAGGCCTAGTGAGGCCTATAACCTGACGACCACAGTAAGTGGGAGCTCATTCTCAGGAAGGCCCCTGAGGCCTGTGACCTGACGACCACAGACTGTAGGAGCTCGCATCCAGGAAGGCCGGTGAGGCCTGTAACCTGGCAACCACAGCATGTGGGAACCCATGATCAGGAAGGCCAGATGAGGCCTATAACCTGATGGACACAATGCGTGGGAGCTCACATTCAGGAAGGCCTGATGAGGCCTGCAACCTGACATGTGGAAGCTCACAACCAGTGCGGCCTAAACCCTAGCGACCACAGAGAGTGGGAGTTCACATTCAGGAAGGCCTGGATGAGGCCTGTAACCTGACATGTGAAAAACTCATAACCAGGAAGGCCTTAGGAAGCCTGCAACCTGACGACCACAGTATGTGGGAGCTCATACTCAGGAAGGCCTGTGAGGCCTCTGAGGCCTGTAACCTGGCGACCACAGTATGTGGGAGCTCATACTCAGGAAGGCCTATGAGGCCTGAAACCTGGTGACCACAGTAAGTGGGAACTCACATTCAAGAAGGCCGGATGAGGCCTGTAACCTGACATGAGGAAGCTCATAACTAGGAAGACCTGCGACCACGGTGTGTGGGAGCTCATACTCAGGAAGGCCGGGTGAGGCCTGTAACCTGGCGGCCACAGTATGTGGGAGCTCACATTCAGGAAGGCCAGGTGAGGCCTGTAACCTGACATGTAGAAGCCCATCACCAGGAAGGCTGGTGAGGCCTGTAACCTGGCGACCTCAGTATGTGGGAGCTCATACTCAGGAAGGCCTAGTGAGGCCTATGACCTGATAACCACAGTATGTGGGAGCTCATATTCAAGAAGGCCTGGTGAGGCCTATAACTTGATGACCACAGTATGTGGGAGCTCATACTCAGGAAGGCCTGGTGAGGCCTCTGACCTGATAACCACAGTATGTGGGAGCTCATACTCAGGAAGGCCTAGTGAGGCCTATGACCTGATAACCACAGTATGTGGGAGCTCATATTCAAGAAGGCCTGATGAGGCCTATAACTTGATGACCACAGTATGTGGGAGCTCATTCAACCATAGTATGTGGGAGCTCATACTCAGGAAGGCCTAGTGAGGCCTATGACCTGATAACCACATTATATGGGAGCTATATTCAAGAAGGCCTGGAGAGGCCTATAACTTGATAACCACAGTATGTGGGAGCTCATATTCAGGAAGGCCTAGTGAGGCCTCTGACCTGCTAACCACAGTATGTGGGAGCTCATATTCAACCACAGAATGTGGGAGCTCATATACAGGAAGGCCTGGTGAGGCCTCTGACCTGATAACCACAGAATGTGGGAGCTCATATTCAACCACAGTATGTGGAAGCTCACATTCAGGAAGGCCGGGTGAGGCCTGCAACCTGACATGTAGAAGCCCATCACCAGGAAGGCCGGTGAGGCCTGTAACCTGGCGCCACAGTATGTGGGAGCTCATAACCAGAAAGGCCTGGCGAGGCCTGTAACCTGGCGACCACCGTGTATGGGAGCTCATATTCAGGAAGGCCTGGTGAGGCCTATAACTTGATAACCACAGAATGTGGGAGCTCATATTCAACCACAGTATGTGGGAGCTCATTTTCAGGAAGGCCTAGTGAGGCCTATGACCTGATAACCACATTATATGGGAGCTATATTCAAGAAGGCCTGGAGGGGCCTATAACTTGATAACCACAGTATGTGGGAGCTCATATTCAGGAAGGCCTAGTGAGGCCTATGACCTGATAACCATAATATGTGGGAGCTCATTCAACCATAGTATGTGGAAGCTCATATTCAGGAAGGCCTAGTGAGGCCTATAACCTGATAACCACATTACTCCTTGACAGTCAATTCCTGGGAGCTCACCTCAGGGAGGCCCAAGCGCTGTCCGGTTGCAAAATGGGGACGGTCTGGTCAAGGAGGCCTGATAAGACCTACTACCTGACCATCGAAAAAATCTTAGATTTACTTTCTTACCCACAACATTTTGCCCCAGACTCTAAAACAGGAAACGTGGTCTGAAAAGAAACAGAAATATGTTAATTTCACATTTTACAAAAAGACCAGAATTACACCTGCTCTTTTTGTTCACTGCTCATCATTTTAATTCCTTAATTAAAATGCAGCCAAAAACACTGGATAACGCGATCTGGATGATAGGCTGAATTACTAAATATCTAACTTCATAAAAGTCAGATAATATTCCATCATTTTAATTCATAGAATTAAATGCAGCCATAATCACCAGACAATACTGTTTTAACATTTATACGTTCTCGTAGTCTACACACTGCCTCGGCAAGCGCGAGAAACGAGCCGTTAAATATATTTGGCTTTCATCCCTCGAGAAGAAAGTCAACAGGTGCGAGGTTGAAACATCCGACAGCGCACAGATTTTTTTCTTTCTCACGCGCGCCGAGATATTTCTTAATGAACACTGCCAGCACCCTCAGGAACTGACTGTGAACGCCTCGTACCCAAACAGTATTGTTTACACAGATCGCCACAGGGCTCAGATGCTGAACCCTCCTCCCTCGAGAAAAGGGTCAGACGAGAGCGGAGCATCTTTGAATGAAAAACGCTCACAGTTTGCACTCGAGAGAGCCTCCCGCGCTTCAGCGATATTCTCAAAACAGACAAACAGTCCCTGAAGACGAAAAGATGTTGTCATGTGTGCAAGGCTCCCCTTTATACATCCAGGTCGCGCGTTAATCATCAAGCTGATGATTCACGGGCTGTCGCCGGTCAACATGATTGACGTGAGTTGATATTTATTTCAGACACCTGTCACGCCTGAGGCGTTCCCCATAGCGTCATTCTGACGTAGTGTAGAGTTCCCTTTCGAAAGGGAACTGAGATCTTTCTGTCACTCCATTGACAGTCTACACAATTTGCCCAATAACATGCATTTCTGTAAAAAAGCAGAAAGACACAATAATTATTAAATGCTGGGAGTGCATCTGTTTCACCCCAGCCATTATCTTCTGTTTTTACATGTTACCAGTGCATCTTTTTTTTTTTAATTTATGTGAATAAACAAATATTTTTTTTTATACAAAAACAGCTTTTTATGTAAAATTCACTTTATAAAAGACCCACACTTATAACTTTCATTCATGGTTTAGTGTAAGATTTTTGCCCATCTTGTGGAAAATGCTGTTTTAAAAGTTAAAAATTATCACTTTAACCAGTAGATCGCTGCAGAGCTCAACTATTTGCTATTTGACTAACTGAAATAATCTTTTCAAAAGTTTTTCCAGTTGGATTCATGTCTACATATTATAAGATCACAATTATAACAATAAAATTACTTTGTCAAAGGGTAGCATTTTTTGTACTGATATAGCAAATAGTGGAGCTCTGCAGTACTTTTTTACTTTTAAAACAGATTTCCAAAAAATTATACACTAAACCATGTCAAATTATCCATGTTATCCCCATGAATGAAAGTTAGAAATGTGGGTCTTTTAAGTGAATTTTACATAAAAAGCTGTTTTTGTATAAAAAACATTTGTTTATTTATATAAAATTTTAAATGTATAATAAATCCTCCAAAAACTGCACAAATGTGGAGTAAAAACATTAATAAACTGAGTAAAATTAGGCTATATTTTGTTGCCTGGGGTCTCTGGAGACCCCAAACAACCCGAGTGTAAACCACAAACGAACAGCGCCCAAGGGTTAACGTTTGTGGAGCACAATTTGATGGAAGAGCAAAAACTAACAGTTCATTTTCATTAGTTTTTTAGCGCAATTTTCCACCGGACAAAATTGCGATTGTTAACTCATGATTTCTGTTCTGTCTGTGCGCACCAATCTTGCACTTCTATCTCCTCCTCAACCAGACCACCTAGAGACTTCGGGTTTTCGGCATTATGTTAAGGAAGGTCTAATCTCGGGAACGCAAAAAAAAAAAAAAAAAAAAAAAATTCCAGGAAAAGATTAACTATCTCTTAGTGTTGTGATCCCATGACATCAGAAAATTGCGCTAAAACACTCGGTGAGTTTTTATTACTTGTTTTTTGCTACGGGTCATTAGATCTTGCATTCTGCACACTCAGCATTCAGGCAACAGAGATAAATGAGTGTGGTTGGATTACATTTATTTGAATGAATAAACGAGGGAGAGAGAGAAAGATTGTGCATATGTGAATTACCTGTGTCTGTGCAGCATCACTCTAGTGAAGCTGTCAGTTTAATTACTCCAAAAACAGCAACGTTAAGACCTTGTTGCTTAGAAATATGTTTCTGTGTGAGAGGGACTGTATGTGTGTGTGTTAGAGTAAAGCAGCACATTAATTCAGAATGATGATTAATCTGACTGTAACTATCTGTGCATTCATTATTTGAATGCACACCTTCCAGTCAATCAGAATCGAGTATTCAAACAGACTATGCTATAATACAAAAGAAGAGAGTCCACGAGCAAACTGTTGAGAAATTATGTTTAGTACTGTGAATAATTGCTGAGGTAGAACTAGATTTCATTACCTTTCCACTCCTTCAGCTCTCTCTCGGTCGGTTTTTATCCTGAATCTGCGCTAATATTGTAAATCTTCTTTTAGCTCTTTGATTTCATTTTTTCAATCTCAACCTCAATCTCTTCACATCTGAATTCTTTAATGGCTGAGGAAACGGAGGACTTCATACACTTGATTCCTCCAGCATTCCCTTGGTTCCTGAAGTACAATTTTAGTCATTATGTATTCTAAACTATAAAGATAATAGTTTATAAAAGGTATAATAAAGAATGTAGCTTACCATTATTTGAGTGCATCTTTGTTTAAAGGAGAAGTTCACTTTTAAAATGAAAATTCTGTCATCATATACTCACCCTCATGTTGTTTCAAACCTGTATGAATTTCTTTCTTCTGATGAACAGAAAAGAAGATATTTAGAAGATTATCAGTAACCAGACAGTTTTTGGGTCCCAATGACTTCCATAGTAGGAAAAAAAATACTATGGAAGTCAATGGGACCCAAAAACTGTCTGGTAAATGACATTCTTCCAAATATCTTCTTTTCTGTTCAGCAGTCATCCAAAGCGGTCATATAGGGATTGTCAAAGTTTTTTTTTTTTTTTTTTTCGTCATCTACTGAATTTTTTCGTCAACGATACCAGGGACACCGAAACACCGGGGAACATGAAATTTGGTGGGCATGTAGCCCCACTAGACTTTTACGGAAAAATTTCGTTTGGTCCCCGGGGGCCACTCCCCCCCCGCGCTGGGCCCCCCCAAACCCAAAAAATGCAGTTTTTCCTAAATAACTACCTGAACCTTGGCACCGAGGATGAAGAATTTTTTATGGTATGTTGGTCTACTAGACTTTTACGGAAAAATTTCATTTGGTCCCCGGGGGCCACTTACCCCCCCGCGCTGGGCCCCCCGTGAATTTTTCGTCAACGATACCAGGGACACCGAAACACCGGGGAACATGAAATTTGGTGGGCATGTAGCCCCACTATAGATTTTACGGAAAAATTTCGTTTGGTCCCCGGGGGCCACTCCCCCCCCCGCGCTGGGCCCCCCGTGAATTTTTCGTCAACGATACCAGGGACACGGAAACACCGGGGAACATGAAATTTGGTGGGCATGTAGCCCCACTAGACTTTTACGGAAAAATTTCGTTTGGTCCCCGGGGGCCACTCCCCCCCCCCCCCCGCGCTGGGCCCCCCGTGAATTTTTTTTTGGTATGTTGGTCTACTAGACTTTTACGGAAAAATTTCATTTGGTCCCCGGGGGCCACTTACCCCCCCGCGCTGGGCCCCCCGTGAATTTTTCGTCAACGATACCAGGGACACCGAAACACCGGGGAACATGAAATTTGGTGGGCATGTAGCCCCACTATAGATTTTACGGAAAAATTTCGTTTGGTCCCCGGGGGCCACTCCCCCCCCCGCGCTGGGCCCCCCGTGAATTTTTCGTCAACGATACCAGGGACACGGAAACACCGGGGAACATGAAATTTGGTGGGCATGTAGCCCCACTAGACTTTTACGGAAAAATTTCGTTTGGTCCCCGGGGGCCACTCCCCCCCCCCCCCGCGCTGGGCCCCCCGTGAATTTTTCGTCAACGATACCAGGGACACCGAAACACCGGGGAACATGAAATTTGGTGGGCATGTAGCCCCACTAGACTTTTAGGGAAAAATTTTGTTTGGTCCCCGGGGGCCACTCCCCCCCCGCGCTGGGCCCCCCCAAACCCAAAAAATGCAGTTTTTCCTAAATAACTACCTGAATCGTGGCACCGAGGATGAAGAATTTTTTATGGTATGTTGGTCTACTAGACTTTTACGGAAAAATTTCGTTTGGTCCCCGGGGGCCACTTCCCCCCCCCGCGCTGGGGCCCCCGTGAATTTTTCGTCAACGATACCAGGGACACCGAAACACCGGGGAACATGAAATTTGGTGGGCATGTAGCCCCACTAGACTTTTACGGAAAAATTTCGTTTGGTCCCCGGGGGCCACTCCCCCCCGCGCTGGGCCCCCCCAAACCCAAAAAATGCAGTTTTTCCTAAATAACTACTTGAACCGTGGAACCGAGGATGAAGAAATTTTTATGGTATGTTGGTCTTAAGGGCCCACATCAACCTAGCCCATAATCACTCATTTGTGATTTGCGCCCCTCCCATAAAAAATGAAAATGCAATATTATTTTGCTTTAATCGCCCCTATCTTCAGTGGAGATGTTCAGAACTGCACCATATTTCATGTGTATGATTAATTTGACATCCTCTGGGGGTATGCTAAGTTTCGTAGAATTTTATCCATGGGGGGGTATAAAATAAATTAATTTATGTGCACATTTAGTGACTGTACACTCATCGGCCTGTAGATGGTGCTGTTGAGCGAAGGGTTGCTGGTTTAGGATGATACTGTCACACACACACATGCAGGAATACAAACAAATGCAAGCATGCACACACACTGACATCCACAGGCACAGACACACACCCATACACACACATACAAATCCACATGCACAGACACACACACACAAACACACACACACACGCACACACATGAACGCACGCACACATACAGACACACACATACACAAACACACACACATACACACACACACAGACAGACATGCACATACTACTACTTTTTTTAGGTATCAGCCATATACCCGATTTACCAATACCCAATGTGTTATGCTTGGGCAGTATACTAATGACGTGGGTGGGACATGTTTCATGCCATGTTAGATCACATCCTGAGAGTCTACGCTTTCAGAAAATATATAGTTTATATAGTTGAATCAGTTTTCTCTTCATGGTACAGACCAAAATGTATTATGTGTACACTTTTGTCACGGTGTGACAAAAACAATTAGAAAAGAGATTAATAACCCTCGTGAATAGTGTTATTTGGAGACCTCCTGTGGATACCCGTCTCATCACACCGCAAATCTGTTGCTATGGCAGCGAGGCCAATTGCCCGATTGACAGCAGGTGTGGAGAAATTAACAGAGAGCGTTGGGAGAGGAACACAGCTTCAGATGGGGCTTTAAAAAGAGAGAGGAAACAGACTGTCGTGTGGTTCTCCTCCCGTGAGTGTGGTTCTCCTCCCGTGAGTGTGGTTCTCCTCCCGTGAGTGTGGTTCTCCTCCCGTGAGATACTGTGTTTTGTCGGCGGGTTGTTTATATTTGAAGCTGGACTGTGCAGCAGGGCGAAGATTGAAGCCGAGAAATGGAAAGGAGAGAGTGAAGTTTTGTCAACGAAAACCCAAGGGATATCGTCAGCAGTGGGAGAGATGCAAAGTGATGAGTATTTGATCCGTTGTTTATATGCACTGACACTGAAGTGGTGTGGAGAGTCTGGAAAGCGTGTGGCACGAGTGAACTATTACACCGAGTGAATTATTGATCTGTCTCCAACCTTTGTTCTTCCTTCACTGAATGTGACGATTGCTACATCCGTTTTGGCTGTCTCTGAGAGAAGTTGAGCCCGTGTGAGAGACGAGAGTCGATCTGGTGGGAGAAAGACCGGTGGGTGAGTGCTGGCCCGAACGCACGGTGTGCGAGTGGAATGCAGTGCCTGAAGTGACGATTCACACGGTTTGTGTTATGGAGTGAAGTTTATCGTGTGGAGAAGTATTAATAGTCTGCTGTGCACTCTCTTCTATAGTCTTTCACCCGCTGTTTCTGAACGGGGTTTGTCACATCAAGCGCCCAACTTACCATTCGAGACAGCCCCGCTCTGTTACTGCTGCTGATCCATGAATTCCTGTTACATTGTTACAGCGCACAGCTGAACTGGAGCGTCTTGCTTAAAGCATCCTTCCCGTCTGGTGGTCACCACACGTCCCTATCGAAAGCCGCTGCCCTGGTTCGAACGAGAGAAGGTATTGCCGTTGAATGTTTCATCCACTGTTGAATGGTCAAATCCTGTTGCATTGTTACAGCGCACAGCTGAACTGGAGCGTCTTGCTTAAAGCATCCTTCCCGTCTGGTGGTCTCCACACGTCCCTATCAAAAGCCGCTGCCTGGTTGGAACGAGAGAAGGTATTGCAGCTGAATGTTTCATTACTGCTGAATGGTCAAATCCTGTTGCATCGATACAGTGTACAGCTGAAGTGGAGTGTCTTGCTTAGAGCATCCTTTCCGTCTGGTGGTCTCCACATGCCCCATCGAAAGTCGCTGTCCTGTTCGGAAAAGGAAAAGGTATTTGAAATGAACGTTTGATATGCTGTTGAATAGTTAAACCCTGCTACCTGGTTACAGTGCACAGTCGAAGTGGAGTGTCCCGCTCAAGTGTCCTCTCCGCTTGGTGGTCTCCACATGTCCCATTGAAGGCTTGTCCTGTTCAGAACGAGAGAAGGTATTTCAATTGAACGTTCCATATGCTGTTGGAAAGTTAAACCCTGTTACCTGGTTACAGTGTACGGTCAAGGGAGTGTCTCCCTCGAAGTGTCCTCTCTGCGTGGTGGTCTCCACATGCCCTATTGAAGGTTTCCGCCCTGTTCAGAAAGAGAGAAGGTATTTCAATTGAACGTTTCATATGCTGTTGGGAAGTTAAATCCTGTTACCTGGTTACAGTGCACAGTCAAGTGGAGTGTCTACCTCAAAGCGTCCTCTCCGCCTGGTGGTTCCCACCTGTCCCCACTGAAAGCCTCCGCCCTGTTCAGAAGGAGAGAAGGTATCACTGTTGAGCGTCACATCTTGTTGAACCATTGAACCCTGTTGTATTGTTGCAGGGCACAGCCAAAGTGAAGTGTCCTCTTGCCGGGTGGCCCTCCGTGCCCGTGTTGCAAATTGTTGCCGCTGTTCAGAAGGAAGGAGAATAGCTGCGGCACATGCCTCGATCAAAGTGTCGTCCTGCTGTCCACGGTCCCCTCCTGGCCCGGCCCGCTCGCCACCTGCGTCCCTGTGACCCGTCTGAGTTGAGGATCCCCGTCCTCTGGATACTTACCTCTGGGCAGCCTCCGGCACTTGTTCCATTCTCACCGCGAGTATTTACCTGGTTCCAGTCCGAATGGGGTCCGGGTAGCCAAGATTTCCTTGTGAGCCCTGTAAAGAGTACTTACCCAGTGACCTACCTGGATGGTGTGCGTCCTCCTTTGATTCCTCTCCGACGAGCCGCAGGGTGTTCATGAACGTCCATCTCGCTCCGGTCCAGGGGGCCCATCGAATTGCTTCTGGCGACAAGAAGGAAGATTTTAATTAGGACTTTTCAAATTATCTGCTTTTAACTCAATAAAGAAATTGTTATTCCTTTATCCTCTGTTTGCTGTTTGGTTCCTTGACACGCTCCTCGAGGTGGTACCCGGTCTCCAGGGGTGGGTGCAGTCTGGCTTGGCCCACCCCGACCTGTGACAGAACTTGGCGTAGTCGGCAGGATTACCGTCTCGAGTGGAGCGATCAAGGTCCTAAATGGCCGAGGAAGAAGAGCCAGTGGCCAGACAGCCGGTTATGCCCTTCTTTATGGGGGCCCCGTGGGCCCAGAAGTACGGAGGTCCGGGGTCAGAATTAAGCCTGTCAGCATGGAAGGCCCAGGTGGAATACCTGGCAGGGCTCCAAGGGCTGAACGCCCTGCAGAAGGTACAGTTTGTATTAAATTCACTAGAGGGAGAAGCAAGAAGAGAAGTACAGGCAGCACCGGAAGCAACCCGCACCACAGTCCGAGCCATCTTTGATTTCCTCACGTTACAATACGGAGATACCACCCCGGTAGCTGTCCTGAGAACCCAATTCTTTAATTGTAGGCAAGGGCCTCGACAAACTGTTCGGCCATTCGCGTTGCAACTGAGGGAACAGTTTACCAGGCTAAGGGGAAGACAGGACCACGGCCTGGGCGACGAGGAGACCCTACTGCGAGATCAGTTTCTGCTAGGATTACGGGAGGGCCCAGTACGTCAGAGTCTGCGGGTGCAGTTGAGACGAAATCCTGGTCGTTTCGCCCGATCCATGGGTCCACGATTCCAGTGGGATGAACAGGGGCGTCCTATCTGTAACGGTTGTGGAGAAGCTGGACATTACATCCGTCAGTGCCCTTCCAGACGCGCTTCACAAGGGGGTTTTTAGAGTCTCCGGCCACTGTGGGTCAAGTGGTCGGGACCCCCTTTTCAGACCCTTCTTCTCCTGGACTGTCTAAAGAACGCCTGGTGGGCCGCTGTCCGGTTATTACGATCCGAGTCAACAGCAAGAAGGTGCAGTGTTTGTTGGACACGGGGTCGCAAGTCACTCTGTTTGCGGAGAGCCTAGTTCAGGAACTATTCGGCACCCAGGGCCGGCCGACGACTGAGGCCCCCTGGTTAACTCTGCGAGGGGCCAATGGGCTCGATATCCCGTATGTGGGTTATGTAGTGACAGACCTGGAGATCCACGGTATGGTTGTACCCCAGAAAGGAGTGGTGGTGGTTCGTGACGTGTGTCTGGGGTCTCATCACGCCCTCCTGGGCATGAATGTCATCTCCGACTGCTGGGAAGAGCTGTTCCAGCGTGGGCCGGCCCGAGCGACTGTGACACCTGAGGGCAGGGAATGGGAGCGTATTCGGGCAGACTGTCGCCGAGTTTGCCTGGCCGAGCAGCAGGAGGACCGGGAGAGCACTGGGAGAGTGGCTTGCCGTTACGCTTTGTCCGTCCCGGCTCGAAGCGAGGCGATGGTCTGGGTCAGGGTGCCCCCTAGACTTTACCACCCGGAGGAGTGGGTGCTGGTGGAACCACACAACGAAGGTCCTAAGGTGGAGGTGGCTAGAGGACTGGCATCCGCCCAAAGAGGCCGAATTCGGGTGAGAGTTCGGAACACGAATCCTTTTCCAATCCAACTGTATCGTCATCAGTGTCTAGCCCGAGTCATCTCGGTGAAACCGCAGCAAGTGCAAGAGCCAGGAGAAGTCAAGTTCAGCCAAGTAGGCCCATCCGTAGTGGAGGTTGCTTTGGCGCAGACGGGGATGCACAGCAGAGAGGCTGGAGAAGGACTGCCGGCCCACCTTGGAGGTGAGTCCCTACGGGGAGAAGGGCTGGAGGAGGATCAGACAAGGCGGCTTAAGGCTTTCCTATCAAAATGGCCACAGTTGTTCTCCACCCACGATGAGGATTATGGGTGTACTAACATCGTTAAGCATCAAATTCCCACGGGAGGGGCCACACCCAGTAGAGAGCGCTACCGACCGGTGCCCCCGACATTGTACTCTGAGGTTCGTGCTCTGTTGCGAGGGATGCTGGATAGAGGGATCATCCGCGAGAGCAGCAGCCCTTGGGCGGCCCCGATCGTACTGGTGAGGAAGAAGACAGGCGCATGGAGATTCTGTGTGGATTATCGGAAGTTGAACCTAGTGACAAAGCGGGATGCTTTCCCATTGCCTCGAGTCGAGGATTCCCTTACTAGCCTCACACGGGCGGCCTGGTATTCCACACTAGACTTGGCGAGCGGCTACTGGCAGGTGCAGGTGGACGAGCGGGACCGGGAGAAGACGGCCTTCACGACCCCCTTTGGGTTATACGAGTGGGACCGGATGCCCTTCGGCCTCTGCAACGCCCCTGCCACGTTCCAGCGACTAATGCAGCGCTGTTTAGGGAGCCAGCTGATGGATACCACCCTGGTGTACCTGGATGACGTGATTATCTATTCCCCCGATTTTGAGTCTCACCTTCAGCACCTGCAGCAGGTGTTCCGCTCTCTGGAGAAGTACGGGCTGAAGCTCCAACCGGATAAATGCCAGCTTTTCCGGAAGGAGGTAAAGTTCCTGGGCCATATTGTGAGTGCGGCAGGGATCGCTGTGGACCCAGAGAAAGTGTCGGCCGTACAGGGGTGGGCGGCCCCAAAGACTGTGCGCCAGGTTCGATCCTTCCTCGGTTTCGTGGGGTACTATAGGAGATTCATCAAGGATTTCTCCAAGATCGCCAAACCCATGAACCAGTTGCTGGGTGGAACGGGACATGTCCGGGGCCGAGGGTCCCCAGTGGTGGAGTGGGACCAGGCATGCGAGATTGCTTTTCAGAAGCTCAAGCAAGAGTTGTTACAAGCACCCATTCTGGCATATGCCGATTTCACACAGCCCTTCATTCTTTACACGGACGCTAGCCATCTGGGCTTGGGGGCTGTCTTGGCCCAGAAACAACAGGAGGAAGAGAGAGTCATCGCTTATGCTAGTCGGAGTCTACACCCTGCGGAGAGAAACGATGCCAACTATAGTTCCTTTAAGCTCGAGTTACTGGCCATGAAGTGGGCGCTCAGTGAGAAGTTCAAGGACTACCTATGGGGAGCAAAGGTAACCGTGGTGACCGATAACAATCCGCTGGTACACCTGCAAACCGCCAAGCTGGGGGCGGTAGAACAGAGGTGGGTGGCTCAATTGGCCAACTTTGATTATCAGCTTCAGTATCGGCCAGGAAGGGAACATACCAACGCAGACGTGCTGTCTAGGTGGCCTGAAGGAGGGTCGGAAGATCCGAGACCCACGCTGGAGGCCGACCGGGACGAGGGAATGATGGTGGGCATTGTGGAGGCACCGGGGCAGCCACCGGAGGAGCCGCCTGCAAGTTGGGGATGGGATCCACAGCGTTGGAGGATGTGGCAGGGCGAAGACGAGGACTTGTTAATGGTCCGGGCCTGGTTGGAGCAGGGCAATTGGCCGGAGGGTGCGGAACGCCGGGCTCAAAATCGAATTGTGAGAGGCCTGCTGGGCCAGAAGGAGAGGCTCCATCTGAAGGAGGGGGTGATTTGTCGGTCCCTCCAGGACTCTCACTCGGGTGACTCGGTCTGTCAGGTAGTGGTTCCCGAGGGGAGGTGTCATGCCCTGCTGGAGGCTTATCACACCAGGCTTGGTCATCAGGGGCAGGAGAGGACGACGGCACTCTTGCGACGCCACTTCTACTGGCCTGGGATGGAGGGAACTACGAGGGCCTACCTGCGGGGCTGTCCGCGCTGCACCCTGTTTAAAGTCAGGAAAGAGCCTCGAGCTCCAATGGTCCCCATTCGAGCCAAAGCACCGATGCATATCATCGCTATGGACTATCTGACGTTGGGTAGGCCGGTCGACCGTATCCAAAACATCTTAGTGATCACAGACCTATTCACTAAATATGCCTGGGCCATCCCAACTCTGGATCAGACCGCCATCACTACCGCTAATGCCCTGTGGAGGTATGTCATCCAGCCCTTCGGGTGCCCTGAAGTGTTCCATTCGGATCAAGGACCCAATTTCGAATCCAGGGTAGTACATGAGTTGTGTCAATTGTATGGATGTAGGAAGACCCATACGACGCCCTATCATCCTCAAGGGAACGGAGGGTGTGAGAGGTTTAACCAGACGCTGATTGGTCTTTTGGGGACTTTGGAAGGTGACCAACAGGGACATTGGGTGGATAACCTCCCGGCGATGGTACAGGCATATAATAACAGCATTCATAGTACGACCGGCTACGCACCAACTTACCTGATGTTCGGAAGGCATGTGAGGCTACCAGCGGACCTACTGCTGGGGACTGCGGCGGCTGAAGAAGGAGGCAGCGTAACGGGGTGGGTGACCAGACACCATCAACGCCTTCAACTGGCCTATGAACGGGTCTCGGACCGAATCAACCAAGCCGCAGCCAAGAACAAGAGGTTGTATGACCGTACGGCTCGAAGTGCACCGCTACTGCCTGGCGAGAGAGTTCTAGTTCGAGACAACCGACGACAAGGAAAGGGTAAGCTCAGTGATCGGTGGGAGTCCCAGCCGTATGTGATCCAACGACAGCCGCATCTCGATCAGCCTGTGTATGCCATTCGTCCCGAAGGGAGAGCAGGGCCAGAGCGGGTGCTCCACCGCAATCTGATGCGCCCTTGTCCAAATTACCCCAAACCAGCTGTAGAGAGACCGCCTACTGAACCAGTGTGGATGCCTCCCGTTGTGGGATGGGCTGTGGTCCCTCGGAGAGTGGGGATAGGGCCAAGGCCCGAGGAACCTAATTCCCCGCCAAGACGGTCCCAAAGGGAGAACCGGGGACAACCCCCATCCAGGTATGGAGATTGGGTGTCCGAACCGTTCTAGGGACTAGAACGGTTTGGCAGGGGGGTATGTCACGGTGTGACAAAAACAATTAGAAAAGAGATTAATAACCCTCGTGAATAGTGTTATTTGGAGATCTCCTGTGGATACCCGTCTCATCACACCGCAAATCTGTTGCTATGGCAGCGAGGCCAATTGCCCGATTGACAGCAGGTGTGGAGAAATTAACAGAGAGCGTTGGGAGAGGAACACAGCTTCAGATGGGGCTTTAAAAAGAGAGAGGAAACAGACTGTCGTGTGGTTCTCCTCCCGTGAGTGTGGTTCTCCTCCCGTGAGTGTGGTTCTCCTCCCGTGAGTGTGGTTCTCCTCCCGTGAGATACTGTGTTTTGTCGGCGGGTTGTTTATATTTGAAGCTGGACTGTGCAGCAGGGCGAAGATTGAAGCCGAGAAATGGAAAGGAGAGAGTGAAGTTTTGTCAACGAAAACCCAAGGGATATCGTCAGCAGTGGGAGAGATGCAAAGTGATGAGTATTTGATCCGTTGTTTATATGCACTGACACTGAAGTGGTGTGGAGAGTCTGGAAAGCGTGTGGCACGAGTGAACTATTACACCGAGTGAATTATTGATCTGTCTCCAACCTTTGAATTCTTCCTTCACTGAATGTGACGATTGCTACATCCGTTTTGGCTGTCTCTGAGAGAAGTTGAGCCCGTGTGAGAGACGAGAGTCGATCTGGTGGGAGAAAGACCGGTGGGTGAGTGCTGGCCCGAACGCACGGTGTGCGAGTGGAATGCAGTGCCTGAAGTGACGATTCACACGGTTTGTGTTATGGAGTGAAGTTTATCGTGTGGTGAAGTATTAATAGTCTGCTGTGCACTCTCTTCTATAGTCTTTCACCCGCTGTTTCTGAACGGGGTTTGTCACATCAAGCGCCCAACTTACCATTCGAGACAGCCCCGCTCTGTTACTGCTGCTGATCCATTAATTCCTGTTACATTGTTACAGCGCACAGCTGAACTGGAGCGTCTTGCTTAAAGCATCCTTCCCGTCTGGTGGTCACCACACGTCCCTATCGAAAGCCGCTGCCCTGGTTCGAACGAGAGAAGGTATTGCCGTTGAATGTTTCATCCACTGTTGAATGGTCAAATCCTGTTGCATTGTTACAGCGCACAGCTGAACTGGAGCGTCTTGCTTAAAGCATCCTTCCCGTCTGGTGGTCTCCACACGTCCCTATCAAAAGCCGCTGCCTGGTTGGAACGAGAGAAGGTATTGCAGCTGAATGTTTCATTACTGCTGAATGGTCAAATCCTGTTGCATCGATACAGTGTACAGCTGAAGTGGAGTGTCTTGCTTAGAGCATCCTTTCCGTCTGGTGGTCTCCACATGCCCCATCGAAAGTCGCTGTCCTGTTCGGAAAAGGAAAAGGTATTTGAAATGAACGTTTGATATGCTGTTGAATAGTTAAACCCTGCTACCTGGTTACAGTGCACAGTCGAAGTGGAGTGTCCCGCTCAAGTGTCCTCTCCGCTTGGTGGTCTCCACATGTCCCATTGAAGGCTTGTCCTGTTCAGAACGAGAGAAGGTATTTCAATTGAACGTTCCATATGCTGTTGGAAAGTTAAACCCTGTTACCTGGTTACAGTGTACGGTCAAGGGAGTGTCTCCCTCGAAGTGTCCTCTCTGCGTGGTGGTCTCCACATGCCCTATTGAAGGTTTCCGCCCTGTTCAGAAAGAGAGAAGGTATTTCAATTGAACGTTTCATATGCTGTTGGGAAGTTAAATCCTGTTACCTGGTTACAGTGCACAGTCAAGTGGAGTGTCTCCCTCAAAGCGTCCTCTCCGCCTGGTGGTTCCCACCTGTCCCCACTGAAAGCCTCCGCCCTGTTCAGAAGGAGAGAAGGTATCACTGTTGAGCGTCACATCTTGTTGAACCATTGAACCCTGTTGTATTGTTGCAGGGCACAGCCAAAGTGAAGTGTCCTCTTGCCGGGTGGCCCTCCGTGCCCGTGTTGCAAATTGTTGCCGCTGTTCAGAAGGAAGGAGAATAGCTGCGGCACGTGCCTCGATCAAAGTGTCGTCCTGCTGTCCACGGTCCCCTCCTGGCCCGGCCCGCTCGCCACCTGGCCCTGTGACCCGTCTGAGTTGAGGATCCCCGTCCTCTGGATACTTACCTCTGGGCAGCCTCCGGCACTTGTTCCATTCTCACCGCGAGTATTTACCTGGTTCCAGTCCGAATGGGGTCCGGGTAGCCAAGATTTCCTTGTGAGCCCTGTAAAGAGTACTTACCCAGTGACCTACCTGGATGGTGTGCGTCCTCCTTTGATTCCTCTCCGACGAGCCGCAGGGTGTTCACGAACGTCCATCTCGCTCCGGTCCAGGGGGCCCATCGAATTGCTTCTGGCGACAAGAAGGAAGATTTTAATTAGGACTTTTCAAATTATCTGCTTTTAACTCAATAAAGAAATTGTTATTCCTTTATCCTCTGTTTGCTGTTTGGTTCCTTGACACGCTCCTCGAGGTGGTACCCGGTCTCCAGGGGTGGGTGCAGTCTGGCTTGGCCCACCCCGACCTGTGACACTTTCTTCACCTAAATCCATAAAATCCCATTAATTTCAATGGGACATTTACTTAAGTGTTCTACTAGGTACAGTGGGAATGAGTTTAATTTTGTTAACATTGTTTTTTTTAAACTCTGGGACCAGGGCTACAAGATAAAACCACTTTTTTGGGGAAAAAATGTTTTTTATTTCAGTAAAACACAACAAACCCATGCCAGATAACTGACTTTTACCATCAACAGGCACCTCAACCGTTTGGTAGAGGTTTGTATAAATTGAATGGGAGGGTCCTTTGAAAAAAAAAACACACAGATTTTTCATACTTAGTATGTATAAGTATATATACTATTTTGATCCCGTGAGGGAAATTTGGTCTCTGCATTTATCCCAATCCGTGAATTAGTGAAACACACTCAGCACACAGTGAACACACAGTGAGGTGAAGCACACACTAATCTCGGCGCAGTGAGCTGCCTGCAACAACAGCGGTGCTCGGGGAGCAGTGAGGGGTTAGGTGCCTTGCTCAAGGGCACTTCAGTCGCTTTTTACTGTTAACCACTGTTATGGATGTGACGTTTACACATTATGGATGTTAAGTGTCTAAACTAATGACTTTTGATATAAAACTTAAATAGTAATGGCAAATAATTACAAAACTCTAAATTATCCATGATCCACAGGAATACTCCAGACAGTCTTTTAAAATATACAACTTATATACATAAACACGCAATACAGCCAAATTGCTACAAATTGGTACATCTAGTTTTCTGTTGGATTACATTTTTGGTCTTCTGTTTTTAGTTGTTACCAGAGCATTTTCCTGAAAATAGCAATCACACAATAAAAAGTATTTCTAAAAGAAAAATCCTTTTCTGCACATTAATGTCAAACTATTTAACATAATTGGTCAGCATTAATAATGGCTTTGAACACTCCAAGTAAAAGTAGTTCAAGTAGTTAGTTCATCCAAAAACGAAAATTATGTCATTAATTACTCACCCTCATGTCGTTCCAATCCAAGACGTTCGTTCAATCTTTTTGATGAAATCTGAGATCTTTCTATCACTCCATTGACAGTCTACACAACTTGCACAATAACATGCATTTCTGAAGAAAAGCAGAAAGACACGATCATTTTTAAATACTTTGAGTGAATCTGTTTCCCCACAACCTGTGACTTGACAAGGCCAACCTCGCTTATTGAACTTCTTTTCTTCCAGAAAACGCTTCTCTTCCGTTCCACTTGTGAATGACCACGGGTTGTATTTCTGTCATGTCTTTGTGTTTTAATTGTGAGAGTTCACAAATATGAACGTATATGAATGATATCGTCAGTGAATAATCAACCAAACCGTATTTTATGGAGCAGACACTACGGGAAAATACACTGACTGACCCGTAACCCGTTACGAGCATCAGCTGATCTCGAGACTCGTTGTCAGGACAACGACCGCTGGAAGGAAGGAAGAAGAAGAAGATCAGGGGCACGTTCAAGTTCAAAACGGTGCGCAACGTTTTGCTACTGTTTCCGGGTTGAACGTCATGTTTCCTGGAAACGGCGTGCACCGGTGTGCAACGGGGTTTGAGATACGTTTTCTCTTGTTTGGTGGGTGTGTCAGAACTGCAGTCCAATCAGCAGCAACATGCATGTAAAGCACGTGGTATTAAAGTGAACTCGCACAATGGGTTCAAGGAAAGTAATTTACAAATGTGTTCGATACAGCTCGGTATACGCAACAACTGAGGATATTAGAAGACATGTTTGTCGTAAGTTTTATTGTAAAAATATAGGATATCAACATAATGATGTAGTTGTTTATATTTTTAGCTTCATTGCAAGTGTATGACATTTGGTATAGAGAAATAAACAATGGTGGTGTAATATCGTGCTTTTCCTAAAAATGAGAAAGAAAATACAGGGTATTAAAACAGTATGAACTACAAATAAAGTCAGTATGTGAGGCTAAATAGGCCTAGATGTTTTTTAGTCTGAATTAGGTCAAATGTGTGCTTCCATTTCAGTTTCCACAAATCCCTTCACTCGATTGGGATGTTCTCTTTTGTTCTGGGCGGCAAGTGCAGTAACTGTAACATCGGGCATATTTTGTAGCATTAAACACATAATTATACCGACTTCATCAGGCTCAGAAAATTATTCACAAAGAACACAAAGAATGGCCTTCTCAGCTGCCATAGTTGCAACTCATGCGTCATCAGAACAGTGTGTTCAACGCATCACCGTTTCTGTTTAAAAAACGTTGTGCAACGTTTTGTCGGGGCTGAACGCAGCCCTGGTCACGTGCGGGCAATTTATGCGGGTGAAAAAGTTTGTCACAATACAGCATAACTGCAGTACAGATACAAACGGTAGACCTATGAAGACTTAAGATGCAAAAACCAAAAAGTCCATCTGAAGGTTTTTTATTTATTTAAATAAGTTTTTTTTATTATTTTTTTATAAAGCTCCTTTATTTAGGTTCAATAATTTCACTTTAATGGCAACTAAAATGACCTTATTGCCATCAAAATGAAAAAATTACTAAACCTAAACATGTTATAAAAACTTTTTTTTTTTTTTTTGGTGCGTTCCCGAGATTAGACCTTCCTTAACATAATGCCGAAAACCCGAAGTCTCTAGGTGGTCTGGTTGAGGAGTAGATAGAAGTGCAAGATTGGTGCGCACAGACAGAACAGAAATCATGAGTTAACAATCGCAATTTTGTCCGGTGGAAAATTGCGCTAAAAAGCTCAAAAGTCAGATGAGGTTTTTGCATTTAAAGTCTTCTCATGCATATCAGTACATCAGTGTTATTGTTTCAGTCTGGTTTCAATACTTCATTATACTGCAGATCTACAGTTGTACTGCAGTTATACTTCACTATAATTAAGTTGTACTTTTTGTACTGCAGTTTTACTGCTGTTGAACTTCAATGTACTGCAGTTATATTGTATCTATACTTCGTTATACTGCAAATCTACAGGTGTACTTTTCATTGTACTGCAATTATACTGCTTTGAACTAAAGTTTTACTGCAGTTGTACTTCATTGTACTGCAGTTATTTTTTGTAAGCTCTCTAGGTAAAGAAAAGACACAGAGGTTAAAAACGCACCCAGTGAGAGTCTATACGGCTCTCCTCTCCTCTCAGCTGATTTGGAGTAAATTATGTAAGGCACAAATAGATCTGTTTGCTTCCCGGGAATCCTCCCAGTGCCTTCTGTGGTATTAAGTGTGTTGTGTATTTACAAAATGCAAATTGACCTTTCTGTGTTTCCTTATACCCTCCTATGTTACGTGATTATTCTACGTCAACACCGTAGAATTTCAGTGTTGAAATAAAACGGCAAGCGCTGGTTTACGCTTACTCCTGCCTCTCGTGTATTTATCTAGAAAATATAAGAATATATAACATAATTGGCGACGAGGACCCTTCGTACCACGTTAAGTTTTGTTATTTTGAACGTTAGTCGAAGTTTCAAGGCTAAAGATGTTCGTGACGCGGATTCCACACCCCGACCGCGCCATTCTCCATGAGGGAGAGTGAGTGTGGATGCACGCCGAATCCAAAAACAGCCGCGACAGTCGGAACAGAACGAGTTGTCTTCGCTGGAAGGAAATAGAGTGAAAGACAGGAAAAAGAAGTTGACGACGCAACGCAGATCAGGAAAAAAGGGAAGGAATCACAACAGCTGACGAACTGAAACAAGAGGGGAGTGAGTAAAAAAAAAAAAAAAACATGGCTGGATTAATTGGTTGTATTGGACCGTTTGATGAATCAGTAGAGCAGAGGAGTGCTTACACCGAACGTTTTGACTACTTTGTGCTGGCAAAGGAAATAAAAGATGAAACAATTGTGCCAACATTTCTAAGTGTCATGGGTGTGAAAACGTTTAATCTGCTGCGCAGTTTAACTCAGCCACAGAAACCAGGCGACAAATCATATGAGGAAATAGTGGGCTTACTCAAGGATCACTATTCACCCAAAACACTGATTATCGCAGAGAGATTTCGCTTCCATAAAAGAAATCAGCAAGATGGTGAATCCATCTCACAATTCGTGGCTGTGTTGAAACGATTGTCCGAACATTGTGAATTTGGCCAGTCATTGAGTGACAACATACATGAAGGGCTTGTCTGAGGTCTTCGATGTGAGGCTATACAAAACCGACTACTAACTGAAAGTAACTTAACTTTACAGAAGGCCATAGAGATAAGCACGTCAATGGAAATGGCCGCAAAAGAGGCACAACAACTAAGTGCATCCACCCATGTGCACAAAGTGTATGCTGATTCAAAGAACAAGTCAAACTCAGCTGTGGAAAAGTGGGCCACCAGCCTGAAGATTGTTGGTGCAAGGACATGAACTGTAGAAATTGTGGCAAGAAAGGCCACATTGAACGTGCCTGCAAAAACAAAAAGACACAACCAAGCAAAAATGCTGGCCCAAAAAAGAAAAGTTACCAGAAATTTAAACAAAAGCATGTGAACCAAATGGAAAATGCCCGGCACACACACACAGTGATTCTGGATCTGAGGAAGAAGATGCCTTGTGTGTTTTATCTGTTTCAGGAGATGAGCAGGGCTATTGGGTGACTCCTCTTCTAGATGGGAAACCAGTACGGATGCAGGTGGACACAGGAGCTGCGGTATCACTGGTGTCAGTGACGACATTCAATGAAAAGCTGCCACATCTCACACTTCTGCCATCAAACATTACCCTGAAGACCTACACAGGTGAGATTGTTCCTGTTAAAGGGGTAATTGAGGTGACAGTTGAACTAAATATGCAAAAAAAGAAACTACCACTGTACATTATTGAAGGCAATCACCCAGCTTTGCTAGGAAGGACTTGGCTGGAGAGGATTAAGTTGGATTGGCAAGAGGTCCATCCGGTCAGTGAAAATTCAAAACTCCAAGGGATTCTAAATAAGTATTCGGATGTGTTCAGTGACGAACTAGGAAGTATGAAGGACATTGCAGTGAAAATGATGGTAAAACCAAACAGTCAACCAAAGTGTTTAAAAGCCAGACTGTTGGCCTACGCAATTAAACCCAAGGTTGAAGCTGAATTAGAGAGACTAGTAAAGGCTGGAGTTCTGCGACCAGTACACACGAGTGAGTGGGCCACGCCAATTGTGCCCGTCATAAAAAAGGACGGGTCCCTTCGACTATGTGGAGATTTTAAGGTGACCGTGAATCCGGTTCTGACCCCGGAGCAGTATCCCCTGCCTCGTATTGAGGATCTTTTTTCTGGTCTCGCTGGGGGCCAACGGTTCAGTAAGATTGACTTGTGCCAGGCATACTTGCAGATGCACGTGGACCCGAATTCACAAGAACTTCTTACCATTGTGACCCATAAGGGGATGTACCAATATCAGCGGCTTCCTTTTGGGATTACCTCGGCGCCGGCACTGTTCCAAAGAACAATGGACCAGATTCTCAGTGGGCTGACCGGGGTGCAGTGTTACCTTGATGATTTGCTTATCACTGGAAAGGATGAGACAGAACACTTGAGTAACCTAGAAGCCACCTTGCAGAGACTGTAAAGCTTTGGACTGAGAGTCAGGAAGGACAAGTGTGAGTTTTTCTGCCCTTCTGTTGAATATTTGGGCCACGTGATTGATAGTTCGGGACTTCATAAGGCACCCTCGAAAGTGAAGGCAATAGTGGAAGCGCCAGCTCCACAAAACGTCAGTCAGCTTCGATCCTTTTTGGGGTTGTTGACTTATTATGCGAAATTTGTGCCAAATCTAGCTAACAGGCTGAAACCGTTGCACGAGCTACTGAACAAATCCAAAAAGTGGGAATGGACTAAACAATGTGAAGAATCTTTTAATGAGGTGAAAACAGCCTTAGCCCAGTCTGAAGCTCTCACTCATTTCAACCCCGCTCTGCCAGTGCAGCTGGCATGTGACGCATCGCCCTATGGTGTCGGGGCGGTGGTGTCACACATCATGCCATCGGGTGAGGAAAAACCCATCGCTTTTGCTTCTCGAACTTTGAGCAAGGCAGAATGTAACTATGCCCAAATTGAACGTGAGGCACTTGCTATTGTCTTTGGGGTGAAGAAATTTAATCAATTCTTGTTTGGTAGAAGATTTACACTCCTAACTGATCACAGACCTCTCACCTCCATCTTTGGCCCACATTCAGGTATTCTTTCACTTGCTGCCGCAAGAATGCAGCGTTGGGTCCTTCTTCTGTCTGCACATCAGTATGATATCAAGTACAGAAGATCGGAACATCATGCTAATGCTGACGGGCTCTCCCGACTGCCATTGCCCACTACACATCCAGAACCAGCAAAGGCAGAAATGTTCTACTTCAAAGAGGTAGACAATTCCCCTGTAACGGCAGCGCAGGTAAAAAAGCACACACGTACTGACCCAGTGATGTCCAAGGTTTTGGATCTCGTGCTCAGAGGGGAAGTGGGAGAAATGTCTCCGTTCCTAAGGCCTTATGTGATCAGGAGAAATGAGCTTACAGTTGAATCTGGATGTCTACTGTGGGGCTCAAGGGTCATTATTCCACCACCATTGAGACAATGAGTACTGGAGGAACTTCATTCTGGACACTGTGGAGTTGTTCGGATGAAGGAGATTGCCCGTAGCTACCTTTGGTGGCCAGGTGTGGACTCTGAGATTGAAGAAAAAGCAAAAATGTGCAGTGCATGTCAAAAGCTGAGAAATACCCCTCAACCAGCCCCGTTACACCCCTGGCAATGGCCCGAGGAACCATGGGTGAGAGTCCATATTGATTTTGCAGGGCCATTGGAAGACCATATGTTTTTAGTTCTTCTTGATGCCCACAGCAAATGGCCAGAGGTTGAGGTAATGAAATGCACGTCATCAATGAAAACTGTGGAAGCCCTTCGTTCAATTTTTGGTCGGTTTGGCTTGCCACAACAACTTGTCAGTGACAATGGGCCTCAGCTGGTCTCGGAGGAGTTTGAGGCTTTTATGAAGACCAACGGGATTCAACACATTCGATCAGCACTGTATCACCCGTCCACTAACGGTCTTGCTGAGCGGTTTGTCCAGACAATGAAGCAAGCTCTTAAGTCGACACAGGGTAAAGGATCGCTGAATCAACGCCTCAACACTTTTCTACTTTCTTAGAGAAACACCCCACATGCCATCACCAAAGTGTCTCCTGCCACCGCTATGTTCAAAAGACAACTTCGCACACGTCTGGATTTGTTGAAACCCCTGAAAACAAAACAGACCGTTCAAGTGCAACAACACCTTCAGATGGAACGACGTCTAAAAGCAAAACATCGTTGTTTCAGACCTGGAGACAAAGTGCTAGCTCGTAACTATGGGAAAGGTGTCAAATGGCTACCAGCAGTAGTGATTGCACAAACAGGGCCAGTGTCTTACACGGTTGAGCTGGCTGATGGTCATCTCATCTGGAAAAGGCATGTAGACCAGTTATTAGCTGCAAATTCATGTGACAACTCGGGAGAACAGGTGACGATAGATCCTTACCTGGAAATTGCTTCAGAATACCATGATCTGTCTGAGAATTCTTCCACACCAACCCTCGAGAATGCACAGACTGAGACTCTACCAAGTCAGGCGAAAGAGACTGTTCCAGGTACAAGTCAGTCAGTGCCCTTGTCAAACCAAACCCCTGCGAAAGAGACTGTAACTGTGAATGTACCTACTGTTCGGCCATATCCTAAAAGAGAACGTCGACCTCCAAATAGACTGACACTCTAGTTAGTGACAAACCCACAACAATGGGGCAGAATAATCCCCGGGGTTATGTCTGGGAATAGAGGTAGTCTACCCTCTTTCCCTAGTTCGAAAAAAAAAAAATAGATCCTTCTGGATATTGTATGCATCTGAAGCTAAGAGAAAATGTTCCTGTTGAAGTAATGTTTTTTTTTTCTACTAAAAATTTAGGAGGGAGGAATATGTTGTGTATTTACAAAATGCAAATTGACCTTTCTGTGTTTCCTTATACCCTCCTATGTTACGTGATTATTCTACGTCAACACCGTAGAATTTCAGTGTTGAAATAAAACGGCAAGCGCTGGTTTACGCTTACTCCTGCCTCTCGTGTATTTATCTAGAAAATATAAGAATATATAACAAAGTGACCTAGCCCTCAGCATCAACGCACTGTCACACAGCTGGCCCAGGGGTCTGCACAAGTATGCGAATCAGGGAGAAGGACAAGAAGTCCTATTAGTTGCACAATCTGGCACCTGCATCCAGAACACTGGAACCTCCATGTCTGGTCCCTGGATGGGACATAGAGGAATTCAGGGGGCTATCACCAGCAGTGATAGATACAATCATTCAGGCAAGAACCCCCTCTACTAGACGGCTATATGCTTTGAAGTGGCGTCTTTTCACTACATGGTGTTCTTTCCGAGATTAAGATCCACGGAGGCATTGGATCAGTGCTTTCCTTCCTTCTGTGAACTGTTGTGTTAACAGTCAATAACCATTAACATAAACTGTGCTTTGCATGAAGTTGAAGTGGATGTTTTGCAGTTTATATTAGTTTAAGGCCTTCAAACATATATATGAATGGATTAAGATAGGTCTCTGTGGCCTCTCTCTTTGCTTCTGATTTCTTGCCTAAACCCTAGGAATGAGTTTGGTTGTTAGAGTCCACCTGTGACCAATAGGAAGTCCTCTCCTTGGTGGTGGTGGGTGCAGAAGGTCCCCCTTCCTGTCCGGTAAGAGGTATCTGGTAGTTGTCTTATCATCTTATCTGATGTTGCTGAACATTTCATTCACCAAGGATCCAATCACAGTGTGGCACATCCTCTTCCACATCGGCAGTTAGAAGGGCCTTGCCATAAACTGGTCCCTGCAATGCCATCTTAACTGATTTTCACCACAATAGCTACCATGAAAATACTATGTTGTTGTTGTTGTTTTTAAAAGTCAGTGGATCAGTTACACAAAAGAGAGTCAATATTAAAATTAATGATTTTAAATATATTCATAGATTTAATAATGACGGCTGGCATTAAAGATGCTGAAGCAAAGTGTTAAAACTTAAGCCTAAAAGAAACAAAAAAGTGTTATTATCAGTGTCCGGACCACTCATAAGCATTAGAGACCCCCTATAAGGACCAGAACAAATAAAATTAATTGAAAATAGAATACTAGAAACATAAAACTAGATGTTTCTTGTTTTTATTTCATTATTGCTGAAAGATAAGTTATTTTCCACGTTTCTGAACAGATGGGATGCATTTCCCTTTTCTGACAGTAGATGGCAGGGTTGCTCACGCTCTCACACCACACAGTGTATAAACGCGACTATACGCTGACAGACAAGACATAGCAGGATACTTTCGATAAGTAACAAAGTCTCAGCCTTTAAATGTTGTACATTTTATTACGAAAAAAAAAATGCATATTGTGCACGCAATTGTGTACAAATCAGTTATTAAATTAACCTTTAATAATAATGTACCAGCCGAACCACAGAGTTCACAGTATAGTTTTTCCCCTTGAGAAAAATTAACATACTATGTGTATGTATATCCAAATGAATAGATATTGAATCAACATTGATTCACAAACTTGATGCTCACTCCATGCTGAACTGGAAGATGGTGATGTAAGTTTTCCTAAAAAATAAAATAAAAACCCTCTGAATTCAGAAGCACATACTAGTACACTACTCGTACTACATTTACCATATGCTTTTATGGCAGAAATATGAAGAGTAGTATGCTTGTATGCTGTCTAAATTCTGCTAATGATACTGTAACGTGCCAGAGAAAGCAGGAGAAGGTGAGGATCTAAATGCAGTTTTTTTTTTTTTTTTTTTTTTTAACACAAGGTAAATAAAGTAAAACAGATATCAACATGAAAAACTACAAAGGACTACAAAACATGGCACAGAACAGGAAATAACATTAGTCCACACAAAACAAGGGGAACACAAGACAGGAATCATGACAGATACCATCCATGACGCACTTTGGTGGAATATGTCAATGCTTTTCTTTGACCAAAGCATCACACCCTTAGGATGAAGGATCAGTTTCTGGATAACCTCATCCGGCTCATCTCTTTTTTCTTCAACCATCATCTGGAGACTGAGTGTTTCATTTTTATGTTTCCTGTCCTTCATTCTTTGTCTCCAGGAAATGGATTTCAGAACACCTGGCGATGGAGCCTCATCTCGACAGCCAGACTCTACCACAGATTCTTTAAGGTTTTCCATTTTCTTAAGATAGAGAGCCCTTGGTAGTGTTGTTTGCAATTGCTGATTTATTTCCTTTTGGTCACCAGCTCTTATGGGTCGCCTTTGCAGCTCTGTTTTATTGTGAACTACCATGTCACCTCTGAACGACACCTGTGCTTTAAGTGTGTTCTCACTGTGCACAACAACATCAACTTCTACTGGGCAGTGAACAAGCAATTATAGCCAGAGCATTTAAAAGCAGGTGTGTGCCTGGTTGATCCCTGTATTTTAACCCTGTGGCCTGTAAAAACAAAACTGCAATGTGGATGGATTGTGCGAATGCCTGAAGAGATAATGTTAGTCCACTGCAATCCCTTGAAGTGATCCCTTTTTGTTTTTTTATTAGGCCATGTCCACACTAATAGGTTTTTGTTTGAAAACGTAGCCTATATTTTTCTCTCCGTTTTGGCCTTCCGTCCACACTGAGACAGCGTTTTTATTATGAAAACGAAGCTTTTTTGAAAACGGACTCCAAAGCGGATACATTTGAAAACGCCGTTTTCACGTTGTAGTGTGGACTGTGAAACCGGTGGTATTTAAAAACGATGACGTAAATTTAGTCATGTGACACATATTGTACCAATAGATATTCATGTTTATACCAGTATTGTGCCTGTTATGTGCTATTCACTTTCACACTGTTGCTAAAACTATTCTACATTGCACACTCTTCATATCACAGTCCTGCTAAGATGACAGAATTTACTCACATTTGCTGTCCTGCGGCAATACATGAGAGCAGTTTTAGCATTTCAGACCAAACATATGGTGACTGCGTGCGACCTGGACCGCATCAGTGAATGCTGAGATATTTTACTAAATAAAATGATCCTGTCAGAAGAAATGCGCGATAACTTCATGATTTATTTTATAACTATTTATAACTATAACTATTTATTTTTCCATCTGAATCATGTCAGTGATCTTTTGTGGGGTTTTACGCATGCACAGTAAAGGTGAATTTAGTGTTTTCAGGCGTTTTTCAAAAGTTTCTCATCCACACTGATACGTCCGAAAACGCCTGAAAACGCTAGTGTGGACGGAGTGCGTTTATAAACAAAAACGCCGTTTTCAAATGTATCCGGATTAATGTAGACGTAGGTGCAGGAACACTCTCTGTAAAGGATTCATCTTCTTTGGCAAGACTGACTTCATTGTAAGTGTCACTCCAACTGTCTCTGTCTTCCACCTTGGGATCTTTGTTGTGGACCTACAAGAGAATAAACAGTAAAAATAGAAAGTCATGTAATATATCATTTTAAATCATTTCATTTGTGTTTCAACATCTGTGGTAGTTTTCTAAAACAGCATACTTGTGGTATGCATAGTAGTAAATGTGTATAAGTTTAAATGTAAATAATATAATGTCATCCCTTACATCTTCCTCCTGCTGACCATTTTTCATTTCCTGTGCAGTGTCCACTGTTAAATCTTCATCCTCTTGAATTAAGTCCTTCTCCCTCATATGTTCTTTTTCATCTTCCTTTTGAAATGTAGTCATCTCTTGTGTAACTACTTCCTTCTTTGCGCCTTCAATCTCTGGTACATCTTCCTCTCCATCTTCCTCTTTTAGCGCTGTCTTCACCTCCTTTGAGTCCTCTTTCTTTACATCCACTGGCCCAAACTCTTTCTTTCTTTTTTTCAGATTCTTTCTTTCCCTCTTCTGCTTTTAAATCTTCCTCATCTTGTATGATGTCCTTCTCTTTAATATGTTCTTTTTCATCTTTCTTTTGAAAATCATTAATGTCTTGTGTAACTTCTTCCGCTTGTGCAACCTCTGGTGCATCTTCCTTCACATCTTTGTCCGTTTGAACCTTTTTCACATTTTCATCTTTGTATGCCCTTTTTAGTTGATATCTATTTTGGGGATGTATTTGATACAGCCAAATCTGCCCAGAATTTGTGATCTTGCTGAAGACATTCCCACGTTTTTTGCTCAGGTAAGGACTCCTGAAGCTCTTGAATTTGTTTGAAAATATCTTCAAAAAATATATATCGTTTTCTGGACTATAAAAGTAAATTTTTTGGTTGACAAGTGTGTTTTACATACATACTGTCAATAACACAGCAGAAATTTATAGTTTAATATAGGCCTAATGCTAAAAATGCTAAATTACTTCCATTAAAATAAAAACATTATACTATAGTTCTTACCTTTCCAAATGTTTTGAAGACAATTCTGTATATAAAATTGAAATAAAACACACAATTAATGTTTTTCTTTACTTGAGTATTTGAGTATTTTTAACATTTTAAAATTTTATCCTATAATGTGGTTTAGTTGGGGTGCTATTTGATATAGTGCTAGTTACATTAGTTACAGGAGGCTATACTGTACGTTCTCGCACCAGTCGGCTCAGGGAGAGGTTCTTCACTCAGGCTGTGACCCTGCTGAACTCCATACCACAACTCTAACTGCTCCTATCACTCATACAGCACTGCTTCAGTACTTTACTGGACATATTATTTGCACTATTTGTATTTTGCACAGACTGACTGAACACCTGTTTAATATTGCTCTATACATATAACCAACTGTATATGTTGCTATACTCTGCAAACTACATGTAGTCTACTTTGCATAATGACAAAAAAAGTTGAATGTATTCAAGTATGATCTGCAGTCATATTCTCAGGAAACGAATGATAACAATCATATTAACTAGAAAAAAAAGTATGTTGAGACAAACTTTAAGTTGGCTTGAGAAAGCCGGACCAGAGAGTTTGAAGAAGTTAAAAGTAGTTAGAAGTCTTAAGTAGTTTGAAGTTTAAAGTTGTTTAAATTTTGATTGATAAATTAGTTAGAAAGAAAGAATAGTTAGAAAGAAAAAAGATTAGTTAGAAAGAAAAAGAAAGAAAGAAAGAAAGAAAGAAAGAAAGAAAGAAAGAAAGAAAGAAAGAAAGAAAGATGGATTAGTTAGAAAGAAAGAAAGAAAGAAAGAAAGAAAGAAAGAAAGAAAGAAAGAAAGATAGATTAGCTAGAATGAAAGAAAGAGTGAATGGTGGATTAGTTGGTTAGAAAGAAAGAAAGATGGATTAGTAAGAAGAAAAATGGATTAGTTAGAAAGAAAGAAAGATGGATTAGTTAATTAGAAAGAAAGATAGATAAGTTAGTTAGAAAGATAGATAGATTAGTAAGAAAGAAAGAAAGATATAAGTTAGTTAGAAAGATAGATAGATTAGTAAGAAAGAAAGAAAGAAAGATAGATAGATAGATTAGTTAGAAAGAAAGATAGATAAGTTAGTTAGAAAGATAGATTAGTAAGAAAGATAGAAAGACAGATAGATAAGTTAGTTAGAAAGATAGATAGATTAGTAAGAAAGATAGATAGATAAGTTAGTTAGAAAGATAGATAGATTAGTAAGAAAGATAGATAGATACATTAGTTAAAAAGATAGATAGATTAGTTAGAAAGAAAGATAGATAAGTTAGTTAGAAAGATAGATTAGTAAGAAAGATAGAAAGATAGATAGATAAGTTAGTTAGAAAGATAGATAGATTAGTAAGAAAGATAGATAGATACATTAGTTAAAAAGATAGATAGATTAGTAAGAAAGATAGATAAGTTAGTTAGAAAGATAGATAGATTAGTAAGAAAGAAAGAAAGATAAGTTAGTTAGAAAGATAGATAGATTAGTTAGAAATAAATAAATAAAGATAGATAAGTTAGTTAGAAAGATAGATAGATTAGTAAGAAAGAAAGATAAGTTAGTTAGAAAGATAGATAGATTAGATAGAAAGAAAGAAAGAAAGAAAGAAAGATAGATAGATACATTAGTTAAAAAGATAGATAGATTAGTAAGAAAGATAGATAAGTTAGTTAGAAAGATAGATAGATTAGTTAGAAAGAAAGATAGATAAGTTAGTTAGAAAGATAGATTAGTAAGAAAGATAGAAAGATAGATAGATAAGTTAGTTAGAAAGATAGATAGATTAGTAAGAAAGATAGATAGATACATTAGTTAAAAAGATAGATAGATTAGTAAGAAAGATAGATAAGTTAGTTAGAAAGATAGATAGATTAGTAAGAAAGAAAGAAAGATAAGTTAGTTAGAAAGATAGATAGATTAGTTAGAAATAAATAAATAAAGATAGATAAGTTAGTTAGAAAGATAGATAGATTAGTAAGAAAGAAAGAAAGATAAGTTAGTTAGAAAGATAGATAGATTAGTTAGAAATAAATAAATAAAGATAGATAAGTTAGTTAGAAAGATAGATAGATTAGTAAGAAAGAAAGAAAGATAAGTTAGTTAGAAAGATAGATAGATTAGTTAGAAATAAATAAATAAAGATAGATAAGTTAGTTAGAAAGATAGATAGATTAGTAAGAAAGAAAGATAAGTTAGTTAGAAAGATAGATAGATTAGATAGAAAGAAAGAAAGAAAGAAAGAAAGATAGATAGATAGATAAGTTAGAAAGATAGATAGATTAGTAAGAAAGATAGAAAGAAAGATAGATAAGTTAGTTAGAAAGATAGATAGATTAGATAGAAAGAAAGAAAGAAAGAAAGAAAGAAAGATAGATAGATAGATAAGTTAGAAAGATAGATAGATTAGTAAGAAAGATAGAAAGAAAGATAGATAAGTTAGTTAGAAAGATAGATTAGTAAGAAAGATAGAAAGACAGATAGATAAGTTAGTTAGAAAGATAGATAGATTAGTAAGAAAGAAAGAAAGAAAGAAAGAAAGAAAGATAGATAGATAGATAAGTTAGAAAGATAGATAGATTAGTAAGAAAGATAGAAAGAAAGATAGATAAGTTAGTTAGAAAGATAGATTAGTAAGAAAGATAGAAAGACAGATAGATAAGTTAGTTAGAAAGATAGATAGATTAGTAAGAAAGAAAGAAAGAAAGATATAAGTTAGTTAGAAAGATAGATAGATTAGTAAGAAAGAAAGAAAGATATAAGTTAGTTAGAAAGATAGATAGATTAGTAAGAAAGAAAGATAAGTTCGTTAGAAAGATAGATTAGTAAGAAAGATAGATAGATAAGTTAGAAAGATAGATAGAAAGATAGATTAGTAAGAACGATAGATAGATAAGTTAGTTAGAAAGATAGATAGATTAGTAAGAAAGAAAGATAGATAGATAGATAGATAGATAGATAGATAGATAGATAGATAGATAGATAGATAGATTTAGAATGGTAGTTTAATTGAGTCTATGGCTTCAGAGAGTTTAGATTTGAGTTTTTGGCTTGTACACTAATGGGCCACCATAGTCTTGGCTCAATTTGAGCACTCTGCAATGTAAGTCAATGGGATTTTTATGATTTTTAATATTAATTTTTAAGAAAACTGAAATTCAAATCAGTCTGAAAAGATATAGCAACTCAAGTCAGAACAGTCTGAAAGTCTGACCCGAGTTTGGAGTTTGTAGAGTTAAAGCTCTAGGAGGAGTTAGTGTCAGAAAATTTTGGGTCAGAAGAATAATAATAAGTTTAAATAGGATTTCAGTAAGTTGGCTTTCTCAAGCCAACTTAATTAACAAAGAAGCAATAAACATTATTCAAAACAACTACAGTGAAATATATTTGAAATAAGCAAAAATGAACTCATCCATTTTTTCATCCCTTTGTCATTACTTTCTTCTGATCAAGTCAATTTCGCTCGGTAATATTTAGGCCACAATAGCCTTAGGTTTCACAACTAATAGTTTTAACTAAATGTAAATTTGAAAATGAACGGTATTCGTATCTTAAAAGATAAAGTGAAAAATAAGGAGGAACTGTCGTTTAAATTACTTAACTTACACCGTTAAGCAAAGCTATAGGAGTTAAAATATAGTATAAAATATAATAGGCCGGGAGCCAGGTCCACTCCTCAGGATGTTTTTGCTACCTTTTTTTCACTATTATTTCCTATTATCTTAACGGCTTCATGTTTTTACTATTATCTCATTTCATATCATCATAACAAATGGAAACATTTGAAGTAACATGATAATCAATATATTTTTCTCTAGCTTAGTTGTTACTGAAATATTTTGGAAGATTTATAAGCTGCTATGGTTATTGTAATTATTATTTTATGCAGCACTGCGCATAGCCAACAAATAGGCACAACAAACCTGGTGTTCATTATATTATATATTGTTGGAAACATTTATGTGTGTGTGTATGTGTGTATTCTGTGAATTTTAAAAAGCAATTTTAACCAGAAAAATCTAAAATGTATTCCCAAAATCGTGCAGGCCTATAGTTTCTCTTGATATCAGTATGTTCACTTTTTTTTTTCAGGGCCCAGATGCCACTCCTGCTGACTTCAACATTCACATGAGTCTCTGTACATGAACATGGTAAAGTGAAAATCAAACACCTTGGAAATGAAAGGTATGTACAATGTTTTTAGGAATGGCACAAAGGTCTCTGTCTTTGGATAATTGTTTTCAATGAGTGCTTTTTTGTCATTTGTTTTGTATTTTAGGATTATGTTGTGTTGTAAATAAATCCAAAAAATCTAAAAGCCATTCTTTTTTAAATCTCCTCATTCTTTGTGCAAGGTTGCTCAGAATGATAGGGCCTGATAGCTCCTAATAGGGCCGTTAGGGGAGGGTCTTTGTCTTTCTCAGGTTTGAAAAGCTTACATATTAATTATTTCAGTGAGATTTTTTTTTTTTGTATTTTCACAAACCACGCATAAATGTCATTATCTCAAAACAACAAACTTTTACACACATGCTGCTGATATATTATTGTAGCAGAGTTTGTGCTGAATACAGTGTAATTAGACTTTAGCCATGAAAATGTCACAAGTAACAGAAATAAGCACAAATGTCAGAGCATGTCAGAACACCTCCAAGGCCCAGAAAACACCTCAGACCCCAGAGGGTTAAGTGCTGGTAGTCTGTTAACAGCCAGAACCAATACGAAATACCATGTTGTTGTTGAAAAAGGAACAGATTTTTGATCTGATTATAATGACGATATTAGAGAAGCTGTTTCACACCTTAACTGTCAGGCAAACACACTAATTTCACATGAGGCAAAAGTGAAAGGGACTAAATACAAAAAAAAAATATATGTTTCTTGTGCTGGATCAAATTGATGATGGAATTGTGTTTGGCAAAATAAAAGCCATTCTCATTCAGGGAGATTACATCAACTTCATCACAGAAATATATAACTCTTCAACTCTCATTGATCATGGCCTTCATTGCATTTCCGAGAAACCTGCAAAAAGGCTGTGTTGTGTCAGCCAAAGAAAACCTATTAGACTATTATCCCTTGCCCATGTACAAATTGTGTGGCCTGTCAGTGCTTGCTCTTCACCGCTCTTTTCCTTCTCTAGAATGATGTCTGCAACTGTGGGGGAGGAAGTAAAAAAGGTCATTTCCAAAGCGCTTCCTGGTCTTCTTGAAGAAAAGAAGGAACAGTTGATGCAGAGAGTCATTAGCTGGGGTGTGGAGAGCACAGATGATCTAAAGTATGTAGAGGGGGCCTGGAGTGGACCTGTCTGATTTACTCCCGCCCATCCAGATTCGCAAACTGCTAGACAGCTTTAACAGAGGTAATTTTGACATTCTGTATATGTATAAAGTATATTTTTTGTTACACTGTAAATAGTTGTTTTTCTGATAACAGATATATTAGCACAGTTACATAACACTGACTTGGTGATGATGTATTTTCTTTTTCTATTAGCTGGAGAACACAATATATCTAGTGATGTCCCTTCAACAACAACTCCGCCTTCCTCCACTGTCACCTTAGACACAATTAGCCCACCAAGCCTTTCTTCAACCAGGTTCCTTGGAACCAAATGCCGAGCGAATTACACATTGCAGTAACAAATGGAAAGAGACCACCCCCCCCCCCCCCCCCTGATCGCCGCAAAATGATTCACATCATTGTTGATGAAATTAGGAAACATGAAAAGTGTACTGTCCCTGTCTGTGTGTGAGCTAGGTGCGTGAACACAGACTCAACAGCAAGCCAAACTCGTTTCCACGAGCCAGGACGCGAGCGCCTTGCTCCTTTATTTTCCAACGTTGCAAGTGAAAATCGAGTAAAACTGTAATAAACAGAATACAAAATATACTTAGGAGCCTGCCTCACAAGTACAAGATATAACTTTCACCATTTACCAGCTTTAAACAGTCACGTTAGCTTAATAGAAAATGTACAATAACTAGCACACTAACAGAGTATGAGTTAGCTAATTAGCAAAAGACGAACATTAACAACGTAACGTAGCTACTGATATACATTCTCAAGTTGACGTTACATCGTGCTCATTAAGTTTACCTCTACACAAAACATACAATATACATCATCACTCAAGTTAGACACTTACAGACATTGCCGCCTTACGAGTGTGGGACAAACAAGATTCGGGAGCGAAACGACGCGCTTCGTGCCGGTAACATTACGGTTCTGGCAAGCTCAAGGACCGGAAGCTCATGGGATCACCCATACGTAAACAGGAAGGTAATGTCAAAATAAAAGCTCTTTCAAAATAAAGACTCTTCTTACATTACAAAATACCTGTGTCTCTTTTCTTATAATAAACAAAATAATTATCAAGCATGAAATTGAACTTATAGCAAAAAACAATTTACAAACTGAGGACAGAACAAAAAGAATCCAAGCAATGCACAGTGCCTTGCTGTTGTTCTCAAAATTGTCAAACAGTATCCACAGAGCTTTTCTGATTTTGATGATGACAGGGAGGGGTGTTTGTGCCTTAATGAAGGAAACTTACTATTTGCAAAGAAAGACAATATTACCCGAAGTAAACTATCTCTTCTCAATGACCCCAATACAACCAACCACTTCTTGGTTTAAATCTCTAAACTCAGCAATCACAAAAATTATCCACCCTTTAAAAACCAAAGAACCACCAAATTTCGCTTTATACTGTTTGAAAAATCATCTTCAGTATGTACATAGATGGACTCACCCCAATCAATCCAATATCACCTGATTAGACTTAGAACAAAATATCTGCAATAACTTCCAGATCTCAGACCTGCCCTTCCTTACCCCGACAATTAAAAAAAACATCCCTGTTTCAAAGTGACTACAAATTAGCTCTAGTCTGACAGCCTGGTGGAAATTCCACAACATTACTAACACAAAGCTTTCACCTTCGAAACTCACCCCAATTTGGAATAACCCCGATTTCACTTGCAACAACAAAACACTCAACTTTCACACCTGGAAAGACAGAGGCATTACTCATCTGCAACATATTTTTCTCAATGGCATTTTCTCCACATTTGCGGACTTGGTCCAGAAATTTGGCACACCAACACTTCCTACAATACCTACAGATTAAATCAGCAATTACATCAGCAATTAGAACAACCACCAACACTCCAATGGTCAACTTAGAACTTGCCATACCTATCTCGCAGCTAATCAGTATACTATCCTCAAAAAAACTACTATCCAAAATCTACAGAACTGTGACGCAAACAGAGATCACCATAAGTCTTCCCATTGACAAATGGGAATCGGATCTATCTATTCCCATTGATGCCAATTTCTGGACCCAAGTCTGCAAAAATACATTTCTCATGACCAAAAACACTAACCTGCAGCTAATACAATACAAAACTATCCACAGGACTCACCTTACTGGACGCAAATTATTTCATATGGGCTCCACTTCAGACATCTGTCCCCACTGCCCGGACACATATATTCATGAACTTTGGCACTGTACTCCTATAAAACAGTTCTTGGAAAAGATTACTGGGACCCTTTCTACCTTCTTTGGCTGCTGCATACCAATGTCCCCATCTCTCTGTCTGCTTGGAGACATCTCCACAATCAACCTGAATCACCTTAACAGTAAAACTCTGCTAGTCGCACTTGCTGTCGCCAAGAAAACCATATTCATGAACTGGAAATCAAAAAAACAAAGCTCCCTGCCACCACGCCTCCGCAGCCCTCCTCTTCCCCAGTGATTGCCAAGGCCGGCTCTACTCTGTACACCTCACTTTTTAATGCTCCTCATGATAGATGTCCTACACTCACACCCACATTTAAGAAAACAATAACTAAATCAACTAGGAATAGGGCCGGGTGGGGTGCTCTGTGGAGGGCCTGAAGAGGACCTGCACAGGCGTGCCCCACCTCTTTTTTAATGCATCTCATATTAGAGGGGGCACACAATCAATCCATAGGTAGGGCAAGGGCAGTGCCTGAGGGGAGACCTGAATAAGTTTTCCCCCCTGCTCTGCACCTCTTTTAACCCCCTGGGGTCGGCAGTATCGGTATACCAATGTTCTTTTTTTTAATGAATTTATAGCACAGATGGCGTGACCGCAGTCACCAACTGTTTCATTGAAAATAGAGGGTTTTCACGACACGTGAAATCACGAGATTCCGGAAGTTGATTATTGCTTCTGAAAAATGGTCGAGTTTTGGTCTGTACTAATCGGTCGCACCGAGAAAAAACATTTCTAGTTCTATAGACTGCTGAAAGTTAAAGAGAAGAGTGCAAAACACTGATGAAAGATGGCGTTTGTGGTTGAGAGAAGCACAGCATCAGCCACATGTGTAAATGCAGCATTGACTATGGCTAAAATGTTGACGTAAAATAGTTAACTATGGGTACATTCACACTGTCGGTACAAATCCGATTATCTTTGTATCCGATTGGAATATGATCTAAAATGATGTCCACACTGTATCGCAACTGTTCAGACCCGATTTGTGTGTCCACACAGCTCTTTGACAATACGGCAATGATGTTGCGTTGATGGAGGGGTTTGCATTTGCAATATAAATGTTTTCTTATTTAAATTTTACAATATGGAAATGTATAGCCGCCGCGCTGGACTACTGCGTCTTGAGCCTTCAAAATACTTTTCAAAAATAATAATTTTCTGCTCGTCCGGCACTTTGCAACAACACATCCTTGTTTCGGCTGCAACTTTCAGCATGTTCCCTATAACAACTTCTGATGTTTACATTTTACGTGGCGTGAGAAAGTCACATAAACCACGCGAAAGAGCGTTCAGACTGGTGGATTTCCTGATATGTGATTTGAATAGGATTTTAAACCACATATGGATGTAACTTGAAACGGATTTCATGTGCTTTTTTTGGGGTGGCTGACAATCTGAACGTAGCCAATGTCGGGATACGAAATAGAGGGAAGAATTGCAGTAAGGACTAGAGAAGCTAACTTAGCTCGTTCAGATCTTTACCACATATTACCTTAAGTTTGTCAACATTTTGAGCTTACTAAGTCCTTCTCTATATGATTTTGCAGCTTCCATGTGTTTTTTCCGTGGTTTAGACATCAGAAATTAGTGTAACAATGTGTTCAGTAGTACATAAAAAGTGCAATCCATGCCATTGTTTACATTCGAGTACCTCCAATATGGCCGCGCATCCAGGTAACTGACCAAATCGTGACGTAGGTGAAAACCCTCTATAGAATACTAGAAACATAAAACAAGATATTTCTTATTTTTGTTTCATTATTGCTGACAGGATACGTTTTTTCCACGTTTCTGATCAGATGGGATGCATTTCCCTTTTCTGACAGTAGATGGCAGGGTTGCTCACTCTCTCACGCCACACAGTGAATAAACATGCGACTATACGCTGACAGACAAGACATAGCAGGATACTTTCGATAAGCAACAAAGTCTCAGCCTTCAGATTTTGCAAGTTTTATTACTAAATTCAATAAATAGGCCTACTGTTTTGCCACTCTTAATGTGGCATTGACAGATCAACTAGTCAAGTCAAGTTATGTCATCTTCATTTATATATAGCGCCTTTAACAATGTAGATTGTTCCAAAGTGGCTTTACAGTTAAAGTAACAGAGATTGTTTTGGCTTTATAGCAGCTCTAGAATAAAGTTATTGTCCAGCTAAAGTTAGTTTTGATTTATTCACTTCCGTCGCAACGATCATTAGTTATTAATAGGGCTGTCAAAGTTAGCGCGTTAATAACGCGTTAACGCAAAATCATATTAACGGCACTAATTTTTTTAACGGCCGATTAACGCAGCGTATATTTTCTGTTTGACCCGTGGCCCAACCTGTAGTTGGAGAAATGGAGATACACAGTGTTGGCAACTTAGCGACATTGCAGACCACTTTAGCGATTTTTTTTCCTTCAACAAAGCGCCCAAACCTTATTTAGTTTCTGAGAATCTACCGGTACCGCTCTCTCAGCAGGCGCGCACACGCGCCTCTCTCTCTCTCTCTCTCTCTCTCTCTCTCTCTCTCTCTGCCTCTCTCTGCGTCTCACGCGGAGGAGCAGCGCTTTAATTCAGTTAAACAGATATTATGTTGCTTCTCTAATTTTACAAATATACACGGATATTGAGAGACAAACTACAATGTAATAATAAATTACAAATGTACATTTAGCATTTTTCAGAAGAGCTGCCCTGTCATGCAAAAATCTAAACATTTTTTTGTTAGTAAATTGCTCAGTGCAAAGAAAGAGAAGCAATGGGAACATGGTATTTCTTTGTTCTTTCTACATGCATCTAATAGACATGAACAAGTTCTTTGAAAAAACATCTATGAACTTTGAAACATGTCTCGTCTTCATGCTTTATATTGACTATGGTTTCAATAATAAACATACATTTGCATAAAGCATCTATATTTATCCATGCCCACGTTGATTAGAGTATTACAAACTTGAAAAGTATTAATTTAAGGTACATTTAGAACAAATAAAAAAATGTACGATTAAATGCGATTAATCACGAGTTAACTCACGACAATCATGTGATTAATCGATTAAAAATTTTAATCGATTGACAGCCCTAGTTATTAACTTAGGGACCGCTAACACGACACCGTTTTAACAGAAAACTCTCAAGTTCTTTCAACGCAAACTTCAAAAACGAGAACCTGTGAGAACGCTGATGGCGTGCACATGCGTATTACGAGTTCAGTCTATAGGTATGCATGTTTGAATATATGTGCGCAGGCGTGTAGTCCTTCCCTACAAACCAACCCTCAACAAACTACTGGCCTTAAAATGTATTATAAATGTAAGAACACTAGCCCAAGTGAGGGGAATGTACAGTTATTGTTTACTAATTTTCAATTATGAATTATTAGTAAATCAATAACTAATCATACTGGCTATCACTTACATCATTTAAAATCACCCACAAAGGTAATACACAGCCCATGTAGTTGGATCTCTGTATATAAACAATTAATCACAACGAATTACAATTAATTATAAATGTACAGAGGGGCTATATCAAATCTTGTGAATGCCTACCAAATCAAATTGTATCAGATAATCCGTCTGTCCGCCAGACGAATTATGCAATGAACGAGGAGTGGTTTACACCTGAGAATACAAAGTCCCACCCACTCTGCATAATGAGCCATTCATTCAGGTGTGACACTGACTGAGCCAAGAATGAATGCAAGGACAAAAGATATATTTAGAAGAAGACTTATATTGACCATTTAAGATTTTGCTTACATCTATCTTGTAAATATGTTTTGCTATTTTATTAAAAAGGTTACAATTACAACAATAATTACAATTTCAACAATATTTCAAGTGTACTCTTTCTTTGTAAAAAAAATGATTATAGGCCTACATTTTATCATATGTATTCATTAGTTTGAATATAGCCAACATTGGAACATCTAACATCTTAGTTGATGACTTTATTTTTGACAAAAATAGTATATATATATATATATATATATTTTTTTTTTTTTTTTTTTTTGATGTGGCAGTATATTCTACAGTAAAAACTGTACCCAAATCTAGTCAACAAAATGTTGTCTTTCATATTTCGCCTGACTATAACGCTGTTTTTATGAAATATTAGGGCATATAAATGTTAATTTGCAGTTTAATATGTTGCTTATACAGACATTTTATTTCAACATATTTCAGTCGATTTTTACTCATCTCAGTATAGCCAAGCATTTTAGTTGATTAAAGCGGTTTATTCTTTCACACACAGACACGCGATTCATATTTAGGTCAAACAGGCAAACATTCTGTTTCAAACAGGCAAACATTCATTCGCGGTATTCAAACGCAAATTCTGAGAACCTGAAGGGTACATATCTTTACAAATATGTACCCATTTTCAGAAACGCAATTCATCTTTTTGCGGTTAATATAGGCCTACACTAACGTTATTTCATAACGTTATTCCACATTAACACTTGAGAAAAGATAACTTAGCCTACCTCACTCCTCAGCGGGATCTATTGCTCCTCATATCAGCACTGTTCTGAGGAAACTTTTCTCCAGGATTATTAGGTAGGCTATATTATGCATCACTCGCGACGCGCTGTGTTTACAGCTGATGGGCGTTTCACAGGATTGAAATGGTTCTCAGAATTTGCGTTTGAATAGCGCGCGCTCTCCGGGGTGTGGTCACATTACATTTGAATGAGCGCTAATGAGCTCTACTGGAATCGCTCTCTTTTAATACAGATTTCACAAGCTGGGAATATTTGTTTTTTATAAAAATTACTTCATTTAAAAGATGCGATCTCAAGCTTGATGCCCGTGGGTATGTTTGCCTGTTTGACTGAATTTTCGCGGAGTTACAGATCATTTTCGAACGCGTTTCAAATTGGAGTTCACAGACAGAGAGAGTGCAGAACTCGCATCATGTTAATTTTTCTTTATTTGGCAAAAAGCAAAACACTTTATTTTTATTGTGAGTACACAGAAAAAAAATAGAAACTGAACAGGATCGATTGATGTATAACATGAAAATGAAAGATCAAAATTAACAGAGCATTATGAACTTAATTTACATTGCTAAAAAAAAAAACTAGCAAAACGCGTGGGCGCGTTTTTGGTCCCCAGAGGGTTAAGAGGTCTTTGTTCTGTGAGCAGCAGACAGAGACAATCAGGAGTATAATAGTTTTTTTTTAATAGAATGCGATTATGAAAGTAACGTTACAACTACATCTAACAAAGAATGTATATATGGGACAGTAAAATGAAAGTAAAATGAACAGAAAGGGAAAAACAACAGATTACAGAATAGTAAACAAATCACAATGTGCCTTTGAGAACCAGCAAAGTATCAAAATCACCTAGGGAAATGTAATACGCATTTAAGTCTTGGTAAGAGATCAAAAATACTTGCATTGAAAACCTTGTGGTTGAAGGGGGACGGCGAGTAGCCGATGCTTGCATGTCCGTTTGAAGCATTCTTTGGCTCTTCCTGAGTGCGCGTGCACGTGTGAGCTGCTAAGACTTGATTTAAGTTCGTTTCACTTTGAGGTGTAAGTGAATGAACACTAGACTATTAAAATAAGAAGTCGGAGTTACGACTAAAACAAAACAAAGTTTAAGTAAAATAAAATAAAGAGACTCGTACGAGAAAGGAAAATAACGAAAAAGCAGGAACAAAACAAGACGAAAGAAATACAGAACAGAACTGGCTGAAACACGGAGTGTAACCGCTTTTCTAGGATACAGAAATTTCACTCCTCCCTGGCGCTTGGGCCAATTGGAACGCGAAATTCCAGGCGGGAGAAATTTTCTTTGTCTCACTTAGGAGTTTAATTTGCATGTTTTATGGCAGTCTTAGGATCATGTCATTTCTACTTTAAACAATTATAACTATGGTAAAATGCATTTTATCATAATTTGATACCCATATCTTTCCTACGGGTATATAGAGGTTCAATTCAAGACCACATTTGGTATGTTTAAAAGATACGGCCTAGAAGTACCTTCTTACTCTGTAAGATAAGTATTAAAAATTCGACTAACAAACTAGGAATAAGACTAACCTAAAATGTGATGTGCATTGGCAAATGGGAATGGAGATTGGACTTTAAAAAAATACCACATGACATACCTTATGATTTCGCAACAGTGTGCACCTCTGAAACATTATGCCTTTAAGGTTTACAAGAATACAAAAACACATCACAGAGAAGAACAATCGTGGAAAAGAGAAATTCCATTCAGGTTTACATATTTCTTAAGTGGTTATACATATATAATACATAGGATTAACAGTTTCTTTCTATTCTGCTAGCATCTTAGTGGAATTTCCAGCTTGCTGACATTCCGTTTAGAGCCATAAAATCTCTATCAACCTAAGTAAAGGGGGAGGTCTGTTTACCCGAGGATGCTGGTGAACATTCTTAAACCAGAACATTTATGATTCAAGGCTACACATTAGAAAGTCACACCTCTATTATAAAGCAAAACTAATCACACACATGAATATACAGTAGGAAGGTACATACATTAAAAGGATATTTCTGTACTAGGTTACATACAAAGGACGTTTGTGTGTGTGTGTGTGTGTGTGCGTGTGTGTGTGTGTGTGTGTGTTGGTTTTGAGGATTACAAGGTCTTTCCACCAGTTTACATACCAGCATTATAAGGACATTTGGGATTATAAGGACAAAGGACATGTCCTTGTAATTCAAACACCGTCAAATCATCAGTTTGAGCCTGAGGAACAACCTCCTGCTTTTTTATTAGATGTCCCTTTAAGTAGTTTTTTTTTAATAGAATGCGATTATGAAGGTAACTTGGCCTATTTGATATAAAGTTAGCCAATTTTATAGAGATTTTATAAGATATTGTATGCTACCTGCACCAGTGGCTCCAAAGCACTTAGGCCTATCACATAATGCTAATCATTTTAGCAAACTTATATATATATATATATATATATATATATATATATATATATATATATATATATATATATATATATATAAACTGTTCAGGTACACACTACATACAATATACAATGTGTTCTTTTTGTTGGTAGTTGTTGAACATGCTACAGTGCAATGTTAAAATGGTAAGACAATGAGGCTCTTATATTAAATATGTTTTTTCATCTTTCAGGACGAGGAGTGTTCACCAAGCAATTCATTTTAAAAGGGGATTTTGTGGTTGAGTATAAAGGCCTATTCACACAGGAACAAGAATCCTCTGGAGTGTTTCTTTTTGACTTTCCATGGAAAGGAATTGGTAATTTATCCTTGATTGATACTTTGATAACATAATGACAAAAACTCGCAATATAGGCCCTGTCCCTAATGGCACACTTCATGCTCACATGTATCTTGAGGGCTTACAATCGTGTCCGTTAAGTCCACAAGACCGTAGGGTGTCCCATTCTTCATTTGCTCGTGAGTGCCCCCTTTGCGGCTGCTATGCGTCCTCGATTTGCACTTCTGTTGAGCCTGTGAGCTCCACTGCAGACTTCTACCCCACAGTCAAAGCGGAATTACATCATGAAAGTGTGGACTCTGAGGAAGACCGCAAGGGTTTAGGGTGCCATTTGGGACAGGGCCAATGTTCAACATGTTTAGAGTAATTTTTTTTTTTAGAGATGCACCGATTGATTGCCTGGTGACCGGATTTGGCCTATTTTTATGTGATCAGTCTGACATTTTCGGCGTGCATGTTAATCAATGAGCGCATTCACACCGCGAGCAGGAGCAGTGCGTGAGCAGCAGTGAAGTGGGGTTTCGGCGCCGAGTCTATTTGTGCTGCGCTGCTCACGCTCAGTTAAAGTGAAAGCACACTTTTGATGGACAAAATAAATATGATTTCACACAAAAAGTGCCCAAAAATTAAAAGAATTTGTATGTCTAGTGTGTTTTACCAAGAACTGGAGTAGGCTCAGAAAAGAAAATGAAGATTTAAAAAACATTTTTTACCCATTTAAACTTGTTTTTATTATTCAGTTTGGGTAAAAGTATATGGTGGTTTATAAAAACAAAACAAAAAGGGAATCGGCTAAAATCGGCAGGTCAGACTCAATGAGAAATTGGAATCGGCCTAGAAAATTGTAATTGGTGCATCTCTAATTTTTTTGTTTTTGTTTCTTTCTCCAGAAGATGAAGTTCGTACATGTTCATCTTCAAACATCATTGTCATGTTCTACTATTTGTCATTTTATTTATAATGATATGGACCTTTTTTATGCAGCATGGATGCATCTGAGGAGGATGGAAGTCTGGGAAGGCTAGTAAATGACAGTAACAAACCTAACTGCAAAATGAAGGTTGTGACTGTCAATAACAGCCCACACTAGTGCCTTTTTGCTATTTTGGATATTTTTCCTGGGGAAGAAGTCACCTACAACTACGGACTATCAGAATGGCCGTGGAGATCCCAGGTAAAGAATGTTCTCTCCCAATATGCAGTATTTTCAAAGAATCTAGACAATGTAAGATTGTTGTTGTGTACACATTTGTCTTTATATTCATTATTTTGCAGAGTACCATTACTATCACAGCTTGGATGTCTGAATAACATGAAAGATTTCCTTTACATCAAACTTTGCTTCAGTGGTCTGAAAGTTTGTTGATATTGATTTTTAGCGGACCTTGTAGTGTTCTTGCTCAGTTTTCCTTATTTGTTATATCCCTAAAACAAGTATTGTTCATATCAATATCAAAATAAGGTTGCTTCAACCCAGTTAAATAAAAATAAGGTTTATTCAATTCATATTTTAAATGAATAACTTCAACAATAAATGTAAACAGTAAAAAATGTAAGTTACAAAACCATTCAACTGTAGTGTTTGTGCTTATGTGATTATTTTAATATCCAGGTGTTCATTTTACATTATGACCATATAAAAAATAGCATAGAAACAGTCAAGTTTTGTATTGAAGGCAAAGGTGTTCAAGACGTAGTTTCAGTTTGTTGCCACAACCAGACTTAAACATCTACATTTGGTGTTGTTTTTATCCTGCAGCTTCTTTAGCTCTAGCAAATGTCTACAACGGTATTTATTTTCATTCTGTCCTTTACAGATGAATACAGACGTTGCAGACACAACACCCTGTTTGGCAGAAGCAAGTGCAAAACAGGTATTGTGTAGTTTTGTAAGAGACATTAATATAAAAAATCCACCTGGAATACATGTTAAAGTTTGTTCATTATAGTTAAGTGCTTATTATACATCTGCAAAGTAGAAAGTTGATATAGAGACTTGATGTAGAGCCAAGCACTGTGTGAACCTGAAAACACACTGCATTGTGGGGACAGAGCGTTTACTAGGACATTGTGGTGTGTTAGTTTAGTTATGTAGGAAACAATAGGCAAGAGATTGTGTGAACCTGAAAACACACTGCATTGTGAGGACTTAATGGTTTACTAGGACGTTGTAGTGTGTTAGTTTAGTTATGTAGGAAAAAATAGGCCTTATTCGCAAACACCGGAAGTAGCTAACCGTGGCCATATTGTTGATTTGACATCTGTCCTCCCCTTAGCCGCACGCAGATTTGAGTTGAGGGGAGCAGTAGCCTAATGGCTTCATCTTGTCGGTATCAAGAGAAAATAAGCTTGATTGGTGTGGACCCATATCAAATAGACCCAATGGTCTTAAGTAAAGATCTGTCTTTATTGACAGCCATAACTTATCCGGATATTTATCAGAGCTGCCAACTCTCATGCATTTAGCGTGAGACACACGCAATTGACCCTTTTCACACGCTCTCACGCCACACATCCATTTTCTCATGCACAGAAAAATCGCGAAGCAAAGAGGACACGGAGACCGACAGACTAGACAGAGAAGTTACTTATAAAAAAATATCTCCGCTCTCAGGTTCTGTCACTTTTATTACAAAATTCAAACAATAAATATCGTTTTGGCGCTTGTAAATGTGATGTGACAGATCCCTAGCGGCACGTGAACCGATCATATCTAGCTAGTAAATAAACACGAATGAGCAATGTTGAAAGATACAGTACAACTTACCGAAATCGAAATGTATATTCCTCATACATAATATCGACCAATCAATCAAACAAAGGGGTCAATAAAACAGCTGGAGAACAATTATGTCACATAACATTTGGTTTAATGACCATAATATATAGGCTGTAGCAAGTTAGTTGGCTAGAAAAAAAAAGAGTAACAGTTATAGAGAGTATTTTGCTAAATATGTGTACTTTTTTACTTATATCATTAAATAAAGTTGTTATTATAATAATACTAATAAACGCATTATATCTCTCTCTGTATTCTTACAGCATTAGGTGAGTTGTTTTTTTCTTGAGAAAAATGACTGCCTATCTTGTGTAGCCTACCTAATATTTATCCAAATGATAGGATCAGACTTTGCTGTGGGGAAAGTCTCTCCTGCGCTGGCTCAACTCCTCTGTCTTCTTCCCTTCACGTTTTCTGACAGTCGGTATATCATAAAAACTAACTCCGCGGTACTTATTGCTGTTGTTAGAACAGCGGGTATTACACAACACACCATCGCGCTGTTAAAAAAAAAGAAAAAAAAGCGATAATGCCATTGATAATACCGACGCTGATTCGCTGGTCAATTGTCAGACTGATAGTAGCCATGGTTTCTATTGGTGCTTTTCCACTACACAGTACCAGCTCGCCTCGACTCGACTCGGCTCTGTTTGGTTTTCCACTGTGTAAAAGTTGTACCTGTACCTGCTTCCAGGTACTTTTTTTCGTACCACCTCCGGCGAGGTTCTGAGCGAGCTGAGGCGATACTAAAATGTGACGTTAAAACAAGGCAGACTGCTGATTGGTCAGAGAGAATCGTCACTATTCACTGCGTCATCATTGCACGCGCCAGACGGAGTATCCTGAATAAAAAAACAGCAAAAACAAAAACATCCAAAAACAGCATACTCTCGATTTCCTCCAGTGTCCTGTGTGTGTGGGTAGCGGGTGTGTCTTGCGTAAAATATTAAGTCACGGCAGTTTCCTGCGGCTTCGCTATGACGACCAGGTACTATTGTGGAGGTACAATCTGCAATGGAAAACAGAGTGAAAAGCGAGCCGAGCCGAGTCGAGTCGAGTCGAGCTGAGCTGGCACTGGTAATGGAAAAGCGCCATTAGTTTAGTTATGTAGGAAACAATAGGCACGAGATTGTGTGAACCTGAAAACACACTGCATTGTGGGGACAGAGCGTTTACTAGGACGTTGTAGTGTGTTAGTTTAGTTATGTAGGAAACAATAGGCACGAGATTGTGTGAACCTGAAAACACACTGCATTGTGAGGACTTAATGGTTTACAAGGACGTTGTAGTGTGTTAGTTATGTAGGAAACAATAAGCATGAGATTGTGTTAAACTGACGACACAGTAGCAGCTTCTTTAGCTCTAGCAAATGTCTACAACGGTATTTATTTTCATTCTCTCCTTTACAGATGAATACAGACGTTGCAGACACAACACCCTGTTTGGCAGAAGCAAGTGCAGAACAGGTATTGTGTAGTTTTGTAAGAGACATTAACATTTATTCCAGGTGGATTTTTTATATTAAAGTATGTTCATTATTAGGGCTGTGAACCGACATGGTCTCACGGTTCGGTTCGATTACGATTATCAAGTCATTGATTCAGTTCAATTCAGTTCAATATAACCTTCATACATACATATATATATATATATATATTAGGGCTGGGTATCACAAATTTCACAATTCGATTCGATTTCGATTCACAAGCTTGCAATTCGATTCGATTACGATTCGATTCGATTCATTATCGATTATTTTGGATATCAGGTACAATACATAGCAAATCTTCTCAAGGAAAACAAATCTAACTATTATTGTAAACTATGGGAGTCAGTTGTAGCCTACAGGCAATATTGAAGGTAAAAATTAAATTAAAATTTGTATACAAACACTTAAAATACACTTATTTATTTTTATAATAATAAAGTTATGAAATTATATAAAAATGTAAAAGGTGGCTGTCATAAACTTTCCAGATTTATTCAAACATGCATTAAATATTGAAGAACATTAAAAATGATAATGAACATGTAATAGAGTATGGTGCATATATTTAACAAAATGCTCCTAGAGTTAATTTTTCTAGCTGACTAACAAGTTTATGGTCACTGCTGGATTTTTTTTCTGAGGTAAATGTGACGTTACATGATATTGTTTACTAACGTCTTTCCATGGTTGAAACACTGATTGAGCAATTCCATGTGACATGATACGGACTTCGATAAGTTGTACTCTATCTTTTAACACACTTTCAGATGCTCTTTCATGTTTATTTCGCGCTGTAACTGATATTATTCAGGCGGAAGAGAAGATCATGTGCGCTCCGCGTTGCTGCTTCTCCTGAGCTGAGCCAGAGCGATCTCACGCCACAGCGCCAAAACGGTATTTATGTTTTTGAATTTCGTAAGAAGATGGATGTAATTTGAAATCTGAGGCTTTGTTTCATATCAATAATAACAAAGCACAAAGAATATTGCGATGTATTGGATGGGATGCGCACAACAATGTTCCATTCATTCATCAACTGAAAACAGGATGACTAATCGATTCTTGGGATTTAAGAATCGATATCGTTTGGTAAAAATGCGAATCGATTAAAATCGAGAAATCGATATTTTTTACCCAGCCCTATATATATATATATTGGTAAAAAAATTAAAAAAAATAAAAAAATAAAAAAAAATAAAACCTTGGTCATCCAAAACTAACTATAAATAAATGAATATAATAATAATAATAACTCTTTACAAAATAAAATCACAGGTACAAAAAGGTGCTAAACATACTGAGCACAGCCGACAGGGTACCAATCTATATACCGGGGGAGGAAAATAATTACTACCAGAGGAGATGTGTAGTCAGGTGAATGAAGGCCTTTCATTTTCCTACATATCCTAGGAAAGGTCCCCAAATTCTATTGAAATTATCAGAGGATTTCTTCATTGTGTGTCTGATTTTTTCTAGTTTAATAAAATGGAAAATATCTTTAATCCATAAAGAATGAGTAGGAGGTTTAGGCGATTTCCAGTTTAATAAAATTAAACGCCTTGCCAGCAGAGTGACAAAGGCTACAAAGTCAGACTTGAATGTAGGCATATCAAGAGAAGGGGGAAGAGTACCGAATAAAGCAATGAAAGCCAGAGGTTAAATATGATTTGTAAGAACTTCAGATAATGTTTTAAAAATTTGGGACCAATAATTTTGTAGGGAGGGACAGGACCAAAACATGTGTGCAGTAGTTGCGTGGGCCTGGTGACAACGGTCACATGTGGGATCCACTTCAGGATATATTTTTGAGAGTCTGACTTTGGTCCAGTGTGAACGGTGGAGAATTTTAAACTGAATCAGAGAATGTCTGGCACAAAAAGATGAAGAGTGCACACGCCGTAAAATCTTTTCCCACTGTTCTTCTGAAATGTTTTCTCCAATGTCCTCCTCCCACTGAGATTTAATAGTTGCAAGTGGGCATTCACGCAAAGTGCAAATTGCATTATAAAGATATGAGATCATACTCTTCATAATATGGGTGGGCTTGAAAAACAAGTAATAAAAACTCGGTGAGTGTTTTAGCGCAATTTTCTCACCTCATGTTATCACAACACTAAGAGATAGTAAATCTTTTCCGTTTTTTTTTTTTTTTTTTTTTTTTTTGTGTGCGTTCCCGAGATTAGACCTTCCTTAAACAACCTGTTCTGGGGCCGTATTCACAAAGCATTTTATCTTACCACTAGGAGTACTCCTAAATCGCACTAAAAGATTTTAGCTAGGAGTTTTCTCTTAAAAGTTATTCACAACGCCTTTCAGACCTACTCTTAGTAAAGAAAAATGACAACTCCTAAACTAAGAGTGAGTCTTCGTTGCTATGGATGACGTCATTACTCATGCACGAGCTTGACTGAAGTGACCACCTTGATTGGCTGATGATTGTAACGCGGGAATGATTCCAAACCCCTTCCCTACGATGATGAGTGACAGGTCTGAGAATGCGTGCGCTACACAAGTAGTGCGAAGGACGGAAGATGATGAATAACTGAATAAATAGCCTAAATGAATAAAGAGTAAGGCAAAACAAATAGCCTAGTAGCCTAATGAAACATATGGATTGATGCAATATCTTTGCAACATTATTGATTAATCTGTCACTATATGCCTCTGCCTACGTTTGCAAAGAGAAGAACATTTTAATTTGATTCACAATCAAACGTTACGATTAGTTTACATGCAATGAATGAGTAGCCTAGTTTTGGTTGTTGTTGGTGGCGTTATTGCATCCCTAGTTATGCCTACAATGCAAAATTGTTCCCTCGCGATCGGAAGCTCCTGTAGCTCCGCATACGCATTTCAAAACATCGCAACGTGAAATGCCACAAAAAGCGGTTTGTGAATAGGTCTTAGTGAGTTAGGAGTCCTCTCGACTTCTTTTAAGCTGTCCCAGGCTTAGGTGATACTTTTAGGGCTAAAATGCTTTGTGAATTACTCTTAGTCAAAAAAATTAGGAGTCCTAAAGTTACGAGTGACACGCCCATTATTTTTAGGAGTTGCTCCTAAATTCGCCAGTTAGTAGCTACTTTTAGCCTTAAAATTCTTTGTGAATACGGCCCCTGGTGATATTGGTGACTTTCCCCGCTCCCCCCAGCGTTCCCAGGCAGAAAACCAACCTTGCAACTTGTTCACTACCGTCCCGGCAAGATAGAAATTGGAAGTCTCGTGAGAAGCGAGAACTAGAACGAGAACGAGCGCGAAACACAAATTGCTTTACGGCAATTCGACATAAACACACACGCATGTATGATGTATTACCAGATTACCCACCTCGGTAGACATAGCTCCACGCGATACAGTTGGCTTGCTCCGATCAAAACAAACGCACATGAGCAGCGGTAGAGAGCGGGAGGAGGCCGCCGCAAGTGAGTTTTTTACGACTGTGTTGTGAAATATACGCCCCCCCACAGCTGTAGGGGGAGCTCGTGGGGAAAACATGCGACAACAAAAGGGAAAATCAGCAAAGAAGTGACTAGAGTTCGCTAGAGTTTCCGAGTTCTCCTTTAAAAGTTAAAAGCTTTCCCAAAATTTATAATGACAAGTAATCATGAGTCCTGTCCATACGCTACATAAAGAATTTTATCGCTTCTGTGTAGCCACACGAACCAGAATTATCCCGACAACGCTTTATCTGTAGAGAGGTAAAGGGAGGGGAGGGAGGGAGGCCTTCACAGGGGAGAGACTAGTTGACACTTCAGGACTGTGTTGCATCTTTTTCTCTTACTTCTAGTTAAAGTACAAAATAAACATGAATGAACATCAGAAGATATGTTGAAAGAACTAGTACAACCTACTGAAATAAATCATGTCTCGTAATTGCTCGACCAGTGCTTCAACCACTGATAAAACAGCTTGTAAACAATGTGTCAATGGAGGACCCCCCAGTCCCCCCCCCCCTCCACACATACACACACACAGACAGACACACACACACGCGCGCGCACACACACACATTGACAGCCTCACTCTAAATAGGCCAAATATATTTTATTAAACTTATTTTGTTTTACATTATTAAATTATCTTATAATCTTTTTTATGCTACAGATTATCACTTGATTTTTTATCCAGTTCATTGAGTACATAATATGCTTGAAAGCACAAATACAAAAATAAAGATAAATAAAGATAAAACTATACATCGAGTAACTCCACCCTCTTACAAAACCAACCAGGAAGTGACTAGTCATTATTTACTTTCATTTTTACTGAAAGCTAAAACGAGTCAGTGTTGTGAAGAACAGAGGAGGACACATTATATTATAGCATTTTTGTTTATTTCTGAATTAACCCAGATTTTGATTGTAATAGTTGTTTACTCTTTAAACCAAAGTTCAGAAAGTGAAAGTAAATTGTAGATCATTGGATCTTTTACAAGACGAGGAAATGGATTCAAAATCTGTGCAAGAGCTTTCTTGTCCTGTTTGCTGTGAAATCTTCAAGACTCCTGTTATTCTGTCCTGTAGTCACAGTATTTGTAAAGAGTGTCTACAACAGTTCTGGAGAACTAAGGAAACTCAGGAGTGTCCTGTCTGCAGGAGAAGATCCTCAAAAGTTGAACCTTTAGTTAATCTTGCGTTAAAAAACTTGTGTGATTCATTGATAAAGGAGGGAAATGAGAAACGCTCATCAGGATCTGAGGAGATCTGCAGTTTACACAGTGAGAAACTCAAACTCTTCTGTCTGGAGGACAAACAGCCTGTGTGTTTAGTGTGCAGAGACTCAGAGAAACACACCAATCACACATTCAGACCCATCAGTGAAGTGCTTTCATCTTACAAGGTAAGACAAATATCTCTGATTTCATGCTGAATACAGTGCTAAACATAGAGTATTATTTGTGTTTACAATAGACCAGAATTTATTTTTGCTCAGACTAAATCTTTATATCTCTCTGATATAAAATTCTGCTCTAATCTTCAACCGTCTAATGTTCAAATCTTCTTGAATGTAACAGCATTGGCACAAAACATCTTTTGAAAAAAATATTTGCACAACCACAAATTTACAACTGCATGGATATAATAATTAAGAATTGGGCATGATGATTTCTTGATGTTTCTTGATGTCCTGCAATTTTCACACACAAATGCTTCCTTGAGAATGACCCATTCAACATATAAATAATATAACAATAAAAACATCCAAACATCCAATGTTTAAACCTCTTATAGCTGCATAAGTTTCACAGATTTTCATCTTAACCTGTAGGAGGAATTTAATACAGCTCTGACGTCCTTACAAAACAAGCTCAAACATGGAGAACAAATGAAGAAAAAGTGTGATGAAACAATTGAACACATCAAGGTGAGGATATAAAGAGTTAAATACTCAACATTCACACGCAGTTTATTATTGACATTAGTGGAGTGTGTGTTCATACAGCGCTGACTGAAGTGAATGTGATTTGATTTCAGTCTCAAGCTGAGCACACAGAGCGTCAGATTAAAGAAGAGTTTGAGAAGCTTCATCAGTTTCTCAGAGACGAAGAAGAAGCTACAATCACTGCACTGAGAGAGGAAGAGGAGCAGAAGAAGCAGAGGATGAAGGAGAAGCTGGAGGAGATGAACACACACATCTCAGCTCTTTCACACACAATCAGAGACATGGAGGAGATGATGAAAGTCAATGACGTCTCGTTTCTAAAGGTGACAAATCAATCTGGCTTCATTCTCTGTGCATAAAACAACTTGTATAGAGAGACTCATTGACACTGAGAGTGTTTGATAAGATATTAAAATGTTTTCAAACTCTATATTTTCCAGAACTATAAAGTCATGATGGAAAGGTGAGTGAGCTGCTCGTATCTCTTCTCTCAGTGGATCTGAACTCAAATTCACTGCAGTTCTGACTCCTGAATGTTCCTCAGAGTCCAGATCTCACAGCCGGATCCACGGATGAGTTCTGGAGCTTTGATTCATGTGTCGCGTTATCTGGGTAACCTGCCGTTCAGAGTCTGGAAGAAGATGCTGGAAACTGTCCAACACAGTGAGTCTCAGCAACATTAATATTTGATATATTTAATAATTTCCAAGTGAATCTGAACTGTATTTCAGAAAATCATCAGATCATACAGTGAACTCATAATGAAAAGTCTATTCCTCATGGTCTATGTTTATGTATTAGGATACAATAGTGTTTATTGAATACTGATATTAAACCTGAAGCCTCAATCCATTCTGACAGTAACTGAGAGACCATTGTTATGAGAGCATGATTTATGATTTCTTTTAACAAAGTCTTTATGTGTTTTACATTTACATTTCTAATACATCATATTTCATCCTGTAATCTGATGTTATTCTCTTTGCAGCTCCGTTGACTCTGGATCCAAACACAGCAGAACCTCGGCTCACACTCTCTGCTGATCTGACGAGTGTGTCGTTCAGTGATGGAGATAAAACACTTCCTGATAATCCAGAGAGGTTTGACAGGTTTGCATGTGTCCTGGGATCTGAGGGCTTTAACTCAGGAACACACTGCTGGGATGTGGAGTTTGGAGACAATACAAGCTGGAGTCTTGGAATAACCACAGCATCAAACCAAAGGAAGGGACTGGTTTTCTTTAAGTCTAATGTCTGGTGTGTGGATTACAGGAACAGCAAATACAGCTCAAAATCCCCAGAGCAAAGCCACACTGTCTTTACTGTTAAACAGAAGCTTCAGCGTGTGAGAGTTCAGCTGGACTATGACAGAGGAACAGTGTCATTCTCTGATCCTGTAACTAACACACATTTACTCACATTCACATCCACCTTCAACGACACAGTCTTTCCATTCTTATATAATCGCTGTACAACTCCTCTGAGGATCTTACCAGTTAAACTCTTTATTACAGCAGAAAATCACAATTAAATCTGATTCTGCTTATAGATTAATTCAGTTTTGCAAATTATGCTTCAATAACAACACAAAGGGTCACGTTCATCAATCACACTTAAATGTTAAATTTTGAGCCGACTTAACACTTGTGTGTCCTAAAGGACATTTTTGTCTTTTTCAGTTTAGTTTTTTTATGTTCCTGTGTTAATGCCAACTGCATCAATTTTGACACAAGTGTGTAATTTTTTTTGGAATTTTCTTATTTCACCCTCATCTTTTTCATCCACTAATCACACTTTACACTCAGGACCTTACAGACAAAAAATTCATCATTGAAACCCATTAAAATGGCTATTTTAACTACAAAATGATGCAGTCTTTGTTAATGGGCTTTTGTTCTGTTGGAAAGGCTTCAAAAAAAGGTTACTCTTTTTTTACAAGCCGTTTTCTCAGGTTAGGTCTTTAAAGCAAATACTCACTTTTTTCCTGTTTTCTACATCTGCATATTAGAGTCAATTGGATAAATTATTGTGTAATAATTGTGTGCATTTACCAAAAAAAAATATATATATATATTGTGCATGTAATATTTGATCAAGAAAAATTCTACTGTACTATAAATATAGCAAAATCCCAGTGGAGCTTTGCAGGCATTCAATGGGAAAAGTTTGGTACTGAACCCAAACAAACTTTTTAAACTTTTTAACTTTAAATTTGAAACTTATTTAGATTTATGGCTTTGATTTTATAGCAGGTTTGACTTTTCATAAATAAATATTAATAAATATTTGTATCTTCTTTATTTAAAAAACAAAATATATATAATCTGACATGGGTCTTCTTGAAAATGAGAGCAAACGTAAGTCTGTGTTTTCTGACACTTACATTTTTGTCCTCTAAGGACCTCAGAGTAACTTTTTTTAATTGACGCATAAGGGTTAAAAATCTGACTTCTGTTAAGTCATTCTGTTTAATTATTATTATTATTATTATTATTATAAATTCAATAAGTCATATAATGATGTTATAATGAAAGCATGTTTAAATTCACATTTACAATATTTAAGACAACAAAGTAGAGAGACATTTTAGTAATCTTCTTGCCACTGAAATCCTCATATGTTCATATGTACAGGTCCTTCTAAATAAATTAGCATATTGTGATAAAGTTCATTATTTTCAATAATGTAATGATAAAAATTAAACTTTTATATATTTTAGATTCATTGCACACCAACTGAACTATTTCAGGTCTTTTATTGTTTTAATACTGATGATTTTGGCATACAGCTCATGAAAACCCAAAATACCTATCTCAATAAATTAGCATATCATGAAAAGGTTCTCTAAACAAGCTATTAACCTAATCATCTGAATCAGCTAATTAACTCTAAACACCTGCAAAAGATTCCTGAGGCTTTTAAAAACTCCCAGCCTGGTTCATTACTCAAAACCGCAATCATGGGTAAGACTGCTGACCAGAAGGCCATCATTGACACCCTCAAGCAAGAGGGTAAGACACAGAAAGAAATTTCTGAACGAATAGGCTGTTCCCAGAGTGCTGTATCAAGGCACCTCAGTGGCAAGTCTGTGGAAAGGAAAAAGTGTGGCAAAAAACGCTGCACAATGAGAAGAGGTGACCGGACCCTGGGTGACCCTGAGGAAGATTGTGGAGAAGGACCGATTCCAGACCTTGGGGGACCTGCGGAAGCAGTGGACTGAGTCTGGAGTAGAAACATCCAGAGCCACCGTGCACAGGCGTGTGCAGGAAATGGGCTACAGGTGCCGCATTCCCCAGGTCAAGCCACTTTTGAACCAGAAACAGCGGCAGAAGCGCCTGACCTGGGCTACAGAGAAGCAGCACTGGACTTTTGGACAAATTTTGCATGTCATTCGGAAATCAAGGTGCCAGAGTCTGGAGGAAGACTGGGGAGAAGGAAATGCCAAAATGCCAGTGTCAAGTACCCACAGTCAGTGATGGTCTGGGGTGCCATGTCAGCTGCTGGTGTTGGTCCACTGTGTTTTATCAAGGGCAGGGTCAATGCAGCTAGCTATCAGGAGATTTTGGAGCACTTCATGCTTCCATCTGCTGAAAAGCTTTATGGAGATGAAGATTTCATTTTTCAGCACGACCTGGCACCTGCTCACAGTGCCAAAACCACTGGTAAATGGTTTACTGACCATGGTATTACTGTGCTCAATTGGCCTGCCAACTCTCCTGACCTGAACCCCATAGAGAATCTGTGGGATATTGTGAAGAGAAAGTTGAGAGACGCAAGACCCAACACTCTGGATGAGCTTAAGGCCGCTATCGAAGCATCCTGGGCCTCCATAACACCTCAGCAGTGCCACAGGCTGATTGCCTCCATGCCACGCCGCATTGAAGCAGTCATTTCTGCAAAAGGATTCCCGACCAAGTATTGAGTGCATAACTGAACATAATTATTTGAAGGTTGACTTTTTTTGTATTAAAAACACTTTTCTTTTATTGATCGGATGAAATATGCTAATTTATTGAGATATGTATTTATTTGGGTTTTCATGAGCTGTATGCCAAAATCATCAGTATTAAAACAATAAAAGACCTGAAATATTTCAGTTGGTGTGCAATGAATCTAAAATATATGAAAGTTTAATTTTTATCATTACATTATGGAAAATAATGAACTTTATCACAATATGCTAATTTATTGAGAAGGACCTGTATATTATTCTATAACCTCGAGATCTGAAACATATGAATGCACTGTGAGGCAAGCAACTGTTTATATATTTATGCAAAATGATTGACAGAATAACAAGCAAAGTAGATACTTTCTATAGTGTATATATATGTGTGTGTGTGTGTGTGTGTATACAGTATATGTATGTATAGAGCACCATATGCAAACTAATGCACTTCAATTTATTTTAAGTACATCTGCAGTGACAAATATAAGTCATAACACCATGAATAAAACAAAATGTCCACTGATGATGTAACAGGACCCGTTCTCCGCACCAGTGACTTCAGTGCATGCTGGGATTTGGTGACAGTAACATTAACATGACACTGTTATTGAACTGAATGAATCAGTGTTGAACTGACTCAAAATAACATTATTATCTTCTGTAGAGCTGCTTATAGATGAACTGAACTCATTTCAGAGTTGATGATCTTCACACAGTAATTGAACTGAACTGAATCAACACTGAACAGACTTCAGCTGAACAATGACACTGTTGTCTTTTTAGATCTGGTTTGCATCATTGATCATTATTTTCCTGTTTATCTGTAAAGCTGCTTTGAAACATTATGTATTGTATAAAGTGTGGTAAAAATAAAGGTGAATGACCTAAAGTCACAATTAAAAGGAAATAGTGAAACTTTTCTTACATATTGTGACACACATCCAAGTGTAACATAATAAAAAAAGAAATAGTGCAGGGCAGGTTCATCAGTTGTTAATGAATCAGATGTTGAGATGTGGATGTTGCACTCAAAAATGAATGTGAGCTAACAGTCGATTGTAGAGTTTAAGGAGAATAAATGATTGGATTAAATATTACAAAAAGTAAAAAAAAAAAAAAAAAAAAACGTGTACATGGATGAATCGTTTACAATAAGATCTGCGCTTTTTCAAATTAAATTTGATTTTATTATTTATTTATTTTTTTTACTTTTATATGCACTTGTCACAATAATCCTGTGTAAATTAAATTTTTACTGCATAAAAGTTCAAAGTTAAAAGATTTTCTCTACTCTTCCTCTTCCCTGAGTCAAAGGAAAATTGATAAGGAACTTGATATAAGGACATCATGTAAGTATTAACAGTGTTGTTGTCAACTCTTCACTATAAAGTAGTTCTTTTTTTTTTAACTTCGCTCGGTGTTTCACCATGGGAATCGCTTTGGGCGTGACCAACTACGGAAGCTCCTATGCCACCAGTGTTGCCAGATGTACGATAATTATCATATTTGTACGATAATTTTGACCTCTGTACGATGTAAGATCAATAATGGAAAAAAAATCCCATAATGTACGATAATTTCAGAGTTTTCAGTCGTTCGTCCAAACGCACATACCGCTTCTCTCTGACCCTGAATCATTTCGCAGGCTCGCCTGCCTGCACGCAAGCACGTATACACACACACACACCACACGGTGTCGCCCGCACAGTGTTGCCAGATACATCCGATGATGACAGCGACTTATAGGTCAAATTTGAATCTTTCTAGTGTTAATTGTGCACTTTTTTTCTCTCCTTATCATAGTTTAATTATGGTCTAGTTCAAAATGTGGACTGTCGGCATATCTTTTGCACTTTGGCAAAAAAAAAGTTAAGTAGCCACTTCCTCCAGTTAGTGTGAGCGTATTACACAGCTTGTTTAAATTGGCTGTAAAATTATTTGGAAAATAAAATTGTTGGAAAATAGCTATATTTTATGCGTTTGGTTCGTGTACGATCATTTTTCTCAAAAAACGCTAATTTTGAGGTTTTGGTACCATACTTCGAGATTTCTAATCTGGCAACACTGTATGCCACCACGTCTGTCTTTGACAGACAGGTCGATCTGAGATCAGGCTCTGCCCCACCTATATAACTCAGGTCGACCCCTAACAAAGTCATTATTCTCGCTTTCTTCCTGTGAGGGACTACAACAAGTTCTCTCAGCACGTCCAACCTTTTCGCTGATTTCGCTTTTACTGTTCAACAAGCGGACCGTCATTGGATTACGCTACCGAACGCGACATCAGTGGATTGGACTGTGTTAAGTGTCACACCGAATAGTGTACGCGTCAAGGCGAGCTATTCTGTTTGGACTATCGCGTATTATCACGACGGTAGGATTTTCAGTGGTGTCAAGCCACCGTTAGGCTTTACACGTCAGGTGAGCCGCGAAAAGGGCTAACTAACGTTACCCTGTGAACCATCGGACTAACGTGTTGTGACGAGTCTTTGAATCACTCCTTCTCTCTCCAGCCGTTATGTTGACAGTCATTACCCCCGCCAAAGGGAATGAGTCGAAAAGCAAGGAGCCTGCACCCCGCCCGTGTCCATCGTCATGTGGAGCAACCGTCTCGGGCAGGGACCCCCATCCCATGTGCATCGTGTGCATGGGCTCTAAACATGCTCAAACGTCGCTTGCGGACCCACAAACGTGTGTTCACTGTGCATCATTGCCGGTAAAAATTTTGGAGAGAAGGCTGAGAGTCGCGAAACCTAAGGCTACTGACCATCAGCGAGCTACCATGACGAGCTGGGCTGATATGATGGAAGCCGAATCCCCGGATATGCCTCCTCTTTCCGAGGGCCTTCTCACACACGAGGAGGGCGATGCTAACTCTGACCTCCTCGATTTGGACATGGACGACGAGGAGGAGGAAGACAACTCTCTCTTCCCTGTCCAACAGTCTAGACCCCCTAGCGCGACTGACTCGGGCTCTCAGGCAGACGGTAACCTGCACAAGGTGTGCAAGCGAGCAAAACTGGGCCTAGCGTGGCCCGCGGCTCAGGATTCAGAAGGAGCAGAGAGGGACCTTTATGACTGGAAAAGGCTACCGCCTGCTCAAACCACAACGAGACAACTCCTACCCACCGTGCCGGCGTGCATGAAGGAGATGTCCCGCCATTGGAGTAGCCCCTTTAAGAGCAAGACCCTTTTGGCCGTTTCAGGAGAGAGAGCGTTATGGCTGAACCTGTCTGGATTAAGCGACGCTCAAAAAGCGGAGGTGATGGACGCTGCATTCGACCCAACGAAGGGCTTATTCGGACCAGCTCTCGAGAAAATGAGAGAAACCAGCACCCTCAGGAAACAGGAGGATTAAGCTTTTAACTTCTGTTTACCACGCAAGCAAACACACGGCAGGGCTTTGCAGCAGCCGCTGCTGCGAGAGGGAGACAGACGGGGGCTAAGAATGTGAGACCGGCTCCCAGCGGGCAGCAATCTGGCCATCGTCCGAGATCTGATAGCTCCGGACCCTGGGGGAAACATTAATTTGCGTCCGCGGCGGCGAGGAACCGCCCACCCCACCCCGAGGATCGGAAGAAAAAGCGTGCGACCTGACACGCGAATGTTCCCCTGCACTTCTCTCTCTGCCCGTAAAGAGAAGGAGGGAGTCCAGCCCTGTTCTCAGTTCAGTAAGGGCTCTAGCTATACGCTATCAAGGTCAAAATGTTCTCCAGTGTCACCAAGCACTCACACGGGGTTTTCAAACGCCTATCAGTTCAGGGGAATGTTTAATAAAAATTACATTATCGCATCCAAGCCACAAGCTAAGGGCGATATGCTCCCCGAATTCAATAAACACAATAAATGTTTCACTATCGCAGCCAGGCAGACAGCCGAGGGCGATAGATTACAAAAAAATCCAAACATTGAAACGTGTATCCCTAGCCTCTCCGCCGGAGGAAGCGCGCGCGCCTCTAGAAGGGGTCAGCGCGGAGATGGTAATGACATCATCAAAGCGCGCCTGTGTTGGGGAAGTATACAGGGGACCTCTCTCGGCTCGCATACTCAGTTGGCGCGCATGTGCAGCTCATCCGTGGGTTGTAAACACGATTTCACGGGGATACAGACTTCAATTTGCCATGAAACCACCCAGATTCAATGGTATGATAGTCTCAGTGGCTGAGGGAGAATCATCTCGCGTCCTGACGGCCAAGATAGACACTCTTTTAGACAAACGAGCCATCAGAGTGGTGCCAAAGGAAGTGAGCTGTCAGGGTTTTTATTCCCGTTACTTTGTGATTCCAAAGAAGGAGAGCACATCTCTGCATCCAATTCTAGATCTCCGTGTGTTAAACAAACACCTACGGAAGTATTCATTCAAAATGTATTCACACAAAACACTTTGTCGATCCATCCGCCAGAACGACTGGTTTGTGACGATCGATCTGTCAGACGCGTATTTTCACATAGATGTATACCCGTCTCACAGAAAGTATCTCAGGTTTGCATTTCGAGACACTGCTTACGAATTTCAGACAATGCCCTTTGGTCTGTCTCTAGCACCAAGAGTATTCAGCAAATGTGTGGAAGCAGCACTTTTCCCGTTGAGAAACAAGGGGATAAGAATACTGTCATACATAGACGATTATCCGATATGCGCCTCGTCGAAAGAGCAAGCAATCAAAGATGCAGACATGGTGTTAATGCATCTCGACAGTTTGGGATTCAGAATAAACATGGAAAAGATTGCTCCTGTCTGCCTCGCTGCCTGCTGTGAGTTTGTTTGCTTCGGTGCTGTAAGCTCCGTCTTAGCCTCGTATTTCTTTGTTTTGAACCATCATTTACTACAATTTGTAGTTGTTTATACTAAATACAGCTTACCCAACATCTCAGATTAACCTGACATCGCTAGCTTCCGTTACTACTAGCACAACCCGCTAGTAATTCGCTACTGCTAACCTGTTAACGCGCCTCCCGTGCGCTCAGCTATTTTTTTTATTTATTTATTTTTCTCTTGCGCGCCTTTGAGTTCATAAAAAGCTCAGGTGAGTAAGAATCAGTCAACAAACACGGTGAGTAATGTCTTGTCCTGTTATTGTCACCTGCACTTCATGTCACATGTTTAGCATAGCCTTCTCTGTTGGCAATATAGGATTTATATGTGATAAATGCAAGGAGTCAGTTAGGCTGACGGAGAAGATTTCAGAACTAGAAACACGCATCCAAACTTTAATTGAGGATAGTAAGAGTGCTAGAGCTTTAGATACTATTTTGGATGCGCCTAGCGTGAACTCTTTACATGGTGTGGTTCGAGCTGAAGTAGTGCCTGAGCAGCCGGGCAAATGGGTGACAGTGAGGGATCGCTCTAGTCGCGGATCAAAAAAACACTCTTCCGTTCCGATTACCATAACAAATCGATTTGCCCCGCTCAGTGAAACACCCACTGAGAATTCTGTTGATTGTGCCCTAGTAATTGGTGATTCGATCACACGGAACGTGAAAATAGAGACACCAGCCACCATAGTCACATGTTTGCCGAGAGCCAGAGCGCCTGACATCAAAGCAAATTTAAAAGTGCTGGCTAATGCTAATCGTAAATTCTCTAAGATCATTATTCACGTCGGCACTAATGATGTTCATATCACCAAAATTAATATTAAAGAGGTGTGTGAACTCGCAAGTACGATGTCAAGCACTGTAATTTGCTCTGGCCCCCTTCCTGTTCGCAGGAGTGATGAGATAGTTAGTAGATTGTGTTCACTGAATCGCTGGCTGTCTAAGTGGTGTCCACGTAATAATATAGAATTCATAGACAATTGGAAAAGTTTTTGGGGCAAATCTGACCTGTTGAAAAGAGATGGTATTCATCCCTCCTGGGATGGTGCTGCTCTTCTCTCTAGTAATATGGCTCATAGTCTTAGAGCTCAAACATGACAAATTGGGCACCAGGTCAGGAAGCAGACAGACTGGCTAAACCGACCGTCTGCTAGCGGCCTCACGTCACCCAGGTCAGATAAATCCCATCACATAGAGCCTCTTTCACCTAGCTATCATCATATAGAGACTGTGTCTGTTCCCCGAATTTGGAAATCCAAAAAACGTTTAAACCCATCTAAGGTTAAAAATTTTATTGATGTTCAACAAATAAAAATCAGCCATAATACAGATGAGCAAATGCTAAAGCTTGGGTTGCTGAATATTTGATCGCTTACTTCAAAAGAACTCATTGTTAATGATATGATTTCAGATAATAACCTAGATGTGCTGTGTTTGACAGAAACCTGGCTAAAACCAAACGATTACATTACTTTAAATGAGTCCACCCCGCAAGATTACTCTTATAAACATGAGCCTCGTCTGAAACGCAAAGGGGGTGGTGTTGCTGTAATTTATAGTAATATTTTCAAAACCACTAAGAAATCAAGTTTTAAATATAATTCTTTTGAAGTGTTAGTGCTTAATGTAAAAATATATAGTATAAATGATAAAACACATTTGAGATTTGTGCTGGCTACTGTGTACAGGCCACCAGGGCACCATACAGACTTTATCAAAGAATTTGCGGACTTTCTATCAGAGTTAGTATTGGCTGCAGATAAAGTACTAATTGTTGGTGATTTTAATATACACATCGATAATGAAAAAGATGCATTGGGTTTGGCATTTAAAGACATTGTAAACTCAATTGGAGTTAGACAACACGTGTCAGGACCTACTCATCATCGTAATCATACTCTAGATCTAATATTATCACATGGAATAGATGTTGATGCCGATGAAATTCTGCAGCAGAGCGATGACATCTCAGATCATTACCTAGTCTCGTGTAAATTACATTTAGCCAAGGCTGCAAAGCCGACTCCGTGTTTCAAATATGTTAGACCTATCACTTCTGCCACTAAAGATTGCTTTATTAATAATCTTCCTGATCAGTTTCATCATCTTAGCATCCCAGATAGCTTAGAAGAACTTGATATTGCAACAGAAACTTTTAACTCTCTCTTTTCCAGCACCTTAGACACAGTTGCTCCTTTGCGCTTAAAGAAGATTAAAGAAAATAATCCAACGCCGTGGTACAACGAGCACACTCAGGCCCTTAAGAGAGCAGCCAGAAAAATGGAACGCAACTGGAAGAAAACAAAACTAGAGGTATTTCACATTTCATGGAAGGAGAGCTCGATTGCATACAGAGAGGCTTTAAAAGCTGCTAGATCTGCTTATTTTTCAACCCTATTTGAAGAAAATAAACATAATCCTAGGTTTTTATTTGAAACAGTGGCTAAACTAACGAAAAAGAAAGCTTCAAACACAGAAGTTTCCAAGCAGCACAGCAGTAATGATTTTATGAACTTCTTCACTTATAAGATTGATAATATCAGGGACAAAATTATAACTATGCAACCGTCTACTACAGTATCGCATCAGGCAGTGCATTGCAGTCTCCCTGAGGAAAAATTTGATTCATTCGTTGCTATAGGAGAGGAAGAATTTACTAAACTCGTTAAATCATCTAAATCGACAACATGTATGTTAGACCCTATACCGACTAAGCTACTGAAAGAGATGCTCCCAGAGGTCATAGATCCTCTTCTTAATATCATTAATTCGTCTTTGTCTCTAGGATACATACCAAAAAACTTTAAGCTGGCTATGATTAAACCGCTTGTTAAAAAGACGCAACTTGATCCTACAGAATTAGTCAATTACAGGCCGATCTCGAATCTACCTTTTCTGTCAAAGATACTAGAAAAGGCAGTATCTTCACAACTGTGTTCCTTTTTAGAAAGAAATGATATCTGTGAGGATTTTCAGTCCGGATTTAGACCGTACCATAGTACTGAGACAGCTCTCGTTAGAGTCACAAATGACTTGCTCTTATCATCCGATCGTGGTTGTATCTCTCTATTAGTGTTACTTGATCTTAGTGCTGCGTTTGACACCATTGACCACAACATTCTTTTAAATAAACTAGACAACTATGTTGGCATTATTTTTTTTATTTTTTTTAAAAAAAAAAAAAAAAAAAAAAACAACTATGTTGGCATTAGTGGAATTGCACTAGCATGGTTTAAATCATACTTATCTGACCGTTATCAATTTGTAGCAGTAAATGAAGAGATGTCTCATTGATCACAAGTTCAGTATGGCGTACCACAAGGCTCAGTACTAGGACCGCTGCTGTTGACTCTGTACATGCTACCATTAGGAGATATCATTAGGAAACATGGAATTAGCTTCCACTGTTATGCCGACGATACTCAGATCTATTTCTTCAAAACCGAACGAAACTTACCAATTCACTAAATTAACAGAATGCATAGCGGATATAAAAAATTGGATGACTCGCAATTTCCTACTTCTAAATTCTGAAAAAACAGAGATTCTAATTACTGGACAAAAAACTTCCTCACGTAATAACCTAGAATACTGTCTAACACTTGATGGCTGCTCTGTTAAGTCTTCGTCGTCGGTTAGGAACCTGGGTGTGCTCTTTGATACCAATCTTTCATTTGAAAGTCACGTGTCTAGTATCTGTAAAACTGCATTTTTCCATCTTAAAAATATATCTAAATTACGTCATATGCTCTCATTGACAAATGCGGAACAATTAGTTCATGCTTTCATGACACTAAGGCTAGATTATTGTAATGCTCTACTGGGTGGTTGTCCTGCACGCTTAATAAACAAACTACAGCTAGTTTAAAACGCAGCAGCTCGAGTTCTTACCAGAACCAGGAAGTATGACCATATTAGCCCAGTTCTGTCAAAACTGCACTGGCTCCCTATTAAACATCGCATCAATTTTAAAATATTGCTGATTACTTACAAAGCACTAAATGGTTTAGCTCCGCAGTACTTGAGCGAGCTCTTAACGCATTATAGTCCTTCACGTCTATTGCGATCTCAAAATTCTGGCCAGTTGATAATACCTAGAATATCAAAATCGACTGCTGGCGGTAGATCCTTTTCCTATTTAGCACCAAAACTTTGGAACAACCTTCCTAACATTGTCCGGGAAGCAGACACAGTCTGTCAGTTCAAAGCTAAATTAAAGACACATCTCTTTGACATAGCATTCACATAATACATTATAGACTTCTATAATTCAATGTTAGGCTGCATAGATTAGGTCAGCTGGAACCGGGAACACTTCCCATAAATCCTGATGTATTCGTTACATCATGAGAAGAATGGCATCTACACTAATTTAGTGTCTTTGTTTATCCCGAGGTTTTCCCGCAGCCTGCCGGATCCAGGCCGTATCCAGATCTGATGAAGGGCCTTCGCCTGGACCCGATGACAACGCAGTGCTGAAGTGCCACCTAGTCTCTCCCAATGGAGGATCCCTTTCCCACTCTACAGATAAAGCGTCGTCGGGAAAACTCAATTTGCGTATCTACCCCGAATTGATAAAATAAAATTCTGAATCAAAACTATAAGGAAACACTAGTAATTTGTTTAGGCTTGGTTTGTAGGGAATTACAAACCTGCACACATATATTCAAACGCACATAACTATAGAACCAATTCTTAATGCGCATGTGAACGCCATCAGCGTTTCTCACAGGATCACGTCTTGGCGGCCCCTAATTTAATAACAAATGATCGTTGCGATGGAAGTGAATCAATCAAAACTAACTTTAGCTGGAAAATAACGTTATTAAAGAACCGCTATAAAGCCAAAACAATCTTACCTTAAATATTCAGGTTTGATGTTTATTACCATTTTGGATTGACTGAGAGCACTGTGGTTGTTCAATAATAAAATGAAGCCTCAAAAATACAACTTGCCTAATTGTAAGGATTGCTCAGAGTTGGTAAGATCCATTTGCAGCTTTTATTTGATTTAAGCAGACAATAGTAGAAGGGGCTAGGCTAAGAGTACTCAAATACACAGGCGTAGAAGTCCAGGCCAGGCAGAGATTCGTCAAACACGTTAAACAGTCCAGGATCGAGGGAGCCAGAGTATAATCGTAAGCCGGGAGACAGTCCAAGGTCAAGGTAGCCAGAGAGTGATCGGGATATCCACAAACAGTCCGAGATCTAAACCAGCAAGAGAAAACACGTAGATAATGCTCAGTAAGAACGCCAGGGCAATTACAATACTTCACACTGAATGAGGGTAGAGAGCTGGTTATATACAAGAGCAAATGGGATACAGGTGTGAGGGCAATCAGTGGTTAACAGGTGAGTGTGTTTAATCCAGATAGGCTGCATGATGGGAATTGTAGTTGTTAATACTCAGGAGACGGTTCCCTGCGTGGATGTAATGGAGGTGATGTAGGAAACTCCTGCGTTACACTAATAATTGTGCGCACAGTGTATAGAGAGGGAAGCCCTTCATATTTTGCGTGCTATCAGGAGTTACATATAATTAGATTTTATAAATGCATGGATATAATAATTAAGAATTGGCCATTGAAAAAAACATATATGTTTGATGAAAACATGATTTCTTGATGTTCATCTTTTCCAAATTAAATAATTAAAAAATATATCTCCTGCCAATTTCAGACACAAATGCTTCCATGACAATGACCCATTCAACATATGAATAATATAACAATAAAAACATCCAAAAATACAATGTTTAAACCTCTTAGAGCTGAATAAGTTTCACAGATTTTCATCTTAACCTGTAGGAGGAATTTAATACAGCACTGACGTCCTTACAAGACAAGCTCAAACATGGAGAAGAAATGAAAGAAGAGTGTAATAAAACAATCAAACGCATCAAGGTGAGGATATAAAGAGTTAATACTCAACATTCACACACAGAGTTTATTATTGACATTAGTGGAGTGTGTTCATACAGCGCTGACTGAAGTGAATGTGATTTGATTTCAGTCTCAAGCTGAGCACACAGAGCGTCAGATTAAAGAAGAGTTTGAGAAGCTTCATCAGTTTCTCAGAGACGAAGAAGCTACAATCACTGCACTGAGAGAGGAAGAGGAGCAGAAGAAGCAGAGGATGAAGGAGAAGCTGGAGGAGATGAACACACACATCTCAGCTCTTTCACACACAATCAGAGACATGGAGGAGATGATGAAAGACAATGACGTCTCGTTTCTAAAGGTGACAAATCAATCTGGCGTCATTCTCTGTGCATAAAACAACTTGTATAGAGAGACTCATTGACACTGAGAGTGTTTGATAAGATATTAAAATGTTTTCAAACTCTATATTTTCCAGAACTATAAAGTCACGATGGAAAGGTGAGTGAGCTGCTCGTATCTCTTCTCTCAGTGGATCTGAACTCAAATTCACTGCAGTTCTGACTCCTGAATGTTCCTCAGAGTCCAGATCTCACAGCCGGATCCACGGATGAGTTCTGGAGCTTTGATTCATGTGTCGCGTTATCTGGGTAACCTGCCGTTCAGAGTCTGGAAGAAGATGCTGGAAACTGTCCAACACAGTGAGTCTCAGCAGATTTGACACCAGTGCAGAAGATAGTTCACATATAAACACACACAATATCAACATTTGATAGAAATATATTTAATAATCACTTGAATTACTAAGTGAATCTGAACTGTATTTCAGAAAATCATCAGATCATATAGTGAACTCATAATGAAAAGTCTATTCCTCATGGTTTATGTTTATGTATTAGGATAAAATAGTGTTTATTGAATACTGATATCAAACCTGAAGCCTCAATCAATTATGACAGTAACTGAGAGACCATTGTTATCATTTATGAATTCTTTCAACAAAATCTTTGTGTTTAACATTTACATTTCTAATAACATATTTCATCCTGTAATCTGATGTTATTCTCTTTGCAGCTCCGTTGACTCTGGATCCAAACACAGCAAATCCTCATCTCACACTCTCTGCTGATCTGACAAATGTGTCTTTCAGTGATGGAGATAAAACACTTCCTGATAATCCAGAGAGGTTTGACTATTATTCATGTGTCCTGGGATCTGAGGGCTTTAACTCAGGAACACACTACTGGGATGTGGAGGTTGGAGACAATACATTCTGGACTCTTGGATTAACCTGTCACAGTGTGGGTTTTGTGTCTTGTTCCTTGTTAGTGTCTGTCATATTATTCCCTGCTTGTCATGTGATCCTGCCATGTGTCTTGTCATGTTAAGTTGTTCCCCGTTATGTTGATTAGTCTTCACAGGTGTTTCAGTTTACCACGCCCCCTTGTTATCTTGTTTAGCTTGTGTTCCCTGTGTATATATACCCTGTCTGTTTTAGTATGTGTCACGGAGTCCTTGTCTATTTTTCACACCACTTCCGTATTCTGCCTTGTTGCCGGTTTTGTATTTGTTTTATGTTTTGGACTGCTTCTTTGGTTTTGACCCCTGCCTGGACTGTTTGTGAGTAAGGATTTCCCTATTAAACATTTCATACTGCACCCTTGGATCTTTCCCTTCTTCCCGAGTGTGGATCGTGACAGAAGGACTCCGTCATGTCAAGATCCAGCAGTATGTTTACCAGTGCCTCTTCCCCAGCCACCGAGCGGGAGAGGGGGCAAGGTTTTGAGGGGACCCGATTGGTCATTTTTCGCGGGACCCGTGGAGGCCGCAGTAGAGGAGGTGGACGAGAGAAAGACCAACACCACTCTCCACTCTGGCCCCTCTTCGACCCTGGGTTGGTGGTTTCCAGCCCAGTTCCAGTGGTCCCGAGGCTGGTGGTCCCGAGGCCGGTGGTCCCGAGGCCGGCGGTCCCGAGGCCGGTGGTCCCGAGGCCGGTGGTCCCGAGGCCGGTGGTCCCGAGGCCGGTGGTCCCAGAGCCGGTGCCTGAGTCAGTGGTGCCAGTTCCAGTGCCTGAGTCGGTGGTGCCAGTTCCAGTGCCTGAGCCGGTGCCTGTTCCTGGGCCGGTGGTGTCTGTTCCTGGGCCGGTGGTGTCTGTTCCTGAGCCGGTGGTGTCGGAGCCGGTGGTGTCTGTTCCTAAACCGGTGCCTGTTCCCGAGCCGGTGGTGTCTGAGCCGGTGGTGTCTGTTCCTGGGCCGGTGGTATCTGTTCCTGAACCGGTGGTGTCTGAACCGGTGGTGTCTGTTCCTGAGCCGGTGGTGTCTGAGCCGGTGGTGTCTGTTCCTGAGCCGGTGCCTGTTCCTTGGCCGCCCGAGGGAAAGTCTCCGCCCTGGCCGCCCGAGGGAAAGTCTCCGCCCTGGCCACCCGAGGGAAAGTCTCCGCCCTGGCCGCCCGATGGACTGTCTGCTCCGCCCTGGCCGCCCGATGGACTGTCTGCTCCGCCCTGGCCGCCAGATGAACTGTCACTCCCTGTCCCCGTTTCCCTCCATGGACCTGGCCCCCCTTCCCTCCCCCTGATCCTCCACCACTCCACCTCCCACCTGGATTTTTGTTTGGTCTGTCACGTCTTGTAGCGTCTGGTAGCCGCTCCGTAGAGGGGAGGTTATGTCACGGTGTGGGTTTTGTGTCTTGTTCCTTGTTAGTGTCTGTCATATTATTCCCTGCTTGTCATGTGATCCTGCCATGTGTCTTGTCATGTTCAGTTGTTCCCCGTTATGTTGATTAGTCTTCACAGGTGTTTCAGTTTACCACGCCCCCTTGTTATCTTGTTTAGCTTGTGTTCCCTGTGTATATATACCCTGTCTGTTTTAGTACAGTATGTGTCACGGAGTCCTTGTCTATTTTTCACACCACTTCCGTATTCTGCCTTGTTGCCGGTTTTGTATTTGTTTTATGTTTTGGACTGCTTCTTTGGTTTTGACCCCTGCCTGGACTGTTTGTGAGTAAGGATTTCCCTATTAAACATTTCATACTGCACCCTTGGATCTTTCCCTTCTTCCCGAGTGTGGATCGTGACATAACCACAGCATCAAACCAAAGGAAGGGAGATTCTTTAAGTCTAATGTCTGGCGTGTGCGGTACATAAACAGCGAATACACCTCACAATACCCAGAGCAACGCCTCACTGTCTTCACTGTTAAACAGAAGCTTCAGCGTGTGAGAGTTCAGCTGGACTATGACAGAGGAACAGTGTCATTCTCTGATCTTGTAACTAACACACATTTACTCACATTCACATCCACCTTCAACGACACAGTCTTTCCATTCTTATATAATCTCTGCACAACTCCTCTGAGGATCTTACCAGTTAAACTGTTTATTACAGCAGAAAATCACAGTTAAATCTGATTCTGCTTCTAGACTAATTCAGTTTTGCAAATTATGCTTCAATAATAACACTGTAATAAAAGGGTCTCATTGATCAATCACACTTAAATGTAAAATTTAGAGCCAACTTAACACTTGTGTGTCCTTAAGCCGGGTGCACACTGTGCGATGTATAATAGTCCTTTACGATTGTTGCTTGTCAGACTGTACGAACATGATCATCGCTGTAATCCATGTCACACTGTAAGATCGCAGTTGTCATAAATGTCAGATTGTACGACAGTCACAACAGACGCGCTAAAAATGGACACGCAAGAAAACTTGTCTGGAGTTTTACATAATCAATCAATGACCCGTTCGGTGACAGTGAGCTGAATCACACACCGGATTGAAATGGTGACTACAAAGAAATCACAGTTACACTTTATTTTAAGGTGTCATTGTTACAGTGTAATTATACATTTAAGTACTGAGTAATAATAACTAACTACATGTACTTTCTATAGCGTTAGGGTAGGATTAGGATTAGGTTGAGGGTTAGTTGCATGTAATTATGCATAATTTACTGCTATTACTACTGTATGGTAAGTACATGTAACATACATATGTAACAAGGACACTGTAAAAGTGTTACCAAAATCTGTTATGTTGAAAACGAAGACAATATGACGTCCGTCTTTAGGAGAAGCTTTTTATTTCACTCTCATCTTTTTCTTTCATAAATCAATTTTACACTAGTAACACAAAATATTTACACTCAAGACCTTAAGGACAAAAATATCCCCACTGAAAACTACATTTCTTTTATTTTATCCCATGGCCATTTAACAAACAAAAATGTAACATTTTTATTCTGTTGGTAAAGAATTTTTTTTTTAATTTGGACTTTTTTCACAAGATGGCGCCATTTTCTCAGGTTTGGCCTATAAAGCAAATACTCGCTTTATTCATGTTTTCTTCTTCTGCGTATTTGCGTATCAATTGGATAAATTATGCAGATATAATTTGTGTGGATGTCAGTGTGGTTTGTATGCATGTACTAGAAAAATGGTGTGTGTGTGTGTGTGTGTGTGTGTGTGTAATATGCAATAGAGAAAATTTCTACTGTACTGCAAATCACAAATCCCAGCGTTGATTATACCAGTGCTGGCATTTAATGGGGAAAGTTTAGTCCTGAACCCAAACTAAATCTCACTGAAAGCTTTTTTTTTTTTTTTAGATTTAAAACACAACTTGTTTAGATTCATGGCTTTTATTTGGTAGCAGTTTTGAGTTTAACATGTTTTTTTTCACTTTTGTAACTTTTTTCAACAATAATCTTCCAAGAGTTTTCTTCTTCTCGAGGGTCTTCAGAATTAAATTTGTGCTCCGAAGCTTCAAATGTTTATGACAGTTTATTTATTGACACGGAAATTTTTGTCCTCTAAATCCTCCGAGTAATTAAGTAACCATTAAAAGGATTATAAAATAATGAAAGTATGTTTAAATCCACGTTTACAATATGTAAGACAACATAAAGTGTTGACACATTTTAGTCATAGACCCTTTTCAGATTTCCGGGTTTCTCAGAAGCAGAAGTCGTCATATTTGGGGAAACTTCTATAGCGGTGAATGAGAGACTACATTAAATACATTTTTCGTGTTTCCATTTGTTCAAATGGCAAAAGAGTTTTCACAACTTTCAAAAAGAGGGAAAAAATAGAGAGGGATTGATAACAGCAGTCAGAAGAGAGAAAGATGTCAGTTTATCCGTCACTCCCACAGTCACTGCATTAGAAAACCCTCACAGCAGTAACTCTTTTTTTCTTTTCTTTTTTTCTTTTTTGATGCAAAGGTAATATAATACAATGTATAGTGTTATAAATGTAAATACATTAAAAAAAAGGAAATATAAAAAACTTTGCTGGATTTACGTGTCACGGTTGCTCTGTCGATGAAGAGATGAAGATGAAGATGAAGAGTTTCCAAGGTAATACAGACTCTACCAGAGACCAGACAATGGCTGCGTTCCAAACCGCATACTTCCCTACTATTTAGTATGGGAAAAAGAGTAGGCGAGCGAAAAAGTATGTACGAATCCAAAAGAGTAGGCGAGAATTACCTGGGTGACGTACTAATTATAGCGAGATTCGGACTTAAGTGCGTTCGAATATGCCTACTTTCCTACTATATAGTAGGCGAAAACAGTACGTGAAGGAAGCAGTACGTTCGAAACATCAGTATTCATAAAAGAGTAGGCGAGAAGTTCCCGGATGGCTTACTGCTTTCGGCCAGATTTTTGAGTGCTCAACCGATGGATACTCTTCTATCCCAGGAGGCCACGCGAGAGGATATGTCATTATCAAACATCGCAGAGATCGGCGACGGGGGTGCTTTCAAATGTGAGTAAACACAGTTCCTTTTGTTAAAATTGCATGTGTTGAACTACTGTAGAGTAAACTGTTGAATTGTTGAAGGTGTAAAGACGTTACACAGTATAGTATAGTTGTGATTTTGCTGTAAAAACACGTTTTATTATGTATAACGTTAGATTAGCTAACAGGGGAGCTCCAGTAAGGACACGTAAGTTACGTCTCTAAAGTGGATTTACATAAACCATATACATCTTAAAGACGCTTATTTTAAATGTCTATTTACATCTGACAGGAAAATCTTGAAATATCACAACATGAAATAGACATCTGAGTGATGAATGTGTGCTATTATGTAGAACAAATCTATAAAGTAACTAACGTTAAACATAAGTTATCTATTTTATTTGTCCATTAGTAGTTAATAAATTGAGGAACATTTATGTTGGAAAAAAAGTTAAAACAACCTCAACATTTAAATGTAGTGTTGAGCTCATAAATCACAGAGGTAACGTGAATCTTGTCTGGATGTTACAGGGACAGATGAACAGATGTGTGTTTATCCGGTGGAGAGTGGCTGAAGAAGGCTTTGAGTGAGTAAACTACAGAAATGAATAACAACTATTTAAATCTTAAGTTGTAGTTTATTTTAATTATTGTAATTTCACTATTACAATAGCTATTACAGCACCTTTCTGATTCTTGATTTCTGTGCATTTGCTGCAGATCTTTTGTGGTGGAGCAGGACCTGCCAGGAAAGATGATGGCGGCATTTGTGGAAAAAAAGCGTTTTGTCTTCTAAATAATACTGAAATCAAATGACATTGTGTGGTTAAAATTACTGCTTTTGTGTTATGTTTGTGCATTTTGTAGGATCTGAAATGTCAGCAGGCTGGTGTGAGCACTGAGGATGAGAAGCCCAGAGATGAATCCTGGAGATGGTGCCATGGATGAGACCCTCCATCACTCCACTTGCCCTTATGAGACCCTCCATCACTCCACCTGCCCTTATTGGCCTCAGATTGTGAAGCACAACACATCACGCAACAACCTCCGGCACGAAGGCACAGCTCACCTCTGGCGGTCAGCTGAGTCATCAGAATAAAGCCGCAGAATGGGAACCGCTGTGTTGAGATGGTAGAAGGATGTGGTTCAGCGCCTGTAGCCTACATACATGATTGTAGTTTGAATAAAGCTTTGTTTCATGTGTTGACTTATGCATTTGTTTATTGTGTGATGGTGACTTTCATTAATTATTTTACTAATTTATTAATATTTCTCATTGTTGTCAGTAAATAAAATATAATTATTTAATTAATGTTTTATTTAATTGTTTGAAAGAAAATGTAGATATGTTCATTATATACACATCTAGAGTGTATTCAATCATGCATAGCTATGTCATATGACATACATTACATTTTGTTTGTTTTATTGAATTATATAATTTTCAGTAAAAAGTATTATAATTAAGTATTGGTCAGCATTTATCGTTGTTGTTATTGTATGTTTTGGGGTGGGATAGCAATGCAATTCATTCTGAGGTAATATTAATTTTTATTATTAATGATACTTAAATTTTTCGAGTATAAAATAAACAGTTTTCCTCCAAAGGCGAATCTTCGAAAAGCTGCCCTTTGTGGAGACATTACAAACGCTGAGGAAACCCATTCTAGGTAGGGCTGTCGAGTTACTGATGTTATGAGATCTGTAAAAAATCTCATTAAGTATGCAAACCCATAATATATATATATATATATATATATATATATATATATGTTTTGCATACATAGTATGAGATTTTTTTACACAGGAAAAAAGAACCTACAAGGTTGAATATCTTAACATATATTTTCTTAAATAATTAATTATATAATTCAAAAAAAAACATTTTTTGTTATTTGTAGGCCTGAGGGATGAAACGACAGTTAAATTCAACAAGAAAAAGAGGAAAAAATAAAGCAGTTAGCCACTTTTGCTTGTGGATGAAAAGGTTTGGATAAAAAAAATAAAAAATTAACAACATATTCAAGAGATGACAATTTTGGGATTTCGTAATAAAAATAAATAATATCGTTAAGGATAAAACGGTGGGTCACATTAGTAGGGTTAAATATAAGAACTTAAATCAACCCTAAATGTATTCACAAAATAAATGGGCAGCAGTTTCTTCAAAAAGACCACAAAATGAGCAAGTTTAATCAATATCAAGATATTTACAGATAGATGAATTAAACGTGTCGTTCAAATCTTTTAAGTTGTTGCGCGTGTGATAACGCGTTGTAGGTCACATGATAACTTCAACATGGCAGATGTCCGGTTCTCATTCATACTCAACGAGATCTGGCAATAAAGTACCTACTCTTTTAGCGCTCGTTAAGTAAGTACTTATTGAAATTAAGTACCTACTCATTGAGTATGCGGTTTGGAACGCAGCCAATGAACAGCAGACATGCAGGAACTTATAAGTAGTGCAGATAACGAGGTGCTAATTAAACACAGCTGAACTAAACTAACTCATAATGCTCGTGACCATGGAGATATGATGAAACAAACTAAAAGTCCAAACTGTGACATTACGATGCTGATGACTGTTAAAACAGTTTAGAGTCAATTGGATAAACTATTTATTTTACAGAAATCACTGTGAAAACGGTTCTTCTTCTTGCCAGTGAAATCCTCATTATGTTCATATGTAGCCTATATTATCCTATTACTTGACCTCTGAAAATGAATTCACTGTGAGGCAAGCAGCTGTTAATACAGTATATTCATGCAAAATGATTGACAGAATAACAAGACTAGATGCTTTCAGACCGTTATTTAGAACATGTTTAATGTTTTTAATTTAATACGCTCTTGTGTGTAGGACTCATTTCTTATGCCACTCACTTCATCTCATCCCAAGCCTCCATTGCTTTCTCAATTGTTCATGTTAACTTAAGACATAAATGACTCATTTTACTTGAAAATACATGTAACTTTGACTCATAGGTACTGTATGTGTATTTAAACGGTTCAAGCTCAATTAGTTAAGCACTCAGTTCAGTTCTTACACAGTTCTCTTTTGTTTTTTGTTGTTGTTTTTTTGCTGTTGAAGTCTGTTTGACTTTTGAAATAATTGAAATCATGTGGCGAAGTGATATGGAACTGTAGGGGCCGATCACACCTGACGCGTTTTTCAGGTTCGAAAACGCGAGGTGCACAGCACTTTACATTACACAGAACGAGCAGTGCGCTGCGTTTTTTATGTTGCTAGGCAACCAATGAAACAGCTGTCCTGTCAGTCAAGAAAACGTCAAATCAGCCTTTTATTACCTTTATTTACTTTCTGTTAACATTGTGGTAGTTACGGTTCGTGAAGTCGTTAAGCTCCTGGTAACCTGCGAGAGCACCACAAGTTTATCCTCTATCATAGCACTCTCCTGGCGTTCAAGCAACTGTAGTCTCAGCCTCAGACGTCACGCCCACGGAACGTTGGCTAAACGTCTGATGCATATGGTACACTTAACTGGAAACACTTCAGGAATGTCGAAGTCGTCATCTGATTGGTTGAATTTTATCGGATTTCCGGGGGGGGCGCGAGTGTCGCGTTTATTTTCGGTCCGCCGGGAAACAAAGCGCACACGTGTAATTGCGTTTCCTACTGATTTACTCGGTGTTTTGATCAGATGTGGTAATGCAGACGCCATTGTTGTTATACGTGCACGAACAGATCAATGACTTACTGCTTGTTTTCTTCTCCTTTTTTGATTTTCTATGCTGACTGACTTGTTGCACGCCGGTCTGTTGTTGTGGGGACATTTCCACGCAACGAAATGTGACGCTGAACGAAACGAACTGTAATTGGTTGTTTGACATGTCGGTCAAACGGCCTTATGGGCGGGCCTTGGCCAAAGAAAGCTGCTATGAATTCCAGACCTTCAGCCGTCAGTTTCAGCTTTCATCACTTAAACGGAAGGCCCGCCTCTCACTTCATTCGATTGGACAGTGGAAAAAAACGCAATGACGTCGGGCGCTTTTTCCACTCAGAGTTGCTTTTTTTTTCAACTTCAAAAACGTGAGGCGCAGCAGGCGCATAAACAGCGCGCAGAACGCTCGCTGCCATAGGAAACCAATTGAAAATAGGCGGCTCTCACTGCAAAAAACGCGTCAGGTGTGATCAGCCCCTAATGTGGTCAAGACCTGCCTGGAACTACTTTAGCCGTGCATTTCCCTAAAAATAATTGCGCACCTAGAATATTCATCAACCAATCAGATTCAAGATTTCAACAGCTCCATAGTATAAATAAAGATAATTCAGCACAGCACACATTCTATTCTTATTTTACAACAGGGCTGAGTGATTACTGGAATGTTTCCTAAGTTGTGTTAAGTAAGAGTGATCTACTTTTTGACCACAATAATTGTGGTTATTTTTGCCAAAAGCAAAATTTAGTTTTGCTAACAATCACTTACCTTTGCATCTCCTGCTGCGCCGTGGCTGGTCTTACAGGTCTGCTGCTGGTAGGAACAGTAGCAGTAGGCTGAGCAATGGTGTTTTGATGTGACGGAGGTCTTTCCCTTTCACTTTGTATGCAGTTTAGAAGCACACGGACTGCTGACTCAATGTTTGTCTTCTGTTCATTTAGAGAAGTCTGGGTTACATTTAATTAGACGTACTTAGAAAATGGAATCATGTAAATTTTAGTCTTGACTATATAGACACACGATTTGTCTCTGATGCCTAAACCAACATAATTTTAATTGTCAAGAGTATATAAGATCAAATAACAAAGTAAGGAGGCAGGAAGCGCCTGTTTCTAAGTAGTTAAGCATCTGTTGCAGGTCAGCTGATTTGTGACACTGCAGGGCACATGGGAGTGAACTAACTATTCTTAAACTATGTAAATAGTGATTTTATATTTCATGGAACACCAATTTGCAGTAATTTTGGATTTAAAACATGCTTTAAATTGGCTTTATAGAATGTTAATTAACCTGCTCTGTGACTCACTGCAGCTTCCAATTATGCCTACTGGGCAAATAAAATACCTTTACTTTACTATGGTATTCCTATAAATGTTATCATCCACCAAAAACAAACCAAACCAAAAGAAAGAAAAACATTGTACACATTTGATATGATATGATACTGACCTGCGAAGACCCACTCTGTTCTGTCATTTTTCTAGAAGGTAAAGCAGAAGAGAATATAAGGAATACATCGTTTAATGAGAGTATCTTTAATTATGAGACGATTTTTAATAGCAAACTTAACAGTACAGATACGTTAGGCTAGCGTTAGCGTTAGTGTAACTTACATTTCGGGAAACAATAAAGGCTAACCCAACTAAGAAACAATGATGATTACCAACTTAGCCGACCAGAGCACATATTAAAATTACTTAAACAAATGTATAACGGTGAATGATTGCAGGGGGAAGATAAGAAGAAAAAAAAACATACCTTTATTGGTCCCTCAGATCGCCACCGCGGGAAGATGGTCACGTTTTTTTTCCCCTTTCTCGGTCGCGCGCCGACGGCTCAAACAAGCTCTTCTGATTGGCCGAAATTCTCTGCTCTCTGAACAGGGCCTGCCGCTGCCTCACAGATGCACAAATCACTGTTGCTCCACATTTCACGGAGTATATGGTGCAAAAGTGAGAGCGCGCGGAACTTGTCATTTAAAGACGAAAAAACTTCAAGTTTACAACTCCTAAAAATGTTTCTCTGTGACTTCAAATTTATTGATACACATGTGTGGGTATGCTCTACAGCTACAAATTCCGCTCTCACATGTGTTCAGTAGTTTTGCACCAAAAATACCTTCATAGGGTGCGGTCCTGTCCCAGGAGATGGAGGGTGCAGAGCGGCCGGTGCTGTACATCAGTCATAAGTTCTCTAAGAGGGAGACGATGTACAGCACCATAGAGAAGGAGTGTTTGGCCATCAGATGGGCCGTTCTCACCCTCTGCTATTATCTCTTGGGATGGGCCTCTGTTCGGACCACGCTCTCCTGCAGTGGCTTATTAATTATTAGTTATTAATAGCAGTCTGTCCTCGGGAGTGGTAATTTTAAACATGCCATTGTGCAGCCCTTGTTAAAAAAAACCTGGGCTGGATCCTACTGTTTTGGATAATTTTAGGCCTATTTCCAAATTGCCTTTCCTTTCAAAAATTTTGGAAAAGATTGTCTATTCCCAGCTCATGGACTTTATAAATGAACATAAAGGGCACCTATTATGACTCTTTTTACAAGATGTAAAATAAGTCTCTGATGTCCCCAGAGTATATATGTGAAGTTTTAGCTCAAAATACCCAACAGATCATTTTTTACAGCATGTTTAAATTGTAATTTTTTGGGGCTCAGAAAAACGCACTGTTTTAGTGTGTGCCCTTTGCAAATTAACTGCTGCTGCGCTGAATCTGAGAACAGCTCATTCTGAGACAGTGCTTATGATTTATTGAGATTGTAAAAAAAACCACTGGGTGGATTTTTATCATTCTAGGGTGGTTTTGCTCACACACTGCCAACACACATTTATGTTCAAACACCATGTAAAAGTGAATTTTGCATAATAGGTGCCCTTTAATATTATTGAGATTTTCCAATCCGGTTTTAAATCATTACATAGCACCGAATCAGCACTTTTAAGAGTTTTTAATGACATCTTTTTAGCTACTGACTCGGGTCACTGTGTTGTCCTTGTACTTTTAGATTTGACTGCTGCTTTTGATACAGTGGATCATGAAATACTGATTACTCGTTTGGAGCAGTGGGTGGGCATCAGTGGCACAGCGTTAGAATGGTTTAGGTCCTACTTGTCCCAGCGAACTTTCTGTGTTGGCCTTGCTGACTCTGTTTCCTTGACTGCTCCCCTGTGGGGTGCCACAGGGCTCTGTGCTTGGCCCTCTCTTATTTTCCCTCTATCTACTCCCACTTGGTTCAATTCTCAGGAAGCATGGTATTTATTTTCATTGCTATGCAGATGACAGTCAGATCTATGTCCCTCTTAGAAAGTCAGACTCCTACTGTGTTAAGCCATTGCTAGAGTGTTTACATGACATTAAAGGAACCGTATGTAGGATTGTGGTCAAAACTGGTACTGCAATCACTTTAAAAATACTGTAGAGCGGTGTATCCCCTCCCCCTCCCCCCTGACTCGAGGTTGCCAGATAAGCTGCAGGATTCAGCAGAAACGTAGGCTGCTTCAATGAGCTTCCAATGGCAAGTGACGACGAGACGTACACAGTAAGTTTTTTTTCTGTTAATTATGTTTATGCTTCATGAGAGTTATTTTGATAAGTAATTATGTATTTAAAAAATGTACTAATTGTCATTAGTTAAATATAATCGTAAAGATTAAAAAAAACCTCGATTTACAAGTACTAAAGTTTTTGTCATAAGTAGGCTAACAAATAACCAAAACATTTGCCACAGCAATTATAACGCGGGACAAATTCAATATCACCAATGGCTATCACAGGGTTGTTTTCAGTCCCATCAGAAAATATTGTTAGAGTAACTAAATTACATTAGCAATGGTCATACAGGTCAACTTGCAGCATGTGTAACTTAGTCCACGATATACTGTACGTGAAGAACGAATGAAGAATCATTTTTTCTGAGGTAAAGTTAGGCTTCTGTCTCAATTACGTTTCAAATTGCCGTAATGGGCGTGCTAATGTTGTTTTCCTCAGCGTCTCAGCAAAATGACAGAGAAACGGGCTCCTATAATGCATTGCTAATGTTAGCATACGTCCATGTGAGCTAATGTTACGATACTTTGCACGAACATGCATAACTTTGTTCGACTGTCATGAATATATGAAATGTCCATTGACATCAAGTACAAGTTAGCCAAGCATAGATGAATCTTACCTGTCCAGGAGAAAATTAGCAACGTTGGCAACTGTGTTCAAATTCTTCTCCGTTTTCAGCCGTCTCCATCTTTCAAAAGCATCTCCAATACAAATTCTGGTTTTATTTCGGACTTTGTCACGACGAATTTCTGAATTATAACGAGGTCTACGTTAGACATTTTTATCCGACTAGAGTTAGGGTAGGTTAGAGCAAAGCTGGCAACCCGGATCCCGAAACACTACTGACTTCGTGATTGGTAGATAGGTGGAGGGAGGCGCGTCAGGCCAAAACACAAAATGACAACATCAACATCAGTTGAGGGCTGCAAGTCCACTTTTTAAATGACAATATCCTAGCCCATACTACTGTTGTCATTTTATGATTAATTGAAATAGATTTCTTACATACAGCTCCTTTAAGGCCTGGATGTCTCTTAATTTTTTTAATTTTAATGAAAAAAAGACAGAAGTCTGGGTTCCTTAGCACAGTATCACAAGCAAATCATTACTAATCTAGGGATAAAGGTGGACACTGACCTTAAGTTTGACACCCAGATTAAAGCCGTAGTGAAGTCCAGCTTTTTCCAGTTAAGGCAGCTGGCAAAAATTAAACCAGTCCTTCAGAGACAGCACTTTGAGACAGTAATTCACGCCTTTGTGACCACTCGGCTGGATTACTGCAATGCACTTATTTGGGGGTTAGTGGGTCCTCCATTGGCTGTCTGCAACTGGTTCAAAATGCTGCTGCTCGTCTTTTAACTGGCACAAGAAAGTATGAGCACATTTCACCTATTTTAGCTTCACTCCACTGGCTGCCTGTTCATTTTAGGATTCATTTTAAACTCCTCTTATTTGCTTTTAAAGCCTTGAATGACCTTGCCCCACCGTACCTCACCGAGTTGCTGCACCCCTACATTCTCAGCTGCTCTCTCAGGTCAGCTGACCAGCTGCTCCTGACAGTGCCTAGAACTAGGCTTAAACTCAGAGGAGAAAGAGCTTTTGCTGTTGCAGCTCCAAAACTATGGAATGTATTGCGACTACACATCAGACAAACCTCCTCACTGTTTCATTTTAAATCTCTGCTTAAACCCCATCTTTTTACTCTGGCTTTTAACACCAGGTAATCGTGATTGATGTGATTTAAATGTGTTGTGTGGGCATTTTTTTTGCAAAGTCTGTAGCCGGTGAGAGAGGAGGGAGCCGAGCGGTGAGTAAGTAGGTCAAGTGCAGATGATGAACACCTGTGTCTGAGGTCTGATTGCAGTAATTGGCGTGAAGAGACCGCATATAAACCAGCTGGAACGAGAGAGAGGGAGAGAGTTGGACTGGGACCTTGCATGCTACTGCCTGTCGGAGAGAACGGCGAAAGAGAAACTAGATTGTTGTTTTGTTTGTGCTGTGCCTGTCACGGTGAACGCGCTGTCACGCGCCCTTTTTGTTTTGTTTCGAGTATTTTGAATAAAACGCGAGTCCCAGTCACGCCTACCCCTGTCTTCTTCCTTCCACACCACTACAACGCTGAACTATGGGGGTATTATGGTATGCAATATTCCAAATAAATAGATTAATATTCACAAATAAATGTAAAGAGATTCACAAAAATGTATCGAATTCACAAATAAATAGATTAAGATCCACAAATAAATGTAAAGTGTTTCACAAAAAATTATAAAATTCACAAATAAATAAAATGAGATTTGCAAATAAATAAAATATTTACAAATAATTTATTATTTTACAAACACAACTCTGCCTGGCATTTATTTGTGAACCGCTTTCTGTGCATTTGTAAATCACTGCACACATTTGTGAATCGGTTCCTGTGCATTTGTGAATCCCCTCACGCATTTGTGGATTTTGAAACACTTCTAGCGTCAACGTGCAGACAGATCCACAAATAAGTGGACTCCGCCCACCGCCTACTCAAGCCAATCAGATAACGGCCACATCGAGCTGGCCAATCGTAGCACGTTCTCGCTTCAACCAATCACGTTTGGCTTTACACTCGGGGCGGGAACTGATTCTTGCATTCTTGAAAGGAGCAGTAGCGCTCATAGACAGTATAAGAAGGTAGCGCTGAACTGTTTGTGTGGTAAAAAACACTCTGTTTTCAAAAGATTGTTGGAGTTTAAGGCCTCTTTATATTTCCATCAGGATACACTCAGGGAATTATGATAATCAGAGATCCCGAGCATCATGAACAGTTTCTACACCGGCAAGAGGCTCGACACAGCGCGTTAAAAGCAAATAGGCACCATCTATTCACTGCTGCCGTAGTAGCAGTTTCAAATAATGTAAAACTAGCATGTTTGAAATGTTAACACATATTCCCCTATGTGACGTCTGCTTAGCTGCAGACATGTCTGCATAATCGTCCTCTTAACGGCTCGATCGTAGCCTACTTATTGACTAGTGCTGGTTAAAATCATATTTCGTGATAGTGTCCTGGACGCGGGGCATTCATTGATAGTAAACGGATGCCCGCATTTAATCTAGATAGATAGAAGATAGATTAGAAGATAGATAGATTCTTCTAGATAGATAGCCTCGCACGGGGTAGACACGATGCAAGAAATTACAGGACATACGATTTTGCCTTTTAAAGCACAATCGCGGTGACAAATAGCAATAGGACATAAATAAATGTCATGTAGAATACCAAATATGAGCCCAAATGACCACCCAATATGTAACAGTACGAGCCTCAGCATTAGCGTGTGCTGCAAATAAAAATCTTGCAATGCAAATTAAAAACTCGTGTAGCTATTTATGGGTTGAACCCAGTTATTCATTAGTCAGATACTTGATGCTTTTCTGTTCTATCTTGAATAACGTGACGCGTCCATAATGCGTTGTTCCCATAACAGATATGTAAAGGGCTGTTTCTCTGGCTTTTTTCAAGGCTCATAAAAATTGTGGCTTGGCTTGACAAGCAGTCTAATGGTGTAATTCTAACAAAATTCAAGATCGCCGAGTGTAAAGCCAAACGTGATTGGTTGAAGCGAGAACGTGCTACGATTGGCCAGCTCGATGTGGCCATTATCAGATTGGCTTGAGTAGGCGGTGGGCGGAGTCCACTTATTTGTGGATCTGTCTGCACATTGACGCTAGAAGTGTTTCAAAATCCACAAATGCGTGAGGGGATTCACAAATGCACAGGAACCGATTCACAAATGTGTGCAGCGATTTACAAATGCACAGAAAGCGGTTCACAAATAAATGCCAGGCAGAGTTGTGTTTGTAAAATTATAAATTATTTGTAAATATTTTATTTATTTGCAAATCTCATTTTATTTATTTGTGTATTTTATATTTTTTTGTGAAACTCTTTACATTTATTTGTTGGATCTTAATCTATTTATTTGGAATATTGCAACAATAATACCCCCATACTGAACCTTATCACAAAATGTTAATCAGAATAAACTATATTAACAAATATGTTTTAACTGTCAGAACCCCAAATGAGAATTATTTGTAACGCTGGGGGTCCCGCTCCATGTGGAATAAAACATTATTATTATTATTATTATTATTTTGTAGTTTTTCTAGAAGACTAATATGAGTCCTCATCTCATGTGGGTATACACAAGTTTAATTGTATTTGTCAGAAGTACGGTTATTTTTTTATGTGGGATTTTTTTTTATTTTGGAAAACATCACACAATAAGCAATCAAAGTACAGGCAGGATGGCCAAAAACATAAGGAAATTATGTTATTTTGTATTTAAGTATGACGTATTGTCGCAATTTTGCGACTTTGGCGCTTAGAGGGTTAATTTTGGGTGCGATTAATCTCAGTGTGAGGTTAATTCATTAATTTGTTTAATCGGTTGACAGCAATAGTTTCTGCATTTTTGATATGGTCAAAATATTATGTCATCACAACGAGTCCACCTTAGCAGACTAGCTCAGACTAAACTGGTCCTGTCGGGTTGAGATGTCTGAACACTGAGATTCTGCCTGCAGACCAACACACACACGAGAGGGTCTGAAATCAATCTCACACTCACCAAGATACGAGGAATAAACACAACTTGAAGAGGCAGAGGAAAATATGGAGCAAAGACTAAGAAGAGACTGAGTAAAACATTAGTCAGAAAAAGCACCAGCAGAGTGAATATGAACACAACCCAAATATGACGATCTGGTTTTCTGGATGTGTGAGAGTGACGATCAGTAAAATACAAAGCTAAACTAGATATTATCCATGTGATCACTGATATAATGAACACTAAAACATCAACCAAAAAATAATATTGCAACGAATACAAAAACCCAAACAAAAACAATAAAATCTCACTGAGAATGATACAGAGAAACGCCAGTATGTAGAAAGTGATAAAACAGGGTGAAGAGAAAACCAAAGCAGTGTACAGTGGATATTTCACTGAGAGAATTCCCTCTAGCGCCACCAGCTGGTTCAGGAGGAGACCACAGAGTCTTGATGAGGACAATAAAGATACAAAAACACGAAATGTCCAATCTTCATTCCTGTAGAACTTATTTAAGAACAGTTTTAACAGTATATAGGGACTCAAGAAAATCTCAACACAGTCAGTGAGGAGGAGGAGGATGATGAAGGCTGAAATATGGTGTCCATTCTTTCTGTGATGAATTAGATCGCTGGCAGACCAAACAAGAGCTGGTAGACCTGCACACACACCGATGGTGATGAATATGGACCATCTGACCCTTATCTGTTGCGGGACCAGATCCCAGAGAAATAGATGCTTTTCCATATTCCAGTCTGTCTTTGATCTGTTTGCGATATCCAGCTGAAAATATGCAATTAAATAAATGAAAAAGTGAAAAATTAGTATCTGCTGAATAAATGCTGAGCAGCTTTCAGAAGACACAAAGCTCATTCCAGCTAAACATACAACTGAAAATATTCAGACTGTAAATATTAATGCATTCTACCCTTATGAAACAAAAATATATGAGAATATACTGCAAAATATTATGCGATATATTACATAATGCATTTCCATATATGGGAAACTAGTGCTTGTATTTTTCAATATGCTGCAATATATGCACTGACTGTATATGTGTCAGGTTTAGAGATGAGTCAGACAGGTGATGAAATCAAACAGTAGTTTTATTTGGAACAGAAGCACGGAATCATCAGATGTTGTAAAGAATTGATAAATGAACTTAGTTGGAAAAATAACAGAATGTCCTTTGCAGATGGAGGTTGACCAGGCTGGTGAATGGAGGATGAAGGAAATCAACGGTGATGGCAGATGGTAAACAGGAACACTGACTGAAGATGAGTATCGCAGGTAAGTAGAACAGGTAAGTCATGAGAGTGAGTCTTGCTTGTCTTGGTGTAGACGAGACCAGTCAGTGAACTGAAGGAAATGTGGTGTTATATAGGATGCTGATGATGAGGTGAATCAGTATTCAGGGGAGAGTTAACGAGTTGGCGGAGTGTGCAGATCTAGTGAAACCGTGACCCCCCCCCACCCCATGGGCGGCTCCTGACAACTGGGTGAGAGACGATGACGACGAGGTCTATCACGACCTCTGGGAGCTGGTCGATCTGGATGATCAGTGTGAAACTGGGTGAGGATTCCTGGATCTAAAATGTCATCACGAGGAACCCATGAACGTTCCTCAGGACCATAATCCTCCCAGTCGATGAGATATTCAATTCGGGGATGGTAGCAGGGTACGAACTCGGTAGATGGTCTCTTCTTCGACTAGGTTGGGAGGAGGAGGTATGTCGGCAACACCAGGACCTGTGGGAGGAGAGGTGACAGGATCAGTATGAGGTTTTAAGAGTGACACATGGAAGGAAGGTGAAATTCTGTATTGAGGTGGTAAGTTGAGTCTGTAGGTGACCTTGTTGAGCTGCCTCTGCACGGTGAAAGGGCCAATATATCGAGGACTCAGCTTACAGCAAGGCAGGCAGAGGCGGATGTCCCGGGTTGAGAGCCAAACCTTCTGTCCAGGCTGGTAATGCGGGGTCGAAGTACGGCGACGGTCAGCTTGAATCTTGTGCCTCCGCACTGCCTGCTGGAGGTGCAAGTGAGCCGAGTGGAATAGGGAGTGGAACCAGTTTGCCTTCTGGGAGCTTCCTCTGGGTATTGGTAACGGCACAAACTGAACAACCCTTAATTGCTCAGATATCCTGAGGCATGGAGGGCCACCAGTAGCGTTGACATAGGAGTGAGAGGGTACGCCTGCTACCTGGGCGTCCAGAGCCCGGAGAGGTGTGAGCCGAGTCCAGAAGACCTCCCGGCGGAGCAGGGTTGTTGAGGACTGACAATCATGCCTGGAGGGAGAATGGGTTCCGGATGGTTTTCTTCAGGAGAAGGATGATGAAGACGAGAAAGTGCATCAGCTTTGCCATTCTTGATGCCTGGGCGATATGTGACGGTGAAATTGAAAAGGGTGAAAACAACGCCCAACGAGCCTGACGTGGATTCAGTCTTTTTGCCTCTCTGAGATATTCTAAGTTGCGGTGGTCGGTGATAACTTCAAACTGGTGGTTTGCTCCCTCCAGCCAATGTCTCCACTCTTCTAAGGCAAGCTTGATGGCGAGAGGTTCTCTTAACAATGTCGTAGTTCTGCTCTGCCTGGGATAGCTTCTTAGAATAGAAGGCACATGGATGGAGTTTAGGAGGATCACCCTGCCGCTGGGATAGGACTGCTCCAACCCCAGTAGAGGAGGCATCTACCTCGACGATGAAGGGGAGATCTGGATTTGGATGAGCCAGGATCGGAGCAGTCTGAAAAGCTTCTTGTAGCTGCTGAAAGGATTTGGAGGCTTCTGGGGTGAAGGACAGAGACTTGGGCCAGCCTTTGAGGGTAGAAGTCAGAGGTGAGCTGATGAGGCTGTAATTATTTATGAATCTTCTGTAGAAGTTGGCGAATCCTAGGAAACATTGAAGTTCTTCGACTGAAGAAGGTTGAGGCCAGTTCCGGATGGTGTCCACCTTCCTCTGGTCCATCTGGATTCCGTGTTGGTCGATGACATATCCCAGGAACTGGACAGAGGTGGTGTGGAACTCGCACTTCTCTAGTTTGAGGTAAAGTTGGTGAGCTCAAAGTTTCTCAAGGACCTGCGTAATGTGGTGTCAATGTTCAGAGAGGTCTCGGGAGTAAATGAGGATGTCATCAATGTATACCACCACAAATCGATTGAGGAACTCCCGAAATACCTCATTCATGTAGCCCTGGAATACCGCTGGAGCGTTGGACAGGCCAAAGGGCATAACCCAGTATTCATAGTGCCCAGAGGGTGTGATGAAGGCCGTCTTCCATTCATCACCTCGACGGATGCGGATCAGATTGTAGGCACTACGCAGGTCAAACTTAGATAAAGATACAAGCTCCTCTGAGTTGTTCAAGAGCAGACAGGACCAGAGGAAGAGGATAACTGAATTTAACTGTGTGAATTGAGATGACGGTAGTCAATGCACGGCCTCAAGCCTCGGTCCTTCTTGGAAACGAAAAAGAAGCTTGAAGCGGCAAGGAAGTAGATGGACGGATGAACTGTTGTTGCAGGGCTTCCTCAATATACTCCTCCATGGCCTTCTGCTCCGGGATGGACAATGGGTATACTCTACCCTTAGGTAATGTGGCTCCAGGTAGCAGGTCGATAGCACAGTCCCATGGCCGATGAGGTGGTAATTTGGTAGCCAGCTGCTTACTGAAGACATCCTGGAAAGCCTGGTATTCGTCAGGTATCTCCACTTTATGGGTGACTTCAGGACTCTTGACGGAAGTGGAGTTAATGGTGAGATTCTGACTATTTCGAGTTGATGAAGAGGAAGATGAGTTAATGGATATCTTCTGAACAGTGGAGAGACAGGATTGGAAACAGCTTTCGCTCCATTGAAGAATCTCACCAGAGACCCAGTTGATGAGTGGTTGGTGTTGGATCATCCACGGGCGTCCCAGGATGAGATCAGCAGTGGACTCTTCCAGCACCATGAAAGTGATGTCCTCAGAGTGTAGACATCCAATGCGGAGCGTCAGAATGGGGGAGAAGTGACGAATACGACCCTTGCCCAGCGGTTTTCCTTGAATGGTGTGTATACGTAGATCCAGTGAACTTCGCTTCTTGGGTGCATTCAATTTCTGAAGTAGATGGGTTGAGATGAAGTTCCCCACTGAGGCGGAGTCGGTGAGGTCTTGCACTGAGACACATATATCAGAGGTTAAGACATGTAAAGTAGTGCGGGACAGTGTTTCAATTTTAGGAGGTAACTGGATAGTACTCACCGCCGGGCGTTGGGGTCGTACAGGACAGTTGTTGATAGCATAGTTTTCTCCCCCACAGTATAAGCACAGATGATGTTGAATCCGGCATTGACGCTCCGCATGGGTCAGGTGGTAAGCGTCTATTTGCATGGGTTCAGGTGCTGGAAGTGCGACAGATGGTGTCGTGGGCGGAGGACATGCAGCAGAAGGTGGAGTAGCACAGGCAGTGAGGCGTTGGGAAACTCGGATAGTTTTTTGTATGAAGTTTTCAAGGCCCATCGAGTCATCATAAACAACCATAAGTTGACGAATGTTAGCATTGAGTCCATGGCGGAAAGCTGTAAGCAATGCGGTCTCGTTCCAGAGTGCGGAACTGAAGAGCATATGAACATACTGATTGTTTACCTTGACGGAGGTTGAAGAGCTGATCATGTATGGATAACTCAGATGCCGTTTGGCCGAAGACTTCTTTGAAGTGATGAATGAAGTTGGTAAGTGAGTTAATGACTTGAGCGTTAGAATTCCATAGAGATTGAGCCCACTGGAGAGCGCGACCGGACAGTAGGGAAATTATAAACGCCACTTTGGCTGAATCGCTGGTGAACTGATGAGCTTGCATCTCAAAATAGAGAGAACATTGAAGGATGAAACCGCTGCAGTCCTCCGCCTCACCGGTGAATGTCGCTGGTCGGGCCATGGGACTGGCAGAAGTGACTGGCGTACGGCGTGAAGGACATCTGCGGGAATGGTGGGTGGGTTATCAGGAGATGATGGTTGTAAAGATAAACGGACAGCTTGTACCAACTGAGCGAATGGATCACGTTGTGCATCCATTGCTGTTTCCAGGCACGTGCACACATAGACATCAAAGGGGGCTTGAGCACCTGCCCTTTTTATTCCTGGAGAGAAAGTGCCCTTTTTTCTGGGGTGCTTTTTTTTGTTATTTTTGTTATTTTTTGTTATTTCTTGTTATCAAGAAATAACAGACCGCATTCTACATTGGAATTCAACCAAGCCATGTAATAAAATAAGTTAGTAATAAAATAAGCATATATCACCACAAGGTGATATGCTTTAGTTATTTTGTTTATCCTATTTACCTGCATTGCCCTGTCAATTAGATGCAAATGTGCGCATTTTAACTAGTTGACGCCTAATTTGCATACAGAACGTCCCCAGTTAATGACTTACATCAAGAGTCTTTCCCCCTGAAATTTAGAAATCTAAATTGGTGAATTTAGAAGAAATCTACAGATGCAAACAGATGGAGGATACAAAAATGTAGTAAATCTGAGTAACTGCATCTGGTACATTAATAAATAAAACTGAGTAGAAATAAGTTAACATTAAACATTACAAATAACAATATTTATAAATTAACTTTTTATTTATGAGTAATTAATCAATTAGCAGATTTTGCTATCTGTAACAAAATAGCAGCAACAGCCCTCTTCAGTTTAGAGTGAATATTTGTGTTGATTTTAAAGTGTTATGTATTCTGATAACACCAAAATAATTAAAATGATGTAGTGCCTTGTGCAAAAATAAACAAATTATTAGTAAAACACGCCCCTCTGCTTGATGCAGTTATTTAGGTTATTCTAAATATATACTTGAAACTAGTAGCATAGATAATGTTTTCAAAACATGCACATTGTGGAATGGTTTCCTTTGCTGCTCTATAAACCTAGTGAATACTAAGGAGACCATGGTTTCTGTGTGAACTGACTATTTTGTAGACATCTTTTGAAAATGAAACAATTGTGTGAGTTTGAGGAAGATAAAATTAATTAACTTTTTTAATTAATTTTTTAAAAAGGAAGTCAGAGTTGCGTTAATATATACTTTTTTGTTTAAAAAAAAGAAAAAAAAATACGTAATTATGAGAAGTGCCCTTTATTTCACTTGAGCCCCTGCCCCTAAAAATGTCTGTGCACGTCCCTGGCTGGTTCCATGGGGTTCTGCATATGGTCTGGTCTTCTGTCAGGTTTAGAGATGAGTCAGACAGGTGATGAAATCAAACAGTAGTTCTATTTGGAACAGAAGCACGGAATCATCAGATGTTGTAAATAATTGATAAATGAACTTAGCTGGAGAAATAACAGAATGTCCTTCGAAATAACAGAAATAACAGATGAAGGAGATCAACGGTGATGGCAGATGGTAAACAGGAACACAGACTGAAGATGAGTATCGCAGGTAAGTAGAACAGGTAAGTCTTGAGAGTGAGTCTTGCATGTCTTGGTATAGACGAGACCAGACAGTGAACTGAAGGTGAAGTGGTGTTATATAGGATGCTGATGATGTTGAGGTGCAGGTGAGGTGAATCAGTAATCAGGGGAGAGTGAACGAGTTGGCGGAGTGTGCAGATCTGGTGAAACCCTGACAGTATGGCTGTATATTAATACATATAAAATATTTATAAATGAAGACAAAAATAACATTACATGTAATATTCACAAAGTTGTATTGTGTACAAATACTGCACATACATGTTCCCATATATGAATGTATGTTCACACACACACACACACATTCACGGAATGAGTTACATCAGATTTCTAGTTCCCAGCATGCTTTGCTTCTGACTGTTAAAAGAGAGCAAATGTTAAAATGAAGTGTTATTTAATGTGTTTTGAGATCTGCTAGTGTTTAATGCTCTATTATTTTGGAGTTTAAAAGGTTTTCTGGTATGTGTGTGTTTTTGGGGTCATTGTGCTGAAGAGTAGAGCCTGTGGTTCGGTTCACGATTGGCCAAACATTATTAAGACTATAATTATTATATTGTAAAAGTAATGTCTGTGCACTCTTCAACACAGTGATAGTCTCTTGGCTAAATACTTTAGTACATGTAGGTATTCTGGTGCTTTTGAAAATATGAAACATTTATAATGTAAATAATTAAAAAATAATAATAAATATATTACAATATATTTTTCTTTACATATGTGTGTTTATGTTGCATGAGTAAATATATCTGCAATATATTACACATGCAGTACCATATCTGCTCATGTATACATCTATATATTATGAAATGTTTTACTGAATATAAAATACATTATGATTTAATAGTAAATATTTTGTCACATTTTTCGATATATAAAAAGCTGCAATTCCTTATGTATTATTCAATATATTGTAATATATGAACACAACATATTTCTCTGTATATTTTCAAATATACTGTAAAACCATTTCATATATTGATCATTCATATATAGGGAATTATATATTTTCATAAGGGTAGTCTGTATCACATCATGTCAGTTCATTTTTAATAACTAAAAGTGAAGTAAAATAAACAACCATGTCTTACCTAGATATATTCAGGAGATTTCTGCAGCGCTGTGCTCATGGCATAAGAACGTTTGCAGTCTTGCTTGATTTCGTCTCTCGTTATGACTGTGTTTTTGCTCTTTCTTCTCTTTTCTAATGCTGGTTTCTGGTTTATAAGCTGGTTTCTGATTTATCTGCTGGTTTGATCTCAGATCTCACATCTGATCTCTGACTGTGGTTTCAGTAAGAAACACGGATAATATCTACTTAAACCATCTCTACTTAAATGCTTAAAAGCTTTAAGTGAAATTATATAGCACCTCTGTAAATGTAGTGTAGATAAATTAACTCTTTCCCCACCATTTTCTGTTATTCATTAAGGTTTTTTTATTTTTTTATTAAGTTTTATCATCATACTGGGAATTTGTCCTCTGCATTTAACCCATCCAAGTAAGTGCACACACATTAGGAGCATTGAGTAGTGACATTACCTATCATTCTTGAGAATGGAACCTGCGACCTTTGTGTTACAAGTCTGACTCTCTAATCATTAGGCCCCCAATAGAGAAAAGATCATATTAATATAATAGACACAGACTTGTAGTGGAAATAACATTAATTGACATACCCTTGACGTTTAATTGATGTAAAAAAAGGCCTATCACTGAAACCACAGTCAGAATTTGTGAGCTGAGAACTGCAACCACACAGAGTTCAAAACCACCAGATAAAACCACCAGAAACCAGTGGAAGAGCAACACATTCTTACTCTTACATTCTTCTTCTTAAGATGTCAAAAACTGAGACATGGTAAGTGCTTTGCACATCACTATTGTAGTTCAATAGGCAATTCATAATTAATTTACAATTCAGTGAGGGCCACTTTCGTCAAATGTATATTTATTATAATGATGCATACAGTTAGTGTTGGCGGTATAGTTCTGTTATGGGCAAAATCCACGTGCCCGTCTATGCAGCCATCCCTGAACAGAGCGGTGAGAGCAGCAAGTAAAAACCCCTGGGGTAACTTAACACATCCAGTAATCATGCATACATAATTACAATCACAATTTGCACGAGTGTTGTAAACAAGCCAGAATACATGAAAGATGATACAATGAAATGAACTATGACAGTACAGAATTTATTATATTACAGATTCAGCTAGGTGGAGCTGGGGATGGAGGGGGAGTTAGATGCAGCGTGCAGATAAGCAATAGAGAGGCCGAATCAATAATAGTATACATTATACTAAGACTAGTGTAGTATCTAGTAAGAATCTATTCTATACTAACAATGCATTATATCACATTACACATTAACCTGTTAGCCTGCACCCCCACTTCTGAAAAATGCCCAGAAATGGCATACCCAAACTAAAACAGATATAGTTCATGAACCCTTTGCACTAAAAGCACAAGTATGGTCTCATTTGAAAGCTGACACTTGGCAGTGTATTGTAAATTTAGAACTGTAAAACAAAATTGTTATAAATAGCTTCAAAGTTTTGTAAAGTTATTAGAAATATGAAATATCTTCATGAAAATAATATTGAAGCTGGCATTGTATCAATCTAGAAATGCACTGCAGCTAAAGCCACATGTCTGAACATGTTATATTTAAAATCTGTAGATGATAAGTCTAAAACCAGAGGCGGACAGAGTACACAGCTACATTACTTGAGTAAAAGTACAGATACCCCTTGCTAAATTTTACTCAAGTACAAATAAAAGTACTACAGTCAGATGTCTACTTAAGTAAAAGTACTAACAGGGTTCCCACTCTTTTCTTGAAATGATTTTCCAGGACTTTTCCAGGACATTTTCAAGACTTTTTCAGCTGCTACAGTGCGAGTCAAGTTATCACAACTATGGCTGGGCGATATACCGATATTATCATATCGAGATATATTTTGAAACAGAGTGAAACAATGTGATATTGTACCTATACCGTTATATCTGTATTATAGTTGTGCAAAGATTGTTGTCTTTCACAATGCCACCTGCTTTCCTCTACTTGCAATGCCACACTACTAAAACAGAAGTTATTCTCTACTTTAGTTCATACACTGCTATTTTACTTGCTGATATCAGTTTAAAAGTCCAAACTCTCACAGTCAAGCTGTATTCGCAATCAGTCACTAACGTTAGAAAATATTAACTATTATCGGACTTCTAAATTAATTGCATTTGCTCGCACCAAGGCACATTACGCATCTGGTATACATAATGGCATAAACTGATGAGTTATGTGTTTTTGACTCTAAATTATTTTGATTTATCAAATCTTTGTAACCGTTTTTGTCAATTATATTGCTGAAATGGATAGACCTTTTGTAAAGCTAAATGTGTTTAAATGCTGAATCCATTTAGCCTACTGGTGTTGTGTATGAAATGGATCTGAAGTAAAATATTCTGACAAACTAGGGTAAAATACCGGTATATATCATATATCCCAAGCTTTGGAGAATTGCTATTTTCTACAGTTGTACCTTATATTTTGTACATTTAACCAGATTGCTTAAATGTTTATTCATCTCAATCTTTCTCTCTTGTACTTTCTCCACAAAATATTTTATGTTCAATAAATCACCAAAACAAAATTTACGTTTAAACAACTGTGTTCAAATGAACATGCAAGTCTTCAGTTCTCACTGCCTCTTCTCTGCGGTCTGTGTATCTAGCTAAAAACAGCATGAAAAGTTGGGGCTCTGTGCACATACACAGTATTTTGATAGAGCTGAATTCATGACGTTTTTCTCATTCACATGTTTTTTGTTTCTGCTGTCGGACAATAGAACAAGTATGAAATACTGAGTGGAACGTGGCCCGGTAAGACTACCTGTTACCCGTCGCTATCTTGAAGCTGTCATCGTGCTCGCTACGGCTCCACTAAAACCAAAAATATATTTCACGCAAAGGTATGAGTGACGACACGCCCACAGCTCTCCACTGCTCCTCTGTCACTCAACAGAGAGAGGGAGAACAACCTCTCACTCGATATACTGCCATACAGCAACACTCTTTAACAGAAAGTCGCTAGCTTTTGGCAGACTTTTGCAACTCCATTACTTTGCACGCAGTAATTTCCCCATTCACTGGCTAGAAATTGGTTATAAAAAACAAACAATAAAACCTATATTTTTGATTACAATACTTTTAATAAAGAAAATATAGACATTTTGTACTGTACTGGCCACAATCTTTAAATGTTTTTTGCCCTCCACATGGCGTCGACAGTCTGCAAAACAAACACACACACACACACACGCACACACATGTGTGTGAGCGGACCTGCCAGCTTTTGGTAAATGTGAACCGTTACGCGTAAGGTTACTTTCACTGTGGAAACATTCAAGCCGAAGTCTGAAAAAAGAAAAATAAAGTTTTGGGAGGTGTTTTTTCTTAGGAAAATCTATCAATCATGTTCAGCAGCAGACCTGCTGAACAAGTGTGTGTGTGTGCGCGCGTACACATACACACACAGTTTACCTTTTTAAGCCCAGCTGCAGCAAATGGGGAACGGGGTACAGAGAGTGAGGCAGAGCAGTGCCATTGAGTAGAGCGGTGCTGAGGCAGAGGGCAGGAGGAGAGGGACGGGAATGTTACGTTGTAGGTTCGGTAGACTCGTTATTCTCCGCTTTTCTACAATGATTAGCTGAAACTGCTTCACCACGCTGCTGCATCATGTTGTCAGACAGGAGTACCGCACGTGCACATTTGCCACAGAACTCACATGTCCGTAGTTTAGAGGGGCAAGTTTTACCAGCGTACTGAGATGTCAAATTGCATACTTGCTACGCAAAATGTGTACATATTGGCAGGTTTGTGTCACGTGGGCCGCTGTGCTGGCTACATGCAGAAATGAAAGCAGACCAGCGCTCCAGCCCAATATTACCCGTTGAAGGCAGCTGAAAACAGACATTCATGCGTAAAATGTTTAACCCGTTTGCATTCATCCACAAGGAGGGAAAATTATTTTCCAGGACAACCCAAACGTTTCCAGGACATTTTACTTTTTTTCCCATTTTCCATGTGTTTTCCAGGACTGGAAAATTGGTCTTTCATTTTCCAGGTTTTCCAGGTTTTCCAGGACGCGTGGGAACCCTGTACTAAGTATTTTTAAAAGTACTTGAGTATCAAGAGTACATTTTCTAAATATTGCATTACTACTGCCACAGTGCTTACATTGGTAAACAAAGCAAACACTTGAAGCGAAAACTATCATTAACTTGTTCAGAAAATTGAAATAGTCTGGCGAGGTGGGGCCACGGGTTGGCACATTCGCAGGATGCAATATTTTTTTTCCCAGGATGGTAGGGGAAGACTCATGAATATTCATTAGGGAAGTCATCCCTGATTGGTCTGATGACCTACCCCTAACCCCACCCCTAAACCTACCCGTCACTGGGGTTAAGACCAATCAGGGATGACTTCCCTAATGAATATTCATGAGTCTTCCCCTACCATCCTGGGAAAAAAAATATCGCTCCCGGGATGGACCTGCTGCGTCTTCATCCATTGTTTCGTCCATGGTTTCGTCTCTTATCTAAATCTGACCATGGAGTTGACTTTGGTGGAAAGCTGAAGGTGATTGCTGATAGGCTGTCCCAATCAGTGGCGCCTGCACAATCCAATCACATTTGAGAGGGTTTCCGAGATGTTTCTTTTATCCTTTTTTTTTTTTTCAGAAGAAGAAGTAACGGGTACTCACAGTTATGGATAGAAATGTAGTGGAGTAAAGAGTACAATATTTGCCTCTCAAATGTACTTGAGTAAAGTCATGAGCACTCCCCAAAAATGATACTTGAGTAAAGTACAGATCCCTCAAAATTGTACTTAAGTACTGTACTCAAGTAAATGTACTCAGTTACTGTCCGGCTCTGTCTAAAACTCTATATTTAATTAAATTTTTCTAAAGATCATGCACACATCCACACCTCTCCAGCCAGGTTATGGCTGTAAATATGTTTTTCCATGTCAATATGAACAACACACTATCTAACTTTACCCCGTATGTGAGATGTCATACTAGAGAGGAGAGGACCCTGGACCTGCTGTATGCTAACATTAAGGATGCTTACAGCTCTTCCTCTTGTTTTTTACTTCTCCAGTGCTTTCAACACCATCCGGCCGGTCTTGCTGGGTGAGAAGCTGACAGCGATGCAGGTGGACGCCCCCCTCGTGTCCTGGATTGTTGACTACCTGACTGGCAGACCACAGTATGTTCGCCTGCAACACTGTGTATCGGACAGCATAGTCAGCAACACCGAGGCCCCGCAGGGGACTGTCAACAAACTATATTGCTATACTGAGATGAGTAAAAATCGACTGAAATATGTTGAGATAAAATGTATTTGTATATAAGCAACGTATTAAACTGCAAATTAACATTTATATGCCCTATCATAAAAACAGACATATGAAAGACAACATTTCATTGACTAGTTTCGGATAGATTATAAAGTTTTTACTGTAAAATATCTGCCACATCAAATAAGCTTTTGTTTGCCAATTTTTGCTCATATGTTAAATATAGTATGTTTGGTCAAAAATAAATTCATCAACTAATATGTTATTATAGTGTTTGTTCCAATGTAGGCTATATTCAAAGTAATGAATCCTTAACTTTGAAATATGTATGATAAAATGTATAGCCTACTTTAGTTTTTACAAAGAAAGATTACACTTGAATTGTTGTTGTAATTGTAACCTTTTTAATAAAATAGCAAAAAATATATATTTAAAAGGTAGATGTAAACAAAATATTAAAAGGTAAATATAAGCCTTTTCTTTAAATAATTTTTATTGTGTTTTATTAGTGACAAATTTGGGGAGAGGATTCATATTCCAAAACTTTCTGAAAATACAGTATGTGAATTAACTGCACAATTACTAGACATGTTTACCTTGGATATTATACAATTTGCAAGCACAATTTGTGGAAAAAAATTTAGATGCTTCCAACTGTGAACCAATTTTGTAGAAATATATACAGTATATACACTCACCTAAAGGATTATTAGGAACACCTGTTCAATTTCTCATTAACCCTCTGGGGTCTGAGGGATAAACATATTAATGGCAAAGGTGTAATTACACTATTTAGCACAAACAGGGCTACCATAATATGTGAGCAACATGCATGTACATGTTTGTATTTTTGAGAGAATAATGTTATGCATGGTTATTGAAAAAACTAAAAACTAAAGTTTCTGAAATAAGGCCACAAAACACATATTAAATATGTGTCAATAAGACTTTTGACTAATGGATGTCGTTGCCTAGAGTTTCTTCTTCAAAATGATGTGAAAATCCTGCCTAATCATTCACATAAAACAATACATTGATTTAAATCTTGTAAAACACTTTTTGTTTGGAAAGGCAATATGCGCAAAGGGCGTCAACGATCCAACACCATCATGCATATTTAGTGATTCACACCTGAGGAGACAATGGGGCCCGCATACTTAATGAGCCATTCATTCAGGTGTGTGACTGAGCCACAAGAAAGAATGTGTCACGGTACACACACAGGAAACAGGTAGGTCCAATTGCAGTATGTTTTATTTAAGTGTAATCCAATCTCATAGTCATCCAGGCAGGGGTCAAAATCCGTAAAATCAAATCCAAACACAAGAAACAACACAAAAACAGCCAAGGAAAACAGACGACAGACGTGCAGTGACAATATACAAGGACTCTGTAACAAACACTAAACAGGCAGGGTATTTATAACACAGAACTAGAATGATAATGGGGAACAGCTGAGTGCAATGATGATGGGGAACAGCTGAGTGCAATGATACAGTGATGAGTCCAGACAGGGATTGTGGGAAATGCAGTTCAAGAAGTAAATGACACCATGAGGGACAGAGGACCTCTAGTGGTCACCAGGAAAACACAAACCAGACACTGTGACATAACCCCCCCTCTACGGAGCGGCTACCAGACGCTCCAAGACCCACAAAAAACAAACAAAACAAGAGTCCAGGAGGGAGGTGGAACGGTGGAGGATCAGGGGGAGGGATGGAGGGTCAGGACCATGGAGGGGAACAGAGACAGGGGGTGCTGGCTAAGCCGGCGGGCAGGGTGAAGTAGACAGTCCATCGGGTGGCCAGGGCGGAGCAGACAGTTTATCAAGCAGCCAGGGTGGAGCAGATAGTCCATCGGGTGGCCAGGGCGGAGACGACCCTTCAGGCGGCCAGGGCGGAGCAGACAGTCCATCTGGCGGCCAGGGCAGAGACTTTCCCTCGGGCGGCCAGGGCGGAGCGGACTGTTCATCGGGTGGCCACGGCGGAGACGACCCCTCGGGCGGCCATGGAACAGACACCGGCTCAGGAACAGGAACAGGCTCAGGAACAGATACGGACACCTGTTCAGGAACAGGAACAGATCAAATCAAATCAAATCAAATCAAGTATATTTGTATAGCGCTTTTCACAATACAGATTGTATCAAAGCAGCTTCACAGTATTAAAATAAAATAATACAACAAAGTTTGTTTCTAGTGGAATTTATTGATTGATAGAATAAAATTAAATATCCCCAAAATATCCCCAACAGATAAGGGGGTTAAGGGAAAATTTGACAAATGCTGTATATATTTCCCTATGTTGAAAACATTGCATTACCAAAAAAAAAAAAAAAAACACACATACACACCATACACAAACAATTAACACACCATGAAATATTTTTTAATTGACTTGATAACGGGTTAAGGTTAACAACCTTTTTTTTTTACTGTGTATTTGTATTTGATTTAACTATTTCACTACCTGCATGAATGGGCTGTCCTGACTTATTGTTTAATTTATTAATTAAATGTTCTATTTATTGTGTATTGACATGATTAAAATCTTGCATTAAGGCCTGTTTCTATTTCATAATTCCACCTGTAATAGCAGTATTGAGTCTAATTAGTCGTTACTGCTTGAATCACCTAAAGAAGAAACATGAACTGGTTAACTGGAGTTTACTGGAAGTTTACTTTTCTTTTCTGCAATACAATAAGTAGGCCTAACTTTATCGAGGTAAAAGTTTCCCCGCTGTCACCAGACGTAGGTCTAGGAGTGGAGAGAAGAGTGACAAAATCACGGTAGGACTGTGCAAACAAAGTAGGCTATCTGTCTAGCATTGCCATGTCAGTGTATTGATTCATTGTCCCTTCATAGTTTGTAAGAGACATTTCAGGTTGGATGTATTTAATAAACTGAGCAAAGCCTATTCATCTGTTAATATGAAATGCGACTTGGCCATTGTAATTAAGGCTACAGCACATCTTGTACAACTTAAACCCTTGGTAGCTAGGTAACGATAAACAAACTGAAAGACCGCAATTCCTGATTTCGCTTTCGTTCACTAAACAAAGACTATGGAAATTAAACATCACTTTTCCATCAAAAAACGTGTTGTAAAAAACATAACTTATTAGATTTAAGACCTAGGTTCGCTAGCTAGTTCTGTGCCTGGCTGCCTGCCTGTGTGCGCTATGGTGCGCGCTGACCCTGGTCGACGAGAACCCGCATGAGAGATGTGATGCAGGACGTAACCCCGCCCCCCGGGCGAGATGCCCCAAAATTTATGAATCCCCAAGCTCGGCGGCGGCTATCTTGTCTGGAAACACTGGCTTGGCATATGTGACCTGAACGGTCTCTGGATCGGCAGACAGGACCTGAACGGTCTCTGGATCGGCAGACGGGACCTGAATGGTCTCTGGATCGGCAGACGGGACCTGAACGGTCTCTGGATCGGCAGACCTGCTGTGTCTCCTCCAAGCACGCAGTACTGCTACTGCATAAAAGAGGAAGACAGCCTTCTTTGCCGTGGCAGGACTGATGGTGGGTATCTCCGGGATGATCTCTGGGATGACAGCGGGCTGCACGGGGACGACCTCTGGGATGACAGCGGACTGCACGGGGATGACCTCCGGGATGACAGCAGGCTGCACAGGGACTATCTCCGGGATGACAGCGGGCTGCACGAGGACGATCTCCGGGATGACAGTGGGCTGCACGGGGACGGTCTCCGGGACGACAGCGGGCTGTTTGGGGACGTTAGGAAGGCAGGAAGTCTTCCTTCTCCCCCGCCGTCTTCTAGAGTGAGTAGCCGCTACTGTCTCTCCGGAATCCACAGGGAGCACAGTGGTCTCCTCAGTGATTCGAGCCCACAATGCAAAGCACTCGAAAATATTCATACAGGCGGAACCTCTCCAGATTGGGAATTCCCCCTTTGCTGCCTCCTCTCCCTCTCGGTGGCTGGGGAAGAGACATGAGAAACCATACCGTTGGATCTATGCATGACGGAGTCCTTCTGTCACGGTACACACACGGGAAACAGGTAGATCCAATTGCAGTATGTTTTATTTAAGTGTAATCCAATCTCGTAGTCATCCAGGCAGGGGTCACAATCCATAAAATCAAATCCAAACACAAGAAACAACACAAAAACAGCCAAGGAAATCAGACGACAGAAGTGCAGTGACAATATACAAGGACTCTGTAACAAACACTAAACAGGCAGGGTATATATAACACAGAACTAGAATGATAATTGGGAACAGCTGAGTGCAATGATGATGGGGAACAGCTGAGTGCAATGATACAGTGATGAGTCCAGACAGGGATTGTGGGAAATGCAGTTCAAGAAGTAAATGACACCGTGAGGGAAAGACGACCTCTAGTGGTCACCAGGAAAACACAAACCAGACACTGTGACAGAATGCAAGAGCAATATATATATATATATATATATATATATATATATATATATTAGGGCTGGGCAAGTTAACGCCGACAATTTTTTTATCGCACGTTAACGCAGTTTTTTTTTAATTATTATTTTGAAAGTCCGTTGCTCACCGGCTCTGAATACACATAGGCCTATACAGTCAAACCATGGGTCACAGGAGGGGTGGGATGTTGGTCAGCCAGCAAATAACCCTCCCAAACCAGCAGTGGAGGGAGGTTTCGGCAGGTTCTCTCAGGTGAACAAAGGGAGACAGCGCTCCGCGAGTGAACGGCAAACGCTCTATGGATAGTAACCGCATGGCAACGGCTTCATTGCGCAGCTGCAGCCTTTTTAACTTGAATTAAAATTATACATAACTTTACCTGATAGGCCTGCGTTTAGTTTAGCGGGGATGCTCTGCCATGTGAATTTCCTCCTGTTGATGTCCTGATAACTATTTAGATTCTGGAAACTCACAAACAGCGAGGATCAGTCTCTCTTCCAATAATTTGTGCTGCGCGTTGTGTACAAAAAGTTCAAGACAATTCAACTTCGGCAGCGGGCGGGCGTGTGCAAACAACCGCGACAGTTTCACGGGAACGCACCCGCTTGTTGCTGCACCTTGTGTTCGACCACTTCACCTCACTCTATGGTGCCACACCAAACGCGAATAGAGCGTCTGGCGCGACTTTTGCTTTTTACGCGCGTCAATTTCGCTCTGGACGCGCGAATGGATTCAAAATGTTCAAGCGTTCAACTAGACGCGGTAGACGTGAATTTGACACGTTATTCGCGTTTGGTGTGAAGCACATTAATAACAGGGAAACTTGCTACTGAACACAGACTGTTTCTGCTGCTCCCTGATGAAAGATACCTGTTGATACCTGTTCAGAAAAAAACAAGAAAACAGGACTCTGATGGTAACTTGTTTAACAAGCTAGATAAAAGGTAATGCCCTGGCAGTGGCAAATAGCTATGGTTTAATATTTGATTTGATTACATTAATGTTTAAGTTGAGATTTACAAGAAATATTTTATTGCTACTGTGTAAAGGGAATTAGATCAAAAGTGTGCAAAAAAAAAGAAAATCATGCGATTAATCACGATTAAAAATTTTAATCGTTGCCCAGCACTATATTAAACTAATTTTATTTTAGGTTTAGATTTAGATTTTGGCTTCCAATGATTATAAAAAAGAAGATATTTGAAGTATAACCATTAAAAACTAAAGCTGCATTCTGTCTAGCGCAACTTCCTTACCTTCACTGCGGTGCGCTGTCATTTCTCCCTAAAACTCAAACGTAACGTCAGAATCTGCACGATCGGTGATTGTTGTAAAATGTAGTCTATACTGTTGCTAAACTGCGGGACGCGTTTGATAATAAAGTCCATTCTGAAACGCGTCCGAAAATGAACCATAACTCAGCGAATACTCAGTCAAACAAGCATACAGACACACAGGCATTAAGCTTGAATTCTCTTCTTTTAAATGAAGTAATTTTTATTATAAAAAAATATTCTCTGTTTATGTAATTTTTATGAAAAGAGAGAGATTTCAGTCGTTCTCATCTCAGCTCATTACGTTGTAATCTGCCCCGCCCACGGAGAGCGCGCGCTATTCAAATGCAAATGAATGAGGCAATCCATGCAAACTGTGAACGCCTCCCATATCAGCTCGAGAAAACACATCAAGCTTATTCAGATCATTGTACTTGTTGACACTGTCTCGCAGCGCTGTGAGGAATAATAATAATGGAAAATGTAACTCAGAAGTGCTGGTATTTCGAGGAGCAACGGATGGAATACTGTATGTAGTAAGTTTTTTTCATTCTCAAGTAAATCGCGTTTCTGTGTGAATGAATGAACGGCAGAGATGGGCTGTTTATCACAACTCGCAAAAAGACGGTTTAAATTTGAATTGTGTTTCTGTGTGTGAATGAATGATCCACTTTTAGCAAACTATTTTGCTATACTGAGTAAAAATCGACTGAAATATGTTGAAATAAAATGTATTTGTATAAGCAACGTATTAAACTGCAAATTAACATTTATATTCCTTATAATAAAAACGAAAGACCTATGTTACAGACATATGAAAGACAACATTTCGTTGACTAGTTTTGGATAGATTACACATTTTTTATGTAAAATATCTGCCACCTCAAAAAAGCTTTTGTTTGCCAATTTTTGCTAATATGTTAAATATAGTATGTTTTGTCAATGTAGGCTATATTCAAAGTAATGAATCCTTAACTTTGAAATATGTATGATAAAATGTATACTTTAGTTTTTACAAAGAAAGATTACACTATAATTGTTTTTGTAATTGTAACCTTTTTAATAAAAAAATAAATTTACAAGGTAGATGTAAACAAATTTTAAAAGGTAAATATAAGCCTTTTCTTTAAATTATTTTTATTGTGTTTTATTATTGACAAATTTGGGGAGAGGATACATATTCCAAAACTGAAAATACAGTATGAGAACTGCACAATTACTAGACATGTTTCCTTGGATATTATACAATTTGAAAGCACAATTTGTGAAAAAAAATATATATATATTGAGGTGCTTCCAACTGTGAACCAATTTGGTAGAATATATATATATATGTATATATATTTCTCTTGCATTCTTTCTTGTGGCTATAGGTGACACACCTGAATGAATGGCTCATTAAGTATGTGGGCACCATTGTCTCCTCAGGTGTGAATCACTAAATATGCATGATGGTGTTGGATTGTTGACGCCCCTTGCGCATATGGCCTTTCCAAACAAAAAGTGTTTTACAAGATTTAAATCAATGTATTGTGTTTTGTGAATGATTAGGCAGGGTGATTTTCAAAACAAAAAAAACTCTAGGCAACGACATCCATTAGTCAAAAGTCTTATTGAAACATATTTAATATGTGTTTTGTGGCCTTATTTCAGAAACTTTAGTTTTTAGTTTTTTCAAAAACCATGCATAAACATTATTCTCTCAAAAATACAAACATGTACATGCATGTTGTTTACATATTATGGTAGCCCTGTTTGTGCTAAATAGAGTTTAATTACACCTTTGCCATTAATATGTTTATAAGCCACTGAAAAAAGCACAAATGTCAGGGCATGTCAGAACATCTCAAGGACCCCAAAAACCCCTCAGACCCCAGAGGGTTAAATATTACAGACATGTAATTGTTTCACACACACTGACTTCGCCCCAGATAAAGTCTCACCCAAAAGAGAAGCCTCCCCCAGAGGTGCTGCTCTGAGTCTGGGCTCCGAAGCTGAATCCACCCTGTGTGCTTCCATTGTTCTGCGTGGGCTGTGCGAGCAGTCCTGCGATCTGAGACTGCGGCGGGGGGTTTCCGAAGGTCTGGGTCTGGGGTTGGGTAAATGTTTGAGTCTGGGGTTGGGTAAAGGTCTGGGTCTGGGGTTGGTTAAAGGTCTGGGTCTGGGGTTGGCTGGCCCCGAAAGAGAAGCCCCCCCCGTTGCAGGAGCGCTGCAGTCCAAAGCCCGTCGGGGCCGCAGCCGTAGTTTTGGGGGGTCCAAAGCTGAAGCCCCCAGTGCCCGCTTGTCCGAAGTTAAACACCATAGTGCTGCAAAAGACCCTGTAAATGACGACAGGAGGGGGAAAATGTGTGAAATAACAGTAGCTATGTTGTTCATCCACCTATTTATATGCGCATTTTGGAATATCTCTAGCCTGACTTCGTCATACTCATATTCTAGTCAGAATGTGAGTCTGATACTGCTCAATAGAGCTTTGATTATGAGGCGTGTCTTAACCGAACCAGGAAAAGAAAAACTCTGCACTCAGTTGGATAGACCTACAACCAATCAGAGCAACGCAGTAGTAAGTGATGTATGTTGATGTCATGAAAACTAAAGAAAACTAAGGGAAGGACTCAATTGCAGAAAAAGAATTAATAAACAAACTGAAACAGAAATCGAAACCAAAAACCCACAAGGGGGAAAACAAGAACTCAACAAAACAACAACTTTAGAAACAACACATACCAGGGTTACACATGAAGCGGGAGACGTAAACCAGACAACGATCCGACAAAGACTGCAAACACAAAGGAGCTTATAAAAGGGAACAAATCAGGCAGGATAATGAAAGAACAGGTGGGACAAATGAAACCAATAATGAGATAACAAGGAAGGGTGGGGTCAAAACAGAGACAGGAACACAAACACCACATGTGCTACACGAGACAGGACAGGCATGTGACATTACCCCCTCCTTACGGAGCGGCTACCAGACGCTCCACTAGGGACGGGAGGGACGGACCAGGGCGGAATGGGAGGGACAGACCAGGATGGAACAGGGGGAACAGGAAGGACAGACCAGGGTGGAGCAGGGGAAATGGACAGTTCAGGAGGCCAGGGCGGATCACAGAGTTCGGGAGGCCAGGGCGGAAATGTCAGTCCATCTGGCGGCCAGGGCAGAAACTCTCCCTCGGGCGGGCAGGGAAAGGGAAGTTCGTGCAGTCAGCCAGGGCCGAGACGACCCGTCGGGTGGCCATGACGGAGACGACCCCCTCAGGCGGCCATGGCGGAGACGACCTTTCGGGTGGCCACGGCGGAGACGACCCCTCAGGCGACCAGGGCGGAGACGACCCCTCAGGCGGCCATGGCGGAGACGACCCCTCAGGCGGCCATGGCGGAGACGACCCCTCAGGCGGCCAGGGCGGAGACGACCTTTCGGGTGGCCATGGCGGAGACTTTCCCTCGGGCGGCCAGGGCGGAGACTTTCCCTCGGGTGGAGACTTTCCCTCGGGCGGCTCAGGAACTGGAACAGACACCACCGGCTCAGGAACTGGAACAGACACCACCGGCTCAGGAACTGGAACAGACACCCCCGGCTCAGGAACTGGAACAGACACCACCGGCTCAGGAACAGACACCACTGGCTTAGGAACAGACACCACCGGCTCAGGAACTGGAACAGACACCCCCGGCTCAGGAACTGGAACAGACACCACCGGCTCAGGAACTGGAACAGACACCCCCGGCTCAGGAACTGGAACAGACACCACCGGCTCAGGAACAGACACCACTGGCTCAGGAACAGACACCACCGGCTCAGGAACAGACACCGGCTCGGCGGCGGCCATCTTGTCCGAAGACACAGGCTCGGCAGACGTGACGTGAACAGCCTCTGTGGCGGCCATCTTGTCCGAAGACACAGGCTCGGCAAACGTGACGTGAACAGGCTCAGCGTCGGCCATCTTGTCTGAAGACATAGGCTCGGCAGACGTGAAGTGAACAGTCTCTGTGGCGGCCATCTTGTCCGAAGACACAGGCTCGGCAGACGTGACGTGAACAGGCTCGGCGTCGGCCATCTTGTCTGAAGACACAGGCTCGGCAGACGTGACGTGAACAGTCTCTGTGGCGGCCATCTTGTCCGAAGACACATGCCCGGCAGACGTGACGTGAACAGTCTCTGGCTGGGCAGACGTGACGGATCACTGGGGTGGTGCAGGCAGTGCGAGCAGCTCGGGCGGGGCCAGTAGAGCATGACACCTGGGCGGCGCGGGCAGAGCAAGACGCCTGGGCGGTGCGTCAGGGACAGCAGTCACCTCCGGGATGGTCTCCGTGTTAGGAGCCACCGGACTCGGGACCACCGGACTTGGAACCACTGGACCCGGGACCACCGGACTCGGGACCACCGGACTCGGGACCACCGGAACTGGGACCACCGGAAACGGGTCCACCGGAAACGGGACCACCGGAACTGGGACCACCGGAACTGGCATGGAGGAAGTCTTCCTTCTCCTCCTCCGTTTCAGGACCACCGGAACTGGGACCACCGGACTCGTGACCACCGGACTCGGGACCACCGGAACTGGGACCACCGGAACTGGGACCACCGGACTCGGGACCACTGGAACAGGGGCCACCTTCCTGGCCTCCCGCTCCTGAAAGCGAGCGAGACCCTCCACCATAGCCTCAAAGGTAAACCCATCATACGCCCTGCTGAGAACCCAATCCATTGGCTCATTAAGAGCGTAAAAAAAAAAAGGTCCTTAAGAGGCCCGTCATTAAGTATTAAACCCTCCGCCGCTCTAAGGAATTCCCTAGCGAACTTCCTCAGGTCAGTTCCTTGTTGGCGGAGGGCACTTAATGACTGGAAACGTACAATGCGTTGGTAGTGGGGGCACGAGACAGGAGGGCCTGGTGGGTGACGTGACTCTTTCTGCTGAATCCTAGACATGGTCGGATCGTTCTGTCATGAAAACTAAAGAAAACTAAGGGAAGGACTCAATTGCAGAAAAAGAATTTATTAACAAACTGAAACAGAAATCGAAACCAAAAACCCACAAGGGGGAAAACAAGAACAACTTTAGAAACAACACATACCAGGGTTACACATGAAGCGGGAGACGTAAACCAGACAACGATCCGACAAAGACTGCAAACACAAAGGAGCTTATAAAAGGGAACAAATCAGGCAGGATAATGAAGGAATAGGTGGGACAAATGAAACCAATAATGAGATAACAAGGAAGGGTGGGGTCAAAACAGAGACAGGAACACAAACACCACATGTGCTACACGAGACAGGACAGGCATGTGACAGTTGAGCGATGCATTTTTTTTTTTTTTATTGAAAATCAAAAATATTACAATACTTGAAAATTAATAAGGGGGGATACGGACAATATAACATGTAGATATACGGGCAACATAAATCATCATGGTATATCATCACAACAGATACCTTACGCGACGCATAGTTGTCAACAGAGCTCAACTGCACACACGCAGGAAGTAGTAGGAAGTAATGAGTAAAGTAATAATAAAAGAGAAACCACAATGACCACAGGGTTTTCATTGCATCCCATCTTCTTAGAGACCATCGGAGCCAGCTGATCAATTAAACTTTTGCAGAATCCCGTAGGAAGGACGGCAAACACATCTTTCCGATCGACAGATGCTTGATTCTCTGTTTGTCTTTTAAAATTAATCCGCTGTCGATTTCTCTTATAACAGACGCGATAGCGGAATCTAAACATCTCCTGCTGCAGTCAACCCAAGCGCTCTCTGGTGACGTGGGTGATTACGTAACCGCAGATCATCTGTCCATCATCAATTAAAGCCCACCCAGGCAATTTGATTGGCTTGGCCTTCTGCGAGCTGAGCATAATTACTCCTTAATGGATCGAGTCCAGACCGAACTTCCCGACCAAAAAATGTTGTGGGCGGGGTTCGGGCTGGCACCCAGGCTAGAATATCTCATAAAATAACGCTGGATGTAAACACCAAGATGCTCATTTGTGGATAAATTATAAAAGCGGACTGATCTCGTTGCACAGCATCTGAGGCGAAATTATTATATAGTGGCTTCTCCTACTGCAGCAATTTCCTTTTTTCTTGGTGATATTTAGTGCCAGTTTATCAGGAAGAGACAATTTTGTTCTCCTCGGCTCACTGGATGGAAACGATTTGCAAATGTTTTATGCGATATTCCAATTTTGCACATAAGTTAATTTAGCAACTTTGGATGGAAACATAGCTAGTGTTAGCTTGCTTTTCTTACAGTGGACCTGTAAATGACTATAATATGTGCAGGGATTCAAAGTCTCTGTTGTAACAATGAATTCCCATCAATTTGATTGCAGAGAAGATATGTATGAGATCAGTGCTGATCGGGATCATTGGGGCAAAAATGCCACAAAAAAAAGAATTCATGCTTTATGTCCACTTGTTTCTTAGGAAAAATCCACCAGATTAGATTCTAATCTTCAATTCTTCAGTTTTAAGAGTAGTGGTTAAACACCACTGTGTGATAATCAGCTAAGACAGTATAAACATATGCAAGTCAAATGGAAAGCTAAATGTGAAATATATTATGACACATTAGAGTTGCTGAGTCTCAAAACATACTTTAGCTGCCTACCTAGACTGAATGTTTGTATTGGCCATAGTACTGTAGATGTGTGCTGGGTCAACTATTAGCTCATTAACTTAGACTATGATGCCCAAAAATGTTATCTATGTAGTCAGCTCATTATATTACACAGCAAAATGCATCTAGATACGCACCCTGACACTAACGGCACAAAAACGCTGCCTAAGTAGACTAGGCGGTGGGCCGGACCTCGAAATTACGAATTGAATACTTACCTCACAGCTGTCTTCTTTTTTTTGCTTAGGTCATGTAATAAAATTGTATAAGTACTATAGACATTGTTTCCAACTTTGTTGTATGCACATTTGACGCAAAATGTCCTTACAAACTCTTACTTTTTTAAACCGGCAAAGAAGCAGGAGTACTAATCATAACGTTAGAAAACCTCCCGTTTCCTTGACAACCAATGTAAATAATGAACACAGATTCTACAGCGGAGGCATATAATCTTTGTCAGTGACCAGAAAGCTGGGCCATATAGTGAAACTGACGCATAGCTTGTCTAACGGCAGATGAAGTAAAACCGTAAATCTCTGTAAAGTCCTAATCATAAATACAGTGCATGTTCACAATAACGGTTTAAATAAATAAAATAATACATGTTTTACCTCTGATATAAACATTTAGATTAAATATGCCATTCTCATTAATGGTGTTAAACACTTTAACTACATGAAATAATTACTGAGAAGTTACAACATTTTTATATTCAATAAATATAAATATTTGTTGTAGATGCAATGCTTTTGAACACTTCTCCTCTGGCATGCTGTGTTTTAATGTTTGAACTAATTGCTTATGATAATAGCAGATTGTCTGAGAAAATGGTTTCGTGCAAATAATGCACAAGGTCTATTTGTTTCCATTAAAAATAGAAATCAATTAAAAATACTATTTGGCCAGTGGAAAAGATTGAGAAAAAAATTCTCTGAAATGTATTTTACACTATTTGATTTATTCATTCAAAAACAAGGCAAGGATAGGCTACTAAATTATTTGTATTAATAAAATGAGAGCATATGAATAAAGCGGAGCGGTGTGACGCTTAAATATAAGTTAAAAAACTTAAACATACGTTTAATTTATATAAGTTTAACCCCTTACTAGTCAGCCCCAATTTTGGCAAGTGATGCATACATGACATACCCAAAATAAAAAGGTAGCTGCTCAGAAGTCATTCTGAATTGACACAACCAATATATATTTAAAAATCCAACCCTTGAGAGTTTACAATTCAAGACTCAAAATTAACCAGACTGTTATTAATATTGAGATATATAAGCTCAAACATAGAAACGAAAACAACAAATATTAAGAATATATTTATTAAATGTATAAAAAATTTATGTGAATTTAGGATTGCAACTTATAACCACAACTAAAACATGGGGATTTTTTAAAGACAATCATCCCGCACATCCTATTCTATAATAAAATCAGCTAATCGAATATTCGAAAATCGTGACTCATCCCTAATTAATATAGTGTTATTGTGTAAGTGGATGACATGACAAGCAGCAAAAGGCAGTGCAATTTGTGTGTAAGTGGGGTCAAATGTTCATAGCAAATTTCAAAATAAACCAATGTAGCAGCATCATAGTGTAAACTACCAGTGTATTTGTGCAAGAGTCAATCAGCTGCCCTTAGGTTATTGGAGGGTGGGGGTGGAAGGAAGAGGCTCTCTATGATTCCCCTATAGAAAGTTAAGAGGATGGATTTTTGGGAGATGAGCCTTCCTCAACTGTGGGAGGAAGTGCAGAGGTTTTTGGACTTTCTTGGCCAGGTTCAGTTGTTGGTGTCGATAGATCAAGATGGGTCATCTGTGATGTGGATACTAAGCAACTCCGTGATCTTGACCTGGGGCCTGTACCATGAAGGTAGCTGAACAAACTCGGGGTTACAGGATTAGTTTTGAGTTGACAAAACCAAACCGATGCAATCAGGCTTTATTGGTACCATGATGCAGCTCATCAACTTTCTCTGTCAACTCAGGCTTTGATCCTCAAGCTATGATTACTCCACGCGCGCGTGCACATAAAAGAGTGACGTCGGCACTGAACAACCAATTGCGGGTAGAGCGAGAGCGATATATTTTTCCGCGGAGGAACGAGAGATAATCATTCAGAATTACGATGAATTTAAATATGTATTTCAAGCTCGAAACAATACGTTCTCTGCTGCCAAAGCAAGAGAAGACTGTTGGAGAAAGATTGCTGATTCATGTTAATGTGTAAGTTAAACAAATACGTTATATATTTATGTAAAATTATGTATGTGTAGCCTATACGTGTAATATAGCCTATAGCCTATTTTTATAATATATAAAAATGTGCATGGATGTACTAAGAAAGATTAATATTCATTGATTTTTAGATGCAACCCCAACTCCAAATGTTCTTGGCAGCAGATAAAGACAAAATATAAAAATATAATTCAAAGTGGTGATTATTTACTGCAACCTTTTATTACTTTTGTGAACATTTTATCATAAACACTTGTTTGCAGCAAACAGAAATAAAGAGTTAAATTCAGAAAACCAGAATACACTGTGGCGGAGGAGTTGTCTCTGAGTAGGCAATAAGGGACGGCCGATTATGGATGTGATTACAGGTGCTGTACAGTCTGACCCTGGTGCTGGCTCCTCTAAGCAAGTAACACTGGGTACGTGTGCAATACATTACTACTTTTTTAAGTTTTAAATATGGCTGACTGTATGTTCTGCAGTAGAGGGAAATACAGTGTCCCTGTTGAAGCCAGCACACATACACACACACACACACACACAGTCTCCCACACAGAGGTCAGTATGCAGCAAACAGAACACCAAACATAACCTGCTTTACAACAGTTATGCTTTACATTGGCCTATTTTTATTTATTAGGGTGGAGGAAATGAAGACACTCTGTCTGTGTGTTCTCAGACAGTTTCTGATGTGAATGCACTGGGCTTTTTATTATGGCAAACATTTAAATGTGTGGCATAAAAAAGGGACTGGCCCTTACACATCTCTTTTATTGTAGGATTTTTCAGAACCTGCCCCAGAAATGGAGGCCTCTACCTCAATGGGCTTCAGAAGAAATGTGTAAGGATTTAAAACCCTTGACATAAATTACAGTCAGTCCTGTGTTTGTAGGAAGTCAAGGAACTTTTTCTGAGCCTCCAGAAAACTTGTAATGATCATGTTTGTGGTGGAATTATGTTTTAGGTGGAAACAGACTCAGTCAGGGCCCTGTACAAAATGAGTCTTGAACTAGACTGCACACTAAAGGAGTCTTGAACTAGACTGCTCACTAAAGGAGACTTGAACTAGACTGCTCACTAAAGGAGACTTGAACTAGACTGCTCACTAAAGGAGACTTGAACTAGACTGCTCACTAAAGGAGTCTTGAACTAGACTGTTCACTAAAGGAGTCTTGAACTAGACTGCTCACTAAAGGAGACTTGAACTAGACTGCTCACTAAAGGAGACTTGAACTAGACTGCTCACTAAAGGAGTCTTGAACTAGACTGCACACTAAAGGAGTCTTGAACTAGACTGCTCACTAAAGGAGACTTGAACTAGACTGCTCACTAAAGGAGACTTGAACTAGACTGCTCACTAAAGGAGTCTTGAACTAGACTGTTCACTAAAGGAGACGAACTAGACTGGACTGTGAGCTGAGAAGGCTCCAAAAAAAAAAAAATATTGGAGATCAAACAGCTGGATAAAACTGATCTCAGTATGTGAATTTATTTAACCAAGTAACACTTTAGTATGAATATTTATTAATGCAACTTTCTCTTGCTCTTTCTCCCTCCCATCCCACAAAACCAATAAAACAGTTTGAGACCTATCTGCAGTTTCAATGTGCTTTTATTAAGTGTAATATTGTATGGTGATTGCCTCTACATCTGCACCAGCTGGGTGGGCCGCTCTGGTGACTCTGAAGCGCCGAACACAGTTGAAATGTGCCTTTAGGATGCCAAAGGTCATCTCTATCTTCACTCTGGTTTTACTGAGGGCCACATTGAAGCGGTGCTGTGGCCCTGTCTGAGGGTCATGATAGGGGGTTATTGTGTAGGTTTTTCTATCTCAGTTCAAATTAACAGTGTTTTGTACTGTACCAAATTTAACTTGCTTTCCTCAAAGCGCTGACACAACAAAGACTCACGGAAAATTTGTGAGACAAGCACTGGAGCCAGGCCATTTGGCATCCAAACTTGTGATCATACATTCATGACCACAAGTCGTCTGCAGATGAAATGTTTAGTAGATCATTGTTATATCTGTTAATGTTAGGCTACTATTAATTTAAAGATTCATCTCTCAGAAAATAATCATCTCACATATTCACATCATCTCTACTTGAACATTAAGGCTGTGATAGGACTTCCTATTAACATAATCTGCCTCATGTTCCCCTAGAGCAGTGGAGATTGGAGCAATAGACTGCATGTTGCAATGACTCTAGGGAATCCTATCATAAGATTAACAGAATAATAATAAAAAATATTTAAAATAATTCTTAACATGTATTGTATAGTAGCCTACATTTGTGAAATTTGCTTCTTTTAAAAAAAAAAAAAAAAGTGTTCATGTGATGTCACCCTATCAATATATCTTACCGGCAATTTTATAAAAGTCCTCTTTTATGGACATGGTCGATAAATGTCCGGGAAACACTATTAATGAAACTATTAATGTACTCCTGCAGAGCGAGGACCACCTTGCGAATGGTTCGACAAACATATGTTTTCCCCTAGCTTCTGTGCGTCACCCACCGTGCAAGAATGTACCACTTGCAAAAAAAAAAAAACGCAACGCAATATTTGCGGTACAGTAAGTGCATGAATTCGACGTGTTAAATTCTTTATGTGCGGCTCAAGAAGTTCGTAAAGATAAGACATTGCTTCCGCGGAAAATCTGTATCTTTCATACAAATAATTATCAGGAAAGGCAAGGGGATTTTGTCATGCTAAAAATTATTTCTTTACGAAGTACTCGTCTAACAATTTGCGCTGAGATGTCACCGGATTTGGAAGAAAAGGTGAATAAGTTACGTCACCTATATGTTTCTTTGCTCTCAGCTGATTGGTCAAACTTCAGTCTGAGATCTCGAATCCAGAACATAACCTGCCCCGGAGCAGGTTAGCCGTGCAGCGTAAGATACCATGGCAACGAACACCGATTAAAGCCGAGCTACTTTCATAGTACCTAAAACCCAGGGTTGGCGGAAACTAAACTGAAACATAGCTGGCTAGCCACCTAAACCGGCTTCATGGTACAGGCCCCTGCTCCATCATGCTGCTGTTGATGTGATGATTGTCAACGATCACCTCTGTAGTCATTTGGGTGTGAAGAGATATGATGTTGTCCTGTCCGTGTCTGTGAGTTAGATAAACAACTGAATTATATTCAGATAAATAAACACAGAAAGCGCACATTACTCATTTTAAATCACACTTTTCATCTTGACATTTGTATTAAGATGCTAACCATCTTAAACGAGCTTGCCAAGACTACTGCAGTTCTGACCACAAATAATTTTGTTAAATAACTCAAAAACAGCCATCTTTAACTAAAATATTTTTCCACCATACAGTATACCTGTTCTGTTATGTAGGTGAAGCCCAACCACTATCAATCGTGACAATCAACCATAACTGTCTTAAATAACTCCATGACTACCACTATAAAGTTGATTTGAAATCATTTCTTTGTTTTGGTTTGCACTCTTTTTAGCTGATAATTAGTCTAGCTTACTTGTAGCCTAGGTAGCTTGCTGTAACCAACCTGGACATAAGTTACCGTTTACCGTTTACCCCGTGATTCTCCCTTACTAGTCAGACTTATTTCCTGCTGTCTTCCCGTTTAAATATTTTTCCCGTAATTATCCCGTATTTGAATACTCTTTGCTTAGTTCATCGTGTATGTACCGAATGATTATTTTGGATTAGCCTAAGCAACATAACGTTACCGTTAGACCTAACGTCAGCTTTACTGCTCCACTACCCACATTCTTTCGTGGCTAACGTTACTGTTTTCATCAAAAAAACATTTTATAGCTTGCAGTCTTAAATACAACTTATATGAAAAGCATTAAGATATAGGGGTGTATAATCATTGCAAAACAAATCTTACCTTGACGTTGTCTTGCCGAGACACACCGGTCTCTCCAGGGTGGGTTGATTTGGCTTCAGACTGACGCGACGCCGGTTCAACGAATAACGTGATTGGCCAAATCAATTCAACAAGGTAACAACACGAGCGTTGATTGGATGTCACTCCGGCCAACGTTTGTGATCAGCTAGCGAAATTAAATCTATTTTTATACTTTAATGTGCAACAATTGGCGTTGGAAACAATCGGTAATCTTTTTGTGAATTATTCATACAGACAAATAAAAAAAAAAATGAGCCAGACAGCTGCTGGGTAACTGTCAAATCAAAAACTAAACGAGATAGACGGACTTGGCCCACTGCCTAGACAGTTCACAAGGTTTTGCGTCCAAAAAATGTATTTTAGGTTTACTAGGCTTTGAGACTAAAATGAATCATACAGTCTATGAAGGCAAATCACTAGGTTTGGAGAAAACCAGTGTTTTGGTGTCCAACTAACGTTAGCCTCTCTTTTATATTCAGTGATAACATGATATTAAAATCAAATGATAACAAACTAAAGCATTAGATCAGCGTATGTGTTTCTTTAGAGATAAATATGTATAGAGTATAATATTGTTGGTTCTTTAAAACTGATGAATGCGATAAAAGAACCGATACTGTTAAACATCAGTGATAGATACAGCTAACGTTAGCTGACATCTCACTGAACACCCTCTTCTGCACAATCACATCGCCAACGTTCTTATTTTAAAACTATGACAAACTCACTAAATTATGTATTACTAGTGCAAAATGCCCGTGCAAAATCAGTTTTTAAGTGTGTTTTTAGTAATTGTTGGTTTGGTGTGTTTGAGTGCACATTGTTACAATTACACAGCAAAAGTTCAGTGACATTTTTATTTGTGCATGGTAGAAAACAACGTGAATTCCGAGAAAACGCTACATTTTGCAAACATTTTGTGAATAGGCAACTACAAATGATGCCCGTGAAAGAGAATGTGAACGCACTGAAAAGGATATGTTTAGTTGTGAATAGCATTTACACAGTAGCCTAGCGATAACGTTAAGCGCACCAGAATGAAATATAATATTCAGAAGTAAACAGCAAAGCTGACTTATAGATTCAGTTTACATCCACAAATGAATAAGCACGCGTTGATTCAGGGAGCAGTGCAAAGTGCCCGTGCAAAATCAGTTTTTGTGAGCTGATCGCTGAACAAAAAAGTTCAGGAGATATTTCTTAGTGATGGCTGATTTCAACAGTTTCAATATGATAAAAAATAACTTTTATATTGATTCAATGGATTAATTGCATTTTGGAAAAAAAAAGTGTCATGAATTTATTGCATTTTTGGGAAAAAATAATCCGTTTTTATAATAAGTCTTTGAAAATCAAAATCTGGATTTGAATTTTTTATGTTATTATAACCTAAAGATGCTATGTGAAAGTTTGAAACAAAATATTGGTTTTCATCTTGCCACTTTCTTGGTAAAGAAAACACATTTTTACTCAAATTAATCAAAATGGATTTATCACGTTCTGGAACCAAACTATAATATTCAGAAGTAAACAGTAGCTGACAGTGTTTATGTCAGAATGCTTATTTTTAAACCACAACCTTCTTGGGGCTTCTTTGAACGATACAACCCTCTAATGTCAGAATGTTTATTTTTAAACCACAACCTTCTAAAAATGATATATTTAATGATATATTTTGCATTTCTCATCCAAACAACGTCAAACTTGGCACTGCACTTACTCGTGCCCGTGGCAAGACACCTGTCGAATTTGAAATCCATCGGACTAATGGTTCGAGAGATATGCGTTTAACAGACACACACACACACACACACACACACACACACACAGAGACAGACGTTTCTGTAATTTATAGATAGATAAGGTGGAATAAAACACTTCATGTCGGGGGAAAATACAATTAAAACTTACGTACAGGGGTCCGTTCTTCGTACGTCACTAGCTCAGTTAGCTGGATTTGATTGTTGATGATTTGGCATGATCTTGGATTGTTTGGTTCTTCGAAGCTCATCCTGGACTTGCTGTCATAGAAACAGGTACGCAAGCTTAAACCTGCTCAGGAGCAGGCTTATTTCATGTAAACAGGATTAGACTGCGGCTTCATAAGCGGAGCTGATAGGGGAAGTCCAGCGCAGCGCGATAGTACACTTTCTGAGAGATATATTTTTTCTCGTGACTCGTGAGATTGTCGTTTACATTATTAATTTGTTGGAAACGCACATTTATTTTCGACTTGTCGGAGTCGGGCTTTAACTACAGCACAAACTGTTTGCATTGCCCTAAGATTATTTGCAAGTGGCTCTTTCCTTTACACTATTGGAGATGCGGAGAACTCGATGGAAAGTGCTGTCTGTCGTGTCATTCGGAGTTTACTTGGCGCTTTTAGGTTTAAAAAACAGTTTTAGTTTTTTTTGTGGAATTTCCAAGCCACTGAAGACCCAATGTTGTAAAGCAGTTTTTTAAAGCAGTTTTTTATTTATTTATTTATTTATTTATTTATTTATTTATTAGGCTATCATATTTTTTTATGAAGATCATGCAATCATGACCATGCTGATTACAGTAAATGTCACTCAGGCATATAGGCTAGACCATAGACTGCCATCAAGGCCTCAATGAAGGGGATTATGTGAACAGAAAGGGGGTTCACAATGTAAATGTGCAGCCCAGTTACTATTGTGATTCTTAATATTCCAGATTAATAATATTATATCAAATTAAAAAAAAGGCAGTTGACAAATCTTCCATATCACAAATGTGAAAGCAAAATGGCAGGATCTGTGCATGACTTAAGAATTTTCAGAGATTCACATTTATGCACATTATTTGAAAGTGGTAAGAAAAGTTAAATATCAAGCTCACTGTATTACATACACTTATGCTGATCCTAACAGAACTGCATTTTTTCATAGGTGATTATGACATGTTCCTGCCTGCAGACAGGTGTTTTATGACCCCATTCCCTGACCTAAACCAGTTACAATGCAGCTCTAGCCAGGACAAGGGCACACAATGAAATGAACTTTGGCTAACTAAAGGGAAGATTTCAGTGTCTGAAAAGTCTGAGGGTTGCACACCTGACAGGGCCTGTGACATTGTTGCATGTGCCATATTACACAACATTGCCCCCCCAAAAAACACTTTTCATTAAATGTTTAATAAAACACAAATATGCTTAGTTCCTTGAGTTTTATTTCAATTGTTCTTTGTAAAGAGAAGGCAGTGGTCTAGTCAAGTGCCTGCAACAAGAGATATTAGACACATGCCTCATGCAACAAATAAAAAGGAAAAGTTGGCTATACACTGCCCACCTGTAGGCCTATGTCTCCTCTGTCTGTGCAGACTCTTCTATACTAGGCCTTTCTGTAGATGTGGAATCCTGCAACTTATATTGCAGCCATAAAGCATACAAGTATAAATTAAGTAAAGTTATTTATGCACCTGCAGGTAGGCTAGTTCCTCCATATGAAAGTTATATGAGAGGGTTTATTCACTGTCCAGTGCAATGGAAACAAATGGACATTACAAAGTCTTATACTTTCTTTCCTTTGGAAAGTTAGAAAATGTCCACTTACTGCACATATTTCAGCCACCACTTTCTTGGGAACAGATACAAGTGTTGGTGTATTATGTAAAAGTGCACAAAAGAGGAAAACACAATGACATTGCAATGAACTACACTCTGGAAACATGTGATCAATAACTCATGGCAAAATATTTTTACATTAACATAAGTTTCACAAGTCAAAGCAATGCATCATTACTCAAGATTTAACAGTTGAAATGACTATACAGCCTTAATTTAATGCAGCAAAAATTATTTTACAGTGTAGGCTACTAAGATCTTTTCTTTTTTTCAGCCTTTTTCTTGGTTGCTTTTATAAACAGAACACCATTTATTTAACAGTGCCTTTTATAAAAGAGACTATAATATAACTAAAAATTACCATTATGTAGAATATTTTTGTACTCACTTTTATTTGTTCCCATGTTCTAGTGTGGTGATTCTGACATTACAATGAACAAAGTAATTATGCAATTATTAAAATACAAATAAGGCTAATAAGTGATAAAAACATCTAACATGGCCACTTCTAACGGATTTAAATTGTCTGCTACTTTTTGCCAGCCCTCTCTCCTGGCTTTTGCAGACTTTGAGGTGTTCCCTGGCGTTTTGATTAAACATTAAAATTCCGAATAAACTTCGACTATTAGTTCTTGCTCTGCTGAGGAGAAAAACTGAGCGCTCTTTGGCCACGCTGAGCAGCCAATAGCAGCGTTGCTGATCAATGTTTCTACTATCGATACATATCCCCTTTTAAACCAGCGCATGAACGCGCAGTTATCTCAGATACTCAATCCAGCGATACTAATCATCATAAACAACAGGTGAGTTCGAAGAACCCAATTAGCCGGATCATGATTAGCACGATGATATCATCTTGGATGTGTCATTTGATCTCGGATGTAATAAGCAACGTACGAAGAACGAGCCCCAGTACTTCACTGTAGCTCACACGCGCAATATTCGTCGTCACATCACATGCGCTTCCGCTCTGAGGACCTCACTTCAACTGTCTAAAATACTGCCTGATCGAAATTACAGATCTCATCCAGGGGGGCAGCGTTTCATATTATTTTGAAGGTACCCCCGGGAGCCGCCATTGGCTAACAAGCCTTCACCTGCTGTTAGCATCCCATTGACTCCCATTCATTTTGGCGTCACTTTGACAGCGAATAACTTTACATCTGAGGCGTTTAAAGACTCCATTTGTCCATGGTTTATTTCTAAAGAAACACGACAATATATAAAAGGCTCCATTACCTTGTATCTTACGTTATGGCCCCGTAGAAGCAGTTTTTGTAAAAGTAGGCTAACGATTGCGTCATAACCACGCGACTCTCTGGAAATTACCGTAGAGACAGGAAGAGAAGCTCGCAGTCAATCGGGGGGACGTGGAGGCATAAAGTCCGATAAAGTCAAGGGAGAAGCCCATAGAGAGTCATGACGTTGCTCCTGCTCCTAGCTCATGGACAGATCCTACTCACGCCTTCCCACTCTGCAAGATTCGGAAGGGAATGGTTCAGATTTCGTTTGGCACAGCTACTAGAAAACTTACAACTGTCAGGCAGGTTGCTCACGTCACATCCACGTCGTCAAGCTCAGTTTGAGTCTGCGCAGTACGCTCGGCAATCAGGAAATGAGGGCTTCTAATGTGCTTCACTTCTCTCTGTTGAAACCTATGGGGTCGCTGTGTCCAGTTTATATACTGTCTATGATCTCATCTCACACATGCTACTGGCAAGTTAGCCATATCAAACTACAGAGACAAAATAAACTGTCGCACCAGATATCTTTTTTTATATCTTTTTACTTATTGCAGTATTTAGTTTCAGTTATGATTACATCAAAAAGAGCCAAAAGTAGCTTCCATGATAATACTATGTTGTTGTTGTTGTTTTACAACAAGTCAGTATCTACACACAATTTAAGTCAATATTTAAAAAATTACGGATTTGAATGGATTCATACATTGTATAGACAATAATGACTGGTGGTATCAAAGATTATGAAGCAATAATAACTAATATAACTGAACTTATAATAAAAGCCTAAATTAGGTTAAAGTTTTAAAACTTTAAATCTAAAAAAAAAGTTGTTATTATCAGTGTTTAGACAGCTCATAAGCATTAGGGACTCCCTAGGGACCGGAACAAATAATTATATAATATTATAAAATAATAACATAATTATAAAATAATAATACTTAGGCTGACTGTGACCTCTATGCATGAAAGGGTTAAAGAAAAAATGTGATTACTAACTTGTAAGACTAGTTTCAGCAGCACCTAGTTTCGACACCTGAGGCTCCAAAAGATCATCAGAAACTCCACCCTCTTACAAAACCTAGCAGGAAGTGACTAGTCTTTATTTCTATCTTTCATTTTCAATGAATGCTAAAACGAGTTGTGAAGAACAGACGAGGACACATTATATTAGGGTTTTTGTGTATTTCTGAATTAATCCAGATTAGATTTTGATTGTAATGGTGATTTACTTTTCAAACCAACGTTCAAAGAGTGAAAGTAAATTGTAGATCATTGGATCTTTTTCAAGACGAGGAAATGGATTCAAATTCTGTGGAAGAGCTTTCTTGTCCTGTTTGCTGTGAAATCTTCAAGACTCCTGTTTTTCTGTCCTGTAGTCACAGTATTTGTAAAGAGTGTCTACAACAGTTCTGGAAAACTAAGGAAACTCAGGAGTGTCCTCTCTGCAGGAGAAGATCATCTAAACATGATCCTCCAATTAATCTCACATTAAAAAACTTGTGTGATTCATTGATAAAGGAGGGAAATGAGAAACGTTCATCAGGATCTGAGGAGATCTGCAGTTTACACAGTGAGAAACTCAAACTCTTCTGTCTGGAGGACAAACAGCCTGTGTGTTTAGTGTGCAGAGACTCAGAGAAACACACCAATCACACATTCAGACCCATCAGTGAAGTGCTTTCATCTTACAAGGTAAGACAAATGTCTCTCATGCCATATGCTAAATACAGTGTTAAACATAAACAGTTCCCTTTCGATTCGGCTCACTTCGACATTGCGTTTGCTAATGCTTACTCCAGCCTTTGTAACGTAGTTCGTAGTTGTTATGGGAAGAAGGAGGCGAGAACTGGTGAACATATAAACACATAAAGACAGCAGCCCCTCACGGATAACTTCCACCACACATAATAAAACAAAATATCAAATAAAACAGTCCAGGCCTGGTCCTCTCTCATCCTTCACGATCATCGCTCCTCCGTGAGAGACACAAGACCGGTGCGGTGCGCAGGTGTCACTCATCAGCAATCACACCACTTGCCTTGCGCCGTTCTCGGCCTCGTCCTGCTCACCACAGCCTGATTTAATCATTGCAGTAACACTGGCCAATGGTGTTCAAACAAAATATGTGGGGCTTCCTTCTCTATAAGGCGGCATTTGGACGTCATTCATTCTGAATCTTTTCCTTCAGCCAACCTTCTGCAAGAAGCCTATCATCAAAGGGCACATTCCAAATGGTGTTTTTGCACCTTGTAGGGCACCTTATTGTAGGTGACCTTGAAGGGCACCTCGGGCCATTTGTAGGGGTGTTCCAAACGAAACGTGTTCCAAACGAAAGTGAACAACTGGTTTCCTTCACAAAGGGCCCTTCCACAAGGCTGTTATAGTGAAGGGTACATGCGATGATCACTTCAAGGAAGTAATTTTATCATTTATGGTCATGTGACCCAGCGACAACTCATGATTCAAGCTAGATGGCGGGAGAGTTCGAGTTAACTTACAAACAGAGCAATTCAAGTTTCATACATTTTTGTCATGTCATGTTTAAATAAGTTTTAAATAAGCTGTCCCTTCTGCTGCTGCTCGGTGTGAGCATAAACCGGTGGTGAGACCAAGATAGCCGTAGCCGAAGCATCGTCATGGCTCGAAGAGTCAGAGGCCCCGTCCTGACAGGGACAGCAGGCCTGACGCTGTCTCTCAGGGAAGGAAAGCTGCACCCAGCGCTGAAGACGAGCTTCTGAAGAAGTCTGGACGTGGTCAGAAACGGAGAAGTCGTGGCAAAAAAACTGTCTGGATCTCCGTGCCGTACAGCTAGCGCTCGTGTGCTTTCTCCCAGACATTCTCCACCGTCACTTTCTCTTCAGGACGGACAACATGACAGTAGTAGCATTTATAAATCAGCAAGGGGGTGTGAGCTCGCGGCCTCTGCTAGGGAAGGACCTTCTTCTTTGGGCAGATCAACACCTCCTCTCCATTCAGGCTTTACATGTCCTCGGATGCCTAAAAATCGGCGAGGACATGCAATCAAGGGGCTGGGTGATCCACGGAGAGTGGAGACTACACCCTTTGACTGTCAATATGATTTAGAGTGCATTCAGAGGGACAGAGGTGGATCTCTTTGCATCCATGGAGGACACTCACTGCCCGGTGTTTTATTCGTTGACACAGTCTCCCCTGGGGGTAGATGCACTCGCTCACAGCTGGCCAAAAGCACACCACAAGTATGCCTTTCCTCCAGTGAAACTTCTGCCTTGTGTGCTTTGCAAAATCAGAGAGGAGAGAGAATCAGTTCTGTTAGTGGCACTGAAATGATCCAACCAGCCGTGGTTCCCAGAACTGGTGGAGATGCTGACAGCCCCTCTGTGGACTATCCCCCTGAGGAGAGACCTCCTCCTCAAGCACTCCCTCCCTCATGATATACCCCAACCCAGAGTCAAGAAATCTCCATGTCTGGCCGCTCGACGGAGCTTTCCAGCCTCAGATGTGGTCTCTCAGAGCTGTTGAACACTATCTCTGAGCTCAGGGCTTCTTCCACAAGGTGTCTTTTGTTGTGGCAAAATTTCTATTAAATTATCATCACTGCGTGAGAAACACTCTGAATCATATGGTCTTTTAAAAGTATTTATTCTTGCAAGAAGGTTCAGTCTACCACACAGAAGTTACGCTGTAGGGTGAGTGACACACAGGCAGGAAGAGATGGGCCTTTATACCCTGTTTCAAGGTTCCTTCCCAGCGGCTGTTTCTTTGAGCCATATAGATAAGGGACCCGTTGCTGTTCAAGTTTCTATACCTAAAGACACAAACTGTCAGATACTAGGGTCAAAGATCCTGTCCCATATGTTACTGAAGTGGCACACCAAGCCCCTCCCCAGGCACGCACATACATATATCTTGTTTCACACATTTACAATATAGACACGTGACACATTACTTTGCAATATATGTTGAAGATCAATGGAAATCAAATTTTTCCATTACACTTTGCACACGTAAATAGAGAGTTTTCACAAATTGGTGCAGGTCGTGGGTAGAAGACCCATTTAACTGCCCAACACCAATAATTATTGCTTTCCTTGATAGAGGCCGTATGCCATCCACAGTGAAAGTGTATGTGGCCGCTATAACAGCATTCCACGTGCACGTCTATAATCGCCCAGTCGTTAGAAATTACCTAGTGGTACGATTTTTAACTCTTTCCCCACCATTGTCGAAAATTTCTGCCATTTGTTAAAAAAAAAAAAAAAAGCTTCCCCGCCATTGATAGAATTTCCTGATTTCTGTGTTTTCACTGTTATACGCACTATTACGCATCTTCTGAAAGAGTAATGAATCTCCTGACTAAAACATATGCGAAGAAGATGCAGAAACAAAGAAACAAGCGATTTCATATATGCAATCATATGCATATGTAAAATGATGTGATCACCGACATTAAACAGCATATAAATCAAACCTGCCAAATGTTACTGAATGAAATGTCGACCGAGGATGAGGTATAGGACTGTGCAAGCATTAGGGGTGTTGATGGACTCGACGTACTCCATCTGTGTTTTGATCTTCGTTCTGAATCGTCCAGATGTAGTCTTAAACAAAAGCATGATTTTCTCAGCTTTTTGCTCAAAATTTAGCTTTTTTTTATGAAACTTACCCACATTACCCAAGTATTGATAAAAAAAGAATGCATGAAGATTTTTATTTATTTTTTTTTGCATGAAGAAGTTTCTATTTAAAACCAGAGGGTCAGTTCTTTCTATTGATATATTGCATGTTCAGATATTTACAAACAAATTTTCTGGGGGCCATGAAATGTTTGTGAAAATGATCAAAAACACTGGCGAAGGCTGGCAACTTTTTTTTTTTAAACGTTGGCATAGAAAGAGTTAAAGGGAGCAAGAAAGCTGAGCCGCCACCTTCCTCGACAGCCTCTGTAGTCCCATTTAGCCACTTGTTAGCAACAGCCTTTTTCAAGATGTAACAGCTTAAAAAAAAATCACAAGTGGGGTAATACTGATGTATTTTATGTCATAGAATAAAACCTGAAAGTGTCTTGAACTTGTGTTCACCACAGACCTTATTTCAGGCATTTAAACAAAATCCCATTCAAAAAATCCATTGACTTCGGGACGATGGAACCGGAAGTGCCAAAATGCAACTCGCTTCCGCGTTTTGGCCTACAAAGTGTTGTCATACCTGCACCACTCTATTGCCACGCTCATTTCGATCTGTGTGTGAAACTTGACATACTTAGTCGAGCCAGGATCCCTTGCTGTTACACAGTGTGATTTTATACGTTCCCCATAAGCGTTAGCAAAGAGATTCTTATGGGGACCTAACTCAGGATCTTACAATGCCAAGTTGCTTCAGTCAAGATTCTGAATGAATGACGTCCAAGCGCACTGTGTGCAGAATTATTAGGCAAGTGAGTATTTTTTTATGCATTTTTTCCAACTCCAAGCTATATAAACTTGAATGCTTACTGGATTTAAGCATATCAGGTGATGTGTATGTGTGTAATGAGGGAGGGTGTGGCCTAAGGAGATCAACACCCTATATCAAGGTGTGCAAAATTAACTGATTTAACTGACTCTGAAAAGTCAAAAATTTAAAAAAAGTCTTTCAGAGGATTGCAGCACTCTTTAAAATTGCACAGAGCTCCACTCCAGACGACAGCAAGGTGCTCCATCGCATGCATCAATGTACTAGCCAGTAAATGCCTTAAAAATGAAAGAATAATGACCCCATGGCCCCCTTCCTCACATGTTCTAAACCCTATTGATAACTTGTGGGTCCTTCTAAAAACGGGAGATTTACGGTGAAGGGAAACAGTACACCTCTCTGAACAGTGTATGGGAGGCTATGGCTGCTGCACAAAAAATTGATCATCAACAGATCAAGAAATTGACAGACTCCATGAATGGACGGCTTATAACTGTTATTGAAAAGAAGGGTGGCTTCTTTTCAATAACATCAATATTGGTCACTCATTCTTTTCTTTAAATCTCAGAAATGTTTATCTGTAAAGTGAGTTGTTTATTTATTATTCTCACTTTAACAGATGAAAATAAACAAGTGAGATGGGAAATTTTTCATTTTTCTGCATAATAATTCTGCACACTAAGAGTTGCCTAGTAATTGTGCACACATAGAAATTGTCCTAAGAAAGCTAAAACCTCACTTTTACTTCCTTAAATATTCAGGTTTGAGGTTTATTAACATTTTGGATTGACTGAGAGCACTGTGGTTGTTCAATAATAAAATTAATCCTCAAAAATACAACTTGCCTATTAATTGTGCTCACAGTGTAAAGAGAGGGAAGCCCTTCATATTTTGCGTGAGTTACATATAATTAGATAGAGTAAAGGATATGCGTATTTGGCGTGCTGTCCGAGGGGAATTTGGCCTGAACCCAGAGTACTCCCCCATCCCAGGTTTGGGATAGCAGTAAGTGAGGAGATGGGGTGGTGGAGTGATGCTGGAAAACTGTCATAGAATAGTGGTAAAAACTGCTGTATATAACTTAAAACCTCCTGATGTTAATTGAGTTGACTGACTGGATGAACTCCTCCCATGACAATTAGGTTAATTATCTGAACGTGCTTCTCCCGAACTTTGTTAGTAAAACATAATTTAAAAAATAGAAAATTTTCTGGGTTAATAATTTTTTTCCCCATTAATAATATGTGATTTATTACAAGACACACCAAAAAGTGAGTAATACTAGCATTCTTTCACTTTCTGTATTTGTATTTACACAACCACAAATGTATAAATGCGTGGATATAATAATTAAGAATTGGCCATTTCAAAAAACATATTTGTTTAATGAAAACACGATTTCTTGATGTTCATCCTTTCCAAAATTAAATAATTAAAAAATATATGGCCTGCCATTTTCAGGCACAAATGCTTCCTGAGAATGACCCATTTGTAACGATGACTGACTCGGATGAATGTTTGAATCCATATGCAGTGCTTTATTTCACACAGCAGTACAAACAAATAGATAATCAAGGTGAGTATCATAGTCAAAAAATGCAGGGTCGATAACAGTAGAAGCAGTCCAAAATAGCAAACAAGTCCAAATCCGATAATCCAAGAATCGTGGTCACAAACAGGCAATATCACAAAACCAAAATAGGGATAAGCAAAACACTCGAAAGAGACAGGGTAAACGTCTCCGGTTACTATCGTAACCTCGGTTCCCTGAGAGGCGGGAACGAGACATTACGTCACTGAAGTATATGGGAACTCCTTCCTTCTCCATTTCACTGAAATCTTATAGGCTAACGCCAGCTGGAGACAGCTGGCCAATTGACGCGAACATGCAAATGCTGACCGACCGCGGGCAGTATAAATAGCGTGGGCGCGACAATTACGTCAGAATCAAGACTGAACGCTAGCACAGCTGATCAAACGGCGAGCACGGCGGCTGACGTAATGTCTCGTTCCCGCCTCTCAGGGAACCGAGGTTACGATAGTAACCGGAGACGTTCCCTTTCAAGGCGGTCACTTCGACATTACGTCACTGACGTATATGGGAACTGTATAGAATCCCGCCGTGAGCGCAGTGAAGATAAGCCCTGAACGGGGTCAAGCCACACTCCCACGAGAGACAACAGTTCTAAGCCAGCAGCACCGCTAGGAGCACTCGAACTGATAGGCAAAACTAGACCAAGAAACATCTGATCCGACCTTACCAAGTTGCATATCCAATGCAATGAAGCGAAGGCTGCACTGGACAGGGCAGCACAACACCATAAGCATTCAAACACAAGAGTTAACACAGTGTCGACGGCAATAGCGGTGACAGCTGCATAACCTATAGCCATACACAGAGTAACAGTTTATAGAAAACTACTGCGTAATGCGGAAACAGCCGTGAAACCTTAAGTCATAACACAGAGTTAGCAGCAATGGTAACTCCGCATAATGCAGACCACTGCACAGCTGGTGGTAACAGTTCATGAGTACACTTAATAAAACTCACCGAACCCACGACGCTATAGGCAGTGCACCAAAATTGAAACCCTGGCGAATGTGTTCTGAGAAGACAGCCAGCATACCTAAATCCCGTAGGCATTAAGCCAACATTGAAAGCGTCGAATTTAGGAGAAAGTCTCAGTATAAAACAGCACGTCCCTAGTACCATCCACCAAGCACACAAACAGCTAGTCAGACTGCTGCCTAGTGATCCACGTACATCCGCAAAGCCCTTACAGGGCCAACAGCACTCTGAGCATCGGCATCATGCGAGGCTGACGGCTCAGCAGATAAGGCGGGCAGGGATCAAACTGTGCTCTGAACGGTGTAAGCGACTTCGGAACGCAGCTTGGTATCGGATGGGGAGTGACGCTGCAGTCACCAGGTCCGAGACAATGCAACATCCTTCACTTAGAATGAGCGTAGGTCTCCAAAGTGCTTCGCTGGGGCGAGAGCAGGTGGAAGGCCATATTCAAGGAAGCTCTCAGCACTTATTAGTGTGAAGTGTCTTGCTCAACTATGGACCCAGCAGCGGACACACAAGAAGGTTCCACAGCTTGGGGCTGGGGTGCCAATCGTGCCGATCACCTGTAGAAGCAGGACCTTCCTGAGGGGGATTGTCATGGGGGAGCCCCATAACTCTCAGGTCCATGAACCGGGGATGAAAGGCCAGTAAGGGGGTCACAAGGAAACTGACACTCCCTTGTAGAACATAGCCGATGTTCTATAGCCGATGTACGGAAGTTCAAATTAACACATAATTGAATGTACATAAACACAGTGCTAGTGGCCGTAGCGACAACAACTGTGAATATACGCAGTTAGATAATAGCCCCATAATAGCATAGAACCTCAGAAGTACACAAACACAGTCGTAGCCGTAGCTAGAACTGTGAGTATACGAGTTAGTACAGAATAGTCAGTTGCACTGAAGGCAACGGGGCAACATAACAGCGTAGCACATGTACATAACAGCATTGGTCGCTGTAGCGCCAACTTAACGCAGTAGCTCAGTATAGGCACTGAAGGATACGGGGCAACACCGCAGCATGAACACATCCATGTGCAATTAAATGCAGCGCAGGTCGCCGTATATCGACAGAGACTGTGAATATGCACAGTTCGACTGGGATAGCTAGTTGCACTAAGATACAGGGCAACATGACAGCATAACACAAGTGCGCAAGAATAGCGCATCCATGTATGTACATAAATCCAGCGTAGTCGCCGTAGCGACAGAAACTGTGTAGAGACAGAACTGAGATGCACAGTTAGATCAGGATGGCTAGCTGCACTGAAGGAAACAGGGCAGCATTACAGCATAACGCATCCATGTATGTACATACATCCAGAAATTGTGAATATGCACGGTTAGATAAGACAGCTAGTTTTGCACTGAAGGAAACAGGGCAACAAAATAGCAAAAACACATCCTTGTACGTACATAAGTGCAGTGTAGTCGCCGTAGCGACAGAACTGTGAATATGCACAGTTAGATAGGACAGCTGGTTGTTGCACTGAAGGATAGAGGGCAACATAACAGCATAACACATCAGTGTGCACTTTTAAAACATCTGTGTGTATAATGCAGCGCAAGTCGTCGAAGCGACTGAAACTGCATGAATATGCGCAGTTCAAACGCAATGGTCGGTTACGTTGAAGGGCAACATAACAGCATAACGCTTCAGTGTGTACACAGATGCAGCGCAAGTCGCCGTAGCGACAAACTGTGACTATGCACAGCAACAACGACTGTAAATACGTAGTAACCAGAATAGCCGGTTGCACTGAGGATACAGGGCAATATATAACGGCATAAGTCATAGACACATATCAATGTACATAACACAGCGTCAGTGGCATTGCACAGCAACTGTGAATACACAGCAATCAGAATAGCCATTTGCACTGAAGGATACAGGGCAATATATAACGGCAAAATTCATAACACATATCAGTGTGTAGTGTGTACGTATACATAGCGTCAGTTGCATCGCACGACAACTGTGAATACGCACTGCATAGTAATCAGAAAAGCCATTTGCACTGAATGACACAGGGCAATATACAATGGCATAGATCATAGCACATAACAGAGTGCGGTGTGTACGTAACGCAGCACCAGTTGCATAGCGCAACAACTGTGAATACGTAGTAGTCAGAATAGCCATTTGCACTGAAGGATACAGGGCAATATACAACGGCAAAATTCATAACACATGTCAGTGTGTAGTGTGTACGTAAACACAGCGTCAGTTGCATCACGCAACAACTGTGAATACGCACTGCGTAGTAATCAGAATAGCCATTGCACTGAAGGATAAAGCGCAATATACAACGGCACAAATCATAGCACATATCAGTGTGTAGTGTGTCCATAAACACAGCGTGAGTTGCATCGCGCAACAACTGTGAATACGCACTGCGTAGTAATCAGAATAGCCATTGCACTGAAGGATACAGGGCAATATACAACGGCAAAATTATAACACATCAGTGTGTAGTGTGTACATAAACACAGAGTCATTTGCGTTGCACAACAACTGTGAACATGCGGTAATCAGAATAGCCATTTGCACTGAAGGATACAGGGCAATATATAACGGCACAAATCATAACACATTAGTGTGCAGTGTGTACATAAACACAGCGTCAGTGGCGTAGCGACAACAACTGTGAATACGTAGTTGAATGGCCAGTTGCACTGAAGGATACAGTGCAATATATAACGGCACAAATCATAACACATATTAGTGTGCAGTGTGTACATAAACACAGCGTCAGTGGCGTAGCGACAACAACTGTGCATACGTAGTTGAATGGCCAGTTGCACTGAAGGATACAGTGCAATATATAACGGCACAAATCATAACACATATATCAGTGTGCGGTGTGTCCATAAACACAGCGTCAGTTGCATCGCGCAACAACGGTGAATACGCACTGCGTAGTAATCAGAATAGCCATTGCACTGAAGGATACAGGGCAATATACAACGGCAAAATTATAACATATCAGTGTGCAGTGTGTACATAAACACAGCGTCAGTGGCGTAGCGACGACAACTGTGAATACGTAGTTGCATGGCCAGTTGCACTGAAAGATACAGGGCAGCCTGACAACATAAGCTGTAAACACATCAATATGTAAAGTTACGTAGGCCCAGCGTCAACAGCATAAGCGGTAACGACTGCGCAACCCCGTAGTCAAGACTGACTAGAAGGGGGGTAAACACTCACCGGATTGCGGCTGTGCACTTTCCATTGTCAGAGCGGGGCGTCAGAGACTCATAACATCCACACTTCCCTTTTAGACTCGGCCATGCCTTTGCCTCGTCTCTCTAGACGTGCGTCTTGCGCACGACTACCACTTTTAGGACGTTGTGGAAGACGGAGTCTTTCGTGAAGTAGCCTGTTCTTTAGAAGTTTTGGTGGAAGTCCGGCCGCAGCGGGACTTGAACACCGTCATTTCCCTAGACTGGCTAGGAAGACTTGAGTTGCTATAGAAACAGTGTTTGGGTGCAGGCGAGCGGGTTGTACAACGCGCTCGTTGGCTGCTGCTGAGATACCGGGCTAAAGTATCGTCTTGGGCGGGAGAGGGCCCACCAGCGGCCTGCTGGCGGCAGTGGGCCTCATCCCCGCTGATGCCCGGGTTTATTCCTCTGAGGGCGCGCACTGTCCGGCACGTGCCTGTCGTCCTTAAGTGCGGCCTCGGTTGATCCTTGAGGGTGGAGCGAGTCAATAGGACCCGCACATATCTGCATGTAGTAGCAGCCATCGGATGCGGGGAGGGTACGTGGTGAGTAACCTCTATTGCAACTTCCACGATGACTTCAGATAAGACTTCTAGCGTGAAGAAAAAGAGTCTGACGTAATTGTCGCGCCCACGCTATTTATACTGCCCGCGGTCGGTCAGCATTTGCATGTTCGCGTCAATTGGCCAGCTGTCTCCAGCTGGCGTTAGCCTATAAGATTTCAGTGAAATGGAGAAGGAAGGAGTTCCCATATACGTCAGTGACGTAATGTCGAAGTGACCGCCTTGAAAGGGAACTGGCAATACTTCGCAACATGATGTACAAACAACATTGCTTATAACCAGAGCCCGTCTACGGAGAGCCTTGGCACTTCCTATTAGCCCCATTGTATCGATCTTGGTTGCAGTTCCATTAGAATTCCACTGGAGGTGATCGCGGGCGAGTGCAGAATGAATGGGAGTCAATGGGGCTAGACGGCTAAATGTGTCTCTTTCACCCGATTACCGTTGAGAAATCTCAGATTTTATTGTAAATTTTGCAAGTTCAACATGGGTTATAGGTCGAAAGTTGAATGAACGAGTACTTATTTCTTTTCGATTTCTTACAGGTTGAGTTGTTGTTGCCCATAACACGCTAGCATTCTGCTAATGACGTCAGCATTCTGACGTCATTGACATTTTAAAAGACTTTTTAAACCAAATAAGTGACTCTAAAAAATCTAACACCCAGCAATGTGTAATTTCTTTGCATCTCCTTTCGAATACAACATTCAAATTACTAGACAAAAAATTATATCCTGAGAAAATTGGATTTTGAGTTTTTTTTGCCATAGACCTCCATTCATTCTGCACTCGCCTGCGAGCGCCCCCGCATGGACAGAGACGTGTTACTGCAGCCAGTCCAGAAACCGGAAGTAAGCAGAGAGTGCCAATTCTCTTCCTATTAGACATTCTCTGTTATAACTGATAGGAACAGGAAGTGATGTGGCAGTATTCAGTATTCAGGGGATGGCTCCCTCTGGCGGTTGAAGGACTGAATGGCAGATGCAGATGTTACACCATTCAACATATAAATAATATAACAATAAAAACATCCAAACATACAATGTTTAAATCTCTTAGAGCTGCATAAGTTTCACAGATTTTCATCTTAACCTGTAGGAGGAATTTAATACAGCACTGACGTCCTTACAAAACAAGCTCAAACATGGAAAAGAAATGAAGAAAAAGTGTGATAGAACTATTAAACACATCAAGGTGAGGATATAAAGAGTTAAATACTCACCATTCACACACAGAGTTTATTATTGACATTAGTGGAGTGTGTGTTCATACAGCGCTGACTGAAGTGAATGTGATTTGATTTCAGTCTCAAGCTGAGCACACAGAGCGTCAGATTAAAGAAGAGTTTGAGAAGCTTCATCAGTTTCTCAGAGACGAAGAAGAAGTTACAATCACTGCACTGAGAGAGGAAGAGGAGCAGAAGAAGCAGAGGATGAAGGAGAAGCTGGAGGAGATGAACACACACATCTCAGCTCTTTCACACACAATCAGAGACATGGAGGAGATGATGAAAGACAATGACGTCTCGTTTCTAAAGGTGACAAATCAATCTGGCTTCATTCTCTGTGCATAAAACAACTTGTATAGAGAGACTCATTGACACTGAGAGTGTTTGATAAGATATTAAAATGTTTTCAAACTCTATATTTTCCAGAACTATAAAGTCACGATGGAAAGGTGAGTGAGCTGCTCGTATCTCTTCTCTCAGTGGATCTGAACTCAAATTCACTGCAGTTCTGACTCCTGAATGTTCCTCAGAGTCCAGATCTCACAGCCGGATCCACGGATGAGTTCTGGAGCTTTGATTCATGTGTCGCGTTATCTGGGTAACCTGCCGTTCAGAGTCTGGGAGAAGATGCTGGAAACTGTCCAACACAGTGAGTCTCAGCAGATTTGACACCAGTGCAGAAGATAGTTCAGATATAAACGCACACAACATCAACATTTGATAGAAATATATTTAACAATCACTTGAATTTCTAAGTGAATCTGAACTGTATTACGGGAAATCATCAGATCATACAGTAAACTCATAACGAAAAGTCTATTCCTCATGGTTTATATTTATGTATTAGGATACAATAATGTTTATTGAATACTGATATTAAACCTGAAGCCTCAATCCATTCTGACAGTAACTGAGAGACCATTGTTATGATTTATGATTTCTTTCAACAAAATTTTATATGTGTTTTACATTTACATTTCTAATACATCATATTTCATCCTGTAATCTGATGTTATTCTCTTTGCAGCTCCGTTGACTCTGGATCCAAACACAGCACATCCTCATCTCACACTCTCTGCTGATCTGACCAGTGTGTCGCTCAGTGATGTAGGTAAAATACTTCCTGATAATCCAGAGAGGTTTGATGAGTATGCATGTGTCCTGGGATCTGAGGGCTTTAACTCAGGAACACACTGCTGGGATGTGGAGGTTGGAGACAATACATACTGGATTCTTGGAATAACCACAGCATCAAACCAAAGGAAGGGAGTGGTTTTCTTTGACTCTAATGTCTGGTGTGTGTGGTACATGAACAGCAAATACACCTCACAATCCCCAGAGCAACCCGTCACTGTCTTTCCTGTTAAACAGAAGCTTCAGCGTGTGAGAGTTCAGCTGGACTATGACAGAGGAACAGTGTCATTCTCTGATCCTGTAACTAACACACATTTACTCACATTCACATCCACCTTCAACGACACAGTCTTTCCATTCTTATGTAATCACTGCAAAACTTCCCCTCTGAGGATCTTACCAGTTAAACTGTTTATTACAGCAGAAAATCACAGTTAAATCTGATTATGCTTCTAGATTCAGTTTAGTTTTGCAAATTATGCTTCAATAATAACACTGTAATAAAAGGGTCTCATTCACAGTGTTTGGAATAACGCCGTTTAAAAGAACGGCGTTAGGTAACGACGTTATTTTTTCAGTAACGGGGTAATCTAACTAATTACTTTTCCCGTCGTTACAACGCCGTTAACATTACTGGACTTTAAAGTCGTTGCGTTACTATGCATTGATTGAATAAACTGTGTAATCCGAACGCACCCCTGGCTCGCACAGCTAGTGAGGAGGTGGGTTAATAACGAGTTAAGCGATTATGATTGGCTAAGGCAGAGTCATGTGTTTCATGGTAGCCAATCAGAGCCAGTGTTTTTACACACATGCCAGCACACGCGCCACAGAGAGAGAGAGAGAGAGAGAGAGAGAGAGAGAGGCGCGGGCGCGATCGAAAAGGCGCAAAGTGTTTACATTTGTGTGAGTGTGTGCGTGCATGCGTGCGTGCGTGCATGTGTGTGTGTGTGTGTGTGTGTGTGTGTGTGAGGTGCGGACGCGATCGAACAGTGGAAACATAAAAACATACTCCGTAATTTTGTTTATGGATATTCAAACTGCAAAGTGTTTAAGTTACTGCTAATTAAAATTTTAAGGAAAACAAATATAACGTTATTAATCTGAAATGTAGCAAATTAATTTTCAATTCATTCAGGTATAATTACCAAACATATCTCAAGGTCTTTTTGTCTTTTTATTAATTTAATTAATTAACTAATTATATAAAACTATTGTCAGTGCACTACAAATAAACTGGTTCTATGCCTTTACTTTATTAATAAAACTTTTAATAAAAAGTTGAGAGCGGTTGATTTAATTTGCTAGAGTTAAATGCACTTTATATGGTGTAACTGTTTACTTTTCTTACAAAGATAATGCTTGAAGTGCAGGATAAACCTCTTGCTGTCTGTCGACATGCAATAAATATCGAAAGTTATATACAAACACCTGTCTGTTCTACTCATTTCAACTGACTTGTGAAAACTGCAAAAAAAAAATCCAAATTCTTTGACATATAGTAACTTTTTTTTTAACAGTAACGCAAATAGTTACTTTCCCTGGTAATGAGTTACTTTTATTTTATAGTAATTCAGTTACTAACTCAGTTACTTTTTGGAACAAGTAGTGAGTAACTATAACTAATTACTTTTTTAAAGTAACGTTCCCAACACTGCTCATTCATCAATCACATTAAATGTAACATTTAGAGCCAACTTAACCCTTGTGTGTCCTTAAGGTCCTTTTTGTCTTTTCAGATATGTCATATTTTGATATGTCAAAACAATAAAACTGAAAAGACAAAGAAAAGACGAAGACAAAACTGAAAATTAGTTTCCTGTGTTAATGCCAACTTCATAAATGTGTTTATTTTTATTGGAATTTTCTTATTTCACCCTCATCTTTTTCTTCCATGAATCAATTTTACACTAGTAACACAAAATATTTACAATCAGGACCTTAAGGACAAAAATACCCCCATTGAAAACTACATTTCTTTTTTTTTTTATCCCAGGGCCATTTAACAAACAAACATTTAACATTTTTACTCTGTTGGTAAAGATACAAAAATGTATATTTGGACTTTTTCACAAGATGGCGCCATTTTCTCAAGTTTGGCCTATAAAGCAAATACTCGCTTTATTCATGTTTTCTTCTTCTGCATATTTGCGCATCAATTGGATAAATGATGCCGTTATAATTCGTGTGGATGTCAGTGTGGTTTGTATGCATGTACTAGAAAAATGGTCTGTGTGCGTGTGTGTGTGTGTGCACGTCTAATATTTGATAGAGAAAATTTCTACTGTACTGCAAATCAGTGCATTTAATGGGGACAGTTTAGCACTGAACCCAAACAAAATCTCATAGAAAGCTGTTTTTTTATTTTTTTATTTTTTTATTTAAAACACAACTTGTTTATATTCATGGCTTTTATTTGGTTGCAGTTTTTGAGTTTAACATGTTTTATTAAATATACATTTTATATTTATATATATATATATATATATATATATATATATATATATATATATATATTTTAAACCCCTAACTTTTTCTGTTTTCACTTTTGTAACTTTTTTTCAACAATAATCTTCCAAGAGTTTTCTTCTTCTTGAGGGTCTTCAGAATTAAATTTGTGCTCCGAAGCTTCAAATGTTTATGACATGTTTAAATATGTTTATTTTTTGACACAGACATTTTTGTCCTCTAAAGACCTCAGAGTAACTTTATAAACTGAAGCATAAGGGTTAAAAATCTGATTTCTGTATTTTTGTTTATGTTGTTTATGTATTTCTGTATATGTTATTATTATTATAAATTTGATAAGTAACCATTATATAACTCATAAAATAATGAAAGTTTGTTTAAATCTACGTTTGCAATATGTAAGACAACATAAAGTGTTGACACATTTTAGTCATAGACCCTTTTCAGATTTCCGGGTTTCTCAGAAGCAGAAGTCGTCATATTTGGGGAAACTTAAATATGTTTGAATGAGAGACTACATTACATATATCTTTTGTTTTTCCATTTGCTCAAATGGCAAAAGAAAAACTCTACAATAGAGTTTTCACAACTTTCCTTATTTTTCCTTTTACAGAAATCACTTTTTAAGGACTACAACACACGGCTATGACACTGTTGTCTTTTTAGAGCTGCTTTACAGCAGAATTGATTTCTGTTTGCATCATTGATCATTATTTTCCTGTTTATCACTGTAAAGCTGCTTTGAAACAATCTGTATTGTATAAAGCGTGATATAAATAAAGGTGATTTGAAGTCACAATGAAAAGGAAATAGTGACAGATCTGTTCTTACATATTGTGACATACATCCAAGTGTAACAGATTATCAGAAATGTAGGGCAGGTTCATCAGTTGTTGACTGGATGTTGAGATGTGGATGTTGCACGCAAAAATGAATGTGAGCTTACAGTCGATTGTAGAGTTTAAGGAGAATAAATGATTGGATTAAATATGACAAGGATGAAATAAAAATGTGTACATGGATGAATCGTTTTACAATAAGATCTGCGGTTTTTCAAAATGCTTGGAAATTTCACTTTCATTTTTTACTTTTATGTGCATTGATAACAATAATCTCGTGTCAATTTAATTTTACATTAATGAAAGTAAAATACAGTCGTTAATCAACTTGTGAGAAAATAAATCAACACATGAAGAGAAACTTTAAACCATCTGATATGACCATCAGTAAAATAGATGTGAAATAGTTTTGAGAAATCACACCAGTCTCTAGACCAGCGCTGCCAACTTTTGAGTTCAGCTTGGAGTGAGAATTATAGTATTAACACAAATTTCACAAATAGATTCGATAAGCTTGCGGTTTGATTTCGATCTTGATTTCGATTAGATTCAATGTTGATTCATTTTGAAATACTGTATATCATGTACAGTGTGTTATTTTGTTTCTCAAGGAAAAACATCTGTCTAAACTAATGCTGTGAACAATAGCCTACAGGGAACCATGTCAGCCGTACATTATTATAAAAAGCTAAAGGCACAGTATGTAATTTTGGCCATGTTCAAAACAATAACGCAGGTGTAGTGTGGAATCATGGGAGTTGTCGTCTTCACCTCCACTGCCGATGGGAATCAATCCGACGGGACTCAAATCATGTTCATGGATGAGGAAATGAAATATAGTTTTATAACCATTACGTTTGATCACATGATTTTATTATTGCTAAATGACTTTATTTGTCGAATTAAATAGTGGGGTAACACAGCACAGTTGTACATGATAATTCTGGGGATGGTGTAGTGCTCGTTCTGCAGGGGATGGTCGGCCCTTTGAATGGGTGTGGTCCTCCATCTCTGGGTCTGACCACTGTGTTTGGGCATCACAGGAGGGCTTTGATGTAGAGCACGGCTCCTCATCCCGATCCATCTCATCCGACCCATCAAGCTCATCTGAAGGTAACAATACAGTTCACGGGCATCAGAGATATCACTTTATCATTATTGGATTGTGCTGCTAACACATTTAGTTTTTATGATATGCATTTTAGCTTTAGTTTCTGAGAAGGGTCATTCTGTGTCAAATCAACCAAATTTCAGAAACTTCCCCGGCTCAATTTTTTGATTTGGTTAATAATTTTTTTTCTGAAGAAAGACAAACATAAATAGTGATTAAAGTCAAAATATTAAATGTCACATATTTTCTGAGTAATCCACTATTTTGTAGAGGAGGTCAAAATGACAATTTTTCACCTGAGATTAGGAGTCAATTTACAGGGGTGCAAGAATGACTTGAGAAAGATGGCAGCATCATATTATTTTTACACAGAGATTAGTAGGTCTATTAGTTAAATAAATAACAGTGAAACTAGAATTGTTTCTTGTTTCTCTCTATCAAAAACTGCATCAGGGATTTTTTTCTACACACAAATAAACTGTGTACTGTAAACTGTAAACACACTGCACTGCACTCAGTCCATAAACTGCCTTACATTTGAAGCTTTACAGAAAGCAGTAAAACTAACTGGCTGTCATTAACGTTACTGGACAAACACTGCAATGCTGTGTCCTGTGCAGATCTATCTGTGACATTAGTAGATAGTTTTTGTGTAGTCTGCTTGTTGATGATTGTGTTTAGGCTGTCGTAAATGCAAAGCTCATTGGGTCCACAGAAAAGGTTGCTTGCTGTGATCCAGTGGTTGTCATTTACGTTCAATACTTGGACAAATGGTGTCTGTGGTGTCCCAACCACACCTCCTTGGTGAAGACTCCATTACTACTTTAGGACTGTGGATGGATATCTTTGGATAAATCTGTGTTTAGCTTATTAGTAGTAATTACACAAAGATGGACATCACAATATTTAATTTTACATGCTTAACTTATTTTGTGAATTGTTCGCATAGCTAACTTTTGATTGTCAAACTATTATGATTGTACGTGCACACTAAAAAAGACAGTACAGTCAAGTTCACCTCCAACGCATCTTTGTCTTGGCTGTCTGTCTTTGGGTCCTGTGCTGCCACTGATGGTGTTTGGCTGTCAGCAGAAGGTGTGCTGGTTGTCCCTAGAGCTGTAGGCACCTGCTTTATTTCAGGAAAGACATTTGAAAATAGAAATGTATTTGAAAATTGTGTTATTTGTTAAGTAATGTATCCAAATGTGCTTAATGTTACCACTGTTTTTTAATTGAAATGGCTTGTTGATGGAGGTAACAGACTCCTCTCCTGCTTTGCTTTCTTTGCCTCCACTTCTCCTTCAGGATTCGGTGCTCCTATGTGTCACGGAATGAACAGGTTCAGACGAGATGTGAGTGACAATAATCTTTATTATAAGCAGAAGCACGGAACCAGGTGTTAAGCAGGTGAGTTGAAAACTTGCAGAAGGATACTGGAACTTAACTGAAGGATAATACAGCCTCTCTGATGCAGGTAGATGATGGCTGATGACTGGAGATAGACGGAGGACTGAAGAAGGCAGGTGAAGACGGGCTGAAGTTGACTATGAGGATAACACAGGTACAGTAAGTAGTGAGGTGAGTCTGAGTAGAGACGAGACCAGACGATGACTGAAGGGTGAGTGCTGAATATAAAGGGGTGAGATGATGACGAGGTGCAGGTGATGATGATAATTACGAGGGGAGAGTGAGTGCAGGTGCGCCAAAGAGGATCCTGGGGAATGTAGTGCAGACACAGATGAGGAAGAAGGCGGTGAATGTGACACTATGAAATTAAATGTATACATTTACACGTATACATTTGTACAAGTTATTTTTTGTGTAGTAGTGTAGTTACAGTTAATTTTATGAAAGACTTGGAATTTCTGTCCAAATGTCATAGTAATGAGCCAATAAGGCCAATACATTTTTTTTTTTTTTTGCATTACAGTAAGTTGGTGAACAGACAGACAGTTGGACAGATGCAGGGATGGAAAATGCATCCTTAGGCCTGTCTTACCAGATCAGCAATTTATTATGTGTCTGTATTTTGTGTAATTTTAACATTTTTTGAAGCATAACACTTACCAATACACATTTAAATACAATATAATGTTGATTGTTTTACCTTTCTTTTAGTGATACGTTCCGCATCGTTAAATTCTCTTAAAAGTGCAGTGTGCGTGTCTTTGCAGTCATTATGAAGTCAAGTCTGGTCAGTCGTCTTCCTTTAAAGAGAATTTTCTTCAAGTCCCACTGACTCTTTTCCATAATTCCTTGTGTCTTGTTGTCCTGTGTGAAATTCTGATAAGAAAATAAAAACGGCTATAGTATCTTATCTAAGGACTCAGAGTAAAGTAATAGGTTCAGACATTTAAATTCATCCACATTATTCCACACCTGGCACTTTTTCTTTGAAATCTTTGAAAATGTCTTTGAGAATAGATGGTATGGGGATCCTTCACCATGCCTGCCCAGGTCCCCTGAAGATACAGTATAACATATTATTTTTTACATATTGTTTGGTCATGTTTTAGGGAAACTTCTCTGCATACTCTACATCATATCTATACCTACAGTAAAACAACATCTGTACAAAGCTGGGCCCGGTTTCCCGATAACGCTCACTCTTAGCGCTCTAAGAAAGCTCGAAAGATATATCTTACCAAAGTTGTTTATGTTCCTAAGTGTGTTCCCCAAACCATACCTTAGGAAGCTGCTTAAGATATACCTTCTTACGTGCGACGTTACCGGGTGCTGTCTGTGGCGATGCTGCTGAATTGTTTGATATCGATGGCTCGAGAATCAATTATTCTCTCGTGCAGGGTCTGTTTATGTGAGAAAGCGGTGATCTTTATAAATGAAGCACTTCAGAAATAGTTGAAATTGCAATTTATTATGATTATTGGATATTATAAAAAATAATCCAAACTATAATAGCCTATAATAGCCTAGCCTACATATTTTAAAATTGTAACATATATTGCTGCCACAATAACCTTTTCAAAATTTTACGTGCTTTCTTCTCTTTCCCATTTTTGTTCGCTGAGTTGGAGCTGCGATGAAATATTGTTCTTGTAAATACTTTCCAGCATTTCAGTAATAAAAGTTTACATCTTGCGTACGGTGCTCGGCAGTGATCAAAAAGGATTTAAACCGTGAATTTTGAATCTCTTGTAAACTCAGAGATGTGGATTCAGACGGCAATTAAATTACCACACGACCTGTTTGTCAATAAACAGTAGGTTCTAATTTGGCAAGGGATTTTTACGCGGGTTGGGTGAGAAAAACACTGATATTATGGATTCGGACGGCACTAAAATCACCGACTTACCCCTGTAAATGTTTAAAATACCGGACGAGCCCATGAGAAACAATATTAGCATCCGAACAGGACTTAACTGACAGTAGCCTATGCTTTCACTGGCCTTTAAAAGAGCGTTTTAATTAAATTAATAATATTGTATAATAATATAATTAAAAATCTAACAACAATCAGTGTAATGACAATTTTATTCTTTGCATGAAAACACTTGAATTAGCCTAATTTAATACTGTCTGGGTGTATTAAAACTTCAGAATTATATTCATATCGACCTGCAACAGTGATAAGGTAAAGCTAAGAGTGGTCCAGACCAACCTTACGAAAGTGTGACTTACAGAAGATATACTTAGCAAACGAACGTTTCGGGAATCGTGCCATAAGGTTAAGAGAGAGGTTAAGGAATAGGTTAAAAACTACTTAGAGATAAGAACGCTTTGGGAAACCGGGCCCTGAAAGTTATCCCGATGGTGAAAGCAGAAGAAAGGTATTGAGACCAAAACTGACAAGATCCACATCCCTTGAATAATTCATTTGCATAACAAATTTAATGTGAATGTGATTAGTAGATTTTGATATTTGCCTTGGAGCAAGCATTTGATGGGCTGACTATTTCCATGCCTGGCAATGGGCCAAAAGTACTACAGACATCTGACAAACATTCTACATGGTCATGTCAAGTACAACTTTACACCTAAATGATTGTAGTAACCAAATATATGTTTAAGTCTTTCTCTGAGTGACTCTTTCAATCACAAAAAAGTGTAACTGACCCAGCATCATGCTGTCCAAAGAGCTTCATGAGGCAAGAAGTTGGCAGCCAAAGTGGAAATGAATGTCTCACTGTAGGACACATTTGGATCACCTTTTTTATCGAGGGGTGCAGTGCCTATGACCTCCATGAAATGTCTGTGAAAAGACGTCTGACTGAAGGTGTCCTAAAATATGAAATTTTACATGATGTTTACATGAGTGATTTGAATCAAGTTAGCAGAAGACATAATTTGAAGACATTTTTCATGTTTACTGTGTACCTCAAGGTCCTCAGGAGCAATGCTGCTGTCATCAACAGCTGATTCCCCAATGGTGGTCAACAAAGTCTGGATGTTGTTGAAGTGCTTCTCAACATGTTCAGAGCTGCATGGGCTTGAGAAGATGACAGTGCAACTAAGGAGCATTTCATCAAACTCTACAATGGGACTTGCTGTGGTCAAAAGTCTGAAAACATGCATGGCCAACGGTAGTTCTTGTGCACTGAGAGAGCAATAAAAATAACAACATTGTCATAAATCATCATGAATAATTTGTTGCCATTCATTTGATTATCTTTTTTATGAAAACAAATATAACTTACTGCTTTTTACACAGGGATTTAGCATTTTTAATTATATGGCTTAGACAGCGGTGGACAATAGGAAGACTGAAGTCTTCAGTGGTGCCTTTCCCTGTCAATATTTGATAATAACTTTGGAGCAAGGCATTGAGGTTAGTTTGGCTGAAGACGAGTGAGGACCATGGATCCATCACATATTATCATGAGTGAACTGATGTTTGTGTCCATATTGCTTGGCATGATCTGTCTGGAAAGCACTGAGAAAATACATTATAGATGAGGTGGTGTGGTCACAGGTCACATACGAGCTGCTGGAAAAGGAGAGGAACCCTTGTATGGGTTTCTGACCACCAGCTCGTATATGTAAAAAGGACCTGTGCTGTGTTTACTTTTCTTCACAATGCTTCCTGTTGCATCAAGATATACTATGTTGTCTTTACATCTTTGGTGGAATATGTCAATGCTTTTGTTTGACCAAAGCATCACACCCTTAGGATGAAGGAACAGTTTCTGGATATCCTCATCCAGCTCATCTCTTTTTTCTTCTACCATCATCTGGAGTGTTTCATTTTTATGTTCCCTGTCCTTCATTCTTTTTCTGAAATGGATTTCAGAACACCTGGCGATGGTGCCTCATCTCGACAGCCAGACTCTACCACAGATTCTTTAAGGTTTTCCATTTTCTTAAGATAGAGAGCCCTTGGTAGTGTTGTTTGCAATTGCTGATTTATTTCCTTTTGGTCACCAGCTCTTACGGGTCGCCTTTGCAGCTCTGTTTTATTGTGAACTACCATGTCACCTCTGAACGACACCTGTGCTTTAAGTGTGTTCTCACTGTGCACAACAACATCAACTTCTACTGGGCAGTCAGTGAACAAGCAATAGCCAGAGCATTTAAAAGCAGGTGTGTTCCTGGTTGATCCCTGTATTTTAACTATGTAAAAGCAAAACTGCAATGTGGATGGATTGTGTGAATGCCTGAAGAGATAATGTTAGTCCACTGCAATCCCTTGAAGTGATCCTTTTTTGTTTTTGTTTTCTTAGTTTTTTTCCAGGCAGTTTGAGGAATATAAAAGAAGGTGGTGCAGGAACACTCTCTGTAAAGGATTAATCTTCTTTGGCAAGACGGACATCATCGTCAACGCAAAGACGTAAAACACTGAAATACAGCACTCAATCACCTTAACTACTACTAATAACACAGATTTGATCAATAATAATGCCACTGACGATTCTGATTATCGATCCGATTCTTTAACGATTCTTCTTGATAACACTGTGTGGAAAAATGCAGTCATATGCTTTTTTTAAAAAAACAAGTGGTTTTATTTATTTTAAAGCTTAAGCTTGAGTAAGCAAACTGTACTTTTTATGTAATTTATGTAATAAATAGAACCTTATTGTAAAGTGTTACTGATTAGTTATACACCGATTCAGATGTCTCCTGAGTTCACTGCTGGAAAGATCAGTTGTTTTAACCATTCATTAAATAAATCGGTTCAAAGGAGTCATTAGTTCGGGAATTGGACGTGTCATGCGCGCTGTGTGATTATCCCAGCAGTTAGGACATGGACATCCAAGATTTGTGTCAACACAGAAAACATTTCATCACTGGATAGTTTTTTTCGTTTAATTAAAGTGTTGTTTTATGTCAGCTGAATGTCCGGAGCGCTTTTCAGAGAAGATAAGGCAACTTATTTAGCACAATTCACACCCAGCGGTAATTCAGGAGAGAAAAAAATCTCAGAATGCTCCACATGAAACTTTTGGTCTTCCGACCTTTTACCGCCGTATCGATTTATTTTGATTAACATGTGCGAGGGAGAGAGAGCAAGGCAGCGCTAGTTTGGAGGCGGTCTTGTTTACACTTTCGCCTGGCTCCGAAGAAAGAGAGAGCGCGCGCGCAATCGGGTTTCTCTCTCTCTCGCTCTCTCTCTCTCTCTCTGCTCGTTCTTTCAGTTAAACATGCGCTGTCACAAGCGCAGCAGTTCATCTACATTACTCACCGATCAAATAAGACTTTGGCAGGACAAAAATTCACTATGGCGGGCGCTAAAACAAGTTCAATACAGGAAAATTCATGCGTGAATTTAACTGAGTAGTACATGACCATGCACTCGCACAAATGCGACCACATAAAATTTTTAACTAGCACATTCTCAAAAAATGGTTGCAGTCTGGAACCCTGATGATGATTGTTCGTTTGTTATACATCACAAACTCACCTTTTCCGACAATGTTGAGTCTCACCCGACAACCGCGACAATCTAGGGCCGCTCATGCAGGCTCAGCGCAGGTGCCGGTCGCGTGCAGCGCTGCAGTCACATGAACAGAGTTTGGCCTTCCCCTACTGACTTTCACTTTCGGTGCCCGAATGGAATTGAATGAGGCTTTGCGATTTTTTTTTTATCTAGGCCTACGTGAAATTCTGCATCCATTGTACTTTTTATTTTTTTATTTTTTTTCCCCCTCGGAAGGGCAACGTGAGTCGAGAAGGGCATATGGGCAGTTGCCCGGGCAACCTGAGCAACCCCCCTGTGCACGTCCCTGGTAACTAGATTAAAAAGTTTGTCGAGACAAACTTTAAGTTGGCTTGAGAAAGCCGGACCAGAAAGTTTAAAGTAGTTTGAAGTTTAAATTAGTTTAAAGTTTAAATTAGTTTGAAGTTTAAAGTAGTTTGAAGTTTAAATTAGTTTAAAGTTTAAAGTAGTTGAAAGTTTAAAGTAGTTGAAAGTAGTTTGAAGTTTAAAGTAGTTTGAAGTTTAAAGTAGTTTAAAGTTTAAATTAGTTTAAAGGTTAAAATAGTTTAAATTAGTTTGAAGTTTAAATTAGTTTAAAGGTTAAAATAGTTTAAAGTAGTTTAAAGTTTGAATTACCGGTAGTTTTAAGTTAAAAAGTTGCTATGGTGTTTCTAGTGGATTGCTAAAGTGTCCTGGGTGGTTGCTAGGTGGTTGCTAGGGTATTTTGGGTGGTTGCTAGGTGTTCTGGGTGGTTGCTAGGCAGTTGCTAGAGTGTTCTTGGTGGTTGCTATGGTATTGCTAGGCGGTTGCTAGGGTATTCTGGGCGGTTGCTAGGGTGTTGCTATGCGGTTTCTAGGGTGTTACTAGGTGGTTGCTATGGTATTCTGGATGGTTGCTATGGTGTACTAGGCGGTTGCTAGGTGGTTGCTAAGGTATTTTTGGTGGTTGCTAGGGTGTTCTGGGTGGTTGCTATGCTGTTGCTAGGCGGTTGCTAGGGTATCCTGGTTGGTTGCTAGGGTGTTGCTATCCTCTTGAATTAAGACCTTCTCCCTCGTATGTTCTTTTTCATATTCCTTTTGAAATGTAGTCATCTCTTGTGTAACTTCCTCCTTTGCGCCTTCAATCTCTGGTACATCTTCCTCTCCATCTTCCTCTTTTAGCGCTGTCTCCACCTCCTTTAAGTCCTCTTTCTTTACATCCACTGGCCCAAACTCTTTCTTTTTTTCAGATTCTTTCTTTCCCTCTTCTGCTTTTAAATATTCCTCATCTTGTATGATGTCCTTCTCCTTAAAGGGGTCATATAATACAATTTTTGTACAAGCTAATATGATTCTTTAGGGTCTAAATTAAAAGTTTGTAATATACTTTAAAAAATTTCATTAGTATTGTAAGAAAACACTAATTTTACCTGGTCAAAAACAGCTCTGTTTTCAGCACGCCATTTAAGTGCATGTGTCTTTAAATAAATATTGAGCTTTGCTAACCCCGCCCCTCTGTTCTGTGCATACACCATTTCTAACACAATAACCATAACGCATTGTTCATTATAAACGTGGGATTATGAATTATATTGAGAATGTTGTACATAGAAAACATGCCGTAATGTAACGTTACCCTAAGTGTAAACCGCATTCATCGTGAAGCGTGCATCAAGCGATTTGCAAAGATTAATATAAATATTAATATAAAGGTTTATAAAACGTTACACTCACTTCAGTTCTTCTGGAGGTGCAGCAGGAACACGAATAGTTGGTACCGATCCTTTTTTCAGGAGCAGCTTCTTATACTGACCCTCGTTTGTAAAGCAGTCTGGTGTGTAAAATGATTTGTGCAAACATGAAAGCTTTGACGTTGATCGTGGGGAATATTCCTTTCGAAAACAAAACTCAGCCACTGCGTCTTCAGCGGTTCGGATTTAGAAACATCAAAGCGGCTGGCCAATAGAGGGCGCTAGGGCCCTATTTATTTATTTTAAAATAAATAAAAATTAAGTGAATTGATGCTTAAAAAAAGCAAAATTATCTGCCAATGGGGTAAGATTAAACTTAATTCAAACAGAAACAAGATTATTTTTCTTACCCCATTGGCAGATAATTGAACTTTTTTTAAGCATCAACTCCCTTAATTTTTATTTATTTCCCCAGAAAACAAGACTTAATATCTTATGTCATTTTACTCATCTAGTAAATGCATCTTGATTTAAGAATTGTTAGATATTTGGACTGGAAACAAGACAAAAATACTAAGTAAGAGAAGCATTTTTGCAGTGTTGAATCAAAATCTATTCGCAAGCTCGATTCTCACTCCAAGCTGAACTCAAAAGTTGGCAGCCCTGGAAGATGGTGATGTAAGTTTTCCTATTGGCATTAAAAAACAACAACATCTGAATTCGGAAGACCATACTAGTATACTACTCATACTGCATTTACCATATTTCTGCAAGAGAAATAGGAAGAGTATGCTAGTATAATGTTCTGAATTCAGCAACTGATACCATCTGTGACCCCCCTTTACCCCCCCCCCCCCCCCCCCCAATCCCCCAACCCCCACCCCCACCTCCACCCTCTTACAAAACCAGCCAGGAAGTGAGTCATTATTTCTGCCTTTCATTTTTACTGAAAGCTAAAACGTGTCAGTGTTGTGAAGAACAGAGGAGGACACATTATATTATAGCATTTTTGTTTATTTCTGAGTTAACCCAGATTAGATTTTGATTGTAATAGTTGTTTACTCTTTAAACCAAAGTTCAGAAAGTGAAAGTAAATTGTAAGATTATTTGGATCTTTTACTAGAAGAGGAAATGGATTCAAAATCTGTGGAAGAGCTTTCTTGTCCTGTTTGCTGTGAAATCTTCAAGACTCCTGTTATTCTGTCCTGTAGTCACAGTTTTTGTAAAGAGTGTCTACAACAGTTCTGGAAAATTAAGAAAACTCAGGAGTGTCCTGTCTGCAGAAGATCATCTAAAGGTAATCCTCCAATTAATCTTGCGTTAAAAAACTTGTGTGATTCATTGATAAAGAAGGGAAATGAGAAACGTTCATCAGGATCTGAGGAGATCTGCAGTTTACACAGAGAGAAACTCAAACTCTTCTGTCTGGAGGACAAACAGCCTGTGTGTTTAGTGTGCAGAGAGTCAGAGAAACACGCCAATCACACATTCAGACCCATCAGTGAAGTGCTTTCATCTTACAAGGTAAGACAAATGTCTCTGATTTCATGCTGAATACAGTGTTGAACATATTATTTGTGTACACAATAGACCAGTATTTATTTTTGTTTAAATCTCTGTCACAAATCAAGCCTCTGTGGCTACCTCTGATCACCGCCAGAGGGCAACATCGCCTGAGTACTTATCCATTTCACAGACTTAATTTTCCATGATCCTGTACCTGGTGCTGATTATACTCACTCCTGATCCATACACTGTAAAGAGATTGCTGTAAATTTTACAGTAATTTACTGCAGCTGGATGCCAGTAATTTACTGTAAAATGTTTACAGTATTATTACTGTATTTTCACTTACAATATACTGTACCATTTACTGTACTTGCATTTATAGTATTATTACCGTATTTTCATTTACAGTATTAGTATTGAGTTTATTTTATTTTTTTTCATCATTTAAATTTTTTTTTTAAATGTATGTTTACCCCACCCCCAAAAAAATCACAATAACTCACGAACATTTGTCCTTATAATATTCTTTTTAATCGTTGAACATTTTGTTTTAGAAGTACAAATTACAAATCTTGACCTTTAGGAAGCCACTAGCTGAAGAAAAAAGGCAACATCTCCCAAGTCAATAGAATTAATCTCCTGGTGACCATTTGTATCACAAGTTAACTACTGTAAATTGATTTACAGTAGGGAAGAATTACAGTAGTGACCATATATTTTCCCATAATCCTTTGCTGTTTACAGTAACATACTGTATACATATTTTACAGTATCTTACTGTACATATTACAGTAAAATACTGTTCAAATTACAGAAACCCGTTACAGTGTATCCCATGGACTATTTAACCAGCACTCTCACAAGGTCTCATTGCGAAGTTTTGTTTTGCTGTGACTTACATCTCTGAGCGTTTTTCTCTGTTTTTGATTTCCCAGTGTATGACCCTGGACTGTGTACCTTCTTAAGATTCTCTGCTACCTGCCTACTTACAGTACCTGTGCTCTGTCTTCTTGGATTAAGTCTGTACTGTTTGCTGCTTGCCCTGACCCACTGCCTGGTTTGTGATTACGTCTCTGCTCTGCCTTGTATATACCTGTCGCCGTTGACTGAACTGTTTGTTGTACGAGTATCTCTTTTAATAAAGCTGCAAATGCATCCTAACTCTACTGACTCAGCGTTACACTCTGATTTTCTACTGATATAAAATTCTACACAAAACTTTGATCCTCTGATGTTCAAATCTTCTTGAATGTAACAGCATTGTTACAAACATAAAAAACATCCAAACATACATTGTTTAAACCCAGGCCCGGAGTGGGTAATCGGGAGAATCGGGAGAATTCCCGGTGGGCCGCTTCACTTTTGGGCCGGTCCAGGATTTTTATTTTATTTTTTCACATTTGTCACGTTAGTTACATTAGGCTACACACGTTCCGCATTCTGACACCGCAGCCGCAGCGCGCAGCCTCTGAATGGGTTGTACCATGTGAGGGAGTTCTCCCCTCCCCTCCTATAGAGTTGGTTGGGTCCATAGCCCGGCTTTTCCAAAACGTTTTCTCAGGAAGGCTACCGCGGCACCGCCGGCGCCTACTGATAGCTGGGCCGGCCCTACCGTAACGCGTCAGGGAGGATGGATGGGAGGAAGAGGCCAGGAGGTATGGAAGCTTGTTTCCGCCACAAAATAAAACATTTTAAAAGATAATTGCGACTTTTTTATCTCACATTGCGAGTTTACATCTCTTTACATGACTTTATTTCTCAGAATTGCGAGATATAAAGTCAGAATTGCGTGAAATAAAGTCGCAATTTCGTGTTATAAAGTCAGAATTGCGTGAATTAAAGTCGCAATTGCGTGAAATAAAGTCGCAATTGCGTGTTATAAAGTCAGAATTGTGTGAAATAAAGTCACAATTGCGTGTTATAAAGTCAGAATTGCAAGATATAAAGTCCGAATTGTGTGAAATAAAGTCGCAATTGTCTAAAGTGCTAATTGTCAATTGCTTCTAAAGTCTAAGTGAATTATTATTTAACCTTTACATTATTTGTTGAACCATGGTATTAAAGCAGTGCTCGCAAAATCGCCTGCCCGACGTCCCGGGGCTATTGTGTTTTCAAGTCGGGCTACCAAAATGCATAACCGGCCTGCCCGACGGGCTATCTGAAATAGTGTTCGCTTCAGTCTTGTTATAATCAGATTCAGCGCGTTCTTCATCTTCAATCCGCAGCGGCGCCGAGCAGAGCACACGTCAGAAACAGAGGACAGGGTGTGTGTGTGTGTGTTCACCTGAGTCTCATTGGTCTGTCAATGTCCGAATATTTGAGATGACCAATCAAATCAAAGTAGGCGGGCTTTATATACACAGAAGCTGCTGAGCGCGAATTTGAGCAGAGCGACTGACGCTTCAGTTTACGGTCGAGTGCGAGATGAGATGTAAGTTAGCTAAACTAAATATTTCATATTTGACAGCTTTTTTAGGTCATACATGTGAAACAAATGACAAAAATAATCAGACAAACGAATATACTTTTCGCCATTTTGAACTGAAAATAGGCCTATGCAACGTGACTAATAATTACTGTCATTGTGAGGGGACATTAACAGAGCATTAACAAAGCCGTTTTCATCATGTTAGGCAGAAGATTAATAATGAATGTGTACATGTTGAGAATTAATATACATTTTGTAGCCTTCAGTAAATTAAAAAAGTTCAGCTTTAGGAGGGGAAGAGACAGGGCAAGATGAGGAGACTGAGAGAAGAAGAAAGAGTGATGGATAAGAAGTGAGAGCAGGTATTGACACATAATCTACTGCCCGCTGACATGGTTTTAAAGCTATTTCTTATCCTTTTTTGGCCTTCAAACGTCTTGAAATGGACATATCAGAGAAATAGGACCCCCTAATAACCTTAAATGTAGGACCTCTTTGATTATAAAGCCCTGTCTACGGCCCTGTATTAGGAATACGATCAATAATTAATGTGTACATATTGTGAATGAATTTAATAAACTTAGTTAGGCTACCTAGCTTTCTTAGTAGCTTTCAGTAAATGAACGCGTCTGAGAAAATGATTCATAAATCAACCTATTTGTTGACCCCGTTTACTTTCTTCACTGACAGACAAAAATGAAAAGCCTATATCAGTCAAAGCTCAGCTTTAGGAGGGGAAGAGACAGAGCAAGAGAAAAACTAAGAGAATAGGAGTGATGCTGATGAGGAGAGAAAAATAATCAGCTGCCCCTGCACTTGCATGGTTTTAAATCTATTGTTATCCAATTTTTTTGGCCTTCAAAACATCTTAAAATGCACATATGTAGATCAGAGAAATCAACATTTTCTCGGGGGTGCCCCCGGACCCCCCAAACTAGCCTACCTCACATTCGGGACCTCAGTGATGATAAAACCCTGCCATCTGCATGTTAATGAAACTTAATAGTGAGCATTAGACCCTAAACTAAAGTGTTACTTTTTTTTTAATCTTTTTTTTTTTTTATCATACCCTCATTGGGGGCTGAGCCACAGACACAGACTGATTCATGTTCCACACTGATCACACACATTTCAGTTTAGCTAGAACCAGATGCATATGATATTTTGTGTTTTGAAAAAGTTTTTGATTCATTGTTTTGACTCCTAACCAATTTTCTACATTAAAAATTGTCTTTTTATCTGGGCTAGTAACATTCATTTCGGGGCTACCAAAATCTGAAGAGTGCCTGCCCGAAGGGCTACCAGCGATTTTGAAATTCTGCGAGCCCTGTAAAGGGATAGCTACTCCACTTTAAAATGAAAATTCTGTCATCATATTCTCGCCCTCATGTTGTTTCAAACCTGTATGAATTTCTTTCTTCTGCTGAACAGAAAGAAAGATATTTAGAAGAATATCCGTAACCAGACAGTTTCTGGTATCATTGACTTCCATGGTATATATTTTTTCCTACTATGGAAGTCAATGAGACCAGAAACTGTCTGATTACTGATATTCTTCTAAATATCTTCCTTTCTGTTCAGCAGAAGAAAGAAATTCATACAGGTTTGAAACAACATGAGGGTGAGTATATGATGACAGAATTTTCATTTTAAAGTGGAGTATCCCTTTAATAAAAACTACACAATAGTAAGAGCTGAACTATTGCTTCATTTATCCAATTTGGAAAAAGTGCTAATTTGGAATTCCACCGTGGAAAAAGTGGGCCGGTCTTGGGCCTGAAACTCCCGGGCTGAAAAGTGGCCCCACTCCGGCCCTGTTTAAACCTATTATAGCTGCATAAGTTTCACAGATTTTCATCTTAACCTGTAGGAGGAATTTAATACAGCACCGACGTCCTTACAAAACAAGCTCAAACATGGAGAAGAAATGAAGAAAAATTGTGATAAAACAATCAAACTCATCAAGGTGAGGATATAAAGAGTTAAATACTCAACATTCACACACGGAGTGTATTATTGACATTAGTGGAGTGTGTGTTCATACAGCGCTGACTGAAGTGAATGTGATTTGATTTCAGTCTCAAGCTGAGCACACAGAGCGTCAGATTAAAGAAGAGTTTGAGAAGCTTCATCAGTTTCTCAGAGACGAAGAAGAAGCTACAATCACTGCACTGAGAGAGGAAGAGGAGCAGAAGAAGCAGAGGATGAAGGAGATGCTGGAGGAGATGAACACACACATCTCAGCTCTTTCACACACAATCAGAGTCATGGAGAAAATGATGAAAGACAATGACGTCTCGTTTCTAAAGGTGACAAATAAATCTGGCTTCATTCTTTGTACATAAAACAACTTGTATAGAGAGACTCATTGACACTGAGAGTGTTTGATAAGATATTAAAATGTTTTCAAACTCTATATTTTCCAGAACTATAAAGTCACGATGGAAAGGTGAGTGATCTGCTCGTATCTCTTCTCTCAGTGGATCTGAACTCAAATTCACTGCAGTTCTGACTCCTGAATGTTCCTCAGAGTCCAGATCTCACAGCCGGATCCACGGATGAGTTCTGGAGCTTTGATTCATGTGTCGCGTTATCTGGGTAACCTGCCGTTCAGAGTCTGGAAGAAGATGCTGGAAACTGTCCAACACAGTGAGTCTCAGCAGATTTGACACCAGTGCAGAAGATAGTTCAGATATAAACATACACAACATTAACATTTGATAGAAATATATTTAAAAATTTCCAAGTGAATCTGAACTGTATTTCAGAAAATCATCAGATCATACAGCAAACTCATAATGAAAAGTCTATTCCTCATGATCTATGTTTATGTATTAGGATACTATAGTGTTGATGGAATACTGATATTAAACATGAAGCCTCAATCCATTCTGACAGTAACTGAGAGACAAGTCTCATGCATTGGCCGTGAGACACACGCAATTCAATCAGTTCACACGCTCACACGCCACACAGTGTATTTCTCACGCTGAAAAAGGCAATGCCAACCAAGTTGTCCTGCAAGCTTTATATATAACGTTGTATACGAGGCGCAGGCACACAAAGTGAAGTTTCCTGCCGCCAGCACGTACAGTATCTCGGCCAGATTGCGTTCGTTAGGCAACATAGATGCGCGAACACACGGAAGTTGACGGAACATTCTCGGCCACTTTACGTTCGTTACTAGGTAACAATAGGTTACTGTTTGTAACCGCGGTTCTCTGAAACATCGAGTGGAGAGATCCACCTATGGGAAGGGCATCCGCACCTGACCTCTGCAGAAGCATCCAATTGCACCAAGTCTGGCCTGACAGACAGAAGCGCGTGTCCAATGCCTGGCAGTGGTGTAGTGGTAAAAAAAGAGGTGGGTAAACTATAAATTCTGGTGGACCACGACGTGTATCCTGATGACATCGCTATAGGCTATCATTTGATGGTACTACCAAGGGTATCACTGGTTGTTCCCTCATCATAGGTCACACAATCACTATTCAATTCATAGCCTACATTAATCTAAGTTCTTGTTGAAGAGACTCAAAAAGGAATAATATGGTTGAAATCTATAAAGTTTACTAAATGACAAAACAGAGAGATCAAAAATATTTATGAGAGATCGAGAGGGAGGCTTATATCCACGGCTTCCAATGCAATGCACTTGTGCATAATGATTAGTGATTTGGGATTATTTTCATAGTCGATTAATCTGTTGAATATTTCCTCGATTAATTGATTAATTTTTTGGTCTATCAGAAAAATGTGGATCAGTGTTTCCCTGTAGAGGGAAAAGTCTTAAACCTGGTGCAGGCTTGACTCCCTCTGAATCTCTTGTACAGTTGGGTTTTGACATGCTCCCTACATTAAACCAGCTGCCTGTAATGAAATAAAAAAAATCCCTTTTTTGCATTGTTTTAATGATTTCTTGTTGCGGCTGCGATCAAGTTTCATTCTCACGCAGTTTGTTTAGTAACTTCACGAGCGTGTGTTTTCTGCTACGTGTGTGCGCCGTTCTCTTTGTTCCGTGTGTGTGTGTGTGTCGGCGCGCTGCGCTCTCTGCTCCGTGTTTGTGCTACGCGTTCTGCTCTGTCGTTAACGGCTCAAATGCTCGAATCATGTACCGATCGGCGATAACGCACTGGAAAAACAAAGTTCGCTCAAATAACGTGATATTTAGAGGTGGATAAACGCAATGTAGAGGTGGATAAACGCACTTTGGAGGTGGGCAAACGCTATTTCCGAATTTTGGGAGGTGCGTAAACGGCGTTTCCGTGCGTTTAGCCTCCACTACATCCCTGATGCCCGGTAAGGGACCTGCCCCTTACCAAGTGTATAAACACTAGCACGCGCTATCTTACCTCAGTGAGCATATTCACTTCTCGTGCAGCAAGCGGGGCAAGCTTGGTGGATCTCTCCACTCAATGTTTCAGAGAACCGGGGTTACGAACAGTAACCTATTGTTCTCTTTCATCATCTCGTGTTCGAGATCCACCTATGGGAGATATGGACAGCTGCCCGATTGCCCAATTCCACTACAATGAGGCCCTGAAAGCCAGAGGACCGTCACCTGGAAAGGCGGTGCATGACACGCCACACGAAACCCACCACACACAGTGAGGAAGACACATAGCAGCAAAGAATGACATGTGGTAACATGCATTCATGAATAAACCTGACCACACTCATAATGGTGAGTAAATGGTGCCCGGTGCAGGTTAGAAACATGCTTAGTGACTTTAAAAAGGCTGGACTAAGCAGCCCAGGCTAACTTAGGGGTAGAGGGCCTAAGAGCACAAAGCTACAAAGAGCCAACACCCAGGACAGAATGAGCTACCGGAGTTCTGGTGACATCGAGCCGGTAGTATTTGACAAACGTATGGGGAGAGACCCAGCTTGCAGCGGCACATATGTCCTGCAAAGAGACTCCCTTAAACAGAGCCCAAGAGGCAGCCATACCTCTAGTGGAATGAGCTCTGATGCCGTCAGGCGGCTGCACTCCCTTAGATTCATATGCCAAAGATATAGCTTCCACAAGCCAATGAGAAAGGCGTTGCTTGGAAATGGGGTTCCCTGAGTACGGGGGGCCCCAAGAAATGAAAAGCTTTTTGTCACTTTTCCTAAACGAGCTGGTCCTGTCTAAGTACACCCACAGGGCATGAACAGGACACAAAGCATTCAGCTTCTGATCCTCTGTGGAGGAGAAATGACAGGAAGCATTTTGGCATAATGGCTGGGTTGGGCCTGAGAAAAACCTTATCTCCACTGAGAAAGAATTAAGTGCACGAGGGATGAGAAAGTGCATGGAGATCACTGACACGCTTGGCAGATGCCAAGCCAGGAGAAGAGCTGTCTTGAAAGACAAATTCTTCAGGGAAACACTTCCCAGGGGCTCAAACGGCTGTTGAGACATTGCCTCCAGCACCATGGAGAGGTCCCACTCAGGAACTACTTTCCTGGGAACTGGAAGAGTGCGGCGTTCACCCTTCATAAATCTACGAATAAGTGGGTGTTGCCCCACCATAGCGTTGTCGAACCCCACATGACATGCAGCGATAGCCGCTAAATAGACCTTAATAGTGGAAAAGGATCTTCCCTTATCCACAAGGTCCTGTAAAAAGCATAAAATATCAGTGATTGAGCACTGATATGATATTAACTGTCGCCCTTCACACCATTCTTTGAACAAACGCCACTTACAGTCGTACAGGAACCATGTCGAAGAGGCTCTGTCACACTGAATGGTGGCCACAACACGTGGGGGGATTTGCCACCCCAGACAAAGTCCTTGCCACCCCTGTTGCCACCCCGCTGAAAACATTACACTGTTTGATTTTTACGAACATTTCCCAAATCTCCCAGCGCAAGCGTGCACAAGCGTGCAGCGTGCTGTTGCTGCTACACTTTTCATTGGTTAAGCTGACACCCAGCTCCTTCGTGCTTCAAACGGCTCCAAAACATAACGCGGCAGCACACACAGGATCGATGAAGAGCGTTTTGCTGGTATGTACGGCTTTTATTGGTATTAAATTAAACGAAGTACTGTTTTAACGGGAAGTAAGGGAGACGTTGCACTGTAGTGCTTAGCATTAATACTTCAATGAGCATTACTAGTCTCGTGAAACTGACTGACTAATACTGTCACGCCTGCGTGAAGATGCTTAAAACATGTCGTTAGCAAATGTTTAGCAACAATCACAGACATTAGGTAGGCTTATTCATATTGGCACGTGTAATGCAGCATATTGAACTAATCTTAATAAAACCACCGTGGAGATAGTACAGGGATGCAAACAGCGCGCTTTTCGGCGCCTCGCAATTTTTTCACGGCAGTTTGGGTGACTTGGGTCTGAGAGGGTCTGATTATAATTTCACAAAGTCATCTGAAGCCATTCCATAGCTTAATGTGAGGGACAGAAGTCTATTTACATCATTAAATTCAAGTTTACGGAAACTCGTTTTCCCTCCTCTGCGGCTGTCAATCATTCTCCATTCAGTATTCAAACAGCGTGCGCCTCGTCCGGTTACAGCAGGATGCACGGTAAAACTCTCCAATATGATATATTCACACTATAATGCTTGATCTGTAGATAAAAAGGCTGTGGATTTGCATAAAATGACTTTATTTTGTGTATTTGTATTTCATATTTGTTGTTGTTTTTAACGACTCGCTACCATGTGCCTGCTAGATCACACACATCACAAGGACTATGAATCGGCATCAAACCCACAATAACTGGAATTTAAAACTGTGAAGAAACAAATGATCAATAAACTGTTGGACAGATATACACTAGGATTTGTGCGCTCGACATTTCTTCGCTTTGTGCCGTGAACTTTTAAATGCGCACTTGTGCAGCGCAGCGCTGCACACTGTGACTCCATGTTGCTTTGAGCACATTATTCTGCACCCGCGATGCGCATACGCGCTTTGTGTGCTCTGTTTTGAAGCGTTTCATATTATCATGGTTTTGCGCACTGAAAGATTATTAAAAGCCTATATTTTTTATACCTAGCCTACACAATACATTTAAAATAAGCATTTCTTATTCTTGACATTCATATATAAATATAAAATTGTGAAATGTATGATTACCTGATTGAATTTTATAAGAGTACTAATAGTAATTTGTTTTTATTAACATGTTTAGATTTTATAAAGTTACTGTGCAGATTTTTTCAAGAATTACTATTTGCTGCTCATTTATACACTCACTAAGTTTAATAAAAATGCATAATACATTTGTGTAATATTTAAAGGTGTTAACTGTAATCTTACACTGCAAAATGATAACTTACAAAGGATTAAATGCATCATAATTATGTAAGTATCTGGATATTTACCGCGGGGCGAGGGCTTCGATAACCTCTCTCTTTTTTGACCATACATGTGTTTGCATCCCTGATAGTAGATGTGACTGTAGAGATGTACTGAAGTACTGAAGTAAGTTTGTGTAGACATACAATTTATTAGCACTTTAGACGTCTTTAAGCAATTTTCCTTGTGTATTGACAACCCAAAATAATACCTTGCCACCCCTTTGCCACCCCTGTTTTAAAAGTCTAGCTCCGCCACTGCCCAGAGGGCCACCCTGTCTGGGTGCGGGTGGTAGATTTCCCCATTCGCTTGGGACAGAAGGTCTGTGCGAACTGGCAGGGGCCATGGCTGGGCATACAGCAGAGGGATAATCTTTGAGAGCCACGGTGCCCTGGGCCATCTGGGAGCGATAAAAATCATGGTCAAGCCCCGTTCCCTCACCCTGGCCAGAGACGGCGTTATGAGGCAAAGTGGAGGAAATGCGTAGAGCAGCACGTTGGGCCACGGATGGGCCAGTGCGTCCACGCCGAGGGGGGCGTCCTCGTCCCGTAGCGAGAAGAATGTAGGACAATGGGCGTTTTCGCGCGAGGCAAAGAGATGCAAAGAGATGCCTGGCCGAACCTCCCCCACAGTAGACCCACTATCTGAGGGTGGAGACGCCAGTCCCCATAGAGAGGGTTTCCCCTTGACAAGAGGTCTGCGCCCCTGTTCAGTATGCCCGGGACATGGGTCACCCGTAACGACAGAAAGTGCCGCCTGCTCCATACTAACAGCCTGTGAGCGAGAGTATGCAGCTTGGAGGAGCGCATCCCCCCCGGCGGTTGATATATGCTACAACTGTCATGTTGTCGCAGCGCACCAGCACATGATGCCTCTGCAAGCGGGGCAGAAAGGGATTCAGAGCTTTCCACACAGTGAGGAGCTCCAAATAATTTAAATGGGCTGAGTGAAGTGTGCTTGGCCACACACCATTCACTGTTCTGCCCTCTTGCGTGGCTCCCCATCCTGTTAAGGACGCGTCTGTCATTACTACTTTCCGCAGCATAATCGCCCCGAGAGGGGTCCCATGCGCGTAAAACTCTGCGTTCCTCCAGTGGCACAGCGCTAATGTGCACGAGCGTGTCACTGTGACAGAGCGGCGGAGATCGCGCAAAGGGCTGAGATGAAGAGATAAAACCCACTTCATGAAAGCCCTCATTCTCAGAAGGCCCAAAGGCAGGACATGTAAAGCCGCAGCCATAAGACCCTGTAACCTGAGACATGCGCGATAATGTACTCTCGCTCCTTCTCTGAATTGTGAGAGGCAATTCATTAAGGAGAGAACGCGCTCTTGTGAGAGACGCGCGCACATTGTAACCGAATTCAGCTCCAGACCCAGAAAAATAACTCTCTGCACGGGAGTGAAATTGCTTTTGCTCACGTTCACTTTGAAGCCGAGCGCTGTGATGTGAGCGATTACACGAGCAGTGTTTTGCATGACGATCTCTCTCGAATCGGCTATAATCAGCCAATCGTCTATGTAAGTCAGGATTTTGAGCCCCGCTAATCTCAGCGGGGCTAACCCTGCCTCCGCACACAGACAAACACTCATTGGGCTGAGCACTAGACCAAACGGAAGCACTGTGAACTCGTAACATATGCCTTGGAAGGCGAAACGAAGAAACTTCCTGTGTGGAAGATAAATGCTTATGTGGAAAAAAGCATCTTTCAGATCGATCGATGTGAACCAATCGTTCTGTTTTACTGCACGAGAGAGAATGTTGTGGGTTAACATTCTGAAATTGTATTTTCCTTAAATGTTTGTTCAACACTCTGAGATCCAGAATAGGACGAAGTGAACCGTCCTTCTTTGGAATCAGGAAATAACAGGAGTAAAAACCCTGATGACACTGATGCGGAGGCACCACTTGCACCGCCCCCTTCTCGAGAAGAGAAGAGAAGAGATCTCGTTTTTCAGAATGTGAGCGGAGCTCTCTTCTGTGTGAGAAAAGATAACTCTGCTGAAACGTGGAGGTTTTCTGGCAAACTGAAGTCTGTAGCCCTTCATTATGGTGTGAATCCCCCATTCTGGAGCTGCCACAGACTGCCAGGCTGTCACGTGTGCCGTGAGAGAAGCCACACTCAACGGAGAGTTGCCTAGGGCTGGCAATACAACCGGATCGTTCATTTGTGATACAATGGCGCCATCTAGTGGACAACTTAAGGGCGACATGTAGGATTTCTGACAAACAACAGCACTCGGCAGAGCTTTCACTCTGTGTTTGATTTTTTTTTTTTTTTTAAACACACACAGGGGTTTGAACCTTTATTGAATGTGTGAGAGGTGGTTTGTGCAAACTGTGAAATGACTGTGGTTGAGCACTTTTCAACAGTGGTAGGGCACTTTTTGACAATGAAATTCCCCCCAGTCCTGAAACTGGAAGCTGGGAGGGGAAATTTTTTATGGACCACACCTGAACTTGTGACATGTCCATGTTGAACTGAGGTTGGGCACCCGAACGAGGGAAAATGGGCGCTTGAGTTAAGAACTTCCTCTTCTTGGGTGAAGAGGGGGAAAAACTCAAACTTGTGTCCAATGGGTTGGTCACCCGAAAACCTGGACCAAGAAGCCCCTGGAGCTGAACATCAAGTAGGCCTCTTCCTCTTCCCGTCAGACGGGGTAGAGTTAGTGGGCTTTTTGGCTGTGGCTGCAGCGAAAGACATCTTACCCCAGGGGTAAGTCTGAGGTCTGAGGGGGGCTGATGTGGAATGGCCTTTCTAGGCAGGCATAGTTTAAACGCCTCATCCTCCTTTTTCTTATCGTCGCACCGCTGCTGCATAAGGGCAACAGCAGGGCTGAAAAGAGCCTGGCCTGGTTCCACTGGGGCTCCTGCTATGCGTCTCTTCTCGCTGTCGGGCAGACCAGAGAGATTGAGCCAGAGGCGTTGCGAAGGACCAGGTCGTTAACAGTAATGATCTCCTTCCACAGCGTCGGCGATGACACGCCTTTCTCCAAATGTGAGCTCATGTCCTCCAAAAGCTCAGCCTGGTAGGCCGAGAGGAGGGAGGAAACATTTAGAGCCCACACCGCGAGAGCTGAGGCCTTGAGGTCTGGAAAACAGATGCTGAGAAGCGGTCCATCTTATTAGGGAGGACTGGCTTAGGAGGGGCCAGTAACCCTCCCTGCGAGGGGTTAAGGTGTCTGGCAATCGAGGGCTCGATGGTGGGAGGGTCGCCCATACCACACGCTGCCATATCCTTAACCTCTAGACCCGCCAGACCGTGCTTGAGATCTAGTGGGTCTCTCCAATAGTGACGCATGTGCTTAGCGCACGCGGGGAGAACAAGCATGAGCTGCTTCCTAGGACCGGGAGGAGGGCCTAGGAGTTTGCCATCATACACATCCCTCTCTTGGTCGGCGGCATTCTGGAGGGCCGGCCATTCAATGCCGAGACGAGCGGCCGCTCGCTCACACACCTCGAGAAGGACCGCGTGCGGCAGTGTAGCCAAGCCGCTAACCGGGGGAGCTTGGGCGGACGGGATGGTTTCCTCGTCGTCCGAGCCATCAAGTATAGCGGGGTCCTCGTCCTCGCCTGAGCCGGGCGGCTCATAGTCGAGCGAGGAAATACCGGGAAGAATTTCCTCGAGTAAGCCCTCGTTAGACTGGTCAGCCCAAGTGAGAGCAGGCATGCTCTGGGAGGTCCCCGGATCTGCAACGCTTTCACCTACTCCAACATCCGAGTCGTATTGTTCATCCGTGTTTTGGGTGGACGCAACCTTAAGTATACGTCGAAGAAGCTTCCTAGGCAGAGCGAGGCAGTGGCTGCAGTTCTCAGGAAAAGAAAGAGCTTCTTCCACATACTTTAATCCCATGCATACCACACAAAAAGGATGGGTATCCCTCGCGGCAATGAGTGAACCGCAGACGGCAGGGCATGTACGCGACTGCGAGTCCGACGAGTTAGTGGGACCGGAGAGCTTGTGATCAATGGGAGAGGTGAAAGCTAAGAAAACAGGCGGGCAGCCTGAGCAAATCCAGGTAGCGAGTGTGGGTGGCTTGCAACCAGAAATAAATCGCAACTAAACGTAACCGTCTGACAATCATGCCTGGCGGAGGCCTATCGAAACAGATATTTCCTCCTGTTGACTGTGGTGAAGTCAGCGAAAACCTGTAGAGCTGCGAAGCAAAGAGGTCGCGAGAAGTGAATAACAACTGAGGTAAGATATTGCGTGCTAGTGTTTATACACTTGGTAAGGGGCGGGTCCCTTACCGGGCATTGGACACGCGCTTCTGTCTGTCAGGCCAGACTTGGTGCAATTGGATGCTTCTGCAGAGGTCAGGTGCGGATGCCCTTCCCATAGGTGGATCTCAAACACGAGATGATGAAAGAGAACCAACAACATTGCGCAAACACATGTCGTGATGGAGAAGGTAAGTTGGAAGAAAGCTTGTTTAACATTTTTAGGCTAGAGCATTTAATATAGCCCATCGTAAACATTATTATTGATGCAGTCAAAAACTCTACAACTACTTTGCAACCAGGCCAGAAGCTTTGGCTCAGTTTGGCTAGCTTACGTTATCTGAAACTAAGTAACTTAATACTCTAATATGTCATTTGTTCACAATGTCCCACCACACAATAAATCATTATACCATTTCGACTAGACACATTCAAAATGCAAAAAGATTTGTTTTTCCAAACTGTTTGGAGCAATTTATATTTTTGTAATTTTTGTATATTTGTAATTTTGAAATATAACATTAAAGAGTATATTTTGATGTGATGAATTGCTCTGTCATTTATCAGATTTACCAATTGTTATAATTTCAATTTGTGCTGGTTAATTATGAACAATGGGTAAAATTGGGGGGTGGGGCTCCATTAGGGCTCCTCCCCTAACCGCATGTGATCTCACTCCAAGCTTTTGATAAAACTTGAGAACCCTGTGATAGCATGATATATGATTTATGAAGTCTTTATATGGTTTACATTTACATTTCTAATAACATATTTCATCCTCTAATCTGATGTTATTCTCTCTGCAGCTCCGTTGACTCTGGATCCAAACACTGCACATCGTTGTCTAACACTCTCTGCTGATCTGACCAGTGTGTCGTACAGTGTTGGAGATAAAACACTTCCTGATAATCCAGAGAGGTTTGATGAGTTTGCATGTGTCCTGGGATCTGAGGGCTTAAACTCAGGAACACACTGCTGGGATGTGGAGGTTGGCGACAGTACACTCTGGATTCTTGGAATAACAACAGCATCAAACCAAAGGAAGGGAGATTTCTTTGACTCTAATGTCTGGCGTGTGCAGTACATGAACAGCAAATACAGTTCACAAACCCCAGAGCAAAGCTACACTGTCTTTACTGTTAAACAGAAGCTTCAGCGTGTGAGAGTTCAGCTGGACTATGACAGAGGAACAGTGTCATTCTCTGATCCTGTAACTAACACACATTTACTCACATTCACATCCACTTTCAACGACACAGTCTTTCCATTCTTATATAATCGCTGCACAACTCCTCTGAGGATCTTACCAGTTAAACTGTTTATTACAGCAGAAAATCACAGTTAAATCTGATTATGCTTCTAGACTAATTCAGTTTTGCAAATTATGCTATATATATTGTTGGGTGAAATATGCAATTGATTCTGTTATAATTAATGCCTCATGTAAACAGGCTCATATTAACTATAATTGTAACTTTGTGTAATGGAAAGTGTTTTACATTAACCCTGTATTATTATATAAGAAAACACCGTAAAGAGGTTTTTATAAGAAAACCTTTATATAAGAAAACACTGCAATTATTGTTGTAAAATCATTTATTGAGAAAATGGTTTATAAAGAAAGACATACCACACTGAATGTTGTAAGCATTTATTAAGCATATGGCAGAGTAGAGAGAAATTGAAAATGTATTAGAAAGAGCTTTGCCAAATAAAGAAGAAAAAATGCAATTATTACCGTCTATGTGTTGCGGACGAGATACAGAAGATACAGCGATGAAGAAAAGGTCCAGAAGAAGTAGGACAAAGAGGCAAAGGCTTTATATGGACAAGTTTTAGGGAGTTTCCAAAGAGGGGATTTCTGAACATGTCAAAAAGTTTGATGGACTTTTAAAAGGACTGTAAAAGAATGTCCAGGCAGACGTTGATTCACCAAGGACGGCCTCTCCGGTGTTAGTTGCCTTGCCATTGCTCCTCATGAAGATGAAAGCTTGTAAATTATTTGGTTTTGATTTACTTTTATTTTTATTTTATATATTAGTACCTTTTATGTAAACTAGTTAACCTGTATTTAATAAAAAATATAAATAATTGAAATTAAGAAGCTCGCCTGCCATAAGTCTCTGTTTTACAAAAAGATTGAGCTGAACTGACCACGGAGAAGTCTTCTGTGATCTAAATATTGTAAGTATGGAAATTCAAATGCTTATTATTTAGGACAGATTTGACTTACTTTAACTAACCTGAGAATAATTAAAATAAGGTTAAAGGTGTTTAAAAATACGCACCATAAAACAATATATATATATGCACTTGTCACAATAATCCTGTGTAAAATTAATTTTACTGAAATAAAAGTTCAAAGATTTTCTCTACTCTTCCTCTTCCCTGAGTCAAAGGAAAATTGATAAGGAACTTATCATGTAAGGTTATCATATAAGGACATCATGTAAGTATTAACAGTGTTGTTGTCAACTCTTCACTATAAAGTAGATTCTGTTGACTATAAAGTAGCACTCTGTTGACGAAGGCTGTCCCAATGTGAAGGCTCCTCCAAATGCGTCCTTCGTTTCCAGTGAAATAAAGGATACAACAGATACAACAGCTCATTCGCAGCCTGGCCTACCCCAGAATACATTTCTTTGAGAGAAATTGCTGGATTACACTTTTAACCAGCCTTTGAATTTGAATTGGGGCACAGTCTGTGTGTGTGTGTGTGTGTGTGTGTGTGTGTGTGTGTGTGTGTGTGTGTGTGTGTTACCAACTCCCTCTGCTGGACAGGCTCATGTAGTGTAAGGGAGGATGCTGTTACACAGTATTTCCCAACCCTGCAGCCCAGGTGAGAAAAACCTATACCAAAATATGTTTAAAATACATTTATTTCACTCTAAGTATACTACAAACCCATTAACATATTTACTGACATATTGTTTGAGACTTACTGGTATAAATATTATAAATAAACTTTATTTGGAGTACTTCTTTATTGCACAATGCACATTTTTTTATTTTAAGCCCAAAATGTTTTAATATCACAATTAGTAAGGATAGTATGATTTCTGTATAATATCTGTCTTTAAATACAAGATATTTAAAGTGTGCCTAGAGTTTACTTGCACTAGTTCCATTTAAGCACAATCAAATATACTTAACTTGACCTGCAATTAATGATTAAAGTGAAAAAAAATGTGAACACACTTTCTATTTAATTATCAATACAATAACTTTTACAACTGAATGGCACCAACAGAAACTACTGCAGGATATTTCTGCCCCCAAACACAATAGTGAATTATTTTACTGAAAGATTAGTCAAATTCATTAAAACGAGTAACATGCTTGAAAGTGAATTATTAAAAGAAGCTGCTCAAAATTAAGCACAGTGTCATTTCTGGCGCGTCACTTTAGCACATTAGAGCACGTTAGAGTCCTATACTCAGCTTATCCACGTCTACCTATAGGAATACGACGCCTATCACTGTATTCAAATATAAGTTCCTTCAGTATTATCAGCAGATATCGCATTCCTCAGGAGCTCATTACCCTCCTCCATCCCCAGCTCCTCCTGTCCAGTCAGGATTTGGCATTCTGATTCCCCTTGAATCAGAATAAATTCTCGAATTATGTTGTACTTTAAAATCTTGAATTAATACATTCATGTTGGTTTTGTTCTGTTTACCCTAAGGGGGGTTATTGCTGCTCTTATCCATGCTAGACTGCATGGATGCGCAGGGAGTTCTTGCCCAGAACAGAACCATACAGCCAATCCAAACTGTATGCTAATTGTCAATCGTATTTGACGATAGTGGTCCTGACAGAATTATTCATTTGTGAATCGGAGACTGTGTTTGTTTTTGCATGCAGCTTGCGAGGACAGGTCATGTGCATTATTTTATCATCAAATTCAGATTACAAAATTACATTCACAAATCAGGTAAATATTTCCATGATATTACCATAAATCTGTAGCATAAGGTAAAGTAGAGTGTGAGTAACGCAGCTAACACTGGCACAGCTGTGAAAGAAATGTTAATCAGAATAAACTATATTAACAAATATGTTTTAACTGTCACCACCCCAAATCACAATTATTTGTAAATCTGGGGGTCCCGCTCCATGTAGAATAAAACATTATTATTATTTGTAGTTTTTCTAGAAGACTAATATGTCTGGAGTCCTCATCTCATGTGGGTATAGACTAGTTTAATTGTATTTGTCAGAAATACGGTTAATTTTTTTTGTGGGAATCTTTTTATTTTGGAAAACATCACACAATAAGCAAACAAAGTACAGGCAGGATGGTCAAAAAACGTAAGGAAATTATGTTATTTTGTGTATAACTAAGGTTTGTTCCATGACATTTATAAATATAAATGAAACAATTCCACATGTATACTAACTGTTTTGACAGCTATAATTGTTGTAAAGTGTTCATATATTATTGCTATTGAGTGGTCATTAAGACTAGTACAAGGTTCTCTCTTAAAAGCAAGTGCTCAGAGTTGGATGTTGACCTCACTGTGTGTACCATCACCATCAATAGTGCTTTCATTGCCATCCGAGAGGAATCCGCTTCCAGAGTGATGTGTCCTACACTCCAATGCTGTAAGTCTCTGCTTCAGCCGCTGTTGAGTAGCTGTGTATTCAGCCAGTAACCGAGCAAACCGAGTCTGAAGTATTTCAAGAGAACCTTCCAACCTCTCCACTTTCTCCTCAACCCGTTCTTCTCCCATTCCACCGGCCTCCAACTCCTCCAGCAGACCCTCTTTCAGGAGAATCTGTCTTCCCCTCTCTTCCAGAACTTTCTTAGCATCCGGATACTCCATTACAGCCTCCATCAGGTCATCCTTCGACAAACAAAAGAGGTCAGAGTAGCCAATGCTACGGATGTTAGCTGTGCGACGGTTGCCCATTTTGCTCCCTTTGATGTTGAGGATGCTAATCTCTCCAAAGCAGCTGCCGCCCGTCAAGTGTGCATACTGGGTCACCCCATCATCAGCCACAACAGCAAGGCGACCCTCTTTAATGATGTACATCTCTTTTCCTATGTCTCCCTTTCGGCAGATGTAGTCTCCAGGGCTGAAGACCTGTGGCCGCAGCTTGAGCACCAGTTTCACTAAAAGCCCTGCCTCACAGTCCTGGAAGATACGGACCTTCTTCAATGTTTTTAAGTACACATTGACTGCAATCTCAGCCCACAGTTTGTTTGGCAGATTCTTTAGGACACATGTGTCAAACTCAAGGCCCGCGGGACTAATCCGGCCCGCCACATTATTTTATATGGCCCGCGAGAGCATGGGTGTCTTAAAATTAGGGATGCAACGAAATTTAGGCTGCCGAAAATTTTCGGCCGAAAATAACATTTTCGTTTTTTGGCCGAAAGATACTAAAAAGCCGCCGCGCCCCTCCGTGTTCGGAGATGGTTTGACTCTGGCTCAGCATGTTTTATGACTTTGCGTGCGAGTCCGCTTCCGAAGATGCGTAACTTCTAAGCGCGTTCCGCTGTGTGTGCGCGCTGTGCTCTCCGCTCTGTGTTCACAACGCGTTCTGCTCAATGTTCCACAAGCAACCTCCGTGTGTGTGTGTGTGTGTGTGTGTGTGTGTGTGTTGCGAGCTCTGCTCACGCTCACCCTCACCGGAAAGGCAAAGTCCGCTAAAAAAAAAAACGTGCCGACATGAAATTTCTCTGGACTTGTTTCTTTTTGCAATAGCACTACTGTGCTGTAACATGGTGTGTATAGCCGTGCTGGGCAACACTGGTAAAATTACACGAATCACGATCCTCTCGTTCTCCCTGCTCTGCTCATGCTCTAATAAAAATAGCTTTGTAGGACTATACTTTATTTTGACAATTGGTCAAAAAATAAATCTGTTAAATCTGATTCTGCTGCATAGAACTGATTATAGAATAATATATTGATATTTTATATTATTTTAATATAATAATATATTTATTTAAATATATTACATAATATTTAATATAATAGGTACCAGTATTATCCTTTTCACCATTTGTATCACTCCGGTTGTCTGTGTTTGCGCCACTTGCATCATTAAGCCAGTAGGTGGCGACAAGTGACTGTCTTTATGGGTGAACAATTGAACTTTAAACTGATCAGTGCCAAAAACATTGATTAACTCAGGAAAGAAACAAGTTGCTGAAACCAATCTTTAATGCTAATATAAATTGCTCATTTGCCTCTGGACACAAAAAGATTGCACTGGTTTTTGATTGAAATGTAACATCTATGCACAATATCTTGACAAATAATTTATGCTACTGCCCACTGACATGCTTTTAAAGCTATTGTTATCCAATTTTTTTGGCCTTTAAACACCTTAAAATGCACATATGTACGTCCGAGAAATACAAATTTTATCGGGGGTGCATATCCCCGAACCCCCCTAACTACCTCACATTTGAATACGCATGACTGTGTGGTAATGTGTGCTGGTGTGGCTACAGTGCCAGGGCTGAATTTTTGAGCCAGTTTGCCTCTGCATAATAATAATACATTATTCTCTGTAACAAATCATTATTACCCAGCCCCTGATGTTTCGGGCTCATCCCCTGATGTTTTTAAAACCTAGAAACACCCCTGCAAATGCATATACAATGTAATAATCAAATAAAGAGACAATATATTAGCATTTTAAAAGTCTTACAGTTACAACCGGCCCTTTGAGGGCAGCCATAATGCTGAAGACAAAAAAAGATACTCCTCACCCCGCACCGGAGCTGGCATTTCCCCAATGGTCGTCAAAGTGAGGGTTGACCAATAGAGGCAGTAGACATATCCTCGCGTGAGAGTCCCAAACTCAGGGTCAGAAATGTTTGGGTAGACCCACTGGTCGGATCCAAAGCCCAGAGACTTGGAAATGGCAAAGTAGATGCAGGCATTCCAGTGAATGATGACTAGGATATAGAGCACCAAGATGCAAATGCGGAAAATGTTGGGGTAATTTGTGCGGGTCTCTGTGCGGTCGAAGAACTCGAACAGGCGTGAGAAGCGCATCAGCCGATTGAAACACAGCTCTGGTACGTGAATGCCAATGATGATGTAGGCTAGATCCGTGGGCAGTATGGATAGGAGGTCTAGCTTGAACTGCAAAGTATGAAAGTAGCTTTCTCTTAACTTGGTAAGGTCCTTCACCAGAAGACCCTGCTCAAGGAAACCTATAGTGAAGATATACATTGTCAATTCTTAATGATTGCTCATATACACTTAATTTTAGCACCAAAGCACCTATCTAATTAATAGTGTGAAGTGTTACAACAACTCTTTGAAAAACATGATAGATGCTAAAAGATTCTGACCTGTTCTCAGTCTCGCACAGGTGTCCAGTATATAAATGACATCAGAGAGATAATCCAAAACCAGCCACAGAATTAAGTTTCTGGTTTGAAGCTCATCAAAGCAGGCTCTGTGTTTGGGATATGAAAAATGAAACACCATCAGCTTGAGTCAGGACTAACCCTTTCACATATGGCACAACAACACTTATTTACATGAATCATCATCAAAATGAGTGCCTAGATCACACACTCTTGCTCATGAGGTCTAATTATACCGCTTGGACTTAATGGACGAAAAGCTGCTACAAATAATTTCCTCACAGGCCATATACATGCAGTGTTCAGCATGCAAAATTAGTAGGTTTATTATTTCTTCCGCTTACAGTATTCAGATTAATTTACTGTATAATTTGCTGTCAAGTTTTTCATTGGAATCATTGGATTTATTTTAGGACCTTAGCTAAGAAATGCTATTGATGTTCAATATATCAGCTTTAAACTCCAAATAAAATGATTAGTGTGTAGATAAATTAACATATCTTTTGTCTTACCTAGCCACCACAAAGCACCAGTTGTACAATACAGCTGTGGCAATAACAAACAGCCAGCGGTAGTACAGGTCATCAGCAGGTGCCAGTATGAAAACATCAGACTTTTTCCTGATAACCAAATGCATTTCATAATTTTATGTGGTTGCATGTTTGTTAAAAAGGGCAATGGAAATTTCATACAGCCATGTATGAATGGTGATAATGGTGATAATGGTGTGACAGGACAAACTCACTTAGTTTTGGTGCTGTTGTTCCCATCATGAGCATCAGATCTACTGATGCTTATCCGAATGGGAGCAACTTGAAGTTCAGGTCCTCGGAAGCGCTCTAAAAAAGAATCTGGCCTTTCCTCCTCTTCCTGAAGGCTCTTATGGGCCCAGTCTCTAAGAGTGACTACCATACTCACCAGCCTTGGAAACAAAGGGAAATAATGAATCAAAGTGGAAATACCCATTGTGAGAAATTGACCAGAACTTAATTTCAAGAGTTCACCTTCCATCCAAGTCTAAATTGGAAAGACTAAATAGCCTTCTAGATGTTCCATAACTTCATATATGGAGAACTTTGAAAGGTACTGCAGCTTCCCAAAGGATCTCAACAAGAGTGCCCTGTCCTTTGGTTCTGGGGAGTCCTGGGAGAAATTGCCTGATTAATTTGGTTCAAACATTCTACTTTACCAGGGTTCCTAAATGCTGTAGTTTCTGCTGTATTTAAGGATGTGAAGCTTAGGAAAATTACAGATCTTTAAACAATGCACAGCTATGTGCTTCAGCGGTGAACTAAAAGAGTTCACCTCTAAAAGAGCAACACAGTGAATACCGTCTTTTAAAAGATGCCTTTCTGTCTGTTTTCTTTTGGATTTGGCTGATTTCTCTCTCCTTCAGATGGCCACAATCGCTGTCTTGAATGCCTGGGTCGAACATGAACATGGCCATGAGTACGGTATGTATTGTAGCGCTCCACTAAGGGGAAAGAGGAGAACAGACATGTAATGCAGTGTAGCGTCACCCCGGAAGGCGTCTTTATTTGTTCTAACAGTGAGAACTTAGGTGCAATCAAACTCAGTCTGTGTTTAGTGCAGGTGAAGTGTTTCGTAGTAAGAAGTGAAGTTCCTCCTTGTCCAGCGAAGAGAGGGGAGATTAGCCAATTAGCTGGGTGATCCGCACTCACTTGGGGAAGTCAATCACTCTCTAGGCAAAGAAAATACACAGAGGTTAAAAACACACCCAGTGAGTGTATATGGCTCTCCTCTCATCTTCCTTGCTGGAGTTTTTATCCCCCTCTGAGTGATTGCCTCATCGTCATCACCTGGGATCGCCAGGTGTTCCCCATGATTAGTGTTGCCAGGGGTGACGAGTGGGGAGCCAGTGATTTCTTGTCACAGTATATAAATCGCCAGGGTGGTATCCACTTTCGTTGCATGTCACAACTCGCCCGCCATCTCCTGTGGAGTCAGCAGCGTCTGAAGTCACTGCGAGCCACTCATATCCTAGGCGATCTCAGTCTCGCAGTGGAGACTCCGTCCCCAGGAGGATAAGCTGATTTGGAGTAAATTATGCAAGGCACAAATAGATCTGTTCGCTTCCCAGGAATCCTCCCACTGCCTTCTGTGGTATTAACTGACTTAGCCCTCAGCATCAAAGCACAACTGGCCCAGGGGTCTGCACAAGTATGCGAATCAGGGAGAGGGACAAGAAGTCCAATTAGTTGCACAATCTAGCACCTGTGTCCAGAACACTGGAACCTCCATGTCTGGTCCCTGGATGGGACATGGACGAATTCAGGGGGCTATCACCAGCGGTGATAGATACAATCATTCAGGCAAGAACCCCCTCTACTAGACGGCTATATGCTTTGAAGTGGCATCTTTTCACTACATGGTGTTCTTTCCGAGATTAGGATCCACGGAGGTATGGCATTGGATCAGTGCTTTCCTTCCTTCAGGAGGGCCTAGATAAGTAGTTATCCACTTCCACCCTTAAGGTGTATGTGGCAGTGATGGCAGCAAATCACGACAATGTGGGCAGTAGTTCTTTCAAAGGCATTGAATATTTGAGACAATCAAAAAATTGTCAAGTCATTGTTCATGCATTCGCTTATCAGTTATTAGGTCTGTCCTGAACTGTTGTGTTAACAGTCAATGACCATTAACATAATCTGTGCTTTGCATGAAGTTGAAGTGGATGTTTTGCAGTTTATATTAGTTTAAGGCCTTCAAACATATATATGAATGGATTAAGATAGGTCTCTGTGGCCTCTCTCTTTGCTTCTGCATCTAGGAGGTCCTGAAGGAATTTTTTATGGCGGTTCTTGCCTAAACCCTAGGAATGAGTTTGGTTGTTAGAGTCCACCTGTGACCAATGGGAAGTCCTCTCCTTGGTGGTGGTGGGTGCAGAAGGTCCCCATTCCTGTCCTGTAAGAGGTATCTGGTAGTTGTCTTAGCATCTTATCTGATGTTGCTGAACATTTGTTTATGTTCATTCACCAAGGATCCAATCACAGTGTGGCACATCTTCTTCCACACCGGCAGTTAGAGGGGCCTTGCCATAAACTGGTCCCTGCAATGCCATCTTAACTGATTTTCACCACAATAGCTACCATGAAAATACTATGTTGTTGGTGTTGTTGTTCTTAAAAGTCAGTGGATCAGTTACACAAAAGAGAGTCAATATTAAAATTATGGATTTAAATATATTCATAGATTTAATAATGGCGGCTGGCATCAAAGATGCTGAAGCAAAGTTTTAAAACTTAAGCCTAAAAGAAACAAAAAAGTGTTATTATCAGTGTCCGGACCACTCAATAGCATTAGAGACCCCCTATAAGGACCAGAACAAATACAATTCATTGAAAATAGAATACTAGAAACATAAAACTAGATGTTTCTTGTTTTTGTTTCATTATTGCTGACAGGATAAGTTATTTTCCACGTTTCTGATCAGATGGGATGCATTTCCCTTTTCTGACAGTAGATGGCAGGGTTGCTCACTCTCTCACACCACACAGTGAATAAACATGCGACTATACGCTGACAGACAAGACATAGCAGGATACTTTCGATAACAAAGTCTCAGCCTTTAAATGTTGTACGTTTTATTAAGAAATAAAAAAATGCATATTGTGAACAAATCAGTTATTAAATTAACCTTTAATAATAATGTACCAGCCGCACCACAGAGTTCACTGTGTAGTTTTTCTCCTTGAGGAAAATAAACATACTATGTGTATGTATATCCTACGGAAGCGTATTGCATTCACTTGAGGAAAAAAATCTACTCTGTTTTTCTGAATTAACGAGTTAATTATCTCAGAATTACGAGATAATTTTTCATGAAAAAAAAGTTTTTGCTCTTTTTTTTTGAATTAACGAGTTAATTATCTCAGAATTATGAGAATAATCTTCATGAAAAAAATTATTTTGCTCTGTTTTTCTGAATTAACGAGATCCCTCAAAATCCTGCGAGAAGCTCTCACCTGCACAAAGTAACGTAAGGCCACAGTTGCTGATGCTGATCAGCCTGACCCTCCAACAACAACAGTGCCAGGCCTACATGGGTTCAGTGCAGGTAAGATAGCTAAGTTATTATAGTTACATGTTAATGCCAAATGATGTCTGCTAACTGTTCGCTTGATGACATGTAAAACGAGGTTAGAATAGCTGTTTATAAACATGTAACGTTAATGTTACGGGCATATTTTTTACTAACTACTTTAACTTAAGTTACACGGGACATGTTTACTTCCATGCAATCCAGCTAAAATAGAGCTCCTGGCAGGATTTTGAGGGATCTCATTAATTCAGAAAAACAGAACAAAAAAATTTTTTTTATGAAAAATGATCTCATAATTCTGAGATAATTAACTCAATAATTCAGAAAAACAGAGCAAATACATTTTATTTCAAGAAAAAATTATCTCATAATTCTGAGATAATTAACTCGTTAATTCAGAAAAACAGAGTAGATTTTTTTTCCTCAAGTGAATGCAATACGCTTCTGTAATATCCAAATGAATAGATATTGAATCAACATTGATTCGCAAACTTGATGCTCATCCATGCTGACCTGGAAGATGGTGATGTAAGTTTTCCCACCAGCATTAAAAAATAAAATAAAAACCCTCTGAATTCAGAAGCACATACTAATACACTACTCGTACTACATTTACCATATTCATTTATGGCAGAAATAGGAAGAGTATGCTTGTATGCTGTCTGAATTCTGCAACTGATACTGTAACGTGTCAGAGAAAGCAGGAGAAGGTGAGGATCTAAATGCAGTTTTTTTTTTTTTAAGGTAAATAAAGTAAAACAGATATCAACATGAAAAACTACAAAGGACTACAATGGCACAGAACAGGAAATAACATTAGTCCAAACAAAACAAGGGGAACACAAGACAGGAATCATGACAGATACCATCCATGACCTATCCCCAACCCACACACACACACACACACACATACACAAACACAAACACACACAACCACACACACACACACACACACACACACACACACACACACACACACACACACACACACACAAACTCCACCCTCTTACAAACCTTACCAGGAAGTGACTAGTCATTATTTTTGCCTTTCATTTTTACTGAAAGCTGAAACGAGTCAGTGTTGTGAAGAACAGAGTTTATATATATAATATAAACACATTATATTATAGCATTTTTGTTTATTTCTGAATTAACCCAGATTAGATTTTGATTGTAATAGTTGTTTACTCTTTAAACCAAAGTTCAGAAAGTGAAAGTAAATTGTAGATCATTGGATCTTTACGAGGAAATGGATTCAAAATCTGTGGAAGAGCTTTCTTGTCCTGTTTGCTGTGAAATCTTCAAGACTCCTGTTATTCTGTCCTGTAGTCACAGTATTTGTAAAGAGTGTCTACAACAGTTCTGGAAAATTAAGAAAACTCAGGAGTGTCCTGTCTGCAGGAGAAGATCCTCAAAAGATGATCCTCCAGTTATTCTAGCGTTAAAAAACTTGTGTGACTCATTGATAAAGGAGGGAAATGAGAAACGTTCATCAGGATCTGAGGAGATCTGCAGTTTACACAGTGAGAAACTCAAACTCTTCTGTCTGGAGGACAAACAGCCTGTGTGTTTAGTGTGCAGAGACTCAGAGAAACACGCCAATCACACATTCAGACCCATCAGTGAAGTGCTTTCATCTTACAAGGTAAGACTAATGTCTCTCATTTCATATGCTGAATACAGTGCTAAACAGAGAGTATTATTTGTGTTTACAATAGACCAGTATTTATTTTTACTCAGACTAAATCTCTGACTTTCTACTGATATAAAATTCTACACAAAACTTCGACCTTCTGATGTTCAGATCTTCTTGAATGTAACAGCATTGGCTGTTGTACAACAATGTATTTTTTTCATTAATAATATGTGACCCTGGACCACAAAACCAGCCTTATGGGTATTTTTCTTTTAAATGAGATTTATATCTGAAAGTTGAATAAATAAGCTTTCCATTGATGTGGTTTGTTAGGATAGGACAATATTTGGCCGAGATACAACTATTTGAAAATCTGGAATCTGAGGGTGCAAAAAAATCGAAACATTGAGAAAATCACCTTTAAAGTTGTCCATTTATGTTCGCGATTGTGCTGCATTCACTTACAAAAATCATTTTTTTTATTAATTTAAGGTAGGAAATTAACAAAATATCTTCATGGATCATGATCTTTACTTAATATCCTAATTATTTTTGGCATAAAAGAAAAAGCGATAATTTTGACCCATACAATGTATTGTTGGCTATTGCCACAGATATAGCCGTGCGACTTGTGACTGCGATCCAGGGTCACATATGTGATTAATTACAAGATGCACCAAAAAGTGACGGATACTAACATACTTTCTCTTTCTGTATTTGTATTTGCACAACCACAAATTTACAACTGCATGGATATACAGTAATAATTAAGAATTGGCCATTGCAAAAAACACACACATTTGTTTGGTAAAAACATGATTTATTGACGATCATCCTTTCAATATTATATAATTAAAAATATATCTCCTGCCATTTTCAGACACAAATGCTTCCATGACAATGACCCATTCAACATATAAATAATATAACAATAAAAACATCCAAACATACAATGTTTAAACCTCTTAGAGCTGCAAAAGTTTCACAGATTTTCATCTTAACCTGTAGGAGGAATTTAATACAGCACTGACGTCCTTACAAAACAAGCTCAAACATGGAGAAGAAATGAAAGAAGAGTGTAATAAAACAATTGAACACATCAAGGTGAGGATATAAAGAGTTAAATACTCAACATTCACACACAGAGTGTATTATTGACATTAGTGGAGTGTGTGTTCATACAGCGCTTACTGAAGTGAATGTGATTTGATTTCAGTCTCAAGCTGAGCACACAGAGCGTCAGATTAAAGAAGAGTTTGAGAAGCTTCATCAGTTTCTCAGAGACGAAGAAGAAGCTACAATCACTGCACTGAGAGAGGAAGAGGAGCAGAAGAAGCAGAGGATGAAGGAGAAGCTGGAGGAGATGAACACACACATCTCAGCTCTTTCACACACAATCAGAGACATGGAGGAGATGATGAAAGACAATGACGTCTCGTTTCTAAAGGTGACAAATCAATCTGGCTTCATTCTTTGTGCATAAAACAACTTGTATAGAGAGACTCATTGACACTGAGAGTGTTTGATAAGATATTAAAATGTTTTCAAACTCTATATTTTCCAGAACTATAAAGTCACGATGGAAAGGTGAGTGAGCTGCTCGTATCTCTTCTCTCAGTGGATCTGAACTCACATTCACTGCAGTTCTGACTCCTGAATGTTCCTCAGAGTCCAGATCTCACAGCCGGATCCACGGATGAGTTCTGGAGCTTTGATTCATGTGTCGCGTTATCTGGGTAACCTGCCGTTCAGAGTCTGGAAGAAGATGCTGGAAACTGTCCAACACAGTGAGTCTCAGCAGATTTGACACCAGTGCAGAAGATAGTTCACATATAAACACACAATATCAACATTTGATAGAAATATATTGGTAACACTTTACAATAATTGCACTGATGGCATATTACTTAACAATTAGTTAATAGTCATGTGCCTCAACAAGTAAAGTCATAACATAATGATACATTTGCAAATCATTAGTTAATGATTAATTAAAGCAGACAACTGGAAGTTGAAGTACATTCCCTTGACCAGCTGTGGTAATTAATTAATTTACACTTTTAGTTAATAAAATAAGTTATTAAGGAATTAATACATTATGACACATTTAATTAATAACAATTCATATATTACTTAATCTATTAATCATTTAGAATCTTTATTAGTTGCTGATGCAGTAATCATTAATTAATGGTTTAGTTCTTCATAATGTAGTCATACATTAACTCATGATTATCTGTGCATTAGTTAAACATGAATTACTGCATATTAGTGCACCCGTATTGTAAAGTGTTACCAATATATTTAATAATTACAAAGTGAATCTGAATCTGATTATTAAATATATTTCCAGGTGAATCTGAATTGTATTTCAGAAAATCATCAGATCATACAGCGAACTCATAATGAAATGTTTATTCCTCATAATATTTATTTATGTATTATAATAAAATAGTGTTTATTGAATACTGATATCAAACCTGAAGCCTCAATCCATTCTGACAGTAAGAGACCATTGTTATGATTTATGATTTCTTTCAACAAAATCTTTATATGTGTTTAACATTTACATTTCTAATACATCATATTTCATCCTCTAATCTGATGTTATTCTCTTTGCAGCTCCGTTGACTCTGGATCCAAACACAGCACATCGTTGTCTCACACTCTCTGCTGATCTGACCAGTGTGTCGGACAGTGATGTTTATAAAACACTTCCTGATAATCCAGAGAGGTTTGACAGGTATCCATGTGTCCTGGGATCTGAGGGCTTTAACTCAGGAACACACTGCTGGGATGTGGAGGTTGGAGACAATACATACTGGATTCTTGGAATAACCACAGCATCAAGCCAAAGGAAGGGAGAGGATTTCTTTAAGTCTAATGTCTGGTATGTGCAGTACTGGAACAGCAAATACACCTCAGAATCCCCAGAGAAACCCGAGACTGTCTTTACTGTTAAACAGAAGCTTCAGCGTGTGAGAGTTCAGCTGGACTATGACAGAGGAACAGTGTCATTCTCTGATCCTGTAACTAACACACATTTACTCACATTCACATCCACCTTCAACGACACAGTCTTTCCATTCTTATATAATAACTGCACAACTCCTCTGAGGATCTTACCAGTTAAACTGTTTATTACAGCAGAAAATCACAGTTAAATCTGATTCTGCTTCTAGATTAATTCAGTTTTGCAAATTATGCTTCAATAACACTGTAATAAAAGGGTCTCATTCATCAATCACACTTAAATGTAACATTTAGAGCCAACTTAACCCTTGTGCGTCCTTAAGCCGGGTGCACACTGTGCGATGTATAATAGTCCTTTACGATTGTTGTTGTTAACACTTCCTAAGGACATTTTTGTCTGTTTTTTAAAATAAATTTTTCCTGTGTTAATGCCAAATTCATGAATTTTGGCACAAGTGTTTATTTTTATTCGAATTTTCTTATTTTACTCTCATCTTTTTCTTTCATGAATCAGTTGTACACTAGTAACACAGCATATTTACACTCAGGACCTTATGGACAAAAATATCCCCATTGAAAACTACATTTCTTTGTTTTATCCCAGGGCCATTTAACAAACAAACATTTAACATTTTTATTTTGTTTGGTAAAGATACAAAATTTAAATTTGGTATTTTCCACAAGATGGCGCCATTTTCTCAGGTTTGGCCTATAAAGCAAATACTCGCTTTATATTATTCATGTTTTCTTTTGCGCATATGCAATTATTTATGTTTATTTAAATATGTCTATTTATGTTTTCTTCTTTTGCGTGTATCAGTTGGATAAATGATGCAGTTATTATAATTCGTGTGGATGTCAGTGTGGTTTGTATGCATGTACTAGAAAAACGGTGTGTGTGTGTGTATGTGTGTGTGTGTGTGTGTGTGTTTGCTGTGTGTAATATTTGATAGAGAAAATTTCTACTGTACTGCAAATCACAAATCCCAGCGTTGTTTATACCAGTGGAGCTTTGCTGGCATTCATGGGGAAAGTTTTGTACTGAACCCAAACTAAATCTCACTGAATTCTCTCTCTTTTTATTTTTTTAAATATATTTTTTATTTAAAATAAAAATGGATTCATGGCTTTTATTTGGTAGCAGTTTTTTATTTTATTTTTTTATTTTTATTTTTATTAAATATACATTTTATATAATATATATATATATATATCATTTTCATAAATTTAAGCCTCTAACTTTTTCTTTTTTCACTTTTGTAACTTTTTTCAACAATAATCTTCCAAGAGTCTTCTTCTTTTTGAGGGTCTTCAGAATTAAATTTGTGCTATTTGTGAGTTTATTTTTTGACACAGACATTTTTGTCCTCTAAAGACCTCAGAGTAACTTTATAAACTGAAATATAAGGGTTAAAAATCTGATTTCTGTATTTAAAAAAAAAATGTTATTATTATTATTATTATTATAAAATTGATAATTAAGTAACCATTAAATAACTCATAAAATAATGAAAGTATGTTTAAATCCACGTTTACAATGTAAGACAACATAAAGTGTTGACACATTTTAGTCAGAGACCCTTTTCAGATTTCCGGGTTTCTCAGAAGTCGTCATATTTGGGGAAACTTCTATAGCGGTGAATCAGAGACTACATTAAATATATTTTTCATGTTTCCATTTGCTCAAATGGCAAAAGAAAAACTCCACAATAGAGTTTTCACACCTTTCAACAAAAAAATAGAGAGGGATGAAATAGAGGGATTTATAACAGCAGTCAGAAGAGAGAAAGATGTCAGTTTATCCGTCACTCCCACAGTCACTGTATTAGAAACACCATCAGCGTTAACTTTTTTTTTATTTTTATGAAAAGGTAATATAATACAATAGTGTTATAAATGTACATATTTTTTTTAAAATGGAAATATAAAGTGAATTCCTCATATTATCCTATTGAGCTCTGAAAATTATGAATTCACTGTGAGGCAGCAGCTGTTTATATATTCATGCAAAATGATTGACAATAACAAGACTAGATGCGTTCAAACCGTTATTTAGAACATTTTTAAATGTTTAAAATGTTTAATGTTTTTAATGTAAGGTTTAAGTTGGTTACAGTGTGACAGATTTTCATCAGTCAAAAATGGGATGCACAAAACTGTCTTATGTAACAGGTGTTGAAAAAATATATACTAAAGTTATGATTAAAAACATTATAATACTAACATTATAATTTAAAAAAACACCATACCAGATGCAAAATGATGCACTTCAATGGATAAAGGGGTCCTTGATTATGATTTCATGTTTTTAACTTTAGTTAGTGTGTAATGTTGCTGTTTGAGCTTAAACAACATCTGCAATGTTACGACACTCAAAGGTCAAATCAAATGGAGATATTTCCTTTTACAGAAATCTCTTTTTAAGGACTACAACACACGGCTATGACACTGTCATCTTTTTAGATCTGCTTTACAGCAGAATTGATTTCTGTTTGCATCATTGATCATTATTTTCCTGTTTATCACTGTAAAGCTGCTTTGAAACAATATGTATTGTATAAAGCGTGATATAAATAAAGGTTATTTGAAGTCGCAATGAAAAGGAAATAGTGACAGATCTTTTCTTTTTCCTCTGAATGGTCCTGATGTCAGGCAGAGGCATATTCATGGCTTGGAGGGTTTTATATCCTGTAGTGCCACAGCAGAACCTAATTCTAATTGCTTTTTTCACGGTTTCTTTCCCCCACCGTATTCCCCTTTTTTTGAATGCCCAAGTGCTCTAATTTGGTCTGTGTTGAAGATTGTTTTAAACTTTTGATGAATCAAATTGTGTTTTTTTCTTAATGCCAAATTAATCCTTTTCTGTTTTACCAGAGCCCTCTCTGCTCTCCTTCTGAGTAATCTCTCCATTCTCAGTTGCCTCATTAGATCCTCCATGTGAGCCCGGTCATATCTGGCCCTTGGCAGTCTGGACCCTGGAGCACCTGACCCTGGCAAACTGGCCTCTTCATTGCTGACCTCTGACTGACTGGCCCCTGTAAGTATGCCGACATCTGTTTCTCTCTCTGTCTGTTATGTCCCTTTCATTCCCTTGGATCTCCACCTCAATTTCTCCCTCAATCTCTGTAACAATAACAAGGTATTCTTGCTGTTATATGTATGCTGCCTTCAGATTTGCACCTATTGTCATTTAAGGGTAAACTACACTCCTATAGTGACATTCATCTAAGTTAATATATTGCCAATGGTAAAGTATGAAGAAATCTGTAGATTATCTACATGTGGTGTATGAATCTTCTGGAAAATCCCTGAACTGTTTTGAAGCTGTATGTACTAATCTGAAGGTTGCATTATGAGTGTAGTCTATCCTTGAATTATATAACATGGGAAACATTGTTAGCTGCGTATATCATACCGATGTTTGATGTGCCATAATAGGTGTGGTCATTATTCCTGACATTAACAGCTGGAGGCATACTCCTTGACGTGGCTTTCCTCCTTTTTGGCTTAGGCCGATGTATAAATACTGTTGGCACAGCATCTGGCCTCAACCTCAAATTTCCTCCTGATTTGTTGGCAATAAATTGGTCATCTTCAAAGTGTACCTGTAGGTAGGCTTATAAAATCAGTTTCCACTATACACTTCAAATGTTATGGAAGAGTCATAATTCTCTACACTTGGAAATATGATGCCCTTTAAATTGTCATGTCACCTCTGTGAACATTACTTACATGACAGAGTTTTCTGCTGTTGTTGTTGTCTTCTGTCAGACACAGGTTCTGTCTTTTAACCATTGCCATCCACCTCTGCCTTCGCTCTATGTCCTTAGGGAAGCCATACATACAGAACCCCTTATTGGATCGATTAGAGCATCCAAATGCTGCACATCCAACCATGGTATGACCACTGATCTATTAAAATGTCAGTTGTACCCAATAGCCATCAGAACTCAGACATCATTGAAAATCACAGAGAGCGGGTGACAACTTCTCCCCAACCACTAATGTCCCTCTGACTTGGATTAGGTAAGAGGTCAGAGTACATGACCAAACCAGGATCCTCCTCTCTCACTCTTCATGATGATTTGAGTTCGCTTAGGGCTGTTATAATGATTGCTGTTGTGGTAATGACACAATGTACAGTATGTTTGTGATGTTCGAATATGTTGTGATTGGGTTGTCCCAAGTATATAGCGCTACCTGCTATGTCCTCTGTTGAGTCTGCTTTTAACTGTATTCTCTCCCCTTATTGACCACTGTCCCTATTCTTACTGCTTTATAGGGCCCAGGAAACAGATGAGAAAAAGGATGTCCCTTTCACAAAGGAACCCTTGTTTGTTTGTTTTTTTCTCAAAATGGTTAGGCTCTGGGATGCCCTAGAGTTCTGTAAATTACATTTACATTTAGCTGACGCTTTTATCCAAAGCGACTTACAATTTCTATACATGTCAGAGGTCGCACGCCTCTGGAGCAACTAGGGGTTAAGTGTCTTGCTCAGGGACACATTGGTGTCTCACAGTGGATTCGAACCCGGGTCTCTCACACCAAAGGCATGTGTCTTATCCACTGCGCCATCACCAGACCGAGTTAGAGTTACCAAATAGACCAAATAGAGTTATTTTTTTGTAAATAAGTTTATTTATATAGCACATTTCATACACAATGGCAATTCAAAGTGCTTTACATAGAAGAAATTAAAATAATAAAAAAGAAATAATAATTAAAACAGTTTAGAAAAATAAAATAAAATACAGTACAGTACAAACAGTCGGACGAACAGTGGCACAGTGCTCATTCAGTAAATGCATAGCTAAACAGATGTGTTTTGAGTCTGGATTTGAATGTGACCACTGTAGGAGCACATCTGATCTCCTCTGGAAGCTGGTTCCAGCATAATAGCTAAAAGCGGACTCACCATGCTTAGAGTGAACCCTTGGTATTTCTAGCTGATCCTAGTGATCTGAGTGATCTGTTGGGTTTATATTCAGTGAGTATATCTGCAATATATTGAGGTCCTAGGCCATTGAATGATTTATATACCAGTAATAATACTTTAAAATCAATCCTAAATTTAACTAGGAGCCAGTGTAAAGACCTGAGGACTGGTGTGATATGTTCATATTTTCTGGTTCTGCTCAGAATCCTGGCGGCAGCGTTCTGTATGAGCTGCAACTGTCTTATGGTCTTTTTGGGAAGGCCAGTGAGGAGTCCATTACAATAATCCACCCTGCTGGTGATGAAAGCATGAACAAGTTTTCCTAAGTCTTGTCTGGAAACAAACCATCTAATTCTTGCAATATTTTTCAGATGATAGTATGCTGATTTAGTTATTGCTTTGACATGACTACTGAAACTAAGGTCTGACTCTAGTGTCACACCAAGATTCCTGACTTGATGTTTAGTTGTTTGACCCCTAGAGTGAAGGTATGCGTTCACCTTGAGAACTTCATCTTTGTTTCCAAATGCAATGACTTCAGTTTTGTCTTTGTTTAACTGAAGAAAGTTTTGACACATCCAACTGTTGACTTCATCGATGCATTGGCACAGGGAGTCAATGGGGCTGTAATCGTTAGGCAATAGGGCTAAGTAGAGCTGTGTGTCGTCTGCATAGATGTGGTAAGCAATTTGGTTCTTTCTCATTATTTGGCTCATTGGGAGCATATACAGGTTGAACAGGAGTGGCGCAAGAATTGAGCCTTGAGGGACTCCGCATGTCATGGATGTCCACTCAGACTTATGGTCTCCTATACTCACATAATAACCTCTCCCTCCTAAGTATGACCTGAACCATTTTAGGACTATCCCAGAAAGCCCCACCCAGTTTTCCAGCCTGTCAAGAAGTATGTTATGATCGACAGTGTCAAATGCAGAACTGAGGTCGAGTAGTACCAGCACTGATAATTTGCCTGAATCAGTATTTAAGCGAATATCGTTTATTATCTTTATGAGCGCTGTCTCCATTCGAGCATAAGAATTTGTTCAGCTGATTGAAGACAACTTTTTTTAATGATCTTGCCTATGAAAGGAAGAGTTGAGATCGGTCTATAGTTGCCTAATATGGTCTTATCCAGATTGTTCTTTTTCAGGAGGGGCTTGACAACTGCAGTTCTCTTACGAGAGTCCTCTCGTACTGCGTTTTTTGTAAAAACGCTACGGGAAAAACTCTTTTTTCACGAAATACTGAAGCAAAAAATTATCCTTAATTTTCCATATATATAAAGCGCGTTGCAGCAGTACACAGCTATGGCGAGACAGCTTGCTCGCTCATTGGCTGTTCTGCGGCAACTGCATAAGCCTATCGAGCGAGGCCTGAAGTGACGTCAGGCCAATGAGGGCGCTTTGCGCCCTCCTTGCCACTTCCCGCCGAGACGGGTGTGGCTAACCTCTATAAAAGGAGCTCGAAAAGGCTGATTCACTTGATTTTCATCTCTTCAGCGAAGCTCACGCATCGCTGGATCACGAGGAAGCATGCGTCGTCTGAGGCAAGCACTTCAGCGGGACGAGCCCTCGAAGCCGCTGGCCAACGCCGCCTTCTACCGCCGTACCTGCTGCGCTTTCCGACGCCATATCCTTTCTTTTATTATTGTTCTTGTGTGTGTGTGTGTGTGTGTTCGCCTTGCAACACTCACCCCCTAAAAGAGCTGCGTCTTTCTAAAGATGCCTTCCTGCGGCTCGTGCCGAGCCCCACTCACCGAGGGAGACCGTCATGTCATCTGTGTCTCCTGTTTGGGTGAGGATCATGCAGCGCTCGCGCTCGCTGACGGCGGCTGCCCTCACTGCGAGCTTCTGCCGATGGTGACTCTGAGGACTCGCCTGGCATTTTTCTCAGAGCCTGCACTCCCCGCCACGCTGCCGCGCCGTAAGAAGCGCTGCTCGCAGCGGGTCCCGGAACCTGCTCCAACCCGACCAAGCTCGCCGGTTCGCCCGCCTGCTTCACCGGCTTCCCCTGAATCACTTCCTGATGCTCAGCGCCCGCAGTCTGCCGCCGCTTCATCAGAGGAAGTTGTTTCCGAAGCCACGTCGGGGGAGAAAGATTCCTGCTCTCTGCTAGCTTCAGGCAGCGAGGACTGGGCGAGCTCCGAGGATCTCGCGCCTCCTGCCCGTAGGCCTTCGACAAGAGCTAGCATCGAGAAGGAGCTCATGCGAGTTGGACAGATGCAGGGATGGAAATTATACACATATTACACTATACCCTCACAACATCACCTGGAGTAGATAGAGTCTATCCAGGCTGAACACTACACATCATACGAAGATCTGTCTTACCATATTAGCAATTTATTATGTGTTTGTATTTTGTGTAATTTAAAAAAAAAAATTTAAGCATAACACTTACCAAGACACATTTAAATACAATATAATGTTGATTGTTTTACCTTTATTTTAGTGATACGTTCCGCATCGTTAAATTCCCTTAAAAGTGCAGTGTGCGTGTTTGTAGGTCATTATGAAGTCAAGTCTGGTCAGTCGTCTTCCTTTAAAGCGAATGTTCTTCAAGTCCCACTGACTCTTTTCCATAATTCCTTATGTCTTGTTGTCCTGCGTGAAATTCTGATAAGAAAATAAAAAAGGGCTGTAGTATCTTTTCTGAGGACTCAGAGTAAAGTAATAGGTTCAGACATTAGACAATTATTAAACATTAGATTGCATATATTCATCCACATTATTCCACACCTGGCGTTTTTTCTTTGAAATCTTTGAAAATGTCTTTGAGAATAGATGGTATGGGGGTCCTTCACCATGCCTGCCCAGGTCCCCTGAAGATACAGTATAACATATTATTTTTACATCTTGTTTGGTCATGTTTTAGGGAAACTTCTCTGCATACTCTATATCATATCTATACAGTACCAAAAACAACATCTGTACAAAGCTGAAAGTTATCCTGATGGTGAAAGCAGAGGAAAGGTAATGAGACCAAAACTGACAAGATCCACACCCCTTGATTAATTAATTTGCTTGGCATTAAAGTTTATTCTGATTTCCTGCTGTGCTAGTTTCTCTTATATCACTCAGTGCCATCTCACAATAAATGATCTCAACTATAAGTAGAATAATGTACAGTCAGCCAGTCACTGCAAAAAATAAATTAAAATAAACACCTTCATTTGACTCCTTACCTTTAGCTTTGTGTTATGGTCCTGATCACACTTTTGGGATTTGTTTTGTAATAAGGACTGGATGATGGAACATTATCTCTTGCCTATTAATGCTCTTCCACCACCAAACCAAGCTTTAGTGAATTAGTCAATACACACTGAACCTTTTAATCCAAGTAAAACATTGATTACCTTCGTTGATCCAGTTTCACTTTCTCCATATCTTTATGTAAAGAAGTTATCTAGAAGAAAAAGAAAAGAAAATTGACTGACTTGTCACTGGAAACCTGTTCAGGCAGTGTCTCATCAACAGGGTTGGGTTTACAGTTGGTCAAGTTCACTTCATTCATGCCAAAGAAAACAGCCACCTGTACATGCATGAACACCTGCAACTCACTGATGAACTTAGTTCATATACACTGGCAGTCAATAGTTTGGATTTATCAAGATTGTTTAATGTTTTTCAAATGAGTCTCTAATCCTCACCAAGGTTTTATTTATTTGATGAAAAACTATCTTCTCATAGATTATAATAAACATCACATATCTAAATTCCCTTTAAGCATATATTCAAGCCAGCCTTTCACGATCTCTCATTCGTCGAGGTGTCTGGGCATCAAGTCGATGCTTGTTCTGTGTTTTCTTATAGTCTGCACTGAAATGTTGTTTCCCAACTTTCATCAGGTCATCAGTATATCAAGGGTTTTTCTCGGCTGCTCTTTTCCAACATCTTGTTCCCCTTGATGAAATTCTTTGCTCTGGAAGGTTTTTTATGGTACCACACGATTTAAACGTACAAACGAGGCTGCCAACTGGGTCTGCAGGAACTTTGAGCGTCTTGGAAATGTTCATGTAGCCTTTTTGATGTAATAAAACAACATCTTCTCGTAGCTTCTGTGAGAGCTCTTTTGTCTTGGCTATATCTGCATATAACATGTTTGAATACACCAAGCCGTCAGTAGGCCGTCGGGGCCTTTTTGAGCGTCGGCCGACTTAGATTTTTCGGTGTGTTCTGCACCATTGGGTCCAGTCGGACGTTGTTGTTTTGGGTTTTTTTCTCGTCGGGCCATTAATGAGAGAGAAAACTCTGATCGGCAGTTCAGTTTAGCATACGAGTCAGTGCACGAGAATAACAGCTAAAGTATGAAAGCGAGCCAAGACGGTACAGACAGAAAGCTTTTATAATTTTACGTCAACTTACTTGAGCAACACCGCACAAATATTTTCAACATGTGGAGTGGAATAGAGAACGTCATCAGCAAGATTTATATTCAAAACGTTAAGCAAGCGCAGTTTTGTTGATGGTTTGTATTCCTGCAGTCTTAGTTTCACTTTCCCTTTTTAAAGGCACAATATGTATTTTTTTTTGCTTTAAAAATATAAAAAATCACAATATCTATGTTATATATTTTTTAAAGTTGTGTATTTACATTATCCCGACAGTTCCAATTAACTTCTAAATCCAGAGAAATTAATATTTTAATTCGAAGACACGGACCGTGTCTTTATTTCCGTTATGTCGCAGTCAATGGCGTCATATCCGCGTTGTCCCTGGTTTCCGCTCGTGCTGCCATGGTAACCAGAGCTATGAACCAGAGCCCTCTGATAGTAACCAAGACGACAGACGTGGACCACTGTAGTTCGCAATGTCTATCTGCACACTGTTGTTGTTTCGTTCAAACATTATGGGCCATGGCAAGCAGACTTTGGATAAAAAAGGAGAACTAAAACGAGAATCAATATCAGCGCGGTGTTTTCGAGATGCCGAGAGCTCCCATAGACAGTATATAAACGAGAGCTCCACGTCCGAGACTTCAACCGCTCCTACATGTACTTTATTAAACAGGTGAGCACATTTACATAAAACTAATCAATGTTTTATAGTTCAACAATGATAAAATGTCAGAATATGATCTGTATGTTATTCTAATGTTGATCTAGCTTAACGTTACTGCTAACGTTAGTCTCGTACAGACAAACTAACACATAAGTTACATTTCAACACATTCAAATGCAGTTTAGTGTGATAGTGTAATGTTAGACCAAGTGAAACAGCGCTGCGTTACCTCACAAGTTTAATTTGTCTAATAAACTGACCTGTGAGTAGTAATTCTGCGTGTAGTTCGGTAGAATGAAATGTCCATATTCCTTTTATATCCGTGGGACTCTCGTCGCGTTTGGAGCGGTTTGGAGCTGATAGCTGTCTCTTAGCAATCCCGAACTGCTTCATATCACAGTCATGATAAAAACATTGATGTATTCAGTCATCCATAAACATTATTAGATCGGTCGGCTTGACGTTGACGACAAGATCCATAATTCTTAGCAAATGTTGCGTCATCAAACTACGCCTTTGTTATTGTAAATAGGTTAGCGACCCCTAGTGGAGAAAAAATCCCATACTGTACGTTTAAATGACTAATATAGACAAATATATCTGCAGAAATAGACAATTTTCTCATTTACACTAGGGCTGGGACGGTATGGATTTTTTCTTACCGCGGTTGAAAAGCAAGAAATTACCGCTTTAAACCTCAACCCACCTCCCCACCCTCCCCCAGTTTTTTTTTTTCTGCGACGTTGCGGCTGGAACAACAAACAAAGTGTGTCAATGATAATCTCAGGTAGTGTATATGTGCTTTATTTAATGTTAAAAGCATGCAATGTGACTTTGAATATCGTTTAGTGCTCCAGCTTTGTAGCTGTAAAAGCAACAATGGATAATTCACCTCAGATCTTGAAATTAAACAAATGGAAACAAGAACGTTCAAACTGTGAACATACAAGTGTATTCTTTGACAAATATTGTTTTAGTAACTCATAGCCTATGTATTTTTAATAATGTTTAAATGGTGTAATATTTGTGAATTTGATTAGCCTACTTATCCATTTTTCTTGCAAGTGCCGTCAAGATTACTCTCTGGTGCTGTGAGTGTGCACTTGCCGCGACTCCGCGAGGGTTGACAAATGCGGTCTTCTTCATGTGAGAGAATTGTGTTAAATAAGCACGTGCAATTAAAAGCTGAGGTCCTGCTTTTACTTTTTTTTTTATTTATTTACGGTGCGGCTTGGACGCGGCGTCCGTCGAAAATAGACTAGGCGCCTATCTTTAGCGAAGCGGCGCGGTGAGACGCTTCTGAAACGCGCCGCGTCTATGGAGATATTCTTGTGCCAATAAAAATGAACGTAGCTTTTCAAGAAACTAATGAAAATATAAATTGAAACTAAATAAATTATCTCTAAAACTGAAAAAGAATAAATCGCAGGCAAATTTTTTTACTTCGTTTTTAATACACTGCATGTTTTGCTAACTGTTTCTCATATTTCAATCGCTGATCTGAACTTACAAATGCCCTTCCAGAGTTTTCATTTACGCTTCTGAAGTTTTTGTTTACGCTCCCAGAGTTTTCGTTCGCCGTTCTGACACATTTCTCTCGTGGGGGCGGGGCTAGTAGCAGTGTGTTCTCATTGGTTACTGAGCTTTTGATTGATCGCTTCGTGACCTGGAAGTGAAGACGTCAGTGTTTATGTGTGGATGTGAGCGTCTGTAATCGCAGCTTTCTATTTTATTTTAGTGATGTTAAGTTTATATCTGTATTTATTTGCTGCTACACTATATTGTTGAGATGATCTCTTATAGAAGGAATAGTAGCCTACAGACGAATGATATTTTTCATTAGTCATCGTCGCTATATCAGGAGGATACTGGATAACGTTAGCCTACTCGTGGTAAGTCTGATTTTTGTTTTGTTTTTAATACTATACTAATACTATTTATAATACAGTACTGGCTTTTTTCAGGTGGAGAGGCATTTTAGAGCTCAATGAGAGCCCATAACATTATACAGCTGAGCTGTGTTGTCTTGATTTAACTGTTAGCCCAATCATTACATGACTTGTTTATCTACATTCGGTTACAGTCTTCGATTAGATCATATTTTCTTCGATTAGATCATATTTCCCCACAGCCACCCCAAACAACATTGAGCTAGAGTACTGTACAGTAGCCTATCTGTACTGTATCAGTCAATGACTGATGCCATAGGACGAGAGCGCTGTCAATCACTGCCTGATTCAACTTTGGCAATGTAAAGCCTTTTTTTACCATGCCAATAAAGCTATTTAAACCTGAATTTCTCAATTGCTGATTAATTTGCGATGCAAAGTTTTTAAAAGAGGAGAGACACGACTTGACCACAGACCACGTCTCTGTTCGTAATATGTAAAATCAATTATTTTGAAGTATCGCCCTGGTTGCAATATTTAATATAAAATATTAAAAAATGAAAATAGAAACCTGCGATTACAGACGCTCACATCCACACATAAACACTGACGTCTTCACTTCCAGGTCACGAAGATCAATCAAAAGCTCAGTAACCAATGAGAACACACTGCTACTAGCCCCGCCCCCACGAGAAAAATGTGTCAGAACGGCGAACGAAAACTCTGGGAACATAAACGAAAACTTCAGAAGCGTAAATGAAAACTCTGGAAACGCATTTGTAAGTTCAGATCAGCGATTGAAATATGAGAAATAGTTAGCAAAACATGCAGTGTATTAAAAACGAAGTCAAAAAATTTGCCTGCGATTTATTCTTTTTCAGTTTTAGAGATAATTTATTTAGTTTCAATTTATATTTTCATTAGTTTCTTGAAAAGCTACGTTCATTTTTATTGGCACAAGAATAGCTCCATACTGTTTAACCTTGGTGTAAGGTGATTTTTGTCAGATCATGTCACAGTTATAAATCAGGATTTTAGCAGGTCAGTGAAAGTGATTGCTGGTATAATGGGTCGCGTTTATTCACTATTTATATTGTTCTAACAGAAAATCAAAAACGGCTTTATTGGGGATTCAGTTTATTATTAAATATAGTATGTGACAATTTAGAGAGTAGAATGACGTCACGAATATTGTTATCACGTGACATCCTTCTAAATGTAATAAATAAATAAAGAAGGGGATTTAAGAACTACATTTATGTATAAAATATTTTTAGCAGTATTTAATGTCATTTGATTAAATAAAACAAACCACAGAAGTCCTGGACTATCCTGTACAATATGTATTGTAAATTAAAGGTGCTCTAAGCGATGTCACGTGTTTTTAGGCCAAAACATTTGTCACATACAGCAAACTTCTCCTCAGTATTTGCTAGCTGCCTGTCCCCTGAACACACTAAAAAAAAACAGTTGACAGCCCAGGCTCCACAAGCGGCAAGAAAAACAAACAAACTGGGCTAATCTGCACCACGAAACATAGCAAACTGTTCCAGCCAATAACCGACAAGAAGGATTTAAGGGTGGGGTTTGGGGGGTTAGTGCACAGATGAGGAGGAGGGAGGGTCTAGCTAGCCTCAGTTTTGTTTGACAATACTTTGAACGTCAACAAGAAGTGTCACCCAACATCGCTTAGATCACTGTTAAAAGAGCATCAGCAACCACCTCTTTCTTTAACAGTTGATCCTGTATTGTTTTTCAAAGGCAAAAAAACTACATGAAATATGTTCCGTATGTTCAGATTGGTTAATACAGAAGTGGTTTCACAGAGAAGGTCAAAAGATGTCAAACGCATTAAAGCAATGTGTGTCAATGAAAATCAGTTTTGCACACTGTACATTTGAAGTAGCTTTTTTGTTTTTTTGCCCAACATGACCTCAGTCATCATCAAACTGAAGCACAATCGTCTCTGCAGGTGATATTTGCTTGCACAGTACCTGATAGAGCCGCCTATACTGAAACACTGATATAGGAGATCGGGAGTAGTTTCAGACACAGCTGTAGTCTCACAAATTCCTGTGGGATATCTATGTAGGTCTATTAAGGTCCTAAAAACTTCTGTCATATGTTCAACTTTATTTTTCAACATAGCTGCAGTTTAAACAAAGCATTTTTAAAATGTCATTGTTATGGGTTAAGTTTACATTGACATTGTTTTCAAATTTACAGTTGAAGTAAATAGACTTTTGGCAAGCTATGGAGCAGAAGCAAGCAGGAGACCTTAAGTCGTCGTAGTCGTTCTGCAAGACCTCGCAGCAGCTTCACAAGACTTTTCTGCTGCTTAAGAAGCATGACACAGTGTTGTACCAACAACGTTTGAAAGGGAGGAACTGGAAGCTACAGGACTTGGAGAGAAAAAAAGTTACATTTTTTTGGTGGGTATTGTGTAAGTTTTTGTTTATAGACAAAAGTTTTTAAACAAAAGTTTTGCTTCTAAAAATGTTGCTTTATCTTTTCTTTTTTACAGGTGATGAAAATAATGCAGAAGATTTCAAAAACTACATTCTAACGACATATCCAAAACTTGGTGACTGTGGGGGATTTGAGATTTTAAAAACATCAGACATGACCCGATCTAGGAATCTGGTGGTGTTGCCTTGCCCAAACACAGGGTACACAATTAAGACTCTAAAAGAAAATATGGGACATGCTGTCATCTACATACGTCCTATGCAAAAAGACATAGAACTGTCCAGTTCTGTAAGTTGTTTTTTGTTTTTTTAACTACAGTAAATTACTTATTTGCTAAATTCTATGCTTATTACATTTTAGGCAACACATGTTTTTATCGTAATGTACTAAGTTTATTTTCATTTACAGTTATCTAAAATTCTGAGATTGCTTTTTTAATTTAAGGTTGTCTGTGAATCTCCCATGCTTGGGCCAATGGAGAGATGTCTTGCCTGTGAAAAACAGTTCAATTTCAATGAACTTAAGGTTCACATTGAGAGCTGCAGGTATGGAGAAAATTGACTGGTCATAATCTTGATTTAATATTCAGTTTCTTATTAGGAAAACAAATTTTAATTTCATGTTTTTGAAGGCCTAGGACTGAATGTTCCAATCACCTGCCACCAACATTAGAGAACGAACACCTAAATGCACATACTTCAGACAGTGATTCGCACATACTTCAGACAGTGATTCACTCCTCAACCAGTCACCCACTGAGGAAAATACTGACCAACTGTTCATCCATTTAACAGATGAAAAAACAGACATGGTAAATTTCAAGTTTGCATTGCTAAGAGCTTGTGCTACCATCAAACATTTTCTTCTGCCATAATATCAGTTTGTAGGTTCACAATATTAGCATTTCAAAACGCTTCTTATTTTTCAAAAAAATATATTTTTGCTACTTGTTGTATATAATGTTCATCAAACTGAAGAAGAGAGTGGTCTTGTGGATCATCCACATTTATTTGGTACAGTTTTTATGGTAGATGCTCTTAGGAGTGTCTTTAATATTTCTTAATTTCCTATCTCAAAATATTGCCAGGAATCTTTAAGTGAATGGCGGAGGATGCGTGAGGAGCAGGATGAGGAATATAACCAGTCTTTGATAGCAGATCAAGCCAAAGTATGTAGGGTAAACTTTATAACAGACATCCTCTGATGACATTGTGTAATCTTTCTGTCTGCATTACAATCTGAATTTGTAATTTGTTTCAGGAACTTCAAAAGATGAATAGCGAAGAATCTGAGAATAGACGCAGAAAGGTAAGTCTAAGTTAAGGAAATCAGGATGCTGCTGCCTTTTTAAGACCTTATACATTTACTTTTTGTTTACCATTACCGTTTGATTTTGAAACTTGCCTACATTATTTTAGGCTATAGATGAGAGACGAGCGCGAATGGCAAATTTACCTGAACTTGCTCATGGTGTGCCACTAAAAGTAAAATATCCAAGCGGCTTAATGAGGACTAGGAAATTTATTTTAAGTGAATCAATTAAGGTTGGTAAGGTTTATTTTATTTTATAGTTGTTGTTTTTTTGGTGTGCAAAGTCTTCTGTGTTTAAATGTGAAATAATCAAAATGTCTAGGCACTGTTTGACTTCGTTGGAGAGGTGGAGGACGCTACAGAATGGTTCCATATTCAGGAAGCCTTATCACCACCACTTAGAAATGACCTCTGTGGAACCATTTTTGAAAGAAATATCAGAGGGCCAACCACACTTTTTGTCCAGTGGATTTCCTCGGAAGATGCAGAGGTAGATTTACAAAAAAAATGTTTTGTTTTGTTTTTCAAATCTTTCTTAGCTTGTCATTTACTGTTTTATGTAATTCATCAGTTTATGCAGACCATTCTTACACCTGATGGCAATGACAACTATGATAAAGATGATTATAATTCTGGGACTGTCAGCCCATTGGATCAACCTAGCACCTCTAATGAACATCTGGCATCGTTCTCCCCTCGATCAGAGCAGGAAGAGACTGTCCAGAAGTATGAATTAAAATGTTATAGTACCAGTTAACCCATAGTCACCTCTATACCTGTATCCCATTTGATATACAATGTCATCATTTATCATTTGCATTCATAATAATATTATTTTCCAGGACCAACCTCCAAACAATACTGAGTCTCCTTTCAGCCAAGATAGATGATGATAGTCCCACTAGTAATCAGATCAATGTTGTAAGGGATTATAAAGGCAATACCCACAACATACTGAGAAGCACTGTTCAGGCTTTTAGTCGGCGACGATTTAACCTCGGAGCAAGACTGGATGTGATTTTTGTTGATGATACAAAAGCGGCAGAGGGGGCTGTGGACGGTGGTGGTCCAACTAGAGAGTACCTCAGATTACTCCTTAAGGCTGTCCAACAGTCTGGCATATTTGTGGGCCCTGAAAATAGTAAGAGGTTGCGGCTTGACAGTGAAGGTAAGCATTTGAACTAAAGGTCTTATTTAAAATGATTTCATAACATTAAGTCATTGTAGTTAATTAAAATATTTTGGTAATTTTCTTTGCACAAAGGTCTCTACAGGCAGATATCTCAAATGATATCAGTTTGTATAATTCATGGAGGAATGGGGCCACATTTCTTTTCAGAAAAGCTCTTTCTCCAGGTTTGTGGTAAACCCACCCGTCCTGCAACCTTGGATGAAGTAGATGATGAGACCTTTAAAGAAATGCTTTGCAAAGTAAGCATTTTTCTTAAACTGCAGCGAACAAAATTTGGAAGTTATGCTGGAAGAGTACCCCATTAAAGGAATAGTTCACCCAGAAATGAAAATTCTGTCATCATTTACTCTCCCTCAAGTTGTTCCAGACCTGTATGACTTTCTTTCTTCTGCTGAACACAAAAGATATTTTGAAGAAAGTCGGTAACCAAACGACTGATTGACTTCCATAGTAGGAAAAAATAATACTATGGATGTCAATGGGGACCAGCAACTGTTTAATTACCAACCTTCTTTAAAATATCTTCTTTTGTGTTCAGCAGAAGAAAGAAAGTCATACAGGTTTGGAACAACTTGAGGGAGAGTAAATGATGACAGAATTTGAATTTTTGGGTGAACTATCCCTTAAATACAGTGTTTTTTGTATTTTAGCTGCAACATGACGTTGACGTTGATGTTTTGTTTTTTCAGATAAAAGATTTTTTTTTTTTTTTTTACATATTTTGTCCTATAAAGTTTTATACACAGCTTCTGTATTCACTATATATTTACATGTGATTAAAAGTGTGATATTGCTTTTATAAAGTGGTTCATCCAACAGGTTAATGTAAGTGACATTTCACACAAATATTGAGATCTTACCTCTATCTCGGTTCCAAAAGAAGAGAGCCGTTAGAGATGTCATTGCTTGTCTTAAATAACAGTATTAATACTAAATTAGATTTCAGACACACTTGCAAATTTTGCATTTGTGCTCTGTCAATACTGAACCATTGCATTTCTCAAAACATTGCACAGTAGCATGGTTTCTCCTGAACGAATCACATTTTTAACGAGTTACATGGAGAATGATTACTTTATTTATTTATTTATTTATTTATTTATTTATTTAGTTAGTTATTTGTATATATATACAATTATTTACTGAAAATGTGAAATACACACCACCAATACACTGTCAGCTTGTTTGGAATGGCACAAATAGTACAGTTGTTAGACTGAATTTCTACATGTGTTACAGATGAAGAATGTACACCATTGACGTTGGAGAATGTGCTGGAGTTTACTTCAGGGTCTTCAGCCATTCCACCCCATGGCTTTCTGCAGCAGCCCAAAATCGAATTTCTTCATGACGCACCAGAGAAAATATTTCCAGAGGTAAACACTTGCAACATTGTGTTAAAATTAGGGATGTCCCGATCCGATCACGTGATCGGAAATCGGGCCCGATCGCGTGTTTTCAGACTCGATCGGAATCGGACGTTACCTCCCGATCAGGACTCGGATATATATATGTATTTATATTCTCATTATTTTTTAACACCTCTATTATGCGGTGACACAGAGTTATGGCGGTTTCACACTGCACGCGTTAGCAGAGCATAAGCAGGCAGGAGCAGTGCATATGGTGAGCAGGAGCAGGACACGCGCGTTTTGCTTTCATACTGGCAGCGTTTGTCACGCGCGGCTGAACCGCGGGTTGTGTACAGACAGAGTCTATAATGGATAAGTTGGCATTGCTTTTTTTCGTTTTCAAATACATTTAAGAGAAAAGACTTGTCAAGAAGCTTATTTTATTAATAATTTCATTTATATAACTTTTGGTTCATCTTTGTTTTTATTGTTATGGCAACAAGTTTGTTTTTGGACATTTGTTTTCTTTTTAAATTGCTGTTGGTCATTTGATTGACTGTTTAAAACACAATAGATATCATCAATGCACTTTTTGGATAAAACTGCGGTGTATTTTGGCCATGATCAATGTATTGTCACTTTAATTCAGCAAAAGCGGCGCAGCAAAAATAGACTCGGCGCCGAAACGATCACGGCACTCCTGCTCTGCTCTGCTACGCACTGCCGCGCCACCTCTGCGCGCGGTGTGAATGCTCTAAAGCCTGGTTTAATCTGTTAACATGGGCGGCGAAAAAAATACGCGCTGCACGCTCTGCTAACAGTGCAGTGTGAAACCGGCGTAAGAGTTAGGAGTGCAGTTACTGTTCCTAAAAGCACATTACTGGCTTTGCAAACACTGTGGCACTTTTATTTTTTATTTGTTTACATGCCTGCCGGATATTTTAAGTTGAGGTGCTATTTGTTTATATATTAGACTTTTTTAAATATTTACTGTTGCACTAAAGTCCAAAAGTGAAGAATTTATTTATTACTTGATTGTTCAAGCTACCTCACAGAAGTGCTCTGTTTGTTAACAGAGTTGTTGAATGTTAAAATAAGGTGAATTAAATAAAAAATAAGGGACATCCTGGATCTGTTTTTTTCGCTCTTCTTTATTCTTTTTTTTTTTTTTTTGCATTATAGAAGTATCGGATCGGGACTCGGTATCGGCAGATACTTAAAATCAAATGACTCGGACTCGGACTCGAGGGCAAAAAAACCTGATCGGGACATCCCTAGTTAAAATTGCCCATCCATTACAATTACGAGTCATTCAAAACACACATGAGCAATGGCATACTGTGGGCACCAACATTTGGCGTAGCGTAGTTCAACACGTGCATTAAAGGGTTACTCCACTTTAAAATAAATTCTGTCATCATATACTCACCCTCATGTTGTTTCAAACCTGTATGAATTTCTTTCTTCTGCTGAACACAAAGGAAGATATTTAGAAGAATGTCAGTAACCAGACAGTTTCTGGTCTCATTGACTTCCATAGTATATTTCCAGACCAGAAACTGTCTGGTTACTGACATTCTTCTAAATATCTTCCTTTCTGTTCAGCAGAAGAAAGAAATTCATACAGGTTTGAAACAACATGAGGGTGAGTATATGATGACAAAATTTTCATTTTAAAGTGGAGTATCCCTTTAAAAAGGAATAGTTAAACCATGAATGAAATTTACCCCATAATTTACTCACCCTCATGCCATCATAGGTGTACAACATCTTCCTTTCTTCAGCCAAACACATGTGGTGTAACATTTAACAAAATCCTAGCAGTTCATATTGAATTGTTTATCACAACAGTGCCATCACAAAGCTATGAACAGTCAGAATTGTATTTATTACTCCAATTGTGTTTGGCTGAAGAAAGGAAAACGTCATACACCTAGGATGGCATGAGGGTGAGTAAATTATGGGGTAAATTTCATTAGGGTGGAGTTTAAATGCATTGTTGTTTGAAAATACTATGTTTTTGACAACATGAAATGTTACAGTTTTTCAGCTGTTTTATTGTTCAGTGACAATGCACTATAACCAGTCAAGTTCATACTACAAGATTTGTTCATTGCTGAAAGCATTAGCAAAAAAAAAAACCTAATGTAAACATTAACACATTAATAATTGATGCATGACAGTTAATCTCGTCATACTGACATTGTTAATTCCAACCTTTAATGAGTTTAAAATGTTGTTTACAGCGTGTTAACGCATAAAAAAAATTAAATGAAATGCTTTTTCAGATATTACTGTGTCTGTGATTCCTGATCAACAAATACAATGTCTTTCTGATATGCACATATACAATATCTCTGCCTAAAGTATTTTAAACCTTTAAAAGAGAAGACTATGATTCACCAATCATTTGTTTTACAGCAAGAACGGTTTCCATGTAGACAGATAATGCATCTGAGAAAGGTACATCTGGGTTTGGTAGTGTTGCCAGCTCTTCTTCGGTCAAGCCTCGAGGCAGATCCAACTCAGGAACATGAACACCTTCTGCTTGTTGCCCTTGAATATCTTCCCTGACTTCATCATCAATGTCAATCTACAACAGTTTCAATATGAATAAATCATTTAGAAAACTTAATTAAAAACAACAATTAAATTAATTGATCAGTACTTAAGTTTACATTTTTACTCAGTGAAGAAATTATCAGTGAAGAAATAATAAATGAAAAAAAAAATAAAAGCAAAGTATAAAAGCAAAGTAGTTAACTAAACCCACTGCATAATTACCTGATTTGAGCCTTCCTTCTCATGATTTGACCAAAGCTGCAGTGAAGTTCTGTTGCCAGCAGATCTTAGACTGTGACTATTCCAGGCACTCTGAAATTCTTGTAGATGCCTCTGAATTTGTGGCATGTAAGACCAGTGCAAGGCAAACAAGTCCACTTCCTGGTCCGGATTATGCCATCCTTCATCTTCCAACCGACGAAAGGTGGTGTAGAAGAGGTCTGTTACTTGGTCAAAGACATCTCTCCACAACCGCTCAATTCTTACATAAAAAAAACAAACTTCAATTTAAATCAGTTCAGTGAAGGAAAACGCTATTCATGTGGCTACAAGTTAACAAGCCTACCTCTGGTTGTGAACACTTCTTCCTGTGATGTGTGAATGTCTGTTTGCTCCTCTGGTTCTTATCATGAAGCGGGCAACCATTACATTTTCTCCCCCCTTGTCAGAACGCACTCTAGAGGGAACACCATATATTTGTACAGCAGACAGGAAGCTTTGCAGCACTGTTTGAGCCTTGTTGTTTGTGGCAACTTTTAAGTACGCCACAAGCTGGGAAAAGCCGTCGATTCCCCCATGGATAACAATTCTCCATCTGCAAATTTAAAGCCACACCGTGTAACTTTTCAACCTTCATAATATATTTCCAAGACCCTTGTGATGGTACATCGACTTACAATAGGTTGAATGACACGTCTGCCATAGCCTGACGGGGTCTGTATCGCTTTTACTGGCACTATGTAACTTCGGGGTTCGGGTAGTAACCAGACCACAAAAAGAACTACAAAATTCGACTGCTTTACGGCATACGTCACTTCCCCCACCACTTCCTCAAATTCGGACGTGAGCGTTTATATACTGTCTATGGACGTGAGATGCCAACCAGCGTTTGTTTTCGGCTTTCGTGCGTATGTTTTTGTCATGGGGGCTGTTGTGTTTAGACCTGGCCACTTCATGCGTTTTCTCAGATCGGATAGCTATACGATCGTGAAAAGACCAGGTGTAAATGCCCTCCGAAACGCATTCAAGACGGATTTGAATCCGATCGCTCAAACCACTTCAGGAGGAGGTCTGAGACGCATTCCAGACGAAACTGGACAAGTGTGCATCTGGTTGTTGAAACCACATATGCAAATTGTACTCCTCCCAAAAATGCTAAAAAATAAATAATAATAAAATAAACGTGTGAGAGCGTGTTATAGGCTATATGTTATTGCCAGATATGACGACGCGCTGGAACACGCATCACCGCAGATGAGAAGCTGAGCATCAATTCATCAAGCCAACGTGCAAACTATCGCAAATCAAAGTGAAAGTAAGTCGCAGATGCTTAACACACAATCATCATCATCATTAAAAGTAAAGAAATGAAATGATCTTTCCAGGGCTGTTACTGCTCTCTCTTATTGCGGTCTTTGATTTTCAAATTTCCGTTTCGCAAAAACACATTTATGTGACCAGGTGTAAATAGAATCGTTTTGATAAATCTGATAGCTATCCGATCTGAGAAAACGCATGAAGTGGCCAGTAAATAAATCTCTTATTTGTAAACTTGTTTGCATTCTATGTTGTATGTTGTTGCGCTTGCTTGTAGTATGTCATTTTTTTACATGCTGTTCATTCATCCATTGCTGATAATTAGACCAGTCCAATAATTTCCACATATGTCTAGCTAGCTTTCGATTATCAGAGCTGTTAACAGACAACAAACACTCGTTCTCTTACGTGTTTTTTGCGTTATGTTTTATTGCCTAGCTTGCCTCACGAACTAGTTTGCCAGCTGAACTCAGGTGTTGTGAGGTGTATTTATCACGTAGTCCTGAGGGATATCAGACGACGCTGTTGACGTTGATTCCTGCGATTATCATGAGAACAGTTTTCAATATCTCACATAAATATCAGGACATAAATAAGCCTAACGTAGAGGTTGTAAATAAACAAGCACAATTTGCAAACTATTATGATAAATTGCAATAATCATGTCTTCGGAGTCTGCGTGCCTGTTCCATGCCCGACGCAGGTACCGGTGTACAGGGTGGGAGGTAGGGGGGTGGAGGAGTATTTACGACAGTGCAAGTATTCCACAGCGACTGTTTGACAAAAACACAAATTCTCCACAGCGTGCCTTTAAGTATTTAAAGTTACTCATTTAAGAATACAACATGTATTAAATAACTTGTCCCACACAAGCACACAAAAACTATGCAATGGCTACAACATTGAACATCCCAGATAGCAATTACGTTTGGGCCACATGTGGATATTATCTGGCACATATGGCCTAGATGTGGCATGGCTGAACAGATATGGGCCAAATTGTAGCCATATTTGTTTTGCCATAACTTTAAAATCTGCGGGAAAGGCTCTCTTGGTTCACAACAGATTTTGTATAAGGTATATGGCCCAGATAACAACAAACACATGAGGACCATATGTGGTTGAGCTATGGCACACAGTGAGAAACACCGACTTGTGGTAAACATTTGGCTTATACGTGGAAAAACACAGGAATCCTGAAATCAAGTGCGGCAAACATCCGCAGTTCCACTAGTGATGTGTCATGCGCAAAAGATGCGGCTCTGAGAGCCGATGCTTTGTAGTGAATCAGAAGAGCCGGCTCGCATCGAGTGAGAGCCGGCTCCCAGTTTTTTTCCTTTCTCTGCTTTCCTCAAGGCAGAACTTTGTTTTGATTGGTCAGCAATCGCATCGCGGCCAATCAGATGTGAGGATATGGGATCATACCATTATGTAAAAACAGAGAGGTGGGTGAAGCGAAGCAGCACTCCACTGCAAGTTAACGAGTCGTAACAACGTTAAAGGGTTAGTTCACCCAAAAATGAAAATTCTGTCAGTAATTACTCACCCTCATGTTGTTTCAACCCCGTAAGACCTACGTTCATCTTCGGAACACAAATGACGATATTTTTGATTAAATTTGAGAGCTGGATCACTTCTCCATAGGCTTATAAGGGATTGAAACTTGCTGGCCCAGAAAAGTTATTAAAGAGATCGTTAATATAGTCTAAGTGACTACAGTGGCTCAATGTTAAGTATATCAAGCGACGAGAATACTTTTTGTGCGCAAAAACTAACAAAAATAACGACTTTATTCCACTATTCATTTCCTTCTCTCTGGGCCTCGAGTTAGTTCACGTAGTGTTTTTGCGCAGCGTGTCTGTGTTACACGTCACCACGTAGGCTCACTATTGGCCGACGCTGGTCATGTGTGTGATGCGTGTGTCGTACAACACTGACACGCTGCGCAAAAACACTACGTGAAAAGACTCGAGGCCCAGAGAGAAGGAAATTAATAGTGGAATAAAGTCGTTATTTTTGTTTGTTTTTGCGCACAAAAAGTATTCTCGTCGCTTTATATAGGATCCCTAGGTTTAAAAAACTTGCATTCAATGACAACAGAGCTGTTTATTTGCTGTTTTGTTGTTAATTTGTGCAATAAATGCATAAAAACACTGTACATGAAAGGGTTTTCAACACACAAACCATTAATTTTTGCAAAGTTATGGTAAAATAAAGGCCTACAAAAAATCCTAAATTAAGAGCCTTTCGGGAGTCGAAAGAGCCGGCTCTTCTTTGGGAGCTGAGCCAAAAGAGCCGGCTCTCTGAAAAGAGCCGAACTTCCCATCACTAAGTTCCACACCTCAGGTTGCTCTGCATCTTCCCTCCTATTGGTGGAGAGAGACTACGGCGCGAGTTTGACTGCGACGCTGGCCAGCTGACGCCATTTATTCTGCTTTCCTTACGACTGTGTACATTCAGGTAAGTGATGTTTTGGCATTTTAAAGTCATATAATTGAAATACGCAGCATTATGTGTCAATATTGCATGTTATTATGCGTTTAGTTATTCATTTCATCGAGGAAGGGGTTGAACTATAGCTAATATTTTCCTCAGTTTACTGTTATAACTTACAATAAAGTTGAATGTAGGCTATAGCAGTTCGCTGGTTTGCCGTTTTAAATTATGATATTTTTGTTTATAAATCAACAGCACACTGTCGTACACATATAAAATAGTATAGTTTGTCATGTAGCCTATTTGTGAATTAAGGCGACGCGGTCCAATATGTTGGTGTTATGTTTGTCAAAAAACCCAAATCCTAATTTGTGTTCAGAATCATTCAACTAATCATAATAATATAAAAATGCCAAGAATAAACATATTAATATGTGTGCATTATTGTATGTATCTTTTTATTTAACTCTGAAATGATATTCAACCAAGACTTTTTCTCATGACTTTTCCCTCTTTAAAATTAAAGTTGCAACGTTAGGCTATTAGTGTCAAGTCACAATACCAAAATTATGACTTTCCATACAATACCTGATTAAAATACCTTGTTAACATGAACTAATAATGAACTGCACTTCTACAGCATATATTAATGTGTTAATGTTAATTTCAACATTTACTAACACATTCAAATTAAAAAAAATTAGTACTTGTTAACTTTAGTATGCACTGTGAACTAACATGAACAAACAATGAATTGCTGTATTTCTGTTAACTATCAATTAATGGAACGGCCATTCACTGCCATTATAAAGCTTGGAAGAGGCAGGAAATTTTTATAATTACTCTGATTTCTCACAATATAGTTTATATACCATGCTATGGTATACTGTCATACCGCCCAGCCCTAATGTGCGGGTGGGGCAATGACAATAATTTCCATATTAAAAACCTAGAAAATATGGTTTCAGATGGAGTAAGTAATAGTTTATAGTTCATTTTACCACTTACACAATGTTTTTTTTTTTTTTCACAATGTATCAGATTACCTATCTGGGTCTGGTTGGTGGCTTTGACCTGGATAACACTGTGTGGAGAGTGCTGAAAGGCACTTTTACAACTGCTGTGGCACGTTAGTCAGTGGGAAGATTGGTGTCCAAGGCCTGGTCGTAAAGGAAGTTGTCATTGGTGAGACCTTTTTTAGAAGTTACTTTTATTTGTATAGCACTTTGCACAATACACAACTTTTCAAAACCGCTTTTCAGAACATTGCATTTTTATTTCTGTTATCTCAGTAATAGTAATAGTCACAAATTCATGGTTCAGAGCTTAAAGGCACGGTTCGGAGTAAAATCAACCTATAGGGTTATTTGCACCATGAGATCGAGCCAAAGTTTTATGTTTTGTTTTTAAAGAAAGTTATTTTTTATATATTGCGAATCATATCGTTTCAATCATACATTTTAAAGCTGTAATCACAATATAAGATTATCATTCTGTCAAAGTCTCATACCAGCGCATGCCTACAACTATCTGTATTTAGTTCATTATCACTGTGTATTTAAAGGGTTAGTTCACCCAAAAATGAAACTTACTAACCCAGTAATTACTAACCCATGTTGTTCCAACCCCGTAAGACCTTCGTTCATCTTCTGAACACAAATTAAGATATTTAAAGATAAATAAAATATTAAAGATATTTATGATGAAATCTGAGAGCTGTCTCACTCCTCCATAGGCTTCTCTGTTATTGAAACTTGCCAGCCCAGAAAGTTAGTAAAGACATTGTTAAAATAGTCCAAGAATACAGTGGCTCTACCTTAAGTTTATCAAGTGTCGAGAATACTTTTTGTGCGCAAAACAAGCAAAAATAACGACTTTATTCAACTCTTCATTTTCCTCTAAGTGAGTTCACGTAGTGTAACAGCGCAGCGCTTCTGTGTTGTACGTCAGAACGTAGGCTCACGATTGGCCAGCATCCCACACATGACCAGCGTCGGCCAATAGTGAGTCTACGCTCTGACGTACAACACAGAAGTTGGAAAAACTTGAGGGTAATTACAGACAGAATTTTCATTTTTGGGCGAACTAACCCTTTATGTTCCTCCTTGCATTCAGTACTTGGCCCATTATTGTTTGTGTGTTTCTGCTTCCAAATTGTCTCGCATCATTGCGGGTTATCTTGAGTTTATTTTGTGTTAGTAAAAACACTTCTTTTTGTAGACTCTGTCTTTGGACTAAAACATGACATTAATGCTATCTGTGTTGGTGTGTTTTTACATTAGAGTGTGCATGTCTTTAAAAAAAGAAAGCAGAATACATGAAGTGCTGTAAATTTTAACCGGTTATTGGTGCAAAAGTATTCTAAAAATCTAAATAATTTGTCATAAGGAATTATGGTATAATTCTGGCCCACATATTGAAAAATACAATTTGCAATTCCTTTTGAAATTTCATAGAGTGGTAATTCAGAGGTGTTTAATTTGTTAATAATTGCAATTAAAATATTAAAGGATATTTACATTAATGATGTTTTTCATTCTCCTGCAGCTCTAGCTTCCAGGTTGTATTGCTGCTAACATTATTTAAATTCTTCTTTATTGCAGGTGCAGTCAGGCAGAATCCCCTTACTGGAAAAGATCAACACATTGCCGACCCTCATTGGAGACTTCTCTGCACATCAACACACTTCTCAACTCTTTACCTTTCAAGTTTGCTTTAACTTTCTCAATTTCTCTTTAAAGTTCTCTTTACCAAGTTACTGTGATTTATTTGTCATAGACTCTCATTAGACTAATTGAACATAACATTAATACACGCTTTGATCGAGTGTTTTGAACTTGTGTAAAAAATTAACTTTGAATGCTATTATATTTATATTAATTTGTATTCTTAAATGTTTTCAGCTGAATTCTACTTAAAATAAGTACAACTGAGTAGCTGTAATTCTATGTGTTCTTAAATGTTTTCAACTGAATACTACTGTAATTATTAAATTCAACTCTGTTGCTGTAATTATATTTATTTTTATGAAATGTTTTCAACTGAATATTACTGTAAGTACAACACTTTAGCTGTAATTATTTAAATGCTTGTCAAAATAAATAGTTTTGAGTACATTTGTTGTTGAGTGTTTAATTTACCTGTGAGTTAATAAGACTTTAAATACTGTCAGCTGCATGTGGGCCACATAAGGACCGTTAGATTTGAACAGAACTCAACCATACTCAAGTTGCATACCAGGCTCACATATGGGCCACATGAAATTGTAGTATTTGGCTCATGCTTGGTGGAGTTATGGCAGTCCTTTGGTTCAGTTCTGGCAAAGGAGATGTGGGCCATATCTGGGCCGGCAAACACAAACTAATCTGGGCCACAGCTCAGCTGTTTATCTGGCCCACATCTTTGCCAAAGGAAATTTGCTGACTGGGATGCTTTTGTGTCCAATAGTACAGGAAAGGTTTTAAGGAATGTCTTTCTTCCTAAACCACATATTCACTTATGTTAATAAAAGCATAACATGAAATCATAACATATAACAAGTAGGGCAAGATCAAGCATGCAGACTTTTTTGCATGTATTCTTTCAGATCTATCAGAATATAAGACTATTACACTATAATTGGTAGCTGAAAACATAAAACAAAACAAAATATTTAATAAATAAAACTTTGTGACTGATGGGAATTTTATTTTGTAGACATGTGTAAAGGATTATATTTAGGTGTGTAAGAGAGCAGATTATGTGTGACCCTAGACATTAGCAACATTATCCATTAACTTTACCAAAGAAATGCTTAACACCAACCGAATAAGTTTATGATTCCCATCAATGTGCCACACACTGTTGGGAGCTGGTACACTGTAACGTCGGCGTCGGGCCGTCCTAAGACGTAACCTGCGCAGTTCCATTCCTTCCGGATCTACTCGTCTTAATGATGCTAAAACCCTGTGTTCTGCAACAGATTATAACAATAATATTCATATGTTAGATCTTGCATTTTTTTAAGAGAAACTGCACATTTTGGATGCCTTTTTAAGCAAGTTTTACATAATTTAAATCTGACTCAAATGAACTAGCGGCGCATTGTTATTTCTTGCGTAGTGATGGCTATCTATGTTAAAGTACATCAGATACATGCAGATGATGTGCAATTAGACTGTATTTAAAACATACAGTATATGACTCACGCATTGAGTAATTGCGCTCAATTTGTGCTGGTTTGATTTAATCTTCCCATTAAAGTGAAACATAACTTGGCAAGTGATTTGCTGTCACTGTGATTTTTTTCACCCACATTTGCCTGCCCAAAACACAATAGAAAATTGAATGGTTTTATTGGTTATAACGGAAACTATAATGGTGCCTACTGGTATGTGATGGATACTATTGGTGGGATGTTTTCTGGCAGATGGGGACCAATGAAACACCATTAAATCCTATTTATCGGATTATATAGGAATAATGCCCAAAACATACAAAAAGGAATTTTGTAAAGGTTTAAATGGAAAAAGCTAATGGTGGGGATGCAACAAAATTTCAGCTGCCGAAATTTTTCGGCCAAAATGGCATTATTGGTTTTCAGCCAAAAGAAAAAAGGCCGAAAATATCTGTTATTTTCAAACTTGGATGTTTAAAATGTTAATATTTGCTACGTTCCTACTTTGAATATGAAGTTGCCTGGATCTTATGTGTCCCAAGATCATCTTGTAGCCAGCATTGGGGTATCTGTGGTGTATTTCCGCCACTATTCTATCCAACTCCTCATTCGTAATGGAGGTGTACAAGTCACGTTTCCTAAAAACAAAGCATGTTTTAATTATAGTAAGGCATTACACACACAAGTTTTACATAATACAATTATATTATAATATTTTAACAAATTAAGACTTCACTGCCCTTTAAAGCACTCACATACATTCGAGAGTCGTCTCACCACATACCTTAAGCCATCACGTGCAAGTTTTCGTCGGACTGTCCTTAGCGACACACCGATACATCTTGCCGTCTCTTCTGCTGGTACATCCAACAACTGGTGTTCAAGAATGCTTGGAACTGCAATAGCGTGACGGCTGCTACAGTCCGAGGGACTCAGACGTCAGACAGTCTGTGCCTCATCAAACATAACCCAAATCCTTCCATTTATTGTACAGCCACAATTATCCGCTGCGTTTGCAACTGTGCCTAACGTACTGTGAAACTCTCCTATATAGAAAATGATAATCGAGAGGAGAATTTCTTTCGCAGAAATCAGCTAAAGCTAGCAAATCATCCACAATCCCTCTCCAAACACGATCAGATCCACCGGACATTTTTGCACAACAATTATACCGTTCAAGAATGGCGCCACTGAAGCCCACAGAAGTAAATTAAAGCGGGATAAAGCCTTGATCTCGAACTGTCCAATGACAGTTTGGCGCTTCAAATTGAGGCGAAAGTTGATTGGTTGCTCCCACGTGTGTACTGTCCAATGGCATTTTTTAACTCGATTGACAAATGGATAAAGAAAAGCATTTGGCAAAACGACAAAGAAAAGCATCTGGCAAATAGAGAGAGAAAAGGTTTGCCAATTGCTTTAAAAAAAAAAGCAATTTAACATGTGCATTTAAATTATTTATTAATGTACTTTTTATTGTTTTATTAATCCACGTTTAAAAACATGAATTAAAAAAACGATTTTAAATGTGTCTATTTATTCATACATTTAAAATGTTTTTATTTATTTATTATTTTATGGTTTTATTAAAATACATTTTAAAACATGAATAAAATAAACAACTTTAAAAATGTCTATTAATTTGTCCATTTAAAAGTGATTTATTTATATACATTTTTATGTTTGAATTATGAAATTGATAAATTGATTCTTCATTTTATTTTTAAGTGGCACTCCTGAAAACACGCTAAACACTAAACACAATAAACACGATAAAAACACAAATGCTACGTTTATTCGTTAAAACAGTCGGTATTTCCCACAAATGCTTCTGCTTTGCAGCTGCTATTGGCCTACGTCACGATTACTAAGCGCTGCTATTGGCGGACGTAATGTTTACGTCCCGATCATTAAGTATGTAAGGCGAACGGAACGGAACAGTTAAAATGACAATAAATTAACATTGTGAGCTACATTTTATAAACAATATTGTCAATATTGTTTGTTTTCCCTCTATTTTGCTGACGAGAATTTCAAAATAAAGCCATACCAGAGTCTCAATGCAACAGACATCGATTGAACCGAACCGTGAATTTTGTGAACCGTTGCATAATCCTATATAATTCTAAATTCAATTGTTATAATATTTTACAATATTAGCCTGCTGTTTGTTGTTGGATTTTTCAAAACTTGAAACTTGTGTGTGGGTTATAGCCTAGGCTATAAACAGCAGTATTGTGATATATAATATTACAATTTGAAATAACAGTTTCTATTTGGACATATGTTAAAAGTATATATATATTTTTTTTCTTCCCGATTTCTAATTTTAACGATCTCAAAGCTTTATTTATGCAATTGTAAATGCAGTGAAAATATATTAATGCCAGATCGGATGCCGCTTCTGTGTCACCTATGCACTGCAAAGATGGATTTTCATTTGATGATTTAATTTGACTGGTAACAGTGGTATTGTGTAATTATTAATTGAATTCGTTAATTAGATAATTATTTCTTGAATTCATTTATTTATTTATTTTTTTGCCTCTGTCACAGTGTATTCTTAACCTGAATTAGCACTGTTCATATAGAGGTACGGTAGGCAACACCAATAGGTAGCCTATCATGTAACACAAAATAAACATATTTTTTCTTCATGATATACAGGGCATAATCTGTATATGCCGTTTTTATTTTGTTACCATCTGCGGACATCACTGGGTTTTAATTTGAGGTATAAATTAATTTGAGGTTTAGTTCGACTGCTATCTACATTTTGGTCGGCAGGACCGAACCGAAATCCAATAACGGTTCGATACGAATATATAATTATAATTTATTTCTGTGATCAAAGCTGAATTTTCAGCATCATTACTCCAGTCTCCAGTGTCACATGATCCTTCAGAAATCATTCTAATATATGAATAATGGTCAAAAAGCATCCATTGTTATTATCAATAACAGTGATAATAACTATTTAACTATTTTAGCTATTTAACTTTTTTTTTTTTTTTGGATGAAAGATAGAAAGATCTTTTTTTTTTTTTTGTAGAAAGCCTTTCTTTAAAGTGAATTTCGTTTTGTATAAATTGTAATCTTAATTTTAATCAATGTTTCATCCACCGGTTGCCTGCATGGACTTAATAAATTAGAAGGCAAATATAGCAGATCATGGTTGCGGTTGCATTGCCTGTGAACTGAAGAAGTCGAAGCTGGTGAACTGAAGCTCATCTCGACGTGCGTGCAGATTCAAAATAGTTTAAATTATTGAACGGCTTTATTGTGTTTTAATGTTATATGAAATGTTACCAATAGTTATTTTCTCATTTTATGTCATTATCATGAAAAAGAAAAAAGAAGAAAATAAAAGATTAGCCTACAATTCAGGCTGTTTATAGAACGGCGGGCGACTCGGAGACTCCATGCGGGCTAGCAGGTGCCCGCGGGCACCCACCATGTTGGAGACCACCGGTGTACAGTATACATTTCTTGGACTACTCAAATAAAATGATTAATAAAAAAAAATCAATCAATCAATCAATCAAAAAAAAAAAAAAAAAATGTCACCGAGCTGCGGCGAGAGCGTGCCCGCCCAGATCAGCCGATCCATCTAGCGATCAATGGGTTGGGGTCAGCCTGCTCGCTCGCTCTCGACGACAAGTAGTGGGAGCGCGCGACGGCTATTTATAGGGCAGACTCGACCTGTCTTTCTCCTCGACGGTAACTGGAAATTCAAGCTGCGATGTTTCACGCTGGATATACTCGCGCGATCAAATATATGGATGTGCTAAACACGATAAAAACACAAATGCTACGTTTATTCGTTAAAACAGTCGGTATTTCCCACAAATGCTTCTGCTTTGCAGCTGCTATTGGCCTACGTCACGATTACTAAGCGCTGCTATTGGCGGACGTAATGTTTACGTCCCGATCATTAAGTATGTAAGGCGAACGGAACGGAACAGTTAAAATGACAATAAATTAACATTGTGAGCTACATTTTATAAACAATATTGTCAATATTGTTTGTTTTCCCTCTATTTTGCTGACGAGAATTTCAAAATAAAGCCATACCAGAGTCTCAATGCAACAGACAGCGATTGAACCGAACCGTGAATTTTGTGAACCGTTGCATAATCCTATATAATTCTAAATTCAATTGTTATAATATTTTACAATATTAGCCTGCTGTTTGTTGTTGGATTTTTCAAAACTTGAAACTTGTGTGTGGGTTATAGCCTAGGCTATAAACAGCAGTATTGTGATATATAATATTACAATTTGAAATAACAGTTTCTATTTGGACATATGTCAAAAGTATTTTTTCTTTTCTTTTTCTTCCCGATTTCTAATTTTAACGATCTCACAGCTTTATTTATGCAATTGTAAATGCAGTGAAAATATATTAATGCCAGATCGGATGCCGCTTCTGTGTCACCTATGCACTGCAAAGATGGATTTTCATTTGATGATTTAATTTGACTGGTAACAGTGGTATTGTGTAATTATTAATTGAATTCGTTAATTAGATAATTATTTCTTGAATTCATTTATTTATTTATTTATTTATTTGCCTCTGTCACAGTGTATTCTTAACCTGAATTAGCACTGTTCATATAGAGGTACGGTAGGCAACACCAATAGGTATCATGTAACACAAAATAAACATATTTTTTCTTCATGATATACAAGGGCATAATCTGTATATGCCGTTTTTATTTTGTTACCATCTGCGGACATCACTGGGTTTTAATTTGAGGTATAAATTAATTTGAGGTTTAGTTCGACTGCTATCTACATTTTGGTCGGCAGGACCGAACCGAAATCCAATAACGGTTCGATACGAATATATAATTATAATTTATTTCTGTGATCAAAGCTGAATTTTCAGCATCATTACTCCAGTCTCCAGTGTCACATGATCCTTCAGAAATCATTCTAATATATGAATAATGGTCAAAAAGCATCCATTGTTATTATCAATAACAGTGATAATAACTATTTAACTATTTTAGCTATTTAACTTTTTTTTTTTTTTTGGATGAAAGATAGAAAGATCTTTTTTTTTTTTTTGTAGAAAGCCTTTCTTTAAAGTGAATTTCGTTTTGTATAAATTGTAATCTTAATTTTAATCAATGTTTCATCCACCGGTTGCCTGCATGGACTTAATAAATTAGAAGGCAAATATAGCAGATCATGGTTGCGGTTGCATTGCCTGTGAACTGAAGAAGTCGAAGCTGGTGAACTGAAGCTCATCTCGACGTGCGTGCAGATTCAAAATAGTTTAAATTATTGAACGGCTTTATTGTGTTTTAATGTTATATGAAATGTTACCAATAGTTATTTTCTCATTTTATGTCATTATCATGAAAAAGAAAAAAGAAGAAAATAAAAGATTAGCCTACAATTCAGGCTGTTTATAGAACGGCGGGCGACTCGGAGACTCCATGCGGGCTAGCAGGTGCCCGCGGGCACCCACCATGTTGGAGACCACCGGTGTACAGTATACATTTCTTGGACTACTCAAATAAAATGTTTAATAAAAAAAAATCAATCAATCAATCAATCAATCAAAAAAAAAAAAAAAAAAAATGTCACCGAGCTGCGGCGAGAGCGTGCCCGCCCAGATCAGCCGATCCATCTAGCGATCAATGGGTTGGGGTCAGCCTGCTCGCTCGCTCTCGACGACAAGTAGTGGGAGCGCGCGACGGCTATTTATAGGGCAGACTCGACCTGTCTTTCTCCTCGACGGTAACTGGAAATTCAAGCTGAGATGTTTCACGCTGGATATACTCGCGCGATCAAATATATGGATGTGCTAAACATGATAAAAACACAAATGCTACGTTTATTCGTTAAAACAGTCGGTATTTCCCACAAATGCTTCTGCTTTGCAGCTGCTATTGGCCTACGTCACGATTACTAAGCGCTGCTATTGGCGGACGTAATGTTTACGTCCCGATCATTAAGTATGTAAGGCGAACGGAACGGAACAGTTAAAATGACAATAAATTAACATTGTGAGCTACATTTTATAAACAATATTGTCAATATTGTTTGTTTTCCCTCTATTTTGCTGACGAGAATTTCAAAATAAAGCCATACCAGAGTCTCAATGCAACAGACAGCGATTGAACCGAACCGTGAATTTTGTGAACCGTTACATAATCCTATATAATTCTAAATTCAATTGTTATAATATTTTACAATATTAGCCTGCTGTTTGTTGTTGGATTTTTCAAAACTTGAAACTTGTGTGTGGGTTATAGCCTAGGCTATAAACAGCAGTATTGTGATATATAATATTACAATTTGAAATAACAGTTTCTATTTGGACATATGTCAAAAGTATTTTTTCTTTTCTTTTTCTTCCCGATTTCTAATTTTAACGATCTCACAGCTTTATTTATGCAATTGTAAATGCAGTGAAAATATATTAATGCCAGATCGGATGCCGCTTCTGTGTCACCTATGCACTGCAAAGATGGATTTTCATTTGATGATTTAATTTGACTGGTAACAGTGGTATTGTGTAATTATTAATTGAATTCGTTAATTAGATAATTATTTCTTGAATTCATTTATTTATTTATTTATTTTTTTGCCTCTGTCACAGTGTATTCTTAACCTGAATTAGCACTGTTCATATAGAGGTACGGTAGGCAACACCAATAGGTATCATGTAACACAAAATAAACATATTTTTTCTTCATGATATACAAGGGCATAATCTGTATATGCCGTTTTTATTTTGTTACCATCTGCGGACATCACTGGGTTTTAATTTGAGGTATAAATTAATTTGAGGTTTAGTTCGACTGCTATCTACATTTTGGTCGGCAGGACCGAACCGAAATCCAATAACGGTTCGATACGAATATATAATCATAATTTATTTCTGTGATCAAAGCTGAATTTTCAGCATCATTACTCCAGTCTCCAGTGTCACATGATCCTTCAGAAATCATTCTAATATGATATATGAATAATGGTCAAAAAGCATCCATTGTTATTATCAATAACAGTGATAATAACTATTTAACTATTTTAGCTATTTAACTTTTTTTTTTTTTTTTTTTTTTTTGGATTCTTTGATGAATAGAAAGATCTTCTTTCTTTTTTTTTTGTAGAAAGCCTTTCTTTAAAGTGAATTTCGTTTTGTATAAATTGTGATCTTAATTTTAATCAATGTTTCATCCACCGGTTGCCTGCATGGACTTAATAAATTAGAAGGCAAATATAGCAGATCATGGTTGCGGTTGCATTGCCTGTGAACTGAAGAAGTCGAAGCTGGTGAACTGAAGCTCATCTCGACGTGCGTGCAGATTCAAAATAGTTTAAATTATTGAACGGCTTTATTGTGTTTTAATGTTATATGAAATGTTACCAATAGTTATTTTCTCATTTTATGTCATTATCATGAAAAAGAAAAAAGAAGAAAATAAAAGATTAGCCTACAATTCAGGCTGTTTATAGAACGGCGGGCGACTCGGAGACTCCATGCGGGCTAGCAGGTGCCCGCGGGCACCCACCATGTTGGAGACCACCGGTGTACAGTATACATTTCTTGGACTACTCAAATAAAATGATTAATAAAAAAAAATCAATCAATCAATCAATCAATCAATCAAAAAAAAAAAAAAAAAAAATGTCACCGAGCTGCGGCGAGAGCGTGCCCGCCCAGATCAGCCGATCCATCTAGCGATCAATGGGTTGGGGTCAGCCTGCTCGCTCGCTCTCGACGACAAGTAGTGGGAGCGCGCGACGGCTATTTATAGGGCAGACTCGACCTGTCTTTCTCCTCGACGGTAACTGGAAATTCAAGCTGCGATGTTTCACGCTGGATATACTCGCGCGATCAAATATATGGATGTGCTAAACACGATAAAAACACAAATGCTACGTTTATTCGTTAAAACAGTCGGTATTTCCCACAAATGCTTCTGCTTTGCAGCTGCTATTGGCCTACGTCACGATTACTAAGCGCTGCTATTGGCGGACGTAATGTTTACGTCCCGATCATTAAGTATGTAAGGCGAACGGAACGGAACAGTTAAAATGACAATAAATTAACATTGTGAGCTACATTTTATAAACAATATTGTCAATATTGTTTGTTTTCCCTCTATTTTGCTGACGAGAATTTCAAAATAAAGCCATACCAGAGTCTCAATGCAACAGACAGCGATTGAACCGAACCGTGAATTTTGTGAACCGTTACATAATCCTATATAATTCTAAATTCAATTGTTATAATATTTTACAATATTAGCCTGCTGTTTGTTGTTGGATTTTTCAAAACTTGAAACTTGTGTGTGGGTTATAGCCTAGGCTATAAACAGCAGTATTGTGATATATAATATTACAATTTGAAATAACAGTTTCTATTTGGACATATGTCAAAAGTATTTTTTCTTTTCTTTTTCTTCCCGATTTCTAATTTTAACGATCTCACAGCTTTATTTATGCAATTGTAAATGCAGTGAAAATATATTAATGCCAGATCGGATGCCGCTTCTGTGTCACCTATGCACTGCAAAGATGGATTTTCATTTGATGATTTAATTTGACTGGTAACAGTGGTATTGTGTAATTATTAATTGAATTCGTTAATTAGATAATTATTTCTTGAATTCATTTATTTATTTATTTATTTTTTTGCCTCTGTCACAGTGTATTCTTAACCTGAATTAGCACTGTTCATATAGAGGTACGGTAGGCAACACCAATAGGTATCATGTAACACAAAATAAACATATTTTTTCTTCATGATATACAAGGGCATAATCTGTATATGCCGTTTTTATTTTGTTACCATCTGCGGACATCACTGGGTTTTAATTTGAGGTATAAATTAATTTGAGGTTTAGTTCGACTGCTATCTACATTTTGGTCGGCAGGACCGAACCGAAATCCAATAACGGTTCGATACGAATATATAATCATAATTTATTTCTGTGATCAAAGCTGAATTTTCAGCATCATTACTCCAGTCTCCAGTGTCACATGCATGATCCTTCAGAAATCATTCTAATATGATATATGAATAATGGTCAAAAAGCATCCATTGTTATTATCAATAACAGTGATAATAACTATTTAACTATTTTAGCTATTTAACTTTTTTTTTTTTTTTTTTTTTTTTGGATTCTTTGATGAATAGAAAGATCTTCTTTCTTTTTTTTTTGTAGAAAGCCTTTCTTTAAAGTGAATTTCGTTTTGTATAAATTGTGATCTTAATTTTAATCAATGTTTCATCCACCGGTTGCCTGCATGGACTTAATAAATTAGAAGGCAAATATAGCAGATCATGGTTGCGGTTGCATTGCCTGTGAACTGAAGAAGTCGAAGCTGGTGAACTGAAGCTCATCTCGACGTGCGTGCAGATTCAAAATAGTTTAAATTATTGAACGGCTTTATTGTGTTTTAATGTTATATGAAATGTTACCAATAGTTATTTTCTCATTTTATGTCATTATCATGAAAAAGAAAAAAGAAGAAAATAAAAGATTAGCCTACAATTCAGGCTGTTTATAGAACGGCGGGCGACTCGGAGACTCCATGCGGGCTAGCAGGTGCCCGCGGGCACCCACCATGTTGGAGACCACCGGTGTACAGTATACATTTCTTGGACTACTCAAATAAAATGATTAATAAAAAAAAATCAATCAATCAATCAATCAATCAAAAAAAAAAAAAAAAAAATGTCACCGAGCTGCGGCGAGAGCGTGCCCGCCCAGATCAGCCGATCCATCTAGCGATCAATGGGTTGGGGTCAGCCTGCTCGCTCGCTCTCGACGACAAGTAGTGGGAGCGCGCGACGGCTATTTATAGGGCAGACTTGACCTGTCTTTCTCCTCGACGGTAACTGGAAATTCAAGCTGCGATGTTTCACGCTGGATATACTCGCGCGATCAAATATATGGATGTGCTAAACACGATAAAAACACAAATGCTACGTTTATTCGTTAAAACAGTCGGTATTTCCCACAAATGCTTCTGCTTTGCAGCTGCTATTGGCCTACGTCACGATTACTAAGCGCTGCTATTGGCGGACGTAATGTTTACGTCCCGATCATTAAGTATGTAAGGCGAACGGAACGGAACAGTTAAAATGACAATAAATTAACATTGTGAGCTACATTTTATAAACAATATTGTCAATATTGTTTGTTTTCCCTCTATTTTGCTGACGAGAATTTCAAAATAAAGCCATACCAGAGTCTCAATGCAACAGACAGCGATTGAACCGAACCGTGAATTTTGTGAACCGTTGCATAATCCTATATAATTCTAAATTCAATTGTTATAATATTTTACAATATTAGCCTGCTGTTTGTTGTTGGATTTTTCAAAACTTGAAACTTGTGTGTGGGTTATAGCCTAGGCTATAAACAGCAGTATTGTGATATATAATATTACAATTTGAAATAACAGTTTCTATTTGGACATATGTCAAAAGTATTTTTTCTTTTCTTTTTCTTCCCGATTTCTAATTTTAACGATCTCACAGCTTTATTTATGCAATTGTAAATGCAGTGAAAATATATTAATGCCAGATCGGATGCCGCTTCTGTGTCACCTATGCACTGCAAAGATGGATTTTCATTTGATGATTTAATTTGACTGGTAACAGTGGTATTGTGTAATTATTAATTGAATTCGTTAATTAGATAATTATTTCTTGAATTCATTTATTTATTTATTTATTTATTTGCCTCTGTCACAGTGTATTCTTAACCTGAATTAGCACTGTTCATATAGAGGTACGGTAGGCAACACCAATAGGTATCATGTAACACAAAATAAACATATTTTTTCTTCATGATATACAAGGGCATAATCTGTATATGCCGTTTTTATTTTGTTACCATCTGCGGACATCACTGGGTTTTAATTTGAGGTATAAATTAATTTGAGGTTTAGTTCGACTGCTATCTACATTTTGGTCGGCAGGACCGAACCGAAATCCAATAACGGTTCGATACGAATATATAATTATAATTTATTTCTGTGATCAAAGCTGAATTTTCAGCATCATTACTCCAGTCTCCAGTGTCACATGATCCTTCAGAAATCATTCTAATATATGAATAATGGTCAAAAAGCATCCATTGTTATTATCAATAACAGTGATAATAACTATTTAACTATTTTAGCTATTTAACTTTTTTTTTTTTTTTGGATGAAAGATAGAAAGATCTTTTTTTTTTTTTTGTAGAAAGCCTTTCTTTAAAGTGAATTTCGTTTTGTATAAATTGTGATCTTAATTTTAATCAATGTTTCATCCACCGGTTGCCTGCATGGACTTAATAAATTAGAAGGCAAATATAGCAGATCATGGTTGCGGTTGCATTGCCTGTGAACTGAAGAAGTCGAAGCTGGTGAACTGAAGCTCATCTCGACGTGCGTGCAGATTCAAAATAGTTTAAATTATTGAACGGCTTTATTGTGTTTTAATGTTATATGAAATGTTACCAATAGTTATTTTCTCATTTTATGTCATTATCATGAAAAAGAAAAAAGAAGAAAATAAAAGATTAGCCTACAATTCAGGCTGTTTATAGAACGGCGGGCGACTCGGAGACTCCATGCGGGCTAGCAGGTGCCCGCGGGCACCCACCATGTTGGAGACCACCGGTGTACAGTATACATTTCTTGGACTACTCAAATAAAATGATTAATAAAAAAAAATCAATCAATCAATCAATCAATCAATCAAAAAAAAAAAAAAAAAAATGTCACCGAGCTGCGGCGAGAGCGTGCCCGCCCAGATCGGCCGATCCATCTAGCGATCAATGGGTTGGGGTCAGCCTGCTCGCTCGCTCTCGACGACAAGTAGTGGGAGCGCGCGACGGCTATTTATAGGGCAGACTCGACCTGTCTTTCTCCTCGACGGTAACTGGAAATTCAAGCTGCGATGTTTCACGCTGGATATACTCGCGCGATCAAATATATGGATGTGCTAAACACGATAAAAACACAAATGCTACGTTTATTCGTTAAAACAGTCGGTATTTCCCACAAATGCTTCTGCTTTGCAGCTGCTATTGGCCTACGTCACGATTACTAAGCGCTGCTATTGGCGGACGTAATGTTTACGTCCCGATCATTAAGTATGTAAGGCGAACGGAACGGAACAGTTAAAATGACAATAAATTAACATTGTGAGCTACATTTTATAAACAATATTGTCAATATTGTTTGTTTTCCCTCTATTTTGCTGACGAGAATTTCAAAATAAAGCCATACCAGAGTCTCAATGCAACAGACAGCGATTGAACCGAACCGTGAATTTTGTGAACCGTTGCATAATCCTATATAATTCTAAATTCAATTGTTATAATATTTTACAATATTAGCCTGCTGTTTGTTGTTGGATTTTTCAAAACTTGAAACTTGTGTGTGGGTTATAGCCTAGGCTATAAACAGCAGTATTGTGATATATAATATTACAATTTGAAATAACAGTTTCTATTTGGACATATGTCAAAAGTATTTTTTCTTTTCTTTTTCTTCCCGATTTCTAATTTTAACGATCTCACAGCTTTATTTATGCAATTGTAAATGCAGTGAAAATATATTAATGCCAGATCGGATGCCGCTTCTGTGTCACCTATGCACTGCAAAGATGGATTTTCATTTGATGATTTAATTTGACTGGTAACAGTGGTATTGTGTAATTATTAATTGAATTCGTTAATTAGATAATTATTTCTTGAATTCATTTATTTATTTATTTATTTATTTGCCTCTGTCACAGTGTATTCTTAACCTGAATTAGCACTGTTCATATAGAGGTACGGTAGGCAACACCAATAGGTATCATGTAACACAAAATAAACATATTTTTTCTTCATGATATACAAGGGCATAATCTGTATATGCCGTTTTTATTTTGTTACCATCTGCGGACATCACTGGGTTTTAATTTGAGGTATAAATTAATTTGAGGTTTAGTTCGACTGCTATCTACATTTTGGTCGGCAGGACCGAACCGAAATCCAATAACGGTTCGATACGAATATATAATCATAATTTATTTCTGTGATCAAAGCTGAATTTTCAGCATCATTACTCCAGTCTCCAGTGTCACATGATCCTTCAGAAATCATTCTAATATATGAATAATGGTCAAAAAGCATCCATTGTTATTATCAATAACAGTGATAATAACTATTTAACTATTTTAGCTATTTAACTTTTTTTTTTTTTTTGGATGAAAGATAGAAAGATCTTTTTTTTTTTTTGTAGAAAGCCTTTCTTTAAAGTGAATTTCGTTTTGTATAAATTGTAATCTTAATTTTAATCAATGTTTCATCCACCGGTTGCCTGCATGGACTTAATAAATTAGAAGGCAAATATAGCAGATCATGGTTGCGGTTGCATTGCCTGTGAACTGAAGAAGTCGAAGCTGGTGAACTGAAGCTCATCTCGACGTGCGTGCAGATTCAAAATAGTTTAAATTATTGAACGGCTTTATTGTGTTTTAATGTTATATGAAATGTTACCAATAGTTATTTTCTCATTTTATGTCATTATCATGAAAAAGAAAAAAGAAGAAAATAAAAGATTAGCCTACAATTCAGGCTGTTTATAGAACGGCGGGCGACTCGGAGACTCCATGCGGGCTAGCAGGTGCCCGCGGGCACCCACCATGTTGGAGACCACCGGTGTACAGTATACATTTCTTGGACTACTCAAATAAAATGATTAATAAAAAAAAATCAATCAATCAATCAATCAATCAATCAATCAATCAATCAATCAATCAATCAAAAAAAAAAAAAAAAAAATGTCACCGAGCTGCGGCGAGAGCGTGCCCGCCCAGATCAGCCGATCCATCTAGCGATCAATGGGTTGGGGTCAGCCTGCTCGCTCGCTCTCGACGACAAGTAGTGGGAGCGCGCGACGGCTATTTATAGGGCAGACTCGACCTGTCTTTCTCCTCGACGGTAACTGGAAATTCAAGCTGCGATGTTTCACGCTGGATATACTCGCGCGATCAAATATATGGATGTGCTAAACACGATAAAAACACAAATGCTACGTTTATTCGTTAAAACAGTCGGTATTTCCCACAAATGCTTCTGCTTTGCAGCTGCTATTGGCCTACGTCACGATTACTAAGCGCTGCTATTGGCGGACGTAATGTTTACGTCCCGATCATTAAGTATGTAAGGCGAACGGAACGGAACAGTTAAAATGACAATAAATTAACATTGTGAGCTACATTTTATAAACAATATTGTCAATATTGTTTGTTTTCCCTCTATTTTGCTGACGAGAATTTCAAAATAAAGCCATACCAGAGTCTCAATGCAACAGACAGCGATTGAACCGAACCGTGAATTTTGTGAACCGTTACATAATCCTATATAATTCTAAATTCAATTGTTATAATATTTTACAATATTAGCCTGCTGTTTGTTGTTGGATTTTTCAAAACTTGAAACTTGTGTGTGGGTTATAGCCTAGGCTATAAACAGCAGTATTGTGATATATAATATTACAATTTGAAATAACAGTTTCTATTTGGACATATGTCAAAAGTATTTTTTCTTTTCTTTTTCTTCCCGATTTCTAATTTTAACGATCTCACAGCTTTATTTATGCAATTGTAAATGCAGTGAAAATATATTAATGCCAGATCGGATGCCGCTTCTGTGTCACCTATGCACTGCAAAGATGGATTTTCATTTGATGATTTAATTTGACTGGTAACAGTGGTATTGTGTAATTATTAATTGAATTCGTTAATTAGATAATTATTTCTTGAATTCATTTATTTATTTATTTATTTATTTGCCTCTGTCACAGTGTATTCTTAACCTGAATTAGCACTGTTCATATAGAGGTACGGTAGGCAACACCAATAGGTATCATGTAACACAAAATAAACATATTTTTTCTTCATGATATACAAGGGCATAATCTGTATATGCCGTTTTTATTTTGTTACCATCTGCGGACATCACTGGGTTTTAATTTGAGGTATAAATTAATTTGAGGTTTAGTTCGACTGCTATCTACATTTTGGTCGGCAGGACCGAACCGAAATCCAATAACGGTTCGATACGAATATATAATCATAATTTATTTCTGTGATCAAAGCTGAATTTTCAGCATCATTACTCCAGTCTCCAGTGTCACATGATCCTTCAGAAATCATTCTAATATATGAATAATGGTCAAAAAGCATCCATTGTTATTATCAATAACAGTGATAATAACTATTTAACTATTTTAGCTATTTAACTTTTTTTTTTTTTTTGGATGAAAGATAGAAAGATCTTTTTTTTTTTTTTGTAGAAAGCCTTTCTTTAAAGTGAATTTCGTTTTGTATAAATTGTAATCTTAATTTTAATCAATGTTTCATCCACCGGTTGCCTGCATGGACTTAATAAATTAGAAGGCAAATATAGCAGATCATGGTTGCGGTTGCATTGCCTGTGAACTGAAGAAGTCGAAGCTGGTGAACTGAAGCTCATCTCGACGTGCGTGCAGATTCAAAATAGTTTAAATTATTGAACGGCTTTATTGTGTTTTAATGTTATATGAAATGTTACCAATAGTTATTTTCTCATTTTATGTCATTATCATGAAAAAGAAAAAAGAAGAAAATAAAAGATTAGCCTACAATTCAGGCTGTTTATAGAACGGCGGGCGACTCGGAGACTCCATGCGGGCTAGCAGGTGCCCGCGGGCACCCACCATGTTGGAGACCACCGGTGTACAGTATACATTTCTTGGACTACTCAAATAAAATGATTAATAAAAAAAAATCAATCAATCAATCAATCAATCAATCAATCAATCAATCAATCAATCAATCAATCAAAAAAAAAAAAAAAAAAATGTCACCGAGCTGCGGCGAGAGCGTGCCCGCCCAGATCAGCCGATCCATCTAGCGATCAATGGGTTGGGGTCAGCCTGCTCGCTCGCTCTCGACGACAAGTAGTGGGAGCGCGCGACGGCTATTTATAGGGCAGACTCGACCTGTCTTTCTCCTCGACGGTAACTGGAAATTCAAGCTGCGATGTTTCACGCTGGATATACTCGCGCGATCAAATATATGGATGTGCTAAACACGATAAAAACACAAATGCTACGTTTATTCGTTAAAACAGTCGGTATTTCCCACAAATGCTTCTGCTTTGCAGCTGCTATTGGCCTACGTCACGATTACTAAGCGCTGCTATTGGCGGACGTAATGTTTACGTCCCGATCATTAAGTATGTAAGGCGAACGGAACGGAACAGTTAAAATGACAATAAATTAACATTGTGAGCTACATTTTATAAACAATATTGTCAATATTGTTTGTTTTCCCTCTATTTTGCTGACGAGAATTTCAAAATAAAGCCATACCAGAGTCTCAATGCAACAGACAGCGATTGAACCGAACCGTGAATTTTGTGAACCGTTACATAATCCTATATAATTCTAAATTCAATTGTTATAATATTTTACAATATTAGCCTGCTGTTTGTTGTTGGATTTTTCAAAACTTGAAACTTGTGTGTGGGTTATAGCCTAGGCTATAAACAGCAGTATTGTGATATATAATATTACAATTTGAAATAACAGTTTCTATTTGGACATATGTCAAAAGTATTTTTTCTTTTCTTTTTCTTCCCGATTTCTAATTTTAACGATCTCACAGCTTTATTTATGCAATTGTAAATGCAGTGAAAATATATTAATGCCAGATCGGATGCCGCTTCTGTGTCACCTATGCACTGCAAAGATGGATTTTCATTTGATGATTTAATTTGACTGGTAACAGTGGTATTGTGTAATTATTAATTGAATTCGTTAATTAGATAATTATTTCTTGAATTCATTTATTTATTTATTTATTTATTTGCCTCTGTCACAGTGTATTCTTAACCTGAATTAGCACTGTTCATATAGAGGTACGGTAGGCAACACCAATAGGTATCATGTAACACAAAATAAACATATTTTTTCTTCATGATATACAAGGGCATAATCTGTATATGCCGTTTTTATTTTGTTACCATCTGCGGACATCACTGGGTTTTAATTTGAGGTATAAATTAATTTGAGGTTTAGTTCGACTGCTATCTACATTTTGGTCGGCAGGACCGAACCGAAATCCAATAACGGTTCGATACGAATATATAATCATAATTTATTTCTGTGATCAAAGCTGAATTTTCAGCATCATTACTCCAGTCTCCAGTGTCACATGATCCTTCAGAAATCATTCTAATATGATATATGAATAATGGTCAAAAAGCATCCATTGTTATTATCAATAACAGTGATAATAACTATTTAACTATTTTAGCTATTTAACTTTTTTTTTTTTTTTTTTTTTTTTGGATTCTTTGATGAATAGAAAGATCTTCTTTCTTTTTTTTTTGTAGAAAGCCTTTCTTTAAAGTGAATTTCGTTTTGTATAAATTGTGATCTTAATTTTAATCAATGTTTCATCCACCGGTTGCCTGCATGGACTTAATAAATTAGAAGGCAAATATAGCAGATCATGGTTGCGGTTGCATTGCCTGTGAACTGAAGAAGTCGAAGCTGGTGAACTGAAGCTCATCTCGACGTGCGTGCAGATTCAAAATAGTTTAAATTATTGAACGGCTTTATTGTGTTTTAATGTTATATGAAATGTTACCAATAGTTATTTTCTCATTTTATGTCATTATCATGAAAAAGAAAAAAGAAGAAAATAAAAGATTAGCCTACAATTCAGGCTGTTTATAGAACGGCGGGCGACTCGGAGACTCCATGCGGGCTAGCAGGTGCCCGCGGGCACCCACCATGTTGGAGACCACCGGTGTACAGTATACATTTCTTGGACTACTCAAATAAAATGATTAATAAAAAAAAATCAATCAATCAATCAATCAATCAATCAAAAAAAAAAAAAAAAAAAATGTCACCGAGCTGCGGCGAGAGCGTGCCCGCCCAGATCAGCCGATTCATCTAGCGATCAATGGGTTGGGGTCAGCCTGCTCGCTCGCTCTCGACGACAAGTAGTGGGAGCGCGCGACGGCTATTTATAGGGCAGACTCGACCTGTCTTTCTCCTCGACGGTAACTGGAAATTCAAGCTGCGATGTTTCACGCTGGATATACTCGCGCGATCAAATATATGGATGTGCTAAACACGATAAAAACACAAATGCTACGTTTATTCGTTAAAACAGTCGGTATTTCCCACAAATGCTTCTGCTTTGCAGCTGCTATTGGCCTACGTCACGATTACTAAGCGCTGCTATTGGCGGACGTAATGTTTACGTCCCGATCATTAAGTATGTAAGGCGAACGGAACGGAACAGTTAAAATGACAATAAATTAACATTGTGAGCTACATTTTATAAACAATATTGTCAATATTGTTTGTTTTCCCTCTATTTTGCTGACGAGAATTTCAAAATAAAGCCATACCAGAGTCTCAATGCAACAGACAGCGATTGAACCGAACCGTGAATTTTGTGAACCGTTACATAATCCTATATAATTCTAAATTCAATTGTTATAATATTTTACAATATTAGCCTGCTGTTTGTTGTTGGATTTTTCAAAACTTGAAACTTGTGTGTGGGTTATAGCCTAGGCTATAAACAGCAGTATTGTGATATATAATATTACAATTTGAAATAACAGTTTCTATTTGGACATATGTCAAAAGTATTTTTTCTTTTCTTTTTCTTCCCGATTTCTAATTTTAACGATCTCACAGCTTTATTTATGCAATTGTAAATGCAGTGAAAATATATTAATGCCAGATCGGATGCCGCTTCTGTGTCACCTATGCACTGCAAAGATGGATTTTCATTTGATGATTTAATTTGACTGGTAACAGTGGTATTGTGTAATTATTAATTGAATTCGTTAATTAGATAATTATTTCTTGAATTCATTTATTTATTTATTTATTTTTTTGCCTCTGTCACAGTGTATTCTTAACCTGAATTAGCACTGTTCATATAGAGGTACGGTAGGCAACACCAATAGGTATCATGTAACACAAAATAAACATATTTTTTCTTCATGATATACAAGGGCATAATCTGTATATGCCGTTTTTATTTTGTTACCATCTGCGGACATCACTGGGTTTTAATTTGAGGTATAAATTAATTTGAGGTTTAGTTCGACTGCTATCTACATTTTGGTCGGCAGGACCGAACCGAAATCCAATAACGGTTCGATACGAATATATAATCATAATTTATTTCTGTGATCAAAGCTGAATTTTCAGCATCATTACTCCAGTCTCCAGTGTCACATGATCCTTCAGAAATCATTCTAATATGATATATGAATAATGGTCAAAAAGCATCCATTGTTATTATCAATAACAGTGATAATAACTATTTAACTATTTTAGCTATTTAACTTTTTTTTTTTTTTTTTTTTTTTTGGATTCTTTGATGAATAGAAAGATCTTCTTTCTTTTTTTTTTGTAGAAAGCCTTTCTTTAAAGTGAATTTCGTTTTGTATAAATTGTGATCTTAATTTTAATCAATGTTTCATCCACCGGTTGCCTGCATGGACTTAATAAATTAGAAGGCAAATATAGCAGATCATGGTTGCGGTTGCATTGCCTGTGAACTGAAGAAGTCGAAGCTGGTGAACTGAAGCTCATCTCGACGTGCGTGCAGATTCAAAATAGTTTAAATTATTGAACGGCTTTATTGTGTTTTAATGTTATATGAAATGTTACCAATAGTTATTTTCTCATTTTATGTCATTATCATGAAAAAGAAAAAAGAAGAAAATAAAAGATTAGCCTACAATTCAGGCTGTTTATAGAACGGCGGGCGACTCGGAGACTCCATGCGGGCTAGCAGGTGCCCGCGGGCACCCACCATGTTGGAGACCACCGGTGTACAGTATACATTTCTTGGACTACTCAAATAAAATGATTAATAAAAAAAAATCAATCAATCAATCAAAAAAAAAAAAAAAAAATGTCACCGAGCTGCGGCGAGAGCGTGCCCGCCCAGATCAGCCGATCCATCTAGCGATCAATGGGTTGGGGTCAGCCTGCTCGCTCGCTCTCGACGACAAGTAGTGGGAGCGCGCGACGGCTATTTATAGGGCAGACTCGACCTGTCTTTCTCCTCGACGGTAACTGGAAATTCAAGCTGCGATGTTTCACGCTGGATATACTCGCGCGATCAAATATATGGATGTGCTAAACACGATAAAAACACAAATGCTACGTTTATTCGTTAAAACAGTCGGTATTTCCCACAAATGCTTCTGCTTTGCAGCTGCTATTGGCCTACGTCACGATTACTAAGCGCTGCTATTGGCGGACGTAATGTTTACGTCCCGATCATTAAGTATGTAAGGCGAACGGAACGGAACAGTTAAAATGACAATAAATTAACATTGTGAGCTACATTTTATAAACAATATTGTCAGTATTGTTTGTTTTCCCTCTATTTTGCTGACGAGAATTTCAAAATAAAGCCATACCAGAGTCTCAATGCAACAGACAGCGATTGAACCGAACCGTGAATTTTGTGAACCGTTGCATAATCCTATATAATTCTAAATTCAATTGTTATAATATTTTACAATATTAGCCTGCTGTTTGTTGTTGGATTTTTCAAAACTTGAAACTTGTGTGTGGGTTATAGCCTAGGCTATAAACAGCAGTATTGTGATATATAATATTACAATTTGAAATAACAGTTTCTATTTGGACATATGTCAAAAGTATTTTTTCTTTTCTTTTTCTTCCCGATTTCTAATTTTAACGATCTCACAGCTTTATTTATGCAATTGTAAATGCAGTGAAAATATATTAATGCCAGATCGGATGCCGCTTCTGTGTCACCTATGCACTGCAAAGATGGATTTTCATTTGATGATTTAATTTGACTGGTAACAGTGGTATTGTGTAATTATTAATTGAATTCGTTAATTAGATAATTATTTCTTGAATTCATTTATTTATTTATTTATTTATTTGCCTCTGTCACAGTGTATTCTTAACCTGAATTAGCACTGTTCATATAGAGGTACGGTAGGCAACACCAATAGGTATCATGTAACACAAAATAAACATATTTTTTCTTCATGATATACAAGGGCATAATCTGTATATGCCGTTTTTATTTTGTTACCATCTGCGGACATCACTGGGTTTTAATTTGAGGTATAAATTAATTTGAGGTTTAGTTCGACTGCTATCTACATTTTGGTCGGCAGGACCGAACCGAAATCCAATAACGGTTCGATACGAATATATAATCATAATTTATTTCTGTGATCAAAGCTGAATTTTCAGCATCATTACTCCAGTCTCCAGTGTCACATGATCCTTCAGAAATCATTCTAATATGATATATGAATAATGGTCAAAAAGCATCCATTGTTATTATCAATAACAGTGATAATAACTATTTAACTATTTTAGCTATTTAACTTTTTTTTTTTTTTTTTTTTTTTTGGATTCTTTGATGAATAGAAAGATCTTCTTTCTTTTTTTTTTGTAGAAAGCCTTTCTTTAAAGTGAATTTCGTTTTGTATAAATTGTGATCTTAATTTTAATCAATGTTTCATCCACCGGTTGCCTGCATGGACTTAATAAATTAGAAGGCAAATATAGCAGATCATGGTTGCGGTTGCATTGCCTGTGAACTGAAGAAGTCGAAGCTGGTGAACTGAAGCTCATCTCGACGTGCGTGCAGATTCAAAATAGTTTAAATTATTGAACGGCTTTATTGTGTTTTAATGTTATATGAAATGTTACCAATAGTTATTTTCTCATTTTATGTCATTATCATGAAAAAGAAAAAAGAAGAAAATAAAAGATTAGCCTACAATTCAGGCTGTTTATAGAACGGCGGGCGACTCGGAGACTCCATGCGGGCTAGCAGGTGCCCGCGGGCACCCACCATGTTGGAGACCACCGGTGTACAGTATACATTTCTTGGACTACTCAAATAAAATGATTAATAAAAAAAAATCAATCAATCAATCAATCAATCAATCAAAAAAAAAAAAAAAAAAAATGTCACCGAGCTGCGGCGAGAGCGTGCCCGCCCAGATCAGCCGATCCATCTAGCGATCAATGGGTTGGGGTCAGCCTGCTCGCTCGCTCTCGACGACAAGTAGTGGGAGCGCGCGACGGCTATTTATAGGGCAGACTCGACCTGTCTTTCTCCTCGACGGTAACTGGAAATTCAAGCTGCGATGTTTCACGCTGGATATACTCGCGCGATCAAATATATGGATGTGCTAAACACGATAAAAACACAAATGCTACGTTTATTCGTTAAAACAGTCGGTATTTCCCACAAATGCTTCTGCTTTGCAGCTGCTATTGGCCTACGTCACGATTACTAAGCGCTGCTATTGGCGGACGTAATGTTTACGTCCCGATCATTAAGTATGTAAGGCGAACGGAACGGAACAGTTAAAATGACAATAAATTAACATTGTGAGCTACATTTTATAAACAATATTGTCAATATTGTTTGTTTTCCCTCTATTTTGCTGACGAGAATTTCAAAATAAAGCCATACCAGAGTCTCAATGCAACAGACAGCGATTGAACCGAACCGTGAATTTTGTGAACCGTTGCATAATCCTATATAATTCTAAATTCAATTGTTATAATATTTTACAATATTAGCCTGCTGTTTGTTGTTGGATTTTTCAAAACTTGAAACTTGTGTGTGGGTTATAGCCTAGGCTATAAACAGCAGTATTGTGATATATAATATTACAATTTGAAATAACAGTTTCTATTTGGACATATGTCAAAAGTATTTTTTCTTTTCTTTTTCTTCCCGATTTCTAATTTTAACGATCTCACAGCTTTATTTATGCAATTGTAAATGCAGTGAAAATATATTAATGCCAGATCGGATGCCGCTTCTGTGTCACCTATGCACTGCAAAGATGGATTTTCATTTGATGATTTAATTTGACTGGTAACAGTGGTATTGTGTAATTATTAATTGAATTCGTTAATTAGATAATTATTTCTTGAATTCATTTATTTATTTATTTATTTATTTGCCTCTGTCACAGTGTATTCTTAACCTGAATTAGCACTGTTCATATAGAGGTACGGTAGGCAACACCAATAGGTATCATGTAACACAAAATAAACATATTTTTTCTTCATGATATACAAGGGCATAATCTGTATATGCCGTTTTTATTTTGTTACCATCTGCGGACATCACTGGGTTTTAATTTGAGGTATAAATTAATTTGAGGTTTAGTTCGACTGCTATCTACATTTTGGTCGGCAGGACCGAACCGAAATCCAATAACGGTTCGATACGAATATATAATCATAATTTATTTCTGTGATCAAAGCTGAATTTTCAGCATCATTACTCCAGTCTCCAGTGTCACATGATCCTTCAGAAATCATTCTAATATATGAATAATGGTCAAAAAGCATCCATTGTTATTATCAATAACAGTAAAAAAAATTTGTTCACTCAACTTACATTTTTTAGTTATTTTTTTGCTTTGACTCAGTTAAGTTTTATTGACTTAATCTACTAAGTATGTTCAACTTAAAAAGTTTAGTTGACATAGTTAAAATAGTTGAGCCAACAACTTATTTCAAGTTACCTGGACTTGTAAAGATTAGTTGAAATACAATAACTTACATTTTCAAGTTACCTGGATTTGTAAAGATTAGTTGAAATACGATAACTTACATTTTCAAGTTACCTGGACTTGTAAAGATTAGTTGAAATACGATAACTTACATTTTCAAGTTACCTGGACTTGTAAAGATTAGTTGAAATACAATAACTTACATGTTCAAGTTACCTGGACTTCTAAATATTAGTTGAAATACGATAACTTACATTTTCAAGTTATCTGTACTAAAGTGTATGTTCATTGAACTTAATTTAGCATATTTTCTCAACTTGCAATATAGCACACTCAACCAAATAAATAACAGATTTTTCCATACAAATGGTTTTATTGTTCCTTACAAATCAATAAATGTTAAGAACAAACTGTTAACATATTCAAAGGAATACAATTATATCACAATTGCATGAAGTTTAAAGATAAAAATGTATTTGAAAAATGCATAGAAAGTGTATTCATGTGGGATTTTTTTCATGTTTGTACAAGTTTTCAGCATTGATGACCTGACATGCATTCTCATTGCTTAATTTTTTAAAATTTTACTTGGCTAAAACATATATTAAGATTTCATGTGTTTTAAAGTTATTTCACAAGGGGGTGTATTTATGTGAAAAATCTTAAAGTCTCAGTTCACACAAAAAAAGTTGCTCACCTGTTAATACTTTCCATTGTTGGTAGACAAATGAAGATCTTTTTAATAAAATCGGTGAGCTTTCTGTCCCTCCTTTGACAGCCTAAGCAACTAGCACTTTCAAGGTCCAGAAAAGACATCCTTAAAGTAATCCAAGTGACTCCAGTGGTTTAACCTAGGTTTTATGAAGCATTGTCAGTGTTTCATTCCATTTTATTTATTAAATAGTTTTCTCCATCAAATGTTTACAAGAACATAGCAGCACATGATTCTTGTGTCGACGCGAAAGCTGACACTGCTGCATGTAAACAAATATATAAACCACTGACGTCACTTGGATTACTTTAAGGATGTCTTTTCTGGACCTTGAAAGTATTAGTTGAATAGGATGTCAAAGGAGGGACAGAAAGATCAAAGATTTCATTTAAAAAAATATCTTAATTTATGTTTCAAAGATAAACAAAGGTCTTTTAGGTTTGGAGCAACATGAGATCTAACATCTAACAAAATAATTTTAATTTAGGTTAAACTAACACTTTAAGATTTTTCACATTAATACTGTGAATTTAATTTAATTTTACTTTAACTGTGAAATAACTTTAAACCACATGAAATCTTAATATATGTTTTAGCCAAGTAAAATTAAACAAAGTTAAACAATGAAAATGATGTCAGGCCCTTGATGCAGAGAACTTGTAAAAACATGGGTAAACAAAAAAATACAGATGAAAACACAGGCTCTTTGTAGAAATACATACCTTACCTCAACAACATCTTTAATTCAACAATGTATTTTTAAGAGAGTGCACTCTTGCACTGCAGGTATCAGCTCCAATGTTCATGAATCACCTCGAAAGTGTATCTGAGGTGTTTTCTGGGGTAGTTTATGTTGAGAGCATAAAGCAATGTCATTTGTATGTCACCAAATCCTTGCAGAACAACTGCTTCCTCGATTACAAGGGCCACATCACTAGAGTTGCATGGAATTGGGTCTATCACATCTTCCACCACTGCGATGATTCCTAGAGTCATGCCCCGATCATATCTTCTTCGGAATCTGTGTGCTGTATTAAAAAATGACAAACTTCAAAATGTGCTTTCACACATACAACACTGAAGCTCAACCACTTAAACACAACATGAGTACACCAAGTCTTATTTAGTGTTCCGAAGAAGATTAAAGGTCTTACAGGCTTGGAACAATATGAGGGCGAGTAATTGATGAGAGAACTTTCATTTTTGAATGAACTATCCTGTAAAAAACCTTTAAACTGAGAGACTTAGGTCAAATACTATACACTGTGAATAAACGGAGGCATTTTGCATCTGTACACTAAATGAAGCATTATAAAATGTTACAATCAAGCTACAATATTTTAAGGCCTAAAGAAATTGATTTCACAGGGGACTTTTTTCTTCCAAAATGTAATTTTGATTATCAAAGATAAAACTTAATATGTCATTATAAAATGATTGACTAGAAGGTGACTAATTTTAATTTATTTTAAATACGCATTAACAAATGACATATTACTTTTTTCTTCAATATTTTGCAGCACTAATAAAAAATATGCACGACAACAGAAATGGCAAGAAAGGAAGTGCCCATAATGTTTATGAAAAAAGTACAGTAGAAATATATGTACTTACATTTTTATCTAGGCTGTCCATTATGGTCCTCATTTCAGCAATGTCAGCAAAGCGCTTGAACGGTAGACACAACAGTTTTGGTAGATGCCAGTCAAGACCCTCATAAAAGGACTTGCTCAGGTCCAGTGAAATTAGCATGTTGAATTCTGCACTGATCTAAACTAATATTAAATTACACAAACATAACAGCAGCATGTTAAACAACACTGCAAAATAATATATCTACATATTCATCTAAACACCATTTTCAGCAGTGTAGGACTTTACCTGTCTCTCACAAAAAAAGAACCGGCCACCTCTTTTTCCATATCAGATACTGGAGGATCCTTTTTTAACTCTCCTGTCTGCCTGTAATGCCACAGGTCTCTGAGAAAGCATAAAGATCACAGTTCAACGTAAAAGCTGCAGCACAGAGCCGGACAGATTGTGTATGGTCCCTGGACAAATGTTGTTTTTAGAGCAAACTCAGTTCTAAATGAACACACACAGTCTTTATAGATGCAGGGAAGCAGACAGTTACTTACATGATGGCAGTGCTTCAGCTTGTAGTGCCTTCTGACAATGCGTTCATTGGTTGTCTTGAAAAAACAGAACTTGCTGCTCCACTTTATTGGTCAAGGGCAAAAGAAAAAAACAATTAAGTCAACTAACATTTAATAAACCGAGTACACATACACAATCAAGATCAAGACTAGATCAATAATAATTTATCACCAAATTTGTGGATATATATTTATTGACATTACTATTAAGACCTTATTAGGACAGTATTAGCTGCTAAGCATTTCACTAGTTCTGGGGAAAACACTGTGATGGTTAAGCGGTTGCTATAGTTACATAATCTCCCACAATAAACTAAACATAACTGACCACAGTCTTTTAAGTTCGACATTTAATAAGTAAAACTAGACAGCTGTACAACAACTTTTCAGTTATGGAGCGTCCATCTCGAACACCGGAGGATTCTGATAATCCTGCCGCATCACTCACACAGTTTTACATTAAATTAACGTTACATTATTTGTCAGCTCGTTGTTGTCGTAACTTACTCACGCGTCGACGCTGCTTTGCCTGAATGGTGATTAGACTTGCTGATTTTGGCGCAAATAACTTGAACATGAGAGTGAACAAACATGGTAGAAATGCGTTATTTTTCACGACATGCATTTCCCGCTCTCTAGGCTATTTTAGCATTCATCCATATATCAGTCTCTCTCACATAATATATATATATATATATATATATATATATATATATATATATATATTAGCCTATGTAACGTTAAACTGGTAAAACTGGATTAGCAACGGTCCAATGTGATCTAGAAACGTTGATATTGAACAATACATGGATGATTACTTCATATGTCATTTTACAAGTTATTACATCATATTAACGAATATTTACTTACCATATTTGATGATAGTGGAAGAATTAAATCATCTGCCGATAAACTCTCCAGCAATGGCCGATGAAGGAGTCAAGGCGAGAGACCTGTTTGTTTCGCGCTTCACGTGATCTCATCTCGCGATAAAAAATGAGAACTAACCTTACTGGCTCAGCATATGTTTTTAAGTTGAGGCAGCAAATACTCTAGTTATGTCAACTTGCAGACTAGTTGAGACAGTGAAAACTTAACATGTTAAGTTGAATTAACAAATTCAGAAACCACAAGTTGTATCAACTTACAAAATTACATTGAAACAACTAAAATGCGGAATCATTTTTTACAGTGTACAAGGGCATAATCTGTATATGCCGTTTTTATTTTGTTACCATCTGCGGACATCACTGGGTTTTAATTTGAGGTATAAATTAATTTGAGGTTTAGTTCGACTGCTATCTACATTTTGGTCGGCAGGACCGAACCGAAATCCAATAATGGTTCGATACGAATATATAATCATAATTTATTTCTGTGATCAAAGCTGAATTTTCAGCATCATTACTCCAGTCTCCAGTGTCACATGATCCTTCAGAAATCATTCTAATATATGAATAATGGTCAAAAAGCATCCATTGTTATTATCAATAACAGTGATAATAACTATTTAACTATTTTAGCTATTTAACTTTTTTTTTTTTTTTGGATGAAAGATAGAAAGATCTTTTTTTTTTTTTGTAGAAAGCCTTTCTTTAAAGTGAATTTCGTTTTGTATAAATTGTAATCTTAATTTTAATCAATGTTTCATCCACCGGTTGCCTGCATGGACTTAATAAATTAGAAGGCAAATATAGCAGATCATGGTTGCGGTTGCATTGCCTGTGAACTGAAGAAGTCGAAGCTGGTGAACTGAAGCTCATCTCGACGTGCGTGCAGATTCAAAATAGTTTAAATTATTGAACGGCTTTATTGTGTTTTAATGTTATATGAAATGTTACCAATAGTTATTTTCTCATTTTATGTCATTATCATGAAAAAGAAAAAAGAAGAAAATAAAAGATTAGCCTACAATTCAGGCTGTTTATAGAACGGCGGGCGACTCGGAGACTCCATGCGGGCTAGCAGGTGCCCGCGGGCACCCACCATGTTGGAGACCACCGGTGTACAGTATACATTTCTTGGACTACTCAAATAAAATGATTAATAAAAAAAAATCAATCAATCAATCAATCAATCAATCAAAAAAAAAAAAAAAAAAATGTCACCGAGCTGCGGCGAGAGCGTGCCCGCCCAGATCAGCCGATCCATCTAGCGATCAATGGGTTGGGGTCAGCCTGCTCGCTCGCTCTCGACGACAAGTAGTGGGAGCGCGCGACGGCTATTTATAGGGCAGACTCGACCTGTCTTTCTCCTCGACGGTAACTGGAAATTCAAGCTGCGATGTTTCACGCTGGATATACTCGCGCGATCAAATATATGGATGTGCTAAACACGATAAAAACACAAATGCTACGTTTATTCGTTAAAACAGTCGGTATTTCCCACAAATGCTTCTGCTTTGCAGCTGCTATTGGCCTACGTCACGATTACTAAGCGCTGCTATTGGCGGACGTAATGTTTACGTCCCGATCATTAAGTATGTAAGGCGAACGGAACGGAACAGTTAAAATGACAATAAATTAACATTGTGAGCTACATTTTATAAACAATATTGTCAATATTGTTTGTTTTCCCTCTATTTTGCTGACGAGAATTTCAAAATAAAGCCATACCAGAGTCTCAATGCAACAGACAGCGATTGAACCGAACCGTGAATTTTGTGAACCGTTGCATAATCCTATATAATTCTAAATTCAATTGTTATAATATTTTACAATATTAGCCTGCTGTTTGTTGTTGGATTTTTCAAAACTTGAAACTTGTGTGTGGGTTATAGCCTAGGCTATAAACAGCAGTATTGTGATATATAATATTACAATTTGAAATAACAGTTTCTATTTGGACATATGTCAAAAGTATTTTTTCTTTTCTTTTTCTTCCCGATTTCTAATTTTAACGATCTCACAGCTTTATTTATGCAATTGTAAATGCAGTGAAAATATATTAATGCCAGATCGGATGCCGCTTCTGTGTCACCTATGCACTGCAAAGATGGATTTTCATTTGATGATTTAATTTGACTGGTAACAGTGGTATTGTGTAATTATTAATTGAATTCGTTAATTAGATAATTATTTCTTGAATTCATTTATTTATTTATTTATTTATTTGCCTCTGTCACAGTGTATTCTTAACCTGAATTAGCACTGTTCATATAGAGGTACGGTAGGCAACACCAATAGGTATCATGTAACACAAAATAAACATATTTTTTCTTCATGATATACAAGGGCATAATCTGTATATGCCGTTTTTATTTTGTTACCATCTGCGGACATCACTGGGTTTTAATTTGAGGTATAAATTAATTTGAGGTTTAGTTCGACTGCTATCTACATTTTGGTCGGCAGGACCGAACCGAAATCCAATAACGGTTCGATACGAATATATAATCATAATTTATTTCTGTGATCAAAGCTGAATTTTCAGCATCATTACTCCAGTCTCCAGTGTCACATGATCCTTCAGAAATCATTCTAATATGATATATGAATAATGGTCAAAAAGCATCCATTGTTATTATCAATAACAGTGATAATAACTATTTAACTATTTTAGCTATTTAACTTTTTTTTTTTTTTTTTTTTTTTTGGATTCTTTGATGAATAGAAAGATCTTCTTTCTTTTTTTTTTGTAGAAAGCCTTTCTTTAAAGTGAATTTCGTTTTGTATAAATTGTGATCTTAATTTTAATCAATGTTTCATCCACCGGTTGCCTGCATGGACTTAATAAATTAGAAGGCAAATATAGCAGATCATGGTTGCGGTTGCATTGCCTGTGAACTGAAGAAGTCGAAGCTGGTGAACTGAAGCTCATCTCGACGTGCGTGCAGATTCAAAATAGTTTAAATTATTGAACGGCTTTATTGTGTTTTAATGTTATATGAAATGTTACCAATAGTTATTTTCTCATTTTATGTCATTATCATGAAAAAGAAAAAAGAAGAAAATAAAAGATTAGCCTACAATTCAGGCTGTTTATAGAACGGCGGGCGACTCGGAGACTCCATGCGGGCTAGCAGGTGCCCGCGGGCACCCACCATGTTGGAGACCACCGGTGTACAGTATACATTTCTTGGACTACTCAAATAAAATGATTAATAAAAAAAAATCAATCAATCAATCAATCAATCAATCAATCAATCAATCAAAAAAAAAAAAAAAAAAATGTCACCGAGCTGCGGCGAGAGCGTGCCCGCCCAGATCAGCCGATCCATCTAGCGATCAATGGGTTGGGGTCAGCCTGCTCGCTCGCTCTCGACGACAAGTAGTGGGAGCGCGCGACGGCTATTTATAGGGCAGACTCGACCTGTCTTTCTCCTCGACGGTAACTGGAAATTCAAGCTGCGATGTTTCACGCTGGATATACTCGCGCGATCAAATATATGGATGTGCTAAACACGATAAAAACACAAATGCTACGTTTATTCGTTAAAACAGTCGGTATTTCCCACAAATGCTTCTGCTTTGCAGCTGCTATTGGCCTACGTCACGATTACTAAGCGCTGCTATTGGCGGACGTAATGTTTACGTCCCGATCATTAAGTATGTAAGGCGAACGGAACGGAACAGTTAAAATGACAATAAATTAACATTGTGAGCTACATTTTATAAACAATATTGTCAATATTGTTTGTTTTCCCTCTATTTTGCTGACGAGAATTTCAAAATAAAGCCATACCAGAGTCTCAATGCAACAGACAGCGATTGAACCGAACCGTGAATTTTGTGAACCGTTGCATAATCCTATATAATTCTAAATTCAATTGTTATAATATTTTACAATATTAGCCTGCTGTTTGTTGTTGGATTTTTCAAAACTTGAAACTTGTGTGTGGGTTATAGCCTAGGCTATAAACAGCAGTATTGTGATATATAATATTACAATTTGAAATAACAGTTTCTATTTGGACATATGTCAAAAGTATTTTTTCTTTTCTTTTTCTTCCCGATTTCTAATTTTAACGATCTCACAGCTTTATTTATGCAATTGTAAATGCAGTGAAAATATATTAATGCCAGATCGGATGCCGCTTCTGTGTCACCTATGCACTGCAAAGATGGATTTTCATTTGATGATTTAATTTGACTGGTAACAGTGGTATTGTGTAATTATTAATTGAATTCGTTAATTAGATAATTATTTCTTGAATTCATTTATTTATTTATTTATTTTTTTGCCTCTGTCACAGTGTATTCTTAACCTGAATTAGCACTGTTCATATAGAGGTACGGTAGGCAACACCAATAGGTATCATGTAACACAAAATAAACATATTTTTTCTTCATGATATACAAGGGCATAATCTGTATATGCCGTTTTTATTTTGTTACCATCTGCGGACATCACTGGGTTTTAATTTGAGGTATAAATTAATTTGAGGTTTAGTTCGACTGCTATCTACATTTTGGTCGGCAGGACCGAACCGAAATCCAATAACGGTTCGATACGAATATATAATTATAATTTATTTCTGTGATCAAAGCTGAATTTTCAGCATCATTACTCCAGTCTCCAGTGTCACATGATCCTTCAGAAATCATTCTAATATATGAATAATGGTCAAAAAGCATCCATTGTTATTATCAATAACAGTGATAATAACTATTTAACTATTTTAGCTATTTAACTTTTTTTTTTTTTTTGGATGAAAGATAGAAAGATCTTTTTTTTTTTTTGTAGAAAGCCTTTCTTTAAAGTGAATTTCGTTTTGTATAAATTGTAATCTTAATTTTAATCAATGTTTCATCCACCGGTTGCCTGCATGGACTTAATAAATTAGAAGGCAAATATAGCAGATCATGGTTGCGGTTGCATTGCCTGTGAACTGAAGAAGTCGAAGCTGGTGAACTGAAGCTCATCTCGACGTGCGTGCAGATTCAAAATAGTTTAAATTATTGAACGGCTTTATTGTGTTTTAATGTTATATGAAATGTTACCAATAGTTATTTTCTCATTTTATGTCATTATCATGAAAAAGAAAAAAGAAGAAAATAAAAGATTAGCCTACAATTCAGGCTGTTTATAGAACGGCGGGCGACTCGGAGACTCCATGCGGGCTAGCAGGTGCCCGCGGGCACCCACCATGTTGGAGACCACCGGTGTACAGTATACATTTCTTGGACTACTCAAATAAAATGATTAATAAAAAAAAATCAATCAATCAATCAATCAATCAATCAAAAAAAAAAAAAAAAAAAATGTCACCGAGCTGCGGCGAGAGCGTGCCCGCCCAGATCAGCCGATCCATCTAGCGATCAATGGGTTGGGGTCAGCCTGCTCGCTCGCTCTCGACGACAAGTAGTGGGAGCGCGCGACGGCTATTTATAGGGCAGACTCGACCTGTCTTTCTCCTCGACGGTAACTGGAAATTCAAGCTGCGATGTTTCACGCTGGATATACTCGCGCGATCAAATATATGGATGTGCTAAACATGATAAAAACACAAATGCTACGTTTATTCGTTAAAACAGTCGGTATTTCCCACAAATGCTTCTGCTTTGCAGCTGCTATTGGCCTACGTCACGATTACTAAGCGCTGCTATTGGCGGACGTAATGTTTACGTCCCGATCATTAAGTATGTAAGGCGAACGGAACGGAACAGTTAAAATGACAATAAATTAACATTGTGAGCTACATTTTATAAACAATATTGTCAATATTGTTTGTTTTCCCTCTATTTTGCTGACGAGAATTTCAAAATAAAGCCATACCAGAGTCTCAATGCAACAGACAGCGATTGAACCGAACCGTGAATTTTGTGAACCGTTACATAATCCTATATAATTCTAAATTCAATTGTTATAATATTTTACAATATTAGCCTGCTGTTTGTTGTTGGATTTTTCAAAACTTGAAACTTGTGTGTGGGTTATAGCCTAGGCTATAAACAGCAGTATTGTGATATATAATATTACAATTTGAAATAACAGTTTCTATTTGGACATATGTCAAAAGTATTTTTTCTTTTCTTTTTCTTCCCGATTTCTAATTTTAACGATCTCACAGCTTTATTTATGCAATTGTAAATGCAGTGAAAATATATTAATGCCAGATCGGATGCCGCTTCTGTGTCACCTATGCACTGCAAAGATGGATTTTCATTTGATGATTTAATTTGACTGGTAACAGTGGTATTGTGTAATTATTAATTGAATTCGTTAATTAGATAATTATTTCTTGAATTCATTTATTTATTTATTTATTTTTTTGCCTCTGTCACAGTGTATTCTTAACCTGAATTAGCACTGTTCATATAGAGGTACGGTAGGCAACACCAATAGGTATCATGTAACACAAAATAAACATATTTTTTCTTCATGATATACAAGGGCATAATCTGTATATGCCGTTTTTATTTTGTTACCATCTGCGGACATCACTGGGTTTTAATTTGAGGTATAAATTAATTTGAGGTTTAGTTCGACTGCTATCTACATTTTGGTCGGCAGGACCGAACCGAAATCCAATAACGGTTCGATACGAATATATAATCATAATTTATTTCTGTGATCAAAGCTGAATTTTCAGCATCATTACTCCAGTCTCCAGTGTCACATGATCCTTCAGAAATCATTCTAATATATGAATAATGGTCAAAAAGCATCCATTGTTATTATCAATAACAGTGATAATAACTATTTAACTATTTTAGCTATTTAACTTTTTTTTTTTTTTTGGATGAAAGATAGAAAGATCTTTTTTTTTTTTTTGTAGAAAGCCTTTCTTTAAAGTGAATTTCGTTTTGTATAAATTGTAATCTTAATTTTAATCAATGTTTCATCCACCGGTTGCCTGCATGGACTTAATAAATTAGAAGGCAAATATAGCAGATCATGGTTGCGGTTGCATTGCCTGTGAACTGAAGAAGTCGAAGCTGGTGAACTGAAGCTCATCTCGACGTGCGTGCAGATTCAAAATAGTTTAAATTATTGAACGGCTTTATTGTGTTTTAATGTTATATGAAATGTTACCAATAGTTATTTTCTCATTTTATGTCATTATCATGAAAAAGAAAAAAGAAGAAAATAAAAGATTAGCCTACAATTCAGGCTGTTTATAGAACGGCGGGCGACTCGGAGACTCCATGCGGGCTAGCAGGTGCCCGCGGGCACCCACCATGTTGGAGACCACCGGTGTACAGTATACATTTCTTGGACTACTCAAATAAAATGATTAATAAAAAAAAATCAATCAATCAATCAATCAATCAATCAATCAATCAATCAATCAATCAATCAATCAAAAAAAAAAAAAAAAAAATGTCACCGAGCTGCGGCGAGAGCGTGCCCGCCCAGATCAGCCGATCCATCTAGCGATCAATGGGTTGGGGTCAGCCTGCTCGCTCGCTCTCGACGACAAGTAGTGGGAGCGCGCGACGGCTATTTATAGGGCAGACTCGACCTGTCTTTCTCCTCGACGGTAACTGGAAATTCAAGCTGCGATGTTTCACGCTGGATATACTCGCGCGATCAAATATATGGATGTGCTAAACACGATAAAAACACAAATGCTACGTTTATTCGTTAAAACAGTCGGTATTTCCCACAAATGCTTCTGCTTTGCAGCTGCTATTGGCCTACGTCACGATTACTAAGCGCTGCTATTGGCGGACGTAATGTTTACGTCCCGATCATTAAGTATGTAAGGCGAACGGAACGGAACAGTTAAAATGACAATAAATTAACATTGTGAGCTACATTTTATAAACAATATTGTCAATATTGTTTGTTTTCCCTCTATTTTGCTGACGAGAATTTCAAAATAAAGCCATACCAGAGTCTCAATGCAACAGACAGCGATTGAACCGAACCGTGAATTTTGTGAACCGTTACATAATCCTATATAATTCTAAATTCAATTGTTATAATATTTTACAATATTAGCCTGCTGTTTGTTGTTGGATTTTTCAAAACTTGAAACTTGTGTGTGGGTTATAGCCTAGGCTATAAACAGCAGTATTGTGATATATAATATTACAATTTGAAATAACAGTTTCTATTTGGACATATGTCAAAAGTATTTTTTCTTTTCTTTTTCTTCCCGATTTCTAATTTTAACGATCTCACAGCTTTATTTATGCAATTGTAAATGCAGTGAAAATATATTAATGCCAGATCGGATGCCGCTTCTGTGTCACCTATGCACTGCAAAGATGGATTTTCATTTGATGATTTAATTTGACTGGTAACAGTGGTATTGTGTAATTATTAATTGAATTCGTTAATTAGATAATTATTTCTTGAATTCATTTATTTATTTATTTATTTTTTTGCCTCTGTCACAGTGTATTCTTAACCTGAATTAGCACTGTTCATATAGAGGTACGGTAGGCAACACCAATAGGTATCATGTAACACAAAATAAACATATTTTTTCTTCATGATATACAAGGGCATAATCTGTATATGCCGTTTTTATTTTGTTACCATCTGCGGACATCACTGGGTTTTAATTTGAGGTATAAATTAATTTGAGGTTTAGTTCGACTGCTATCTACATTTTGGTCGGCAGGACCGAACCGAAATCCAATAACGGTTCGATACGAATATATAATCATAATTTATTTCTGTGATCAAAGCTGAATTTTCAGCATCATTACTCCAGTCTCCAGTGTCACATGATCCTTCAGAAATCATTCTAATATGATATATGAATAATGGTCAAAAAGCATCCATTGTTATTATCAATAACAGTGATAATAACTATTTAACTATTTTAGCTATTTAACTTTTTTTTTTTTTTTTTTTTTTTTGGATTCTTTGATGAATAGAAAGATCTTCTTTCTTTTTTTTTTGTAGAAAGCCTTTCTTTAAAGTGAATTTCGTTTTGTATAAATTGTGATCTTAATTTTAATCAATGTTTCATCCACCGGTTGCCTGCATGGACTTAATAAATTAGAAGGCAAATATAGCAGATCATGGTTGCGGTTGCATTGCCTGTGAACTGAAGAAGTCGAAGCTGGTGAACTGAAGCTCATCTCGACGTGCGTGCAGATTCAAAATAGTTTAAATTATTGAACGGCTTTATTGTGTTTTAATGTTATATGAAATGTTACCAATAGTTATTTTCTCATTTTATGTCATTATCATGAAAAAGAAAAAAGAAGAAAATAAAAGATTAGCCTACAATTCAGGCTGTTTATAGAACGGCGGGCGACTCGGAGACTCCATGCGGGCTAGCAGGTGCCCGCGGGCACCCACCATGTTGGAGACCACCGGTGTACAGTATACATTTCTTGGACTACTCAAATAAAATGATTAATAAAAAAAAATCAATCAATCAATCAAAAAAAAAAAAAAAAAATGTCACCGAGCTGCGGCGAGAGCGTGCCCGCCCAGATCAGCCGATCCATCTAGCGATCAATGGGTTGGGGTCAGCCTGCTCGCTCGCTCTCGACGACAAGTAGTGGGAGCGCGCGACGGCTATTTATAGGGCAGACTCGACCTGTCTTTCTCCTCGACGGTAACTGGAAATTCAAGCTGCGATGTTTCACGCTGGATATACTCGCGCGATCAAATATATGGATGTGCTAAACACGATAAAAACACAAATGCTACGTTTATTCGTTAAAACAGTCGGTATTTCCCACAAATGCTTCTGCTTTGCAGCTGCTATTGGCCTACGTCACGATTACTAAGCGCTGCTATTGGCGGACGTAATGTTTACGTCCCGATCATTAAGTATGTAAGGCGAACGGAACGGAACAGTTAAAATGACAATAAATTAACATTGTGAGCTACATTTTATAAACAATATTGTCAGTATTGTTTGTTTTCCCTCTATTTTGCTGACGAGAATTTCAAAATAAAGCCATACCAGAGTCTCAATGCAACAGACAGCGATTGAACCGAACCGTGAATTTTGTGAACCGTTGCATAATCCTATATAATTCTAAATTCAATTGTTATAATATTTTACAATATTAGCCTGCTGTTTGTTGTTGGATTTTTCAAAACTTGAAACTTGTGTGTGGGTTATAGCCTAGGCTATAAACAGCAGTATTGTGATATATAATATTACAATTTGAAATAACAGTTTCTATTTGGACATATGTCAAAAGTATTTTTTCTTTTCTTTTTCTTCCCGATTTCTAATTTTAACGATCTCACAGCTTTATTTATGCAATTGTAAATGCAGTGAAAATATATTAATGCCAGATCGGATGCCGCTTCTGTGTCACCTATGCACTGCAAAGATGGATTTTCATTTGATGATTTAATTTGACTGGTAACAGTGGTATTGTGTAATTATTAATTGAATTCGTTAATTAGATAATTATTTCTTGAATTCATTTATTTATTTATTTATTTATTTGCCTCTGTCACAGTGTATTCTTAACCTGAATTAGCACTGTTCATATAGAGGTACGGTAGGCAACACCAATAGGTATCATGTAACACAAAATAAACATATTTTTTCTTCATGATATACAAGGGCATAATCTGTATATGCCGTTTTTATTTTGTTACCATCTGCGGACATCACTGGGTTTTAATTTGAGGTATAAATTAATTTGAGGTTTAGTTCGACTGCTATCTACATTTTGGTCGGCAGGACCGAACCGAAATCCAATAACGGTTCGATACGAATATATAATCATAATTTATTTCTGTGATCAAAGCTGAATTTTCAGCATCATTACTCCAGTCTCCAGTGTCACATGATCCTTCAGAAATCATTCTAATATGATATATGAATAATGGTCAAAAAGCATCCATTGTTATTATCAATAACAGTGATAATAACTATTTAACTATTTTAGCTATTTAACTTTTTTTTTTTTTTTTTTTTTTTTGGATTCTTTGATGAATAGAAAGATCTTCTTTCTTTTTTTTTTGTAGAAAGCCTTTCTTTAAAGTGAATTTCGTTTTGTATAAATTGTGATCTTAATTTTAATCAATGTTTCATCCACCGGTTGCCTGCATGGACTTAATAAATTAGAAGGCAAATATAGCAGATCATGGTTGCGGTTGCATTGCCTGTGAACTGAAGAAGTCGAAGCTGGTGAACTGAAGCTCATCTCGACGTGCGTGCAGATTCAAAATAGTTTAAATTATTGAACGGCTTTATTGTGTTTTAATGTTATATGAAATGTTACCAATAGTTATTTTCTCATTTTATGTCATTATCATGAAAAAGAAAAAAGAAGAAAATAAAAGATTAGCCTACAATTCAGGCTGTTTATAGAACGGCGGGCGACTCGGAGACTCCATGCGGGCTAGCAGGTGCCCGCGGGCACCCACCATGTTGGAGACCACCGGTGTACAGTATACATTTCTTGGACTACTCAAATAAAATGATTAATAAAAAAAAATCAATCAATCAATCAATCAATCAATCAATCAATCAATCAATCAATCAATCAATCAAAAAAAAAAAAAAAAAATGTCACCGAGCTGCGGCGAGAGCGTGCCCGCCCAGATCAGCCGATCCATCTAGCGATCAATGGGTTGGGGTCAGCCTGCTCGCTCGCTCTCGACGACAAGTAGTGGGAGCGCGCGACGGCTATTTATAGGGCAGACTCGACCTGTCTTTCTCCTCGACGGTAACTGGAAATTCAAGCTGCGATGTTTCACGCTGGATATACTCGCGCGATCAAATATATGGATGTGCTAAACACGATAAAAACACAAATGCTACGTTTATTCGTTAAAACAGTCGGTATTTCCCACAAATGCTTCTGCTTTGCAGCTGCTATTGGCCTACGTCACGATTACTAAGCGCTGCTATTGGCGGACGTAATGTTTACGTCCCGATCATTAAGTATGTAAGGCGAACGGAACGGAACAGTTAAAATGACAATAAATTAACATTGTGAGCTACATTTTATAAACAATATTGTCAATATTGTTTGTTTTCCCTCTATTTTGCTGACGAGAATTTCAAAATAAAGCCATACCAGAGTCTCAATGCAACAGACAGCGATTGAACCGAACCGTGAATTTTGTGAACCGTTGCATAATCCTATATAATTCTAAATTCAATTGTTATAATATTTTACAATATTAGCCTGCTGTTTGTTGTTGGATTTTTCAAAACTTGAAACTTGTGTGTGGGTTATAGCCTAGGCTATAAACAGCAGTATTGTGATATATAATATTACAATTTGAAATAACAGTTTCTATTTGGACATATGTCAAAAGTATTTTTTCTTTTCTTTTTCTTCCCGATTTCTAATTTTAACGATCTCACAGCTTTATTTATGCAATTGTAAATGCAGTGAAAATATATTAATGCCAGATCGGATGCCGCTTCTGTGTCACCTATGCACTGCAAAGATGGATTTTCATTTGATGATTTAATTTGACTGGTAACAGTGGTATTGTGTAATTATTAATTGAATTCGTTAATTAGATAATTATTTCTTGAATTCATTTATTTATTTATTTATTTATTTGCCTCTGTCACAGTGTATTCTTAACCTGAATTAGCACTGTTCATATAGAGGTACGGTAGGCAACACCAATAGGTATCATGTAACACAAAATAAACATATTTTTTCTTCATGATATACAAGGGCATAATCTGTATATGCCGTTTTTATTTTGTTACCATCTGCGGACATCACTGGGTTTTAATTTGAGGTATAAATTAATTTGAGGTTTAGTTCGACTGCTATCTACATTTTGGTCGGCAGGACCGAACCGAAATCCAATAACGGTTCGATACGAATATATAATCATAATTTATTTCTGTGATCAAAGCTGAATTTTCAGCATCATTACTCCAGTCTCCAGTGTCACATGATCCTTCAGAAATCATTCTAATATATGAATAATGGTCAAAAAGCATCCATTGTTATTATCAATAACAGTGATAATAACTATTTAACTATTTTAGCTATTTAACTTTTTTTTCTTTTTTTTTTTTTTGGATTCTTTGATGAATAGAAAGATCTTCTTTCTTTCTTTTTTTGTAGAAAGCCTTTCTTTAAAGTGAATTTCGTTTTGTATAAATTGTAATCTTAATTTTAATCAATGTTTCATCCACCGGTTGCCTGCATGGACTTAATAAATTAGAAGGCAAATATAGCAGATCATGGTTGCGGTTGCATTGCCTGTGAACTGAAGAAGTCGAAGCTGGTGAACTTGAAGCTCATCTCGACGTGCGTGCAGATTCAAAATAGTTTAAATTATTGAACGGCTTTATTGTGTTTTAATGTTATATGAAATGTTACCAATAGTTATTTTCTCATTTTATGTCATTATCATGAAAAAGAAAAAAGAAGAAAATAAAAGATTAGCCTACAATTCAGGCTGTTTATAGAACGGCGGGCGACTCGGAGACTCCATGCGGGCTAGCAGGTGCCCGCGGGCACCCACCATGTTGGAGACCACCGGTGTACAGTATACATTTCTTGGACTACTCAAATAAAATGATTAATAAAAAAAAATCAATCAATCAATCAATCAATCAATCAATCAATCAATCAATCAATCAATCAAAAAAAAAAAAAAAAAAATGTCACCGAGCTGCGGCGAGAGCGTGCCCGCCCAGATCAGCCGATCCATCTAGCGATCAATGGGTTGGGGTCAGCCTGCTCGCTCGCTCTCGACGACAAGTAGTGGGAGCGCGCGACGGCTATTTATAGGGCAGACTCGACCTGTCTTTCTCCTCGACGGTAACTGGAAATTCAAGCTGCGATGTTTCACGCTGGATATACTCGCGCGATCAAATATATGGATGTGCTAAACACGATAAAAACACAAATGCTACGTTTATTCGTTAAAACAGTCGGTATTTCCCACAAATGCTTCTGCTTTGCAGCTGCTATTGGCCTACGTCACGATTACTAAGCGCTGCTATTGGCGGACGTAATGTTTACGTCCCGATCATTAAGTATGTAAGGCGAACGGAACGGAACAGTTAAAATGACAATAAATTAACATTGTGAGCTACATTTTATAAACAATATTGTCAATATTGTTTGTTTTCCCTCTATTTTGCTGACGAGAATTTCAAAATAAAGCCATACCAGAGTCTCAATGCAACAGACAGCGATTGAACCGAACCGTGAATTTTGTGAACCGTTACATAATCCTATATAATTCTAAATTCAATTGTTATAATATTTTACAATATTAGCCTGCTGTTTGTTGTTGGATTTTTCAAAACTTGAAACTTGTGTGTGGGTTATAGCCTAGGCTATAAACAGCAGTATTGTGATATATAATATTACAATTTGAAATAACAGTTTCTATTTGGACATATGTCAAAAGTATTTTTTCTTTTCTTTTTCTTCCCGATTTCTAATTTTAACGATCTCACAGCTTTATTTATGCAATTGTAAATGCAGTGAAAATATATTAATGCCAGATCGGATGCCGCTTCTGTGTCACCTATGCACTGCAAAGATGGATTTTCATTTGATGATTTAATTTGACTGGTAACAGTGGTATTGTGTAATTATTAATTGAATTCGTTAATTAGATAATTATTTCTTGAATTCATTTATTTATTTATTTATTTTTTTGCCTCTGTCACAGTGTATTCTTAACCTGAATTAGCACTGTTCATATAGAGGTACGGTAGGCAACACCAATAGGTATCATGTAACACAAAATAAACATATTTTTTCTTCATGATATACAAGGGCATAATCTGTATATGCCGTTTTTATTTTGTTACCATCTGCGGACATCACTGGGTTTTAATTTGAGGTATAAATTAATTTGAGGTTTAGTTCGACTGCTATCTACATTTTGGTCGGCAGGACCGAACCGAAATCCAATAACGGTTCGATACGAATATATAATCATAATTTATTTCTGTGATCAAAGCTGAATTTTCAGCATCATTACTCCAGTCTCCAGTGTCACATGATCCTTCAGAAATCATTCTAATATATGAATAATGGTCAAAAAGCATCCATTGTTATTATCAATAACAGTGATAATAACTATTTAACTATTTTAGCTATTTAACTTTTTTTTTTTTTTTGGATGAAAGATAGAAAGATCTTTTTTTTTTTTTTGTAGAAAGCCTTTCTTTAAAGTGAATTTCGTTTTGTATAAATTGTGATCTTAATTTTAATCAATGTTTCATCCACCGGTTGCCTGCATGGACTTAATAAATTAGAAGGCAAATATAGCAGATCATGGTTGCGGTTGCATTGCCTGTGAACTGAAGAAGTCGAAGCTGGTGAACTGAAGCTCATCTCGACGTGCGTGCAGATTCAAAATAGTTTAAATTATTGAACGGCTTTATTGTGTTTTAATGTTATATGAAATGTTACCAATAGTTATTTTCTCATTTTATGTCATTATCATGAAAAAGAAAAAAGAAGAAAATAAAAGATTAGCCTACAATTCAGGCTGTTTATAGAACGGCGGGCGACTCGGAGACTCCATGCGGGCTAGCAGGTGCCCGCGGGCACCCACCATGTTGGAGACCACCGGTGTACAGTATACATTTCTTGGACTACTCAAATAAAATGATTAATAAAAAAAAATCAATCAATCAATCAATCAATCAATCAAAAAAAAAAAAAAAAAAATGTCACCGAGCTGCGGCGAGAGCGTGCCCGCCCAGATCAGCCGATCCATCTAGCGATCAATGGGTTGGGGTCAGCCTGCTCGCTCGCTCTCGACGACAAGTAGTGGGAGCGCGCGACGGCTATTTATAGGGCAGACTCGACCTGTCTTTCTCCTCGACGGTAACTGGAAATTCAAGCTGCGATGTTTCACGCTGGATATACTCGCGCGATCAAATATATGGATGTGCTAAACACGATAAAAACACAAATGCTACGTTTATTCGTTAAAACAGTCGGTATTTCCCACAAATGCTTCTGCTTTGCAGCTGCTATTGGCCTACGTCACGATTACTAAGCGCTGCTATTGGCGGACGTAATGTTTACGTCCCGATCATTAAGTATGTAAGGCGAACGGAACGGAACAGTTAAAATGACAATAAATTAACATTGTGAGCTACATTTTATAAACAATATTGTCAATATTGTTTGTTTTCCCTCTATTTTGCTGACGAGAATTTCAAAATAAAGCCATACCAGAGTCTCAATGCAACAGACAGCGATTGAACCGAACCGTGAATTTTGTGAACCGTTGCATAATCCTATATAATTCTAAATTCAATTGTTATAATATTTTACAATATTAGCCTGCTGTTTGTTGTTGGATTTTTCAAAACTTGAAACTTGTGTGTGGGTTATAGCCTAGGCTATAAACAGCAGTATTGTGATATATAATATTACAATTTGAAATAACAGTTTCTATTTGGACATATGTCAAAAGTATTTTTTCTTTTCTTTTTCTTCCCGATTTCTAATTTTAACGATCTCACAGCTTTATTTATGCAATTGTAAATGCAGTGAAAATATATTAATGCCAGATCGGATGCCGCTTCTGTGTCACCTATGCACTGCAAAGATGGATTTTCATTTGATGATTTAATTTGACTGGTAACAGTGGTATTGTGTAATTATTAATTGAATTCGTTAATTAGATAATTATTTCTTGAATTCATTTATTTATTTATTTATTTATTTGCCTCTGTCACAGTGTATTCTTAACCTGAATTAGCACTGTTCATATAGAGGTACGGTAGGCAACACCAATAGGTATCATGTAACACAAAATAAACATATTTTTTCTTCATGATATACAAGGGCATAATCTGTATATGCCGTTTTTATTTTGTTACCATCTGCGGACATCACTGGGTTTTAATTTGAGGTATAAATTAATTTGAGGTTTAGTTCGACTGCTATCTACATTTTGGTCGGCAGGACCGAACCGAAATCCAATAACGGTTCGATACGAATATATAATCATAATTTATTTCTGTGATCAAAGCTGAATTTTCAGCATCATTACTCCAGTCTCCAGTGTCACATGATCCTTCAGAAATCATTCTAATATGATATATGAATAATGGTCAAAAAGCATCCATTGTTATTATCAATAACAGTGATAATAACTATTTAACTATTTTAGCTATTTAACTTTTTTTTCTTTTTTTTTTTTTTGGATTCTTTGATGAATAGAAAGATCTTCTTTCTTTCTTTTTTTGTAGAAAGCCTTTCTTTAAAGTGAATTTCGTTTTGTATAAATTGTGATCTTAATTTTAATCAATGTTTCATCCACCGGTTGCCTGCATGGACTTAATAAATTAGAAGGCAAATATAGCAGATCATGGTTGCGGTTGCATTGCCTGTGAACTGAAGAAGTCGAAGCTGGTGAATTGAAGCTCATCTCGACGTGCGTGCAGATTCAAAATAGTTTAAATTATTGAACGGCTTTATTGTGTTTTAATGTTATATGAAATGTTACCAATAGTTATTTTCTCATTTTATGTCATTATCATGAAAAAGAAAAAAGAAGAAAATAAAAGATTAGCCTACAATTCAGGCTGTTTATAGAACGGCGGGCGACTCGGAGACTCCATGCGGGCTAGCAGGTGCCCGCGGGCACCCACCATGTTGGAGACCACCGGTGTACAGTATACATTTCTTGGACTACTCAAATAAAATGATTAATAAAAAAAAATCAATCAATCAATCAATCAAAAAAAAAAAAAAAAAAAATGTCACCGAGCTGCGGCGAGAGCGTGCCCGCCCAGATCAGCCGATCCATCTAGCGATCAATGGGTTGGGGTCAGCCTGCTCGCTCGCTCTGGACGACAAGTAGTGGGAGCGCGACGGCTATTTATAGGGCAGACTCGACCTGTCTTTCTCCTCGACGGTAACTGGAAATTCAAGCTGCGATGTTTCACGCTGGATATACTCGCGCGATCAAATATATGGATGTGCTAAACACGATAAAAACACAAATGCTACGTTTATTCGTTAAAACAGTCGGTATTTCCCACAAATGCTTCTGCTTTGCAGCTGCTATTGGCCTACGTCACGATTACTAAGCGCTGCTATTGGCGGACGTAATGTTTACGTCCCGATCATTAAGTATGTAAGGCGAACGGAACGGAACAGTTAAAATGACAATAAATTAACATTGTGAGCTACATTTTATAAACAATATTGTCAATATTGTTTGTTTTCCCTCTATTTTGCTGACGAGAATTTCAAAATAAAGCCATACCAGAGTCTCAATGCAACAGACAGCGATTGAACCGAACCGTGAATTTTGTGAACCGTTGCATAATCCTATATAATTCTAAATTCAATTGTTATAATATTTTACAATATTAGCCTGCTGTTTGTTGTTGGATTTTTCAAAACTTGAAACTTGTGTGTGGGTTATAGCCTAGGCTATAAACAGCAGTATTGTGATATATAATATTACAATTTGAAATAACAGTTTCTATTTGGACATATGTCAAAAGTATTTTTTCTTTTCTTTTTCTTCCCGATTTCTAATTTTAACGATCTCACAGCTTTATTTATGCAATTGTAAATGCAGTGAAAATATATTAATGCCAGATCGGATGCCGCTTCTGTGTCACCTATGCACTGCAAAGATGGATTTTCATTTGATGATTTAATTTGACTGGTAACAGTGGTATTGTGTAATTATTAATTGAATTCGTTAATTAGATAATTATTTCTTGAATTCATTTATTTATTTATTTATTTTTTTGCCTCTGTCACAGTGTATTCTTAACCTGAATTAGCACTGTTCATATAGAGGTACGGTAGGCAACACCAATAGGTATCATGTAACACAAAATAAACATATTTTTTCTTCATGATATACAAGGGCATAATCTGTATATGCCGTTTTTATTTTGTTACCATCTGCGGACATCACTGGGTTTTAATTTGAGGTATAAATTAATTTGAGGTTTAGTTCGACTGCTATCTACATTTTGGTCGGCAGGACCGAACCGAAATCCAATAACGGTTCGATACGAATATATAATCATAATTTATTTCTGTGATCAAAGCTGAATTTTCAGCATCATTACTCCAGTCTCCAGTGTCACATGATCCTTCAGAAATCATTCTAATATATGAATAATGGTCAAAAAGCATCCATTGTTATTATCAATAACAGTGATAATAACTATTTAACTATTTTAGCTATTTAACTTTTTTTTTTTTTTTGGATGAAAGATAGAAAGATCTTTTTTTTTTTTTTGTAGAAAGCCTTTCTTTAAAGTGAATTTCGTTTTGTATAAATTGTGATCTTAATTTTAATCAATGTTTCATCCACCGGTTGCCTGCATGGACTTAATAAATTAGAAGGCAAATATAGCAGATCATGGTTGCGGTTGCATTGCCTGTGAACTGAAGAAGTCGAAGCTGGTGAACTGAAGCTCATCTCGACGTGCGTGCAGATTCAAAATAGTTTAAATTATTGAACGGCTTTATTGTGTTTTAATGTTATATGAAATGTTACCAATAGTTATTTTCTCATTTTATGTCATTATCATGAAAAAGAAAAAAGAAGAAAATAAAAGATTAGCCTACAATTCAGGCTGTTTATAGAACGGCGGGCGACTCGGAGACTCCATGCGGGCTAGCAGGTGCCCGCGGGCACCCACCATGTTGGAGACCACCGGTGTACAGTATACATTTCTTGGACTACTCAAATAAAATGATTAATAAAAAAAAATCAATCAATCAATCAATCAATCAATCAAAAAAAAAAAAAAAAAAATGTCACCGAGCTGCGGCGAGAGCGTGCCCGCCCAGATCAGCCGATCCATCTAGCGATCAATGGGTTGGGGTCAGCCTGCTCGCTCGCTCTCGACGACAAGTAGTGGGAGCGCGCGACGGCTATTTATAGGGCAGACTCGACCTGTCTTTCTCCTCGACGGTAACTGGAAATTCAAGCTGCGATGTTTCACGCTGGATATACTCGCGCGATCAAATATATGGATGTGCTAAACACGATAAAAACACAAATGCTACGTTTATTCGTTAAAACAGTCGGTATTTCCCACAAATGCTTCTGCTTTGCAGCTGCTATTGGCCTACGTCACGATTACTAAGCGCTGCTATTGGCGGACGTAATGTTTACGTCCCGATCATTAAGTATGTAAGGCGAACGGAACGGAACAGTTAAAATGACAATAAATTAACATTGTGAGCTACATTTTATAAACAATATTGTCAATATTGTTTGTTTTCCCTCTATTTTGCTGACGAGAATTTCAAAATAAAGCCATACCAGAGTCTCAATGCAACAGACAGCGATTGAACCGAACCGTGAATTTTGTGAACCGTTGCATAATCCTATATAATTCTAAATTCAATTGTTATAATATTTTACAATATTAGCCTGCTGTTTGTTGTTGGATTTTTCAAAACTTGAAACTTGTGTGTGGGTTATAGCCTAGGCTATAAACAGCAGTATTGTGATATATAATATTACAATTTGAAATAACAGTTTCTATTTGGACATATGTCAAAAGTATTTTTTCTTTTCTTTTTCTTCCCGATTTCTAATTTTAACGATCTCACAGCTTTATTTATGCAATTGTAAATGCAGTGAAAATATATTAATGCCAGATCGGATGCCGCTTCTGTGTCACCTATGCACTGCAAAGATGGATTTTCATTTGATGATTTAATTTGACTGGTAACAGTGGTATTGTGTAATTATTAATTGAATTCGTTAATTAGATAATTATTTCTTGAATTCATTTATTTATTTATTTATTTATTTGCCTCTGTCACAGTGTATTCTTAACCTGAATTAGCACTGTTCATATAGAGGTACGGTAGGCAACACCAATAGGTATCATGTAACACAAAATAAACATATTTTTTCTTCATGATATACAAGGGCATAATCTGTATATGCCGTTTTTATTTTGTTACCATCTGCGGACATCACTGGGTTTTAATTTGAGGTATAAATTAATTTGAGGTTTAGTTCGACTGCTATCTACATTTTGGTCGGCAGGACCGAACCGAAATCCAATAACGGTTCGATACGAATATATAATCATAATTTATTTCTGTGATCAAAGCTGAATTTTCAGCATCATTACTCCAGTCTCCAGTGTCACATGATCCTTCAGAAATCATTCTAATATGATATATGAATAATGGTCAAAAAGCATCCATTGTTATTATCAATAACAGTGATAATAACTATTTAACTATTTTAGCTATTTAACTTTTTTTTCTTTTTTTTTTTTTTGGATTCTTTGATGAATAGAAAGATCTTCTTTCTTTCTTTTTTTGTAGAAAGCCTTTCTTTAAAGTGAATTTCGTTTTGTATAAATTGTGATCTTAATTTTAATCAATGTTTCATCCACCGGTTGCCTGCATGGACTTAATAAATTAGAAGGCAAATATAGCAGATCATGGTTGCGGTTGCATTGCCTGTGAACTGAAGAAGTCGAAGCTGGTGAATTGAAGCTCATCTCGACGTGCGTGCAGATTCAAAATAGTTTAAATTATTGAACGGCTTTATTGTGTTTTAATGTTATATGAAATGTTACCAATAGTTATTTTCTCATTTTATGTCATTATCATGAAAAAGAAAAAAGAAGAAAAAAAAAGATTAGCCTACAATTCAGGCTGTTTATAGAACGGCGGGCGACTCGGAGACTCCATGCGGGCTAGCAGGTGCCCGCGGGCACCCACCATGTTGGAGACCACCGGTGTACAGTATACATTTCTTGGACTACTCAAATAAAATGATTAATAAAAAAAAATCAATCAATCAATCAATCAATCAATCAAAAAAAAACAAAAAAAAAAGTCACCGAGCTGCGGCGAGAGCGTGCCCGCCCAGATCAGCCGATCCATCTAGCGATCAATGGGTTGGGGTCAGCCTGCTCGCTCGCTCTCGACGACAAGTAGTGGGAGCGCGCGACGGCTATTTATAGGGCAGACTCGACCTGTCTTTCTCCTCGACGGTAACTGGAAATTCAAGCTGCGATGTTTCACGCTGGATATACTCGCGCGATCAAATATATGGATGTGCTAAACACGATAAAAACACAAATGCTACGTTTATTCGTTAAAACAGTCGGTATTTCCCACAAATGCTTCTGCTTTGCAGTTGCTATTGGCCTACGTCACGATTACTAAGCGCTGCTATTGGCGGACGTAATGTTTACGTCCCGATCATTAAGTATGTAAGGCGAACGGAACGGAACAGTTAAAATGACAATAAATTAACATTGTGAGCTACATTTTATAAACAATATTGTCAATATTGTTTGTTTTCCCTCTATTTTGCTGACGAGAATTTCAAAATAAAGCCATACCAGAGTCTCAATGCAACAGACAGCGATTGAACCGAACCGTGAATTTTGTGAACCGTTGCATAATCCTATATAATTCTAAATTCAATTGTTATAATATTTTACAATATTAGCCTGCTGTTTGTTGTTGGATTTTTCAAAACTTGAAACTTGTGTGTGGGTTATAGCCTAGGCTATAAACAGCAGTATTGTGATATATAATATTACAATTTGAAATAACAGTTTCTATTTGGACATATGTCAAAAGTATTTTTTCTTTTCTTTTTCTTCCCGATTTCTAATTTTAACGATCTCACAGCTTTATTTATGCAATTGTAAATGCAGTGAAAATATATTAATGCCAGATCGGATGCCGCTTCTGTGTCACCTATGCACTGCAAAGATGGATTTTCATTTGATGATTTAATTTGACTGGTAACAGTGGTATTGTGTAATTATTAATTGAATTCGTTAATTAGATAATTATTTCTTGAATTCATTTATTTATTTATTTATTTTTTTGCCTCTGTCACAGTGTATTCTTAACCTGAATTAGCACTGTTCATATAGAGGTACGGTAGGCAACACCAATAGGTATCATGTAACACAAAATAAACATATTTTTTCTTCATGATATACAAGGGCATAATCTGTATATGCCGTTTTTATTTTGTTACCATCTGCGGACATCACTGGGTTTTAATTTGAGGTATAAATTAATTTGAGGTTTAGTTCGACTGCTATCTACATTTTGGTCGGCAGGACCGAACCGAAATCCAATAACGGTTCGATACGAATATATAATCATAATTTATTTCTGTGATCAAAGCTGAATTTTCAGCATCATTACTCCAGTCTCCAGTGTCACATGATCCTTCAGAAATCATTCTAATATATGAATAATGGTCAAAAAGCATCCATTGTTATTATCAATAACAGTGATAATAACTATTTAACTATTTTAGCTATTTAACTTTTTTTTTTTTTTTGGATGAAAGATAGAAAGATCTTTTTTTTTTTTTGTAGAAAGCCTTTCTTTAAAGTGAATTTCGTTTTGTATAAATTGTAATCTTAATTTTAATCAATGTTTCATCCACCGGTTGCCTGCATGGACTTAATAAATTAGAAGGCAAATATAGCAGATCATGGTTGCGGTTGCATTGCCTGTGAACTGAAGAAGTCGAAGCTGGTGAACTTGAAGCTCATCTCGACGTGCGTGCAGATTCAAAATAGTTTAAATTATTGAACGGCTTTATTGTGTTTTAATGTTATATGAAATGTTACCAATAGTTATTTTCTCATTTTATGTCATTATCATGAAAAAGAAAAAAGAAGAAAATAAAAGATTAGCCTACAATTCAGGCTGTTTATAGAACGGCGGGCGACTCGGAGACTCCATGCGGGCTAGCAGGTGCCCGCGGGCACCCACCATGTTGGAGACCACCGGTGTACAGTATACATTTCTTGGACTACTCAAATAAAATGATTAATAAAAAAAAATCAATCAATCAATCAATCAAAAAAAAAAAAAAAAAAAATGTCACCGAGCTGCGGCGAGAGCGTGCCCGCCCAGATCAGCCGATCCATCTAGCGATCAATGGGTTGGGGTCAGCCTGCTCGCTCGCTCTGGACGACAAGTAGTGGGAGCGCGACGGCTATTTATAGGGCAGACTCGACCTGTCTTTCTCCTCGACGGTAACTGGAAATTCAAGCTGCGATGTTTCACGCTGGATATACTCGCGCGATCAAATATATGGATGTGCTAAACACGATAAAAACACAAATGCTACGTTTATTCGTTAAAACAGTCGGTATTTCCCACAAATGCTTCTGCTTTGCAGCTGCTATTGGCCTACGTCACGATTACTAAGCGCTGCTATTGGCGGACGTAATGTTTACGTCCCGATCATTAAGTATGTAAGGCGAACGGAACGGAACAGTTAAAATGACAATAAATTAACATTGTGAGCTACATTTTATAAACAATATTGTCAATATTGTTTGTTTTCCCTCTATTTTGCTGACGAGAATTTCAAAATAAAGCCATACCAGAGTCTCAATGCAACAGACAGCGATTGAACCGAACCGTGAATTTTGTGAACCGTTGCATAATCCTATATAATTCTAAATTCAATTGTTATAATATTTTACAATATTAGCCTGCTGTTTGTTGTTGGATTTTTCAAAACTTGAAACTTGTGTGTGGGTTATAGCCTAGGCTATAAACAGCAGTATTGTGATATATAATATTACAATTTGAAATAACAGTTTCTATTTGGACATATGTCAAAAGTATTTTTTCTTTTCTTTTTCTTCCCGATTTCTAATTTTAACGATCTCACAGCTTTATTTATGCAATTGTAAATGCAGTGAAAATATATTAATGCCAGATCGGATGCCGCTTCTGTGTCACCTATGCACTGCAAAGATGGATTTTCATTTGATGATTTAATTTGACTGGTAACAGTGGTATTGTGTAATTATTAATTGAATTCGTTAATTAGATAATTATTTCTTGAATTCATTTATTTATTTATTTATTTTTTTGCCTCTGTCACAGTGTATTCTTAACCTGAATTAGCACTGTTCATATAGAGGTACGGTAGGCAACACCAATAGGTATCATGTAACACAAAATAAACATATTTTTTCTTCATGATATACAAGGGCATAATCTGTATATGCCGTTTTTATTTTGTTACCATCTGCGGACATCACTGGGTTTTAATTTGAGGTATAAATTAATTTGAGGTTTAGTTCGACTGCTATCTATTTTGGTCGGCAGGACCGAACCGAAATCCAATAACGGTTCGATACGAATATATAATCATAATTTATTTCTGTGATCAAAGCTGAATTTTCAGCATCATTACTCCAGTCTCCAGTGTCACATGATCCTTCAGAAATCATTCTAATATGATATATGAATAATGGTCAAAAAGCATCCATTGTTATTATCAATAACAGTGATAATAACTATTTAACTATTTTAGCTATTTAACTTTTTTTTTTTTTTTTGGATTCTTTGATGAATAGAAAGATCTTTTTTTTTTTTTTGTAGAAAGCCTTTCTTTAAAGTGAATTTCGTTTTGTATAAATTGTGATCTTAATTTTAATCAATGTTTCATCCACCGGTTGCCTGCATGGACTTAATAAATTAGAAGGCAAATATAGCAGATCATGGTTGCGGTTGCATTGCCTGTGAACTGAAGAAGTCGAAGCTGGTGAACTGAAGCTCATCTCGACGTGCGTGCAGATTCAAAATAGTTTAAATTATTGAACGGCTTTATTGTGTTTTAATGTTATATGAAATGTTTACCAATAGTTATTTTCTCATTTTATGTCATTATCATGAAAAAGAAAAAAGAAGAAAATAAAAGATTAGCCTACAATTCAGGCTGTTTATAGAACGGCGGGCGACTCGGAGACTCCATGCGGGCTAGCAGGTGCCCGCGGGCACCCACCATGTTGGAGACCACCGGTGTACAGTATACATTTCTTGGACTACTCAAATAAAATGATTAATAAAAAAAAATCAATCAATCAATCAATCAATCAATCAATCAATCAAAAAAAAAAAAAAAAAATGTCACCGAGTTGCGGCGAGAGCGTGCCCGCCCAGATCTGCCGATCCATCTAGCGATCAATGGGTTGGGGTCAACCTGCTCACTCGCTCTCGACGACAAGTAGTGGGAGCGCGCGACGGCTATTTATAGGGCAGACTCGACCTGTCTTTCTCCTCGACGGTAACTGGAAATTCAAGCTGCGATGTTTCACGCTGGATATACTCGCGCGATCAAATATATGGATGTGCTAAACACGATAAAAACACAAATGCTACGTTTATTCGTTAAAACAGTCGGTATTTCCCACAAATGCTTCTGCTTTGCAGCTGCTATTGGCCTACGTCACGATTACTAAGCGCTGCTATTGGCGGACGTAATGTTTACGTCCCGATCATTAAGTATGTAAGGCGAACGGAACGGAACAGTTAAAATGACAATAAATTAACATTGTGAGCTACATTTTATAAACAATATTGTCAATATTGTTTGTTTTCCCTCTATTTTGCTGACGAGAATTTCAAAATAAAGCCATACCAGAGTCTCAATGCAACAGACAGCGATTGAACCGAACCGTGAATTTTGTGAACCGTTACATAATCCTATATAATTCTAAATTCAATTGTTATAATATTTTACAATATTAGCCTGCTGTTTGTTGTTGGATTTTTCTAAACTTGAAACTTGTGTGTGGGTTATAGCCTAGGCTATAAACAGCAGTATTGTGATATATAATATTACAATTTGAAATAACAGTTTCTATTTGGACATATGTCAAAAGTATTTTTTCTTTTCTTTTTCTTCCCGATTTCTAATTTTAACGATCTCACAGCTTTATTTATGCAATTGTAAATGCAGTGAAAATATATTAATGCCAGATCGGATGCCGCTTCTGTGTCACCTATGCACTGCAAAGATGGATTTTCATTTGATGATTTAATTTGACTGGTAACAGTGGTATTGTGTAATTATTAATTGAATTCGTTAATTAGATAATTATTTCTTGAATTCATTTATTTATTTATTTATTTTTTTGCCTCTGTCACAGTGTATTCTTAACCTGAATTAGCACTGTTCATATAGAGGTACGGTAGGCAACACCAATAGGTATCATGTAACACAAAATAAACATATTTTTTCTTCATGATATACAAGGGCATAATCTGTATATGCCGTTTTTATTTTGTTACCATCTGCGGACATCACTGGGTTTTAATTTGAGGTATAAATTAATTTGAGGTTTAGTTCGACTGCTATCTACATTTTGGTCGGCAGGACCGAACCGAAATCCAATAACGGTTCGATACGAATATATAATTATAATTTATTTCTGTGATCAAAGCTGAATTTTCAGCATCATTACTCCAGTCTCCAGTGTCACATGATCCTTCAGAAATCATTCTAATATGATATATGAATAATGGTCAAAAAGCATCCATTGTTATTATCAATAACAGTGATAATAACTATTTAACTATTTTAGCTATTTAACTTTTTTTTTTTTTTTTGGATTCTTTGATGAATAGAAAGATCTTTTTTTTTTTTTTGTAGAAAGCCTTTCTTTAAAGTGAATTTCGTTTTGTATAAATTGTGATCTTAATTTTAATCAATGTTTCATCCACCGGTTGCCTGCATGGACTTAATAAATTAGAAGGCAAATATAGCAGATCATGGTTGCGGTTGCATTGCCTGTGAACTGAAGAAGTCGAAGCTGGTGAACTGAAGCTCATCTCGACGTGCGTGCAGATTCAAAATAGTTTAAATTATTGAACGGCTTTATTGTGTTTTAATGTTATATGAAATGTTTACCAATAGTTATTTTCTCATTTTATGTCATTATCATGAAAAAGAAAAAAGAAGAAAATAAAAGATTAGCCTACAATTCAGGCTGTTTATAGAACGGCGGGCGACTCGGAGACTCCATGCGGGCTAGCAGGTGCCCGCGGGCACCTACCATGTTGGAGACCACCGGTGTACAGTATACATTTCTTGGACTACTCAAATAAAATGATTAATAAAAAAAATCAATCAATCAATCAATCAATCAATCAATCAATCAATCAATCAAAAAAAAAAAAAAAAAAAATGTCACCGAGCTGCGGCGAGAGCGTGCCCGCCCAGATCAGCCGATCCATCTAGCGATCAATGGGTTGGGGTCAGGTCGTAACGGTTCGATACGAATATATAATTATAATTTATTTCTGTGATCAAAGCTGAATTTTCAGCATCATTACTCCAGTCTCCAGTGTCACATGATCCTTCAGAAATCATTCTAATATGATATATGAATAATGGTCAAAAAGCATCCATTGTTATTATCAATAACAGTGATAATAACTATTTAACTATTTTAGCTATTTAACTTTTTTTTTTTTTTTTGGATTCTTTGATGAATAGAAAGATCTTTTTTTTTTTTTTGTAGAAAGCCTTTCTTTAAAGTGAATTTCGTTTTGTATAAATTGTGATCTTAATTTTAATCAATGTTTCATCCACCGGTTGCCTGCATGGACTTAATAAATTAGAAGGCAAATATAGCAGATCATGGTTGCGGTTGCATTGCCTGTGAACTGAAGAAGTCGAAGCTGGTGAACTGAAGCTCATCTCGACGTGCGTGCAGATTCAAAATAGTTTAAATTATTGAACGGCTTTATTGTGTTTTAATGTTATATGAAATGTTTACCAATAGTTATTTTCTCATTTTATGTCATTATCATGAAAAAGAAAAAAGAAGAAAATAAAAGATTAGCCTACAATTCAGGCTGTTTATAGAACGGCGGGCGACTCGGAGACTCCATGCGGGCTAGCAGGTGCCCGCGGGCACCCACCATGTTGGAGACCACCGGTGTACAGTATACATTTCTTGGACTACTCAAATAAAATGATTAATAAAAAAAAATCAATCAATCAATCAATCAACCAAAAAAAAAAAATAAAAAAAATGTCACCAAGCTGCGGCGAGAGCGTGCCCGCCCAGATCAGCCGATCCATCTAGCGATCAATGGGTTGGAGTCAGCCTGCTCGCTCGCTCTCGACGACAAGTAGTGGGAGCGCGCGACGGCTATTTATAGGGCAGACTCGACCTGTCTTTCTCCTCGACGGTAACTGGAAATTCAAGCTGCGATGTTTCACGCTGGATATACTCGCGCGATCAAATATATGGATGTGCTAAACACGATAAAAACACAAATGCTACGTTTATTCGTTAAAACAGTCGGTATTTCCCACAAATGCTTCTGCTTTGCAGCTGCTATTGGCCTACGTCACGATTACTAAGCGCTGCTATTGGCGGACGTAATGTTTACGTCCCGATCATTAAGTATGTAAGGCGAACGGAACGGAACAGTTAAAATGACAATAAATTAACATTGTGAGCTACATTTTATAAACAATATTGTCAATATTGTTTGTTTTCCCTCTATTTTGCTGACGAGAATTTCAAAATAAAGCCATACCAGAGTCTCAATGCAACAGACAGCGATTGAACCGAACCGTGAATTTTGTGAACCGTTACATAATCCTATATAATTCTAAATTCAATTGTTATAATATTTTACAATATTAGCCTGCTGTTTGTTGTTGGATTTTTCTAAACTTGAAACTTGTGTGTGGGTTATAGCCTAGGCTATAAACAGCAGTATTGTGATATATAATATTACAATTTGAAATAACAGTTTCTATTTGGACATATGTCAAAAGTATTTTTTCTTTTCTTTTTCTTCCCGATTTCTAATTTTAACGATCTCACAGCTTTATTTATGCAATTGTAAATGCAGTGAAAATATATTAATGCCAGATCGGATGCCGCTTCTGTGTCACCTATGCACTGCAAAGATGGATTTTCATTTGATGATTTAATTTGACTGGTAACAGTGGTATTGTGTAATTATTAATTGAATTCGTTAATTAGATAATTATTTCTTGAATTCATTTATTTATTTATTTATTTTTTTGCCTCTGTCACAGTGTATTCTTAACCTGAATTAGCACTGTTCATATAGAGGTACGGTAGGCAACACCAATAGGTATCATGTAACACAAAATAAACATATTTTTTCTTCATGATATACAAGGGCATAATCTGTAAATGCCGTTTTTATTTTGTTACCATCTGCGGACATCACTGGGTTTTAATTTGAGGTATAAATTAATTTGAGGTTTAGTTCGACTGCTATCTACATTTTGGTCGGCAGGACCGAACCGAAATCCAATAATGGTTCGATACGAATATATAATTATAATTTATTTCTGTGATCAAAGCTGAATTTTCAGCATCATTACTCCAGTCTCCAGTGTCACATGATCCTTCAGAAATCATTCTAATATGATATATGAATAATGGTCAAAAAGCATCCATTGTTATTATCAATAACAATTGTAGCGGCAACCTATAGCCGCTGAGAGGCTAAGCAGCAGGAATAATCCTTGACGCGTTTTCGTTCATTGCAAATCCAACAACATTTATTGGCATGATAACAGACCACGTAGAAATGATTGATGATAAACGGTCAACAGAAAGTGAGCACTCCCCGCTACTCACCCCCTCTCTACACAATAAACCAAACAGGAAACAATACCAGGTATATACCCACCTATCCCACGTGACCAAACCACCTGGAAACATACACGCAAAATACAAAATAAAAGACAAGCGTTTTTCTGCACTTACATTCCAGCCCCTGATTATTATACAACAAACCTGTAATAATCACAGAAACAATCAAAATACGAACAATATTAACATAAATTACATAATTAATTGTTATACATGATTTTCTTGTTTGTTTTTTACAAAAAGGAAATGTGAAAAAATGTATGTGTGTGAAAATGTCCAGATCACTCGAATGTTCATTATTGTAGCCGAGTAAAGTTAATGCAAAAGTCCAGTCTAAGTCAGTAAGGTCAAGTAATTCAATCAAGTCCAAGTCAAAAGGTCAAGTCAAAAAAGTCAGTTGAGAGCTCTCAAATGTCAGTCATAGTTAATCTTTAAATTCCTCGGCTTCTAGAAGACGACAAATTTTTGTGATTGGCCTGGTCAAGCAGGTACTCATAGTCTTGATCTTAACTTGCCGTGTGAATCCTTTTTTGTCCGTTATCGTGTGAATAATTTTGCCCATGATCCAGGAACTTCTTGGTGCATTTTCATCCATGATCAGTACAACATCTCCCAACTGATAATTCCGAGTCTTTACCATCCACTTCTGCCGTTCTTGTAATAAAGGTAGATATTCACCAATCCATCTTTTCCAAAATTGGTTGGCTAAATACTGAATTTGACGCCATCTTCGACGGGCATACAAATCTTCCTTCTCAAACAATCCGGGTGGTAATGTAAACTTTGTTTTTAGAAGGAGAAGATGATTAGGTGTTAAAGCTTCCATGTCGTCAGGATCCAAAGATGATCTAGTTATGGGTCGGTTGTTAAGTATAGACTCTACTTCACACAAGAAAGTATGAAGACCTTCTTCATTCAAACTTTGCCCTCGAAGAATGGAGTTCAGTATTTTCTTTATTGATCTGATGAGCCTTTCCCAGATCCCCCCGTGGTGTGAACCAGTAGGAGGATTGAAAGTCCATTTAATCTTCTTTTGTAGAAGAACATCGTTTATCTGGCTGTGGTTCCAATTTTGTATCGCATCCTTTAATTCACGATCAGCCCCGACGAAGTTCGTTCCATTATCTGAGCGTATTTCAGCCACTTGTCCTCGTCGAGCGATAAAACGTCTGAGTGCGTGAATGAATGAGTCGATGTCCAGTGATGCAACCATCTCAATGTGAACGGCTCTAATGTTCAAGCAGGTGAAAATGACTCCATAACGCTTCAGAGTGGTTCTTCCTCGCTTTACTTCAAATGGGCCGAAACAATCCAGTCCAACATGAGTAAAGGGTGGTTTGTCTGGGGAGACACGATCCTGTGGCAAATCAGCCATCTGTTGATGACCTGCAATTGCGTTGAACCTTTTACACACTACACATTTTGACAGAAATGTTCTTATGGCTGCGCTAGCTCCGGGGATCCAATATCGCTGTCGAAGAGCCGCCAACATGAAGTTCCGTCCACTATGTCCCACTTCTTCATGAATTTGTCGCAGGATTAGATTAGAAATGTGTAAATCTTTTGCCAATATAATTGGGTGTTTAGAGTGTTCAGAAATCAATGCGTTATCAAGGCGTCCACCAACCTTGATGATATCACACTTAAGTATTGGATTAAGGCTATAAAGAGGACTACTTCGCTTGACGACTCCACACTTTCGTAGACTCTTTAGTTCCTCCGGGAATCTCTTTCTTTGAGAAAGTCGGATGATTTCCATTTCGGCCTTTTCCAATTCTTCCAACGAAAGTAAGTCCTTACGCACTGTAGGTTCAAACTTCTGCATCTCCTGATTAATAATCATCTCTTGTTGATATGGATCTGTATCAGAGCAGACAAGAACATTTTGCAATCGTTTCCTTTCCTTGCTACGATCCATCAAGATTTGTCTCAAACGAAGGATCCATGCTACGGCTTTCTTCAGTCGAATCCAAGAGGAGAAGTAATTAAAGAGATATGATATGGAGTCAGAATTTTCATCGACTTTTATCATGTTTACCAAAGCACTCCTTTTAATCTCAGAATCATGAGGCAATATCACATCCCTATAGGTGGGGTCCATTGGCCACTCTTCTTGTGATCGAACAAGAAATGCGGGACCAGAAATCCACGTCTCGTTCTTCAAAAATGAATCCACCTTCACTCCTCTAGACGCCAGATCTGCTGGATTGTTTGACGAATTCACGTACCTCCATTGTTCTACATCAGAAACCTTCAAGATTTCGGACACTCTATTACCCACGAAGCACTTAAATCTTGAGGTGCTATTTCGAAGGTATTTGAGTACTGAAGTACTGTCAGTCCAAAAAACGGAGTTCTGAAAGGGCATCTTGAGTTCTTTCATCCAGATCTTGTCAATACGGCTTGCAAGAGTGGCAGCTGTAAGTTCCAGGCGAGGGATTGTAATGGACCTTAATGGTGTAACTCTTGCCTTGCTCACCAGAAGGGTAGAATATGCCTGTTGTTGGTCATTATGGAGCAGCAAATAGGATACCACACCATAACCTTGCTCGCTTGCATCTGAAAAATGATGCATTTGAGCAGAAATTACATCTCCAAACCCGTCGGGCTTCAAACACCTTCTGACCTCAAAACTCTCCAAGTGATGCAGATCATCCAGCCAGTGCATCCAACGATGAACATACACTGATAGAATATCATTGTCCCATCCAATTCCCTCCCTACACAGATCCTGCAGTATCCTCTTGGCAGACAGAATCACAGGTGACAAGAACCCCAGAGGATCATAGATGGAACTAACCACTGAGAGAATTCCTCTCCTGGTAAGAGGTCTATCCTTGACTACCACTTTGAATTGAAAGGCATCCGATTCAGCACACCATAGCACTCCTAATGCTCTTTCCACAGGCAAAGTGTCACGATCGAAATCCAAATCCTTTACCTTTTTCTCTCTGTCCTTCTCAGGTATGACACCCAATACAGCACGGCTGTTGCTCGTCCATTTTGTTAAACGAAATCCACCTTTAGCACACATACTAGTAAGATCCTTGTACAGCTGCACAGCATCTGATTCGGAAGGTACGGAAACAAGGCAGTCATCCACATAGAAATTATTGAAGACAACATCCATTGTTTTGGGGTCAAATAGATCCTTTTGATCCATTGCACATTTCCTCAATGCAAAACTCGAGCAAAGGTGATGATGTAGCCCCAAATAAATGAACCACCATTCTGTATTCCTCCAGACTGCTGTTTACATTACCTTCTGGCCACCACAAAAATCTCAAGAGATCACAATCTTCTGGGTGAACTCTGATTTGATGGAACATGGCTTCAATGTCGGCCATCAGGGCAATAGATTCCAATCTAAATCGTACAAGTACACTCACCAGTGAACTGGTTAAGTCTGGACCTTGTAGAAGCTTGCTATTCAGTGATGTACCCTGATAAGAAGCTCCACAATCAAACACAACCCTAATCTTGTGTTTTTTTAGATGATATACACCGTGATGGGGTAAATACCACAGACGTCCGTCACGTCTCTCCAGTTCAACCGCAGGTACCCTTTCTGCATAACCCTTATGGATCACATCCTCCATAAAGACGGTGTAATCTGCATGAAAGGAAGAATTCACTTTAAACCTTTTTTGAAGAGTTAAAGCACGTTGTTCTGCAATTCTCCTGTTCATTGGCATGGCTACTTCAGCATTTCTGAATGGTAGACCGATGTAATAATGACCATTAATCAGTCTTGCTGAATTGGACACAAAATTCATAAACTGTTGATCTTCTTTAGATGTTCCTACCATTTCTTCATGAGCAGTCTCTGGAAAATCGGCCTTAAATTGCTGCTTCCACAACTCTTCCAACTTCATTACTGCAATCCTATTCACAGTCACGGGAAGTTGGTTGGCAGCATCGTCTCCATTCATGCCTACTCTCATTAGGGAAGTCATTTCGAACAGGGTCCAGGGCGCCACTCAAATGACACGAAGTGGGACGCACTTCGTGGACGCTGCGCAGCGCCCCCTAGACGATTTTTGGGGGGCCCCGTGATGCCCCTTCCCGAAAGGGGCCGTCCCCAAGGTCCCCTGAGAGGCGGACCCAAGACTCTAGACCCCCCAGGGGCCATATGGGAGGGGCCAGAAGTTACCTCCCCAAAACCGCAGTTCGGGCATCCGCCACCAGGTGGCTCACCGACGTCCCACCCGCAACCTATTCGACGGGCGTCGAATAAGTTGGGGGTGGGCGTCCACGGAGTGCCTAAACGTCCCCCTTACAGCCTATTCACCCTTACAGGCTCCGCGCCATTGGCCGAAGTCACGGGGTGGGCGGGGCCGTCCACGGAGAGCCTATTTGTCCCCTTACAGCCTAAATGAAGCCAGGGGGCGGGGATCGATCCCGGAAACGCCCTCTGTCCACGGACAGCCTAAACGTCCCCCTTGCAGCCTATTCCCCGCCTCCGCGCCCCACGCCATTGGCCGAAGTCGCGGGGTGGGCGGGGACGTCCACGGAGAGCCTATTTGTCCCCTTCTAGCCTAAATGAAGCCAGGGGGCGGGGATCGATCCCGGAAACGCCCCCTGTCCACGGACAGCCTAAACGTCCCCCTTCCAGCCTATTTCCAGCCTTTGTCCACGAAGTGCCTATAGTGTCCCCTGACAGCCTATTCTTCATCCCTTTGTCCACGAAGTGCTTATGGTGTCCCCTGACAGCCTATTCTTCATCGGTTATTATTATTATTATTATTTGTGGTCAAACCTACTGTACACCACTCAGGGGACACTGTACAACACACTGATGTACATTTCACCCATTGATTGTGCAAAATTTGCATAAAATCACACTGTCCACGGACAGCTCACAGGGGCCCTGTCAAATAGGTTGCCGGTGGGATGCTGTTTTTGACTTAGACATTTTCAGCATGTGAGTTTTAAGAAAGATACGTGTGAGTTTTAGGGTGATTGGCCACCTGTAACTATCTACAGTGCTTTTATGTGGTCAAACCTACTGTACACCACTCAGGGGACACTGTACAACACACTGATGTACATTTCACCCATTTATTGTGTAAAATTTGCATAAAATCACACTGTCCACGGACAGCTCACAGGGGCCCTGTCAAATAGGTTGCAGGTGGGATGCCGTTTTTGACTTAGACATTTTCAGCATGTGAGTTTTAAGAAAGATACGTGTGAGTTTTAGGGTGATTGGCCACCTGTAACTAACTACAGTACTTTTATGTGGTCAAACCTACTGTACACCACTCAGGGGACACTGTACAACACACTGATGTACATTTCACCCATTAATTGTGCAAAATTTGCATAAAATCACACTGTCCACGGACAGCTCACAGGGGCCCTGTCAAATAGGTTGCAGGTGGGATGCCGTTTTTGACAGACATTTTCAGCATGTGAGTTTTAAGAAAGATACGTGTGAGTTTTAGGGTGATTGGCCACCTGTAACTAACTACAGTGCTTTTATGTGGTCAAACCTACTGTACACCACTCAGGGGACACTGTACAACACACTGATGTACATTTCACCCATTAATTGTGCAAAATTTGCATAAAATCACACTGTCCACGGACAGCCTAAAGGGGCCCTGTCAAATAAGTTGCCGGTGGGATGTTTTGAAGTCCCATCTGTAACTTATTCGACAGGGCACCTGTAGGCTCCCCGTGGACATTGCATTAAAAAGGTCATATTTCATAAATAAAGTGGTTACTTGTGGTCAAACCTACTGTACACCACTCAGGGGACACTGTACAACACACTGATGTACATTTCACCCATTAATTGTGCAAAATTTGCATAAAAACACACTGTCCACGGACAGCCTAAAGGGGCCCTGTCAAATAAGTTGCCGGTGGGATGTTTTGAAGTCCCATCTGTAACTTATTCGACAGGGCACCTGTAGGCTCCCCGTGGACATTGCATTAAAAAGGTCATATTTCATAAATAAAGTGGTTACTTGTGGTCAAACCTACTGTACACCACTCAGGGGACACTGTACAACACACTGATGTACATTTCACCCATTAATTGTGCAAAATTTGCATAAAATCACACTGTCCACGGACAGCCTAAAGGGGCCCTGTCAAATAAGTTGGGGGTGGGATGTTTTGAAGTCCCATCTGTAACTTATTCGACAGGGCACCTGTAGGCTGTCCGTGGACAATGTAATAATGGATCATATTTCATAATTACAGTGCTTTTATGAGGTACAATTTCACGTGCTGGCCATCTGGGGCCCCACGGTGGGCCCCGGACCACCAACTGAAAATTTTTTTGAGTCCCTGCGACCTTTTGACCCCAGTTTTCCAGACGTCCCACCTGCAACTTATTCGACATAGGCTGTTGGTGTCCAATTGGGCCAATTAAGCACGAAAATAGGTCGAAGGGACACGGAACTTCACACACCGTCCCAGGGGCCCGTGACGAGGCGCCCAAGTCAGTTTCGGGACGACAGTGCCGAACCCTGACTTAACCCTAACCCTAACTGTAGTCCCATCTGTAACTTATTTGACATAGGCTGTTGGTGTCCAATTGGGCCAATTAAGCACAAAAATAGGTCAAAGGGACACGGAACTTCACACACCGTCCCAGGGGCCGGTGACGAGACGCCCAAGTCAGTTTCGGGTCGATCGGACCATTCTGTCCGTTGTCCACGAATCACCTACGAAAATGAATGGTATAAGTTACACGTGTACACAGGTCCCGTCCGGCACCCGGAGCTTCGAGGGGCCCCAAACTTCACGTGCCGGTCGTCTGGGGGCCCCACGACAGCATATCAATAGGAAAGGCGTCTAGAACACAGGGGACATATTTTTGGTGTGCTTTGTCAAAAATTCTCAATAGGCCCTCTTTCTCACATAGACCTACAGACCCTCTTGAATGGGCAAATTGAAAAATAGGGAGGAGAATGTTTTTCTGCCAAAAAATAGACATATGACTAATATAGGACCCCGGGGGCCCCCGGATTACCACCGTACAAAATTTGGAGCCCCTGCGACCTTTTGACCCCAGTTTTCCAGACGTCCCACCTGCAACTTATTCGACATAGGCTGTTGGTGTGCAATTGGGCCAATTAAGCACGAAAATAGGTCGAAGGGACACGGAACTTCACACACCGTCCCAGGGGCCCGTGACGAGGCGCCCAAGTCAGTTTCGGGACGACAGTGCCGAACCCTGACTTAACCCTAACCCTAACTGTAGTCCCATCTGTAACTTATTTGACATAGGCTGTTGGTGTCCAACTAGACCAAATAAGAACGAAAAAAAGTCGAAAGGGCACGGAACTTCGGACGCCGCCCCAGGGGCCCGTGACGAGACGCACGACCCGGTTTCGGGTCGAACGGACCTTTATAACCAACCCGTTGGCTGAATAACACACTCGGAAATGACCCTGGACCCCGGGGTCCGGGGTCTTGGGCCGGGGGCCCCTGGACTTCCCCGATGCCAAATTTGGAGCCCCTGCGACCTTTTGACCCCTGAAGAACATAAACACTCCAACGGGGGTTGCCGTGATGGAAACAGGTTGGAAGGGGACACCATAGGCGTTTCGTGGACAAAGGGACGAAGACTAGGCTGACAGGGGACACCATAAGTGCTTCGTGGACAAGAGGAAGACTATGGCACAAATAGGCTGTTAGGGGACACCATAGGCACTTCGTGGACAAGAATAGGCTGTCAGAGGACATCCTAGGTGGTTCGTGGACAAGAGGAAGACTATGGCACAAATAGGCTGTTAGGGGACACCATAGGCACTTCGTGGACAAGAATAGGCTGTTGGTGGACACCATAGGCACTTCGTGGACAAGAATAGGCTGTCAGGGGACATCCTAGGCGCTTCATGGACAAGAATAGGCTGTCAGGGGACACCATAGGCACTTCGTGGACAAGAATAGGCTGTCAGGGGACATCCTAGGTGCTTCGTGGACAAGAGGAAGACTATGGCACAAATAGGCTGTTAGGGGACACCATAGGCACTTTGTGGACAAGAATAGGCTGTTAGGGGACACCATAGGCACTTCGTGGACAAGAATAGGCTGTTGGTGGACACCATAGGCACTTCGTGGACAAGAATAGGCTGTTGGTGGACACCATAGGCGCTTCGTGGACAAGAATAGGCTGTCAGGGGACATCCTAGGCGCTTCATGGACAAGAATAGGCTGTCAGGGGACACCATAGGCACTTCGTGGACAAGAATAGGCTGTTGGTGGACACCATAGGCACTTCGTGGACAAGAATAGGCTGTCAGGGGACATCCTAGGCGCTTCATGGACAAGAATAGGCTGTCAGGGGACACCATAGGCACTTCATGGACAAGAATAGGCTGTCAGGGGACACCATAGGCACTTAGTGGACAGGAATAGGCTGTTGGTGGACACCATAGGCACTTCGTGGACAAGAATAGGCTGTTGGTGGACACCATAGGCACTTCGTGGACAAGAATAGGCTGTCAGGGGACATCCTAGGCGCTTCATGGACAAGAATAGGCTGTCAGGGGACACCATAGGCACTTCGTGGACAAGAATAGGCTGTCGGTGGAAACCATAGGCACTTCGTGGACAAGAATAGGCTGTCAGGGGACACCATAGGCACTTAGTGGACAGGAATAGGCTGTTGGTGGACACCATAGGCACTTCGTGGACAAGAATAGGCTGTTGGTGGACACCATAGGCACTTTGTGGACAAGAATAGGCTGTTGGTGGACACCATAGGCACTTCGTGGACAAGAATAGGCTGTCAGGGGACATCCTAGGTGCTTCATGGACAAGAATAGGCTGTCAGGGGACACCATAGGCACTTCGTGGACAAGAATAGGCTGTTGGTGGACACCATAGGCACTTCGTGGACAAGAATAGGCTGTCAGGGGACATCCTAGGCGCTTCATGGACAAGAATAGGCTGTCAGGGGACACCATAGGCACTTCATGGACAAGAATAGGCTGTCAGGGGACACCATAGGCACTTAGTGGACAGGAATAGGCTGTTGGTGGACACCATAGGCACTTCGTGGACAAGAATAGGCTGTTGGTGGACACCATAGGCACTTCGTGGACAAGAATAGGCTGTCAGGGGACATCCTAGGCGCTTCATGGACAAGAATAGGCTGTCAGGGGACACCATAGGCACTTCATGGACAAGAATAGGCTGTCAGGGGACATCCTAGGCGCTTCGTGGACAAAACCATTAAATAAGTTGGAAGTGGGCATTTTAGGCTGTCCCTGGACATCAACAGTGCCCCTAGAGGTGTCCATGCGGAGCCTAGGGCCCCTTGCACTCCCTTATAGCAAAGTAAGGGACATCGGCCAATGGACAACACAACTGATCACCAAATGGGATCCCAAATGAAGCCTACGCGTCCATCGTACTACTATTTGTCCAATGGCAACTTAAATGAATGGGGAAATTTCCACAAACAGCCTAATTTCCCTTATTCCTTAATTAAGGGAACTGCCTTACTGGCCCCACTGAAATGACACACGGTGGACGGCAGTTCCTGGACGCTGCGCGCTGACCTCAAATATTTTTTTAGGGACAAGGAAACGCCCCTGGCCTCATCTTGGGACTCCCCCGACGCCCGCGGAGAAACCCCCATGTTTCTAGATCCCCCAGGGGCCCCGCAACGGGGGTCCAAAGTCACAACAGCCTTACTGCTGTCCGATAAAGGCCTATTTGTCCCCTTCCAATCTACCTCATGGGGACACCGACTTACGAACACGGAATCGATTCGCCAACCACGTGGAACAGTCTGGGGACGTCCACACACCCCCAACACATGTCGGGGCCCCTTTCGGGGGACTCAAAGTTGGTGAGGTCCCACCTGTAACTTATTCGACGGAGCCCATGTACGCTGTCCGTGGACATTGCATTAAAAGGTAATATTTCATAAATAAAGTGGTTATTTGTGGTCAAACCTACTGTACACCACTCAGGGGACACAACACAACACACTGATGTACATTACAGCCATTAATTATGCATCATTTGCATAAAATTCAACCGTCCAGGGGGAAGCCTATAGGAGTCATGTCAAATAAGTTACAGGTGGGATGTTTTGGTAGAAGTCCCACGTGTAACTTATTTGACAGAGCGCCTATAGGCTGTCTGTGGACATTACATTAAAAGGTCATATTTCATAACTACAGTGATTTTATGTGGTTTAACCTGTTGTGTGCCACACAGGGGACACAACACAACACACTGATGTACATTTCACCCATTAATTGTGCAAAATTTGCATAAAATCACACTGTCCACGGACAGATCCCAGGGGCCCTGTCAAATAGGTTGCAGGTGGGATGCTGTTTTTGACTTAGACATTTTCAGCATGTGAGTTTTAAGAAAGATACGTGTGAGTTTTAGGGTGATTGGCCACCTGTAACTAACTACAGTGCTTTTATGTGGTCAAACCTACTGTACACCACATAGGGGACACAATGCAACACAATGATGTACATTTCACCCATTAATTGTGCAAAATTTGCATAAAATCACACTGTCCACGGACAGCTCACAGGGGCCCTGTCAAATAGGTTGCAGGTGGGATGCCGTTTTTGACTTAGACATTTTCAGCATGTGAGTTTTAAGAAAGATACGTGTGAGTTTTAGGGTGATTGGCCACCTGTAACTAACTACAGTGCTTTTATGTGGTCAAACCTACTGTACACCACACAGGGGACACAACACAACACACTGATGTACATTTCACCCATTAATTGTGCAAAATTTGCATAAAATCACACTGTCCACGGACAGCTCCCAGGGACCCTGTCAAATAGGTTGCAGGTGGGATGCTGTTTTTGACTTAGACATTTTCAGCATGTGAGTTTTAAGAAAGATACGTGTGAGTTTTAGGGTGATTGGCCACCTGTAACTAACTACAGTGCTTTTATGTGGTCAAACCTACTGTACACCACACAGGGGACACAACGCAACACAATGATGTACATTTCACCCATTAATTGTGCAAAATTTGCATAAAATCACACTGTCCACGGACAGCTCACAGGGGCCCTGTCAAATAGGTTGCAGGTGGGATGCTGTTTTTGACTTAGACATTTTCAGCATGTGAGTTTTAGGGAAGATACGTGTGAGTTTTAGGGTGATTGGCCACCTGTAACTAACTACAGTGCTTTTATGTGGTCAAACCTACTGTACACCACTCAGGGGACACAACACAACACACTGATGTACATTTCACCCATTAATTGTGCAAAATGTGCATAAAATCACACTGTCCACGGACAGCTCACAGGGGCCCTGTCAAATAGGTTGCAGGTGGGATGCTGTTTTTGACTTAGACATTTTCAGCATGTGAGTTTTAGGGAAGATACGTGTGAGTTTTAGGGTGATTGGCCACCTGTAACTAACTACAGTGCTTTTATGTGGTCAAACCTACTGTACACCATTCAGGGGACACAATGCAACACAATGATGTACATTTCACCCATTAATTGGGCAAAATTTGAATAAAATCACACTGTCCACGGACAGCTCACAGGGGCCCTGTCAAATAGGTTGCAGGTGGGATGCTGTTTTTGACTTAGACATTTTTAGCATGTGAGTTTTAGGGAAGATACGTGTGAGTTTTAGGGTGATTGGCCACCTGTAACTAACTACAGTGCTTTTATGTGGTCAAACCTACTGTACACCACTCAGAGGACGCAATGCAACACAATGATGTACATTTCACCCATTAATTGTGCAAAATTTGCATAAAATCACACTGTCCACGGACAGCTCTCAGGGGCCCTGTCAAATAAGTTACTCAGGGTTATGGGGGACACCATAGGCACTTTGTGGACGACTTCAGCACATGTAAGCTGTTTGAGGACACCGTAGGCCCTTCGTGGACGAATTCCACTCATATAGGCTGTTAGGGGACACCAGAGGCACTTCTTGGACAACTTCCGCACATAAAGGCTGTTAGGGGACACCCTAGGCACTTCGTGGACGACATCCGCACATATAGGCTATTAGGGGACACCCTAAGCACTTTGTGGACGACTTCCGCACAGATAGGCTGTCAGGGGACACTATAGGCACTTCGTGGATGACTTCCGCACATAAAGGCTGTTAGAGGACACCCTAGGCACTTCGTGGACGACTTCCGCACATATAGGCTGCCAGGGGACACTATAGGCACTTCGTGGACGACTTCCGCACATATAGGCTGTCAGGGGACACCATGAGCACTTTGTGGACAAAGGGATGAATTATAGGCTGGAAGGGGACAAATAGGCTTTCCGTGGACAGCCCCACCCACCCTGCGACTTCGGCCAATGGCGTGGTGCGGGTAGGCAGGAGATAGGCTGTAAGGGGGACGTTTAGGCTGTCCGTGGACAGGGGGCGTTTCCGGGATCAATCCCCGCCCTCTGGTTACATTTAGGCTGGAAGGGGACAAATAGGCTCTCTGTGGACAGCCCCACCCACCCCGCGACTTCGGCCAATGGCGTGGTGCGGGTAGGCAGGAGATAGGCTGTAAGGGGGACGTTTAGGCTGTCTGTGGACAGGGGGCGTGTCCGGGATCAATCCCCGCCCCCTGGCTTCATATAGGCTGCCAGGGGACACCCTAGGCACTTCGTGGACAAGAGGAAGACTACGGTAGGGATAGGCTGTCAGGGGACACCATAGGCGCTTCGTGGACAAAAGGATGAAGAATAGGCTGTCAGGGGACACCCTAGGCACTTCGTGGACAAGAGGAAGACTACGGTAGGGATAGGCTGTCAGGGGACACCTAACGCACTTCGTGTACAAAGGGATGAAGAATAGGCTGTTAGGTGGATGGTATAGGCAGTTCGTGGACATAGTGGCCCCGTGGACTTCGTAAGCCATCTGTGGTCACCACCGTGGAGCGAGATCGCCCCCTAAAGGTGTCCATCAAGGGCCCTATGGGCAATGACACGCATTACTACGCATTACCCCTCAAAAACGCAAAGTGTCCATTTCGTCATTAACTTAAGCGGCAAATGGGAGTACATTTGGAGCAGAGATCCCACCGAGTGCTTACGCGTCCAATGGCAACTTAAATGAATGGGAAGATTTCCACGAACAGCCTAGTTTCCCTTACTCCTTTAAGTGGTCCGTTAACAGTCCATCTGAACAGGGTCCTTACAGCATATGGGCCATTATTTTGACTACGTATGACCTCCCAAGGCTCCAATGCTTCTGGAACATTAGCTCCAATCAAAAGCTCAATGCCAGCATTAATCGTAGGTAAACAGATATGACTCAGATAAGGCCAACACTCAAGATCTTTCTGTAAGGCGATGTTCACTGTGGTCACGGGCATGATCTTCTGTGTATACACTTCAGGCAATGCACAGTAGTATTCTTGACTCAAGCCAGAAACCTCCAAGTCTTTCAGAACGTAGCTGGCGACTGATTTATCTTGACTCATAGTTCTGAGAAGAATATTAACTCTCTTTCCAGGGAGGTTGAGCTTGTTCATCAAACTTTCCGTACAGAAAGAAGCGGAACTCCCAGAATCGAGAAAAGCATACGTCATTACCACGCTGTTTCCCTTTTTTGATTTAACACACACAGGAACGATAGGTAACGCACAGTTGTCATTACCAGCCCCAGTAAGACCACTAGTTTGGAGAGAGACCATAGCACTGGCTACTGCTGACTTGAATTCGTCTTTCTTCTTGTCCAAAGTGTCTACCTTCTCATGAGGATAAATGTGAAGAAGACTTGGATGTTTAAGACTACATATATTACAGATACTTCTTTTTTTGCAGTCCCTGCTGAGGTGTCCTGTATGCAAGCAGCCAAAGCAAATTCCTCTCGTCATCAGAAAGTTCATTTTTTCTCTGTGACTTCTTCTGGTAAGTTTATTACAGACATCCAGTATGTGTTCACCGCTACAGAAGAGACAGATTCTGTTGGAAAAAAAAACACATTTGTTTGGTAAAAACATGATTTATTGAAAATATCCAAACATACAATGTTTATACCTCTTAGAGCTGCATAAGTTTCACAGATTTTCATCTTAACCTGTAGGAATTTAATACAGCACTGACGTCTTTACAAAACAAGCTCAAACATGGAGAAGAAATGAAGAAAAAGTGTGATAAAACAACTGAACACATCGAGGTGAGGATATAAAGAGTTAAATACTCAACATTCACACACAGAGTGTATTATTGACATTAGTGGAGTGTGTGTTCATACAGCGCTGACTGAAGTGAATGTGATTTGATTTCAGTCTCAAGCTGAGCACACAGAGCGTCAGATTAAAGAAGAGTTTGAGAAGCTTCATCAGTTTCTCAGAGACGAAGAAGAAGCTACAATCACTGCACTGAGAGAGGAAGAGGAGCAGAAGAAGCAGAGGATGAAGGAGAAGCTGGAGGAGATGAACACACACATCTCAGCTCTTTCACACACTATCAGAGACATGGAGATGATGAAAGACAATGACGTCTCATTTCTAAAGGTGACAAATCAATATGGCTTCATTCTTTGTGCATAAAACAACTTGTATAGAGACACTCATTGACAATGAGAGTGTTTGATAAGATATTAAAATGTTTTCAATCTCTATATTTTCCAGAACTATAAAGTCACAATGGAAAGGTGAGTGAGCTGCTCGTATCTCTTCTCTCAGTGGATCTGAACTCAAATTCACTGCAGTTCTGACTCCTGAATGTTCCTCAGAGTCCAGATCTCACAGCCGGATCCACGGATGAGTTCTGGAGCTTTGATTCATGTGTCGCGTTATCTGGGTAACCTGCCGTTCAGAGTCTGGAAGAAGATGCTGGAAACTGTCCAACACAGTGAGTCTCAGCAACATTAATATTTGATAGAAATATATTTAATAATTTCCAAGTGAATCTGAACTGTATTTCAGAAAATCATCAGATCATACAGCGAACTCATAATGAAAAGTCTATTCCTCATGGTCTATGTTTATGTATTAGGATACAATAGTGTTTATTGAATACTGATATCAAACCTGAAGCCTCAATCCATTCTGACAGTAACTGAGAGACCATTGAAATGATAACATGATTTATGATTTATGAAGTCTTTATATGTGTTTTACATTTCTAATAAAATCATATTTCATCCTGTAATCTGATGTTATTCTCTTTGCAGCTCCGTTGACTCTGGATCCAAACACAGCATATCCTTGTCTCACACTCTCTGTTGATCTGACCAGTGTGTCGTACAGTCGTGTATATAAAACACTTCCTGATAATCCAGAGAGGATTGAAAGGTTTGCATGTGTCCTGGGATCTGAGGGCTTTAACTCAGGAACACACTGCTGGGATGTGGAGGTTGGAGACAATACAAGCTGGAGTCTTGGAATAACCACAGCATCAAACCAAAGGAAGGGAGAGGATTTCTTTAAGTCTAATGTCTGGTGTGTGGATTACAGGAACAGCAAATACACCTCAGAATCCCCAGAGCGACCCCACACTGTCTTTACTGTTAAACAGAAGCTTCAGCGTGTGAGAGTTCAGCTGGACTATGACAGAGGAACAGTGTCATTCTCTGATCCTGTAACTATCACACATTTACTCACATTCACATCCACCTTCAACGACACAGTCTTTCCATTCTTATATAATCGCTGCACAACTCCTCTGAGGATCTTACCAGTTAAACTGTTTATTACAGCAGAAAATCACAGTTAAATCTGATTCTGCTTCTAGATTAATTCAGTTTTGCAAATTATGATTCAATAATAATACTGTAATCAAAGGGTCTCATTGATCAATCACACTTAAATGTAAAATTTTGAGCCGACTTAACACTTGTGCGTCTGAGTGGACATTTATTTTACACTAGTAACACAAAATACTCAGGACCTTACAGACAAAAATGTCACCCGTGAAACCCATTAAAATGGCAATTTTAACTACAAAATGATGCAGTCTTTGTTAATGGGCTTTTGTTTTGTTGGAAAGGCTTCAAAAAAGTTTTCTATTTTTTACAAGCCGTTTTCTCAGGTTTGGTCTTTAAAGCAAATACTCACTTTTTTCCTGTTTTCTGCATCTGCATATTAGAGTCAATTGGATAAATTATTGTGTAATAATTGTATGTATTTACCAAAAAAAATTATTTGTGCATGTAATATTTCATAAAGAAAAATTCTACTGTACTATAAATCCCAAATCCCAGCGAAACACCAGTGGAGCTTAGCAGGCATTTAATGGGAAAAGTTTGGTACTGAACCCAGACAAAATGTGTGTGTGTGTGTGTGTGTGTGTGTGTTACCAACTCCCTCTGCTAGACAGGCTCATGTAGTGTAAGGGCGAATGCTGTTACAAAGTTTTTCACAACCCTGCAGTCCCAGTGAGAAAAACCTATACCAAAATATATTGAAAATACATTTATTTCACTCTGAATATACTACAAACCCATTAACATATTTACTGACATGTTGCTTGAGACTTACTGGTATAGATATTATAATTCAACTTTTTTAGGAGTACTTCTTTTCACTTTTTTTTTTTATATTAAGCCTAAAATGTTTCAATATCACAATTAGTAAGGATAGTATGATTTCTGTATAATATCTGTCTTTAAATGCAAGATATTTAAAGTGTGCCTAGAGTTTACTTGCACTAGTTCCATTTAAGCACAATCAAATATAGCCTACTTAACTTGAACTGCAATTAATTATGTGAAAAAATGTGAACACACTTTCTATTTAATTTTCAATACAATGACTATTACAGCTGAATGGCACCAACAGAAACTACTGCAGGATATTTCTGCCCCCAAACACAACATTGAATTATTTTACTGAAAGATTAGTCAAACTCATTAAAACCAGTAACGTGTTTTTAAATAATTAAAGTGAATTATTAAAAGAAGCTGCTCAAAATTAAGCGTAGTTTCAGTTCTGGCGGGTCACGTTAGCACATTAGAGCACGTTAGAGTCCTATACTCAGCTGATCCACATCTACCTATAGGAATACGACGCCTATCACTGTATTCATATATAAGCTCCTTCAGTATTATCAGCAGCTATCGCGTTTCTCAGGAGCTCATTACCCTCCTCCATCCCCAGCTCCTCCTGTCCAGTCAGGATTTGGCATTCAGATTCCCCTTGAATCAGAATAAATTCTCGAATTATGTTGTACTTTAATGAATGATATCAGCAATACATTCATGTTGGTTCTGTTCTGTTTACCCTAAGGGGGGTTATTGCTGCTCTTATCCATGCTAGACTGCATGAATGCGCAGGGAGTTCTCTTTCATCATCTCGTTTCGAGATCCACCTATGGGAAGGGCATCCTGTACCTGACCTCTGCAGAAGCATCCAATTGCACCAAGTCTGGCTAACAGACAGAAGCGCGCAGCCAATGCCAGGTAAGGCCACACCCCCTTACCTAAGGCATATATATATAACGCTGTCAGGCGTGCTGCTATTCCTCAGTTGACATTCGCTTCTCGCGATCTCTGCACTGACACAGTTCAGTTGGATTAACGTTACGCTGCTCACTTTCGAGTCTTCAGGAGGACATATCGCCAGATCAGCCTCCGCCAGACGTGAGTGGCAGTCGTTTATTCAGCCTATCCGCTGTGATTTTTGCATCCGGAGCCGCCCGCGCTCTCACTGTCCTTCACCTGCTCCTCCTTACATGGCTGCCCGCCACGGATTTTTCCGAGTTCTTCACCGCTAGCCCACCCATGGCTATGTGACCGTCTAAACAGCCGCTTCTCCGGGGAACAGCCTATCACGACGAGCCTGCCTGGCCGCGTGTGGTGCTCTTATCGCCGCTAAGGACCCTCTCGTTCTGCGCGGTTTGCTTGGGCTTAACACGCTCAAGAAGCTTTGGAGAACCCGGAGAATTGCGGTCATTGTAATTGCTGCACATGTAGCTTTTTACTAAGCCGGCATTTAGTTGCACGATCCAGCGCGCCGTGCTCGGCCTTTCTGACTCGGATGGGGGACACGGTGATGATGACGCGCTACCGGGGGACTCCCGGAGCGCCACCTCTCTAAATATTTGAGCTGACATCAGCCCAATCCACATTCCCTGAAGAGGACATCTTCGCGGGAAAACCTCACTCTCGTTAATGAACCGGCCGGTTCCGGCGACGGGGATGACGCGGTCCTTTTAGCGTTCCCTAGGCTAGCGCTCACGCGGCTTTGCCTCAGTCCATCCTCCTGGAAGTTTGTGAGCGAGCGGCCATTCGTCTCATCATTGTGTGGCCAGCTCCACAGAGCGCCACCGACCAGGATAGGAATATTTACGATGGGTAAGCGCTGAGACCACCGCCCAGTCTGAGGAAACAACTCTTAAAACTGGAGCGTCCCGCTAGACTGTTAACACGGTCTCACGGGCCTTGATGTGTTACGATTACGTGTTGAGGCTTTCAATTTATGCCTTCCTAGGAAGGCGGCCCCGAACGCAAGCGGCCTGCCTGTTGTTCGACCGTTGGGAGTATCGAGCCCGCGTTCACGGGCCACGAGGACGTTTAGTGGACGTTGTGTGTGTGTGCCCCCCCCCCCCAAGCGGGGCTGTCGTGAGGAAAAGTACATAGCAGTGTTACCACACTGCACGCACTTGGTTCCCCTTACCCAGTTATTAATGGCTTCGGCCCCAGTGTTTCCCAACACAAAACACACACATTACTAAACAACACATTTAACAAACGAATCAAATGAATTCGTGCAGATTTATATATCTGCCAACATACTAGAGAGCAAATCTCTCTGATCCCATGCATGTCGCCCTGAGTCCGTCCACAAGAGGGCGCCATTGCCTCACAAATCAACTAGCTGGGCTCACACAGCTCAGTTGTGGCTGCCCAGCCATGTGTTTTTAGTGGACGTTGCGTGTGGAAGGCTTCGGCCCATGTGTTCCCCAACACAAAACACACACATAACTAAATGAAACTTTAAAACAAACGAATTAAATAAATCCGTTACAGAGAGAGTATCTCTCTCCGTGGATATTCTTTTTCTGCCTGCAGTGTGTTTTTAGTGGACGTTGTGTGTGGAAGGCTTCGGCCCCTGTGTTCCCCAACACAAAACACACACATAACTAAATAACACTTTAAAACATACGAATTAAATAAATCCGTTACAGAGAGAGTATCTCTCTCCGCGGATATTATTTTTCTGCCTGCACTTGAGACTGCCCAGTTCATGTGTTCAGGAGATATGTGTGTTTTCCGCCCACTTTCAGGCCTTGTGAGGGAAAGTTTAGCACAGTGGACACCACACTATGTTCCCCTCACTCTGTCAATAAAGGCTCCGGCCCCAGTGTTTGCCCAACACAAAACACAGAAAGTTACGAATCAAATGAATTTGTTTTGGAGAGAAGACCTCTCTCCGCAGAGAAAACTTCTCACTGCAGAGAGAGGAAATCCCTCCGAACCCCTGCATGTCGCCTCTAGTGTGCCCACTAGATGGCGCCTTTGCATCACAAATGAACCAGCTGGGCCCATACAGCCCCACTCCGGCCCGAGCGGGGGCGCTCTCGAGTCACGAAGCGGCTTGGCAAGCCATTTCAGCGCCCGAGTGGGTTTTGCGTACCGTAATCCCAGGGTTACAGGCTGCAGTTTGCAATAAAACCTCCACTTTTCAACGGCGTTCTCTCTTCTCACACAGAAGAAAACGCCTCACACATTCTGAAAGAGGAAATTTCCTCCCTCCTAAACAAGGGAGCGATTCAGATGGTGCCACCCAATCTTATAAACCATGGTTTTTATTCCTGGTATTTTTATGTTTCCAAAAGGCGTGGTGCCCCCCGCCCTATATGGACCTTCGAATGTTGAACAAACATTTGAGGAAATACAATTTCAGAATGTGACACAAGGCTCTCTCGCCCGTGCCATAAAGCAGAACGACTGGTTCACATCAGTCGATCTGAAAGATGCTTTCTTTCACATAAGTATCTACCCTCCACACAGGAAATATCTTCGTCTCGCCTACCAAGGCATTTGTTACGAATTCACAGTTCTTCCGTTCGGGCGAAATTTGAGTCCCCGAACTTTCTGTCTATGTGCGGAGGCGGGCGTGGCGCCCCTGAAACTATCAGGGCTGAGAATTCGGACTTACATATACGATTGGTTCATCATAGCCAAATCAAAGGAGAAGGTGTCGCTGGACACCGGCCGGGTGCTCGCGCACATTACATCCCTCGGGTTCAAGGTGAATGCGAGCAAAAACAATCGGACTCCCAGTCAGAATGTCATTTTCCTGGGCTTGGAATTGAACTCAGTCTCCATGCGAGCGCGTCTCTCTCAAGAGCGCGTTCGCTCGCTGATGGACTGTCTGTCTCAGTTCAGAGAAGGGGCGAGAGTCATATCGCACATGCCTCAGGCTGCAGGGTCTCATGGCTTCATCTATCCAAGTTGTGCCGTTGGGTCTCCTGAGAATGAGAGCGTTCACGAAATGGGTTTTGTCACTACATTTCAGCCCGATTCGCAATCTCTGCCGCTCGGTAACAGTGACGCGCGCCTGCTCGGCGGCCCTGCACCATTGGGAGAGCGAGAACTTTTACGCACGGGGAACCCCCCTTGGGACGGTTACGATGCGGAAAGTTTTGACGACAGATGCGTCCTTAACAGGCTGGGGTGCCACCCAGGAAGGCAGAATGGTGAACGGTCTGTGGCTGAGCAGACTACGTTCAGCGCACATTAACTATTTAGAGCTTTTACCATTTGGAAAGCTCTGAATCATTTTCTGCCTCGCCTGCAGGGACATCCCGTTCTAGTACGGTGCGATAATACCACGGCAGTGGCTTATATCAACCGTCAGGGTGGCATGCGCTCGTCGAAACTCCACGCTCTAGCTTACAGGCTGTTGGTGTGGAGCAGACAGGTTTTTCTGTCATTACGCGTTACTCATGTTCCGGGCATTCTGAACAGAGGCGCGGATCTGCTATCGAGGGGAAACCCAATCCCAAAGTGCTGCTGTATGCTTTTCCTCCCCTGTGCCTGATAATTTCACACTGGCCAGGGTGAGAGAGCACGGCCTGTCTCTCATTCTGATAGCACCCAGGTGGCTCAAAGCCCCGTGGCTGGCAGAGATAATCCCTCTGTTGTACACCGAGCCATGGCGCCTCCCCCCTCGCACGGACATACAGTCCCAAGCCAACGGGGAGATTTACCACCCCCACCCGGACAGAGTGATTCTCTGGGCCTGGCCCATGAGAGGACGAACCTAAATGCACTGGGGCTCCCGCCGCGTGTTATCGCCACTACTCAGAATGCCAGGGCCGTTTCCACACGATCCCTATATGGCTGTAAGTGGCAAGTGTTCGAAGGGTGGTGTGATGGGCGTGGTGCCTGATATTTTGTGTTTCCTGCAAGACCTCATGGAAAGAGGCAGGTCCTTTTCCACCATTAAGGTCTACCTGGCTGCGATTTCAGCCTGTCATGTGGGTTTTGAGGGCTCCACCGTCAGGCAGCACCCTCTAACCCGCAGTTTTATGAAGGGTGCACGCCGCTCTTTGCCGGTCATCAGGAGATCTGTTCCAGAGTGGGACCTCTCCATGGTGCTGGAAGCGCGGTCTCTTTATCCTTTTGAGCCTCTGGGAAGTATTTCCCTTAAGCTGCTGTCCCTCAAGACAGCTTTGCTCTCGGCCTTGGCATCTGGTAAACGGGTCAGTGAGCTACATGTACTCTCGGTTCACCCCTCGTGCGCCAAATTCTCCCTAAGTGGAGATAAGGTTTCCCTTAAGCCTAACCCGGCCTTCATGCCGAAATGCTTCCCTGTGTTCACTTCGGAGGTTTTGGAGCTATCCGCTTTTCACCCTCCACCCTTTGCCTCCTCGGAGGATCAGAGGCTGAATGCTCTGTGTCCCGGACGCGCTCTGCAAGCATGTATGACCAGGACCAGTGCTTTCCGCAAGAGCGACAAGCTCTTTGTTTCAAGGGCTCCCCCGCACAAGGGGAGTCCCATTTCAAAGCAATGGTTAACCAACGAGGAGAGACTGGGCCGGCTGGCCATGTTCATTCCTGTCACCAAGCATTCGCATTCCTTCTTGGGTTTAGCTATGTGCATTGGTGGTGCGGGGGCCACTATCATGTATGTGTCTCATGCATGTTTCATGCCCTGCTTGTCCACAGCAGTTTAGCATGGCGTCACCCTTGCAGGGTCATGTTTGGGGGACGTGTCAGGCACCGCCTCTCTGAGGTGACCGTCCTTCTCTGGCCTTCAGAACCTCACTGTGAGTGTATTGGGCAATCGGGGAGCTGTCCATGTCTCTCCCATAGGTGGATCTCGAAACGAGATGATGAAAGAGAACAATAGGTTACTGTCGTAACCCCGGTTCTCTGAAACATCGAGTGGAGAGATCCACCAGCTTCGCCCCGCTTGCCGCACGAGAAGCGAATATACTTACTGAGGAATAGCAGCGCGCCTGACAGCTATATGCCTTAGGTAAGGGGGTGTGGCCTTACCTGGCATTGGCTGCGCGCTTCTGTCTGTTAGCCAGACTTGGTGCAATTGGATGCTTCTGCAGAGGTCAGGTACAGGATGCCCTTCCCATAGGTGGATCTCTCCACTCGATGTTTCAGAGAACCGGGGTTACGACAGTAACCTATTGTTCTTGCCCAGAACAGAACCATACAGCCAATCCAAACTGTATGCTAATTGTCAGTCGTATTTGATGATAGTGGTCCTGACAGAATTATTCATTTGTGAATCGGAGACTGTGTTTGTTTTTGCATGCAGCTTACGAGGAAAGGTCATGTGCATTATTTTATCATCAAATTCAGATTACAAAATTACATTCACAAATCAGGTAAATATTTCCAAGATATTACCATAAATCTGTAACATAAGGTAAAGTAGAGTGTGAGTAACGCAGCTAACACTGGCACAACTGTGAAAGAAATGTTAATCAGAATAAACTATATTAACAAATATGTTTTAACTGTCACCAACCCAAATGAGAATTATTTGTAACTCTGGGGGTCCCGCTCCATGTAGAATAAAACATTATTATTATTATTATTATTTGTAGTTTTTCTAGAAGACTAATATGTCTGGAGTCCTCATCTCATGTGGGTATAGACAAGTTTAATTGTATTTGTCAGAAGTACGGTTAATTTAATTTTTATAATAATTAAAAAATATATATATATATATTGGAAAACATCACACAATAAGCAAACAAAGTACAGGCAGGATGGTCAAAAAACGTAAGGAAATGATGTTATTTTGTATATAACTAAGGTTTGTTCCATGACATTTATAAATATAAATGAAACAATTCCACATGTATACTAACTGTTTTGACAGCTATAATTGTTGTAAAGTGTTCATATATTATTGCTATTGAGTGGTCATTAAGACTAGTACAAGGTTCTCTCTTAAAAGCAAGTGCTCAGAGTTGGATGTTGACCTCACTGTGTGTACCATCACCATCAATAGTGCTTTCATTGCCATCCGAGAGGAATCCGCTTCCAGAGTGATGTGTCCTACACTCCAGTGCTGTAAGTCTCTGCTTCAGCCGCTGTTGAGTAGCTGTGTATTCAGCCAGTAACCGAGCAAAACAAGTCTGTAGTATTTCAAGAGAAGCTTCCAACCTCTCCACTTTCTCCTCAACCCGCTCTTCTCCCATTCCACCGGCCTCCAACTCCTCCAGCAGACCCTCTTTCAGGAGAATCTGTCTTCCCCTCTCTTCCAGAACTTTCTTAGCATCCGGATACTCAATTACAGCCTCCATCAGGTCATCCTTTGACAAACAAAAGAGGTCAGAGTAGCCAATGCAACGGATGTTAGCTGTACGACGGTTGCCCATTTTGCTCCCTTTGATGTTGAGGATGCTAATCTCGCCAAAGCAGCTGCCGCCCGTCAAGTGTGCATACTGGGTCACCCCATCATCAGCCACAACAGCAAGGCGACCCTCTTTTATGATATACATCTCTTTTCCTATGTCTCCCTTTCGACAGATGTAGTCTCCAGGGCTGAAGACCTGTGGCCGCAGCTTGAGCACCAGTTCCACTAAAAGCCCTGCCTCACAGTCCTGGAAGATACGGACCTTCTTCAATGTTTCTAAGTGCACATTGATAGCAATCTCAGCCCGCAGTTTGTTTGGCAGATTCTTTAGGACATCCTGCTCATCAATTGCTTTCTTGTTGGTCCACAAGTAGTCAAACCATTTGATGACTCTAGCTTCTAGCTCTTTGCTGACCTTTCTGAACTGCATGTAGTGTTTGATGGCGTCGATGTGAGCTTGGAACTCGGTCCGTGTGGCATTCATGTTTGATATCATGGCTCCTACATTACCAACTATGGTGGCGAAAATGAGAACGCCAACAAGGAAATCAAAAACAACAAAAAGATACTCCTTATCCCGCACCGGAGCTGGCATTTCCCCAATGGTCGTCAAAGTGAGGGTTGACCAATAGAGGCAATAGACATATCCTCGCGTGAGAGTCCCAAACTCAGGGTCAGAAATGTTTGGGTAGACCCACTGGTCGGATCCAAAGCCCAGAGACTTGGAAATGGCAAAGTAGATGCAGGCATTCCAGTGAATGATGACTAGGATATAGATAGCAAATGCGGAAAATGTTGGGGTAATTTGTGCGGGTCTCTGTGCGGTCAAAGAACTCGAACAGGCGTGAGAATATATACTATACATTCACTTTAAAGAAAGGCTTTCTACAAAACAAAACTTCATGTCAAAATCATGTCTGACCCACTCCATGTCTCATATTGCGCATCCTATCTTACTCGTGCTGTTCACTTTTCATAAATCAATATAAATGGAAAAAAATAACATTATAATATTTTAACAAATATGAAACTAAATGCGCTTATTTAACCCCCTGAGGTCAACGGTATCGCCGGCGATACCAGCTCGCTTTTTTTTTATCAGTGTAAAAGAAACTCATAAATACTCTGTTGACTTTGATTTTCCATAGGAGTTTCATACATCAATCGATTCTGTTAAATGTGTATTATTTTTGTGTATACTCACAATAAAAACAAAGTGTTGTGCTTTTCGCCAAATAAAGAAAAATAAACACGAAGCGAGTTCTGCCTTCTCTCTGTCCGTGTAGTCCATTCTGAAACGCGTCTGAAAATGAATCATAACTCAGCGAATACTTCTCACATATACACGTGATATATGTCTTTATGAAGCTTGAAATCTCTTCTTTTAAATGAAGTAATTTATATAAAAAACAAATGTTTTCAACTCATGTAATCCGTTTGAAAGCAAGGAGAGGTACCGTTTTTCCGTCTCCCTTCATTATCTCTAAATGAGCTGAGGCCGCCCCGCCCCTGGCGCTATTCACATGTAAATAGTTAGGTGATCTAGTATGCAGCGCACCCGCCCCCCGATCAATGCCATAAAAACACAGTTTCTTCATCAGACTTACTGATAGTTCATCGCGTTTTGAGTATGGCACGCTTCTCCAAAGACGCCCTTCAGATGATTCTGGACAGCGAGGAACAATGCACCTTTTCCTCAGAGAAAGATTGTAACTCAGACGACGAACGGCAGCATTTTGAAGAGCGAATTCCGCCGAGGACACAATTTCGGAGTAAGTTTTACTTAAAAGTCTTTTGTCTTTTATTTTTCGTGTTCGCATTTATGAGGAAAAAACAATATTACGTGACAGTTCTCCATTATGGACGCGAGCGCTCTAAAAAAAGCACTAAAAGACTTTCAAACTTTCACAGAGACCTCAAAACAGAAAGTACAAATCCTTTCTTTAAAACGAATTTCGTTTTGTATCAATTGTATCTTAATTTTAATAATTTTTTCATTAACAAATTTCCTGGATTTAAAGTAAATATAGGCTAGCAATCACAACATAAGGTGCTTGAACTGGAGATCATCATGAACCAGACCGTAGCCTACTTGCCTCACATGTCTAAAAAATGTGAAATATATTTACAGAAAGCTGGTTCTAAACAAAACCATCCAAAACAAAAAACTATGTAGCCTAATAAATGTGCATTTCTCCGGTGCATTCACTAGCCTACTGCGAAGATCGCGAGTCAATAGCCTATGGTCAACTTCATCTTTGCCAGAAGTTAAATTTAAATCGCGTGTGTGAATGAATGATGATGTTTTAGCAAACTGTATTGCTATACTGAGATGAGTAAAAATCGACTGAAATATGTTGAAATAAAATGTAGGCTATTTGTATAAGCAACGTATTAAACTGCAAATTAACAATATGCCCTAATATTTCATGAAAACAACGTTACAGTCAGGCGAAATATGAAAGACAACATCTTGTTGACTAGATTTGGGTACAGTTTTTACTGTAGAATATACTGCCACGTCAAATAAGCTTTTGTTTAGCAATTTCTATATATAAAATACTATTTTTGTCAAAAATAAAGTCACCAACTAAGATGTTAGCTGTTCCAATGTTGACTAAATTCAAACTAATGAATACATAGATAAAATGTAGGCCTATAATCATTTTTTTTTTTACAAAGAAAGAGTACACTTGAAATATTGTTGAAATTGTAATTATTGTTGTAATTGTAACCTTTTTAATAAAATAGCAAAACATATTTACAAGATAGATGTAAGCAAAATCTTAAATGGTCAATATAAGTCTTCTTCTAAATATATATTTTGTCCTTGCATTGTGGCTCAGTCAGTTTCACACCTGAGTGAATGGCTCATCATTATGCAGAGTGGGTGGGACATTGTATTCTAAGGTGTAAACCACTCCTCGTTCACGCCCCCCTCGCATATTGGCTTTCCAAGCAAAACCTGTTTTACATCAATTTAAATCAATGTATGGTTTTATGTGAACGATAAAGCAAGACTATTTTCACATAATTTTGAAGAAAAAACTCTAGGCGAGGACATCCATTAGTCAAAAGTCTTATTGACACATATTTACTATGTGTTTTGTGGCCTTATTTCAGAAATTTTAGTTTTTAGTTTTTTCAATAACCATGCATAAACATTATTCTCTCAAAAATGAAAACATGTACATACACGTGGCTCACATATTATGGTAGCCCTGTTTGTGCTTTATAGAGTGAATTTACACCTTTGCCATTAATATGTTTATAAGCAACTGAAAAAAGCACAAATGTCAGGGCATGTCAGAACATCTCAAGGGCCCAGAAAACCGCTCAGACTCCAGAGAGTTAATGGCTACAACAGTATATAGTAGGCCTACAGACTCTCTATTTGTACAAATTGCTGCACATTCATTTAATTCTGAATTTTGCACACACAAGTTGAAAGGCATTTGTTCAAATCAAGTTCACGGATAATTGTGCGTGCATTTATTAATTATTATGATGCTAAAATCATAACAAAGTAGGCTATGCTATGTACAAAAAATCAGATGAGCCCAGAATATGAACGCAATTACACGTTAAGCATTTTCCTCCCATAGAAAACCATTATAAGAACGCTTAATGTGGCTTAATGCAGATTTGAATGTCCCCTTATTATGTCGAAATAACGAGATATTATGTCAAAATAACATATATTATGTCAAAATAACGACTTATGTCGAAATAACGAGATTTGAAATAACGACTTAATATCTCGAAATAACAAGATACATATTTTTTTTTTAAATGCGGTTCAGGGTTCAATTGCTTCCAGAAATTATTTTTGGGGGTGCTAATCCCCCCACACAGGAGGTGCAGGATCCAATTAAAAAGGTTCCGGATCCAACGTCGGAGGTGTCGGAACATGTTCCGGCGTGTTCTGGCTCAAGTTAAGCCCTGCCTGCTACAAATAATTTCATCACAGGCCATATACATGCAGTGTTCAGCATGCAAAATTAGTAGGTTTATTATTTCTTCCGCTTACAGTATTCAGATTAATTTACTGTATAATTTGCTGTCAAGTTTTTAATTGGAATCATTGGATTTATTTTAGGACCTTAGCTAAGAAATGCTATTGATGTTCAATATATCAGCTTTAAACTCCAAATAAAATGATTAGAGTGTAGATACATTAACATATTTTTGTCTTACCTAGCCACCACAAAGCACCAGTTGTACAATACAGCTGTGGCAATAACAAACAGCCAGCGGTAGTACAGGTCAGTATGAAAACATCAGACTTTTTCCTGATAACCAAATGCATTTCATAATTTTAATGTTTGTTAAAAAAGGCAATGGAAATTTCATACAGCTATGTATGAATGGTGATAATGGTGTGACAGGACAAACTCAGTTGGTGTTGGCGCTGTTGTTCCCATCATGAGCATCAGATCTACTGATGCTTATCCGACTGGGAGCAACTTGAAGTTCAGGTCCTCGGAAGCGCTCTAAAAAAGAATCTGGCCTTTCCTCCTCTTCCTGAAGAATCTTATGGGCCCAGTCTCTAAGAGTGACTACCATACTCACCAACCTAGGAAACAATGAGAAATAATAAATCATTATGGAAATACCCATTGTGAGAAATTGACCTGAATTTAATTTCAAGAGTTTACCTTCCATCCAAGTCTAAATTGAAATAAACTAAATAGCCTTCTAGATGTTCCCTAACTTCATATATGGAGAACTTTGAAAGGTACTGCAGCTTCCCAAAGGATCTCAACAAGAATGCCCTGTCCTTTGGTTCTGGGGAGTCCTGGGAGAAATTGCTTGATTAATTTGGTTCAAACATTGTACTTTACCAGGGTTCCTAAATGCTGTAGTTTCTGCTATATGTAAGGATGTGAAGCTTCCTACGGATCTCACAGCACATTTCAGCTGTGTCTCTTTAAACAATGCACAGATAAGTGCAGGGAGTACCCCTATGTGCTTCAGCGGTGAACTAAAAGAGTTCCCCTCTAAAAGAGCAACACAGGGAATCCCGTCTTTTAAAAGATGCCTTTCTGTCTGTGTCCTTTTGGATGTGGCCGATTTCTCTCTCCTTCAGATGGCCACAATCGCTGTCTTGAATGCCTGGGTCGAACATGAACATGGCCATGAGTGCGGTATGTATTGTAGTGCTCCACTAAGGGGAAAGAAGAGAACAGACATGGAATGCAGTGCAGCGTCACCCCGGAAGGCGTCTTTATTTGTTCTTGATGCATACTACATTCAGGCAAGCAGCTGAGTTCAGAATATAAATGCAGTGTGAACTTAGGTGCAATCAAACTCAGTCTGTGTTTAGTGCAGGTGAAGTGTTCCATACAGTAGTAAGAAGTGAAGTTCCTCCTTGTCCAGCGAAGAGAGGGGAGATTAGCCAATTAGCTGGGTGAACCGCACTCACTTGGGGAAGTCAATCCCTCTCTAGGTAAAGAAAAGACACAGAGGTTAAAAACATACCCAGTAAGAGTCTATACAGCTCTCCTCTCATCTTCCTTGCTGGAGTTTTTATCCCCCTCTGAGTGATTGCCTCATCGTCATCACCTGGGATCGCCAGGTGTTCCCCATGATTAGTGTTGCCAGGGGTGACGAGTGGGGAGCCAGTAATTTCTTGTCACAGTATATAAATTGCCAGGGCGGTATCCACTTTCATTGCATATCACAACTCACCCACCATCTCCTGTGGAGTCAGTAGCGTCTGAAATCACTGCGAGCCACTCATATCCTAGGCGATCTCAGTCTCGCAGTGGAGACTCCCTCCCCAGGTGGATAAGCTGATTTGGAGTAAATTATGCAAGGCACAAATAGATCTGTTCGCTTCCCGGGAATCCTCCCACTGCCTTCTGTGGTATTAACTGACCTAGCCCTCAGCATCAACGCACTGTCACACAACTGGCCCAGGGGTCTGCACAAGTATGCGAATCAGGGAGAAGGACAATAAGTCCTATTAGTTGCACAATCTGGCACCTGCATCCAGAACACTGGAACCTCCATGTCTGGTCCCTGGATGGGACATGGAGAAATTCAGGGGGCTATCACCAGCGGTGATAGATACAATCATTCAGGCAAGAACCCCTCTACTAGACGGCTATATGCTTTGAAGTGCTTTTTTTGAAAAGCGTCTTTTCACTACATGGTGTTCATTCCGAGATTAAGATACACGGAGGTGTGGCATTGGATCAGTGCTTTCCTTCCTTTAGGAGTGCCTAGATAAGTAGTTATCCACTTCCACCCTTAAGATGTATGTGGCTGCGATGGCTTTTAAAATATTCAAAGCATTGTATTGAACAGATAGAGACCAAACATGATTAAAAAAATTATCAAGTCATCGTTCATGCATTCATTTATCAGTTATTAGGTCTGTCCTGTGAATTGTTGTGTTAACAGTCAATAACCATCAACATAAACTGTGCTTTGCATGAAGTTGAAGTGGATGTTTTGCAGTTTATATTAGTTTAAGGCCTTCAAACATATATATATGAATGGATTAAGATTGGTCTCTGTGGCCTCTCTCTTTGCTTCTGCATCCAGGAGGTCCTGAAGGAATTTTTATGGTTCTTGCCTAAACCCTAGGAATGAGTTTGGTAGTTAGAGTCCACCTGTGACCAATGGGAAGTCCTCTCCTTGATGGTGGTGGGTACAGAAGGTCCCCCTTCCTGTCCTGTAAGAGGTATCTGGTAGTTGTCTTAGCATCTTATCTGATGTTGCTTAACATGTTTATGTTCATTCACCAAGGATACAATCACTGTGTGGCACATCTTCTTCCACACCAGCAGTTAGAGGGGCCTTGCCATAAACTGGTCCCTGGAATGCCATCTTAACTGATTTTCACCACAAAAGCTACCATGGAAATACTATGTTGTTGTTGTTGTTGTTGTTTTTAAAAGTCAGTGGACAGTTACACAAAAGAGAGTCAATATTAAAATTATGGATTTAAATATATTCATAGATTTAATAATGATGGCTGGCATTAAAGATGCTGAAGCAAAGTTTTCAAACTTAAGCCTAAAAGAAACAAAAAAGTGTTATTATCAGTGTCCGGACCACTCATAAGCATTAGAGACCCCCTATAAGGACCAGAACAAATCAAATTAATTGAAAATAGAATACTAGAAACATAAAACTAGATGTTTCTTGTTTTTGTTTCATTATTGCTGACAGGATAAGTTATTTTCCACGTTTCTGAACAGATTGGATGCATTTCCCTTTTCTGACAGTAGATGGCAGGGTTGCTCACGCTCTCACGCCACACAGTGAATAAACATGCGATAATACGCTGACAGACAAGACATAGCAGGATACTTTCGATAAGTAACAAAGTGTCAGCCTTTAAATTTTGTACGTTTTATTACGAAATTAAAAAAAATGCATATTGTGCACGCAATTGTGTACAAATCAGTTATTAAATTAACCTATAATAATAATGTACCAGCTGAAGGATTCCAAATTTAAGAATCTATTTCAAATATGCTTCCTTACATAACATCACGGTAAAGAATATTGTATTTAGCGTTTAAGGGTAAGATAATGATTCTGCTCAGCAAAGTTGCCATTCCTGTTTTCTCCTTATTGTCTTTAATGGCTCTTGGAGTCCCAGTATCACTCAGACTGATGGGATTAGCACACAAATGATTCGTCTATGCAATTTGCAATGCAATAGACTGTTATGCTGATTGAATTAGGATTGGCCAGACGTTCAGTCTAGGGTGTTTTTACCTAAACCTGTATACCTAATTTGCATGCTTTGTTCAACCTCAATGTAAATCCCTCCCCTTAAATGTCTATAAATTTGCAAGGCAACTGTATTGAGTTAGTCTTGATGATGATGAACTACAGACTACATACGTGGAAGAATAAATCTCTTCTGCTTATTAGATCCATCTCAAGTCTCCTGGTTTTTGCTTCGATAAAGGAATAACAAGTTCCCAACAATTTGGTGCCCTGTGACCCGGATAGAGTTCCAGCTTCTTCACCTGAATCCAGATCAGATTGAAACAGCAAGCTCAACAAAGATCTGCTTTCCAGACTGCATCTTTTGGAATCCAGAGCGAAACTTCCAGCTGAACAAAGATTTCCAGACTGAAGCTTTCTTTACAACCAAGGGTTGGTGAGTGCTACTCTATTCAAAAGAACCGCTGCAAACCAGTACAAGTTTGATATCCTCTGCGCCGTTCAGAGAAGTAGTTAACAAACAGCTGTAGAGTTTGGTTAACTAAGTTATCCTCTAAAGCTGTCTTTTAGAGATGAAGTTTATCCTCTGTTTTCAGGCAGGGAAGATTAACATTACAGGTTAATATTGTTTATCCTCTGCTTTGCCAGGGAAGTGTGTCATCCTCTTGCTAGAAAAGGTTTTATCCTTTATAAAGTTAGAGAAGATTTAGCATCAAGTGCTAATGTGAGAAGAATGCTAGGCAGAGAAGAATTAGCTTTACATGCTAGTTATTTCTGTTGATCCTCTGTTCTTGTCGGCAGGGAAGTTAAGTGTGAAGTGTTGGTAATTTGGAAAGTTAACAATATTTAAGCTGTGTTAACAAGTGTACCCTCTATTGTAGACAGTAGAGAGAAGTTTTAATGTTTTTGATTGTGTGGTAACAAAGAAATTCACAAAATGGTTAGAAGGAATGCTAGACTGATTCCAACAACTGAGAAAACTGGATTAGCTACACCTTTATGGTTAGATAAAGAATTCAAGTGTTTGTTATCAGAACACATGGACTCCATCGTGACTGAGAAAGTCAGATTGAATTTAACAAATAAATTTGGCATTGATGCAGACAAAGTGTGGTCAATTGAAGATTGCAATAAAGTGTTGGGTGCATGTATCAGGAAGAAAAATGTGAAAGGCATTATCTGTTGTCACAGAGAATTTAGCTTATCCATTGCACAAGAAAAAGCTCAGTGTATTGCTAAGTTAAAAGATCAGAACAAACAATTGCAGACTCACGTGTCCTGTCTCAAGACAAAGGTGGGCCATAACAAAGCCTCAACCAAATGTGATTTAGAAGACCAACAGTCAGATGAAAGCTATCCTGATTTACAGTCTTTTGATAGAATAGAGGACAATGTCAATGCAGATGTAAATGCAGTTGAAGTGTGTGTAGCTAGACAAAAGCCTCAGGGAAAAGGTGTTGATACAGTTCTATTTGCAACCCCCATACTTCAGGTACAAGCAGTCAAAACACCTTTAGGTCCTAAAGACATAAAGAGACTTGCTGAAAGTTTGCCATCAGTGCAAAGAAATTTTTATGAGTTTAGGAGAGAGTTGTCCAAAAAGATGCGGCTCTATGAAATGTCTCTATCTGAAATCACCCAGCTAATATCACAGATCTTGACTGAGTCGGAATTCAATGATTTTGAAAGTGCTGTAAGCAATTCTGAACTGCAACAGGCCAGTAAAGGTGATTTGAGAGAAGGTGTTTTGAAAATTTTAAAAAACATTGTTGGACCGAACGTGGACTGGTCAAAGATCACTAGTTTGGTACAGAAGAAGGGTGAAAATGTATGCAAGTACATAGAAAGATTTTGCCAGATCGCTGCAGCCTACAGCGGGATTGCTGACACTTCAGAGAAGGTGCTAGATCATAATGGTCCCCTAGTTCGTGCATGGTTTCAGGGTCTTCTGTCAGAACATAAAAATGCTTTGCCTTACTTAGAATTAACATGGTCCAGTAGAACCCTGCAAAACAACTTGGACAGGTTAGCTACTTGGGAAAGAGACTCTGATGTCAAGGCAAGAGTAAAAATTGCAGCAGCGTCCTTTAAGGGCAACACAGAGAATGAACAGAAACGCAAACGTCCTAAGAGAGAAGGCAGCTGTAATTACTGTGGTAAATCTGGGCATTGGATGAATGAGTGTAGGAAAAGCAAAAATAACTTTAAAGTAGTTAACAAGGTTACTCAGCTTCTGCTCAGCTTGCTTGCTACTCTGAAACAGCCTCTCCCCTCGTCATTAAACTCGTGGGGCAACTTGTTGAGGTGTTAACCATTTGGGCTGTGATTGCTTAATTTCCCCAGTAACTCACAACAAAGATGAAAGACTTATTTTTGTTTAATAGAACAAAAGGAAAGTGACTGTCTCAGCCTTTCTTTGGGAGACATTAAGTAAGCCTTAAATGTTATACCACAGAATATTCCAGTCAGACACCTCTGTTATGATGTTCTATTAGGACTGATGTTTCGCTGGAGAATGGAAATGTGGCAATTCATAATTGCATTATTTTGGGAATTTTCGTAAATTTCTATAAATGTTATTGCATAAGGATAATTGCATTTCTGCATAAGGTTATTGAAAGGCAACAATCAGGCAGGATATGCTGTTGCTTTATGCTGTGGCCTTTCCCCATTTAGTCCATCCTCACCTCACTGTTCTTTACGTGTCACTGGAATTAAGAAAATATGGAAAGATGGAACAACAATAGCAAACTCTGAAAACGCTACAACCCTAGTGTTTAAACAAATACTGCTACAACCCTAGTGTTTGGACAAATACTGCTCGTCTTTTGTTTTCTTTCTTCCTCTGAGCAGATACCACTTGATGGCTGTCCCGAGATCCATATGCAAAGACCTCCTCACCTGCATATGAAGCCACAACCTCAAGAAAACAACTAGACCCACTGCCGAGCCAACCAACACAGAAGAAAAATACACAATGCAGAGACTGATATACGAAACCTTCAGTCATCCATCGACATGATCAAGACTACAAGCCTGCACCATTACATGAGTGCTGCACCGGGTTAATGTCGGGTTAACCAACAAGCAATCTTGATCTTTCAACAAAATTACACACCAGATGACTGAAGATAATTCTTCATGGTTCAGAAACTTGTTCACGAGAAAATGAGTTCCAACCATAAAAGAAAAAAAAAAAGAAAAAAATACACAACGCAGAGACTTCACAGACCCTAATTGCATGTTCGTTTCTGTGTCAACATGCAATTACAGAAAATCAACACAGAACATGTGCGACTTATGGAAGAATGAAGTCCATGCATGAATACTGCTGGTCTGCCGTTTCTTTGTTTTATTATGTTACAGGTATGTGTGTATGCCATGATGTCATCACAAGCGGCATCCTGGTATAAAGCATCACCTCAGATTTCCATGAACAAGCCTCATGAGGGACGAGTCATCCAAGCGACTCTGCATGATAAATGGACTCTACAGGAAACAGACTTCACAGCTATTCAGGCGCCATGGACTTTCCAGACTTCCACTCTTATGCTACATGGTTTTCTGTGTAATCATGTAGTTTATATGACATTTTACACCCTGCGTCGCAGGTGTTAACAGTTATGGTTTTGAGAAGAACTATGACACTCATGTAAATCCAGGACACAACACAGAATAAGTTATACGTGCCTGTAACTTACCCAAGTTACAAGAATGAACTTGCTATGTGCCTGTAACTTACACAAGTTACAAGAATTAACTTTTGAGTGTCTAAATTTGTATTTTGTGAGAGTTTTTAAGAACTCTCAAACGGGGGACTGAAGGATTCCAAATTTAAGAATCTATTTCAAATATGCTTCCTTACATAACATCACGGTAAAGAATATTGTATTTAGCGTTTAAGGGTAAGATAATGATTCTGCTCAGCAAAGTTGCCATTCCTGTTTTCTCCTTATTGTCTTTAATGGCTCTTGGAGGAGGAGTCACGTGACGCAAGATGGCGGAGTAGTTGTGTTTCTGCCGAGCTGCTGTGAAGCCCTTTAATTGTAACTTTTTCAGCCTTATAAACCTTCCTCAGTCGGTGGTATTCTGGGCGTTGCTGACGCAAGGTATGTCAGAGAGAAGATTGAACCTAAATTATACGCTCAGAAGACGAAAACAATCGAAAATACCGACTCCCGCGCATACACCTGAAATGGCGGACGTATCACTAAACGTTGGCGAAATGGACGCGCTAGCTAAGCGTATCACTTCGGAAGTACTCGCAGGAGTGGACATAGCACTCGAAAACAAAATTGGTCCATTGATGGAGAAGCTCTCCGTGGTGACGGCGCATGTTACTGAGGTTGAAGACCGCGTCGCTGGAGCTGAAGCGCGCATATCAACGATGGAAGACACCGTTGCCAGAGACAACGCAGATCTGGTCAAGATGAAGGCGTCCCTTGAAGCAGCGCTTGACAAAATAGATGACTTGGAAAACAGAAGCAGGAGATGCAACATCCGAATAATCGGCCTACCCGAGGGCGAGGAAGGCACTAACCCCGTTCTGTTTCTCAAATCATGGCTACCCAATTTGCTGAACATCGACGTTAAGCATGGCCAGATTAAAATAGAACGCGCGCACCGGATTTCGATGCGCCAACCTATTCCAGGAGAGAGAACACGTCCACGCGCCATGATCCTGAAGCTCCACAACTTTCAGGATAAAGTCCGAATCCTACAGGCTGCTCGACATAGCAACATGCCATATCCATCTACGAGGATTTTTCGGCTGCAATCATCAGGAAAAGACAGGCATTCGGTGCAGTTAAAAAACGTCTCCGCGAGAAGGGAGTGGGCTTTGGGATGATTTACCCGGCTGTCCTTAGAGTGCAGTATGATGGTGCCAAGTTCTTTAAACAACCGAGTGAAGTGGAGGATTTCCTGTCTAAACTGCCTGCCTCTACTCCTATCCACCGGCCTGGCGCATCCCGTCCCGATGCGGTTGAATGACTTTAAAACCGGATCAACGTTTTTCAAAAGGGATCTAAAGGTTTTGCTCCTAAGCAAGTTTGACTTTCTGTGGAAACAAGGTATGGATATTTACAGACCCTCAGAAGCATCCACTTTTGTGACAGGTGGTTGGGGTTGATTATTTGTGTTCTTTATTGCTTTATATTTCAAATCATCTCAATTGAGATTACGTGGACAGCAAGGTGGTTATTTCTTGTTCTACAAGACTTGCATACTGGCGATGGGGGCGGTGTCAAGGATTTATTTTTATTTTATTGTAGGCTGCAAAGGCTGACTTAAGTATGTTTAATGTATAACTTTAAAGGGTTAACTGTTACGTTGGGGCTCACCGCAGTTGCGGTTCTTTTGAACATCTATGACTACACAACCTGTATGTGTGTTACTTGTGTATCTTTTAACACTTGTCCAGACCATCTGTTGTTTTTACCGGTCCTGTGAAGTTTCTGTTGAGCATGGGTCTGTGTACCCGTGGATCTCGTATATGAAACCGACCGGCGCCAGGCTCCACCTTTTGATGGACATAATTATTTGTGTCTTGAAGAGTGTAAATAGTTCAAATTTTTTGTTTGGCATTCAGGGTAATTTGATTTTGTTTTATGTCTTTACCTATCCATTTATGGTTTTTTATTTTTTTCTAAATTCAGCCTCCTTTAACCCTCATCAGATTGCGTTATGTTCTTGGCTTTTCACAATAATACTGGCTAATTTAAAGGTACTTTACACACAAGGAAAAATGTGTGCTATTAACCTTAAATACCGATATCATGTCTGCAAATAACTTCAAATTGAAACTGTGTAGCTGGAATGTAAGGGGGGTTCAAAATCCTATCAAAAGAAAAAAAGATCCTGAGTTATTTGAAAAAAGAACAAGTTCATATTGCTTTTCTGCAGGAGACGCACTTAACGGCAAATGAACACACCAAGTTAAAGCGTGATTGTGTCACGATCCGCTCAAGAAGACAGCGAGGAGGATCCAAGTGCAATTGAGGTGAGGTTTATTAAAAGGGTAATCCAAAGAATGGTCAAAACAGGCAGGGTTCAAACTCCAGTGAAGCAATCCAAAACAGTAAACAATAAAACAGGCTCAGGGAACACGGGAAACCAAACGCGGTGTGACAACAACAACGATACCACACAGAACATGGGACAAACAGGGCTTTAAATACATGAACAGACGAGATGACAACGAGAGACAGCTGGGTAAACAGATTACAAACACCTGGGTGCAATAACAGACTGGAATTGTGGGAAAGGTAGTTCCTAGTGCAAGACACCGTGGGGGTAAGGAGGACATCTAGTGGGTACCCGGGGAAACACAACCAGACACTGTGACATGACCCCCTCTCTACGGAGTGGCTCCCAGACACTCCAAGACCAGACACGGAATAAAACAAAAACTCAGGAGGGAGGTGGCAAGGTGGAGGATCAGGGGGAGGGACGGGGGGCCAGGTCCATGAAGGGAAACAGAAACAGGGGGTAACAGACTCAAAGGAAGCCAGGGTGACACAGACAGTACATTGGGGAAACAGTGAGAAGCAAACAGTTCATCCGGTGGCCGGGGCGAAGCGAACAGTCCCTCGGGCGGCCGGGGCGAAGCGAACAGTCCCTCGGGCGGCCGGGACGGAGACGACAGTCCCTCGGGCGGCCGGGACGGAGACGACAGTCCCTCGGGCGGCCGGGACGGAGACGACAGTCCATTGGGCGGCCACGGCGGTGAAGACCCCTCGGGCGGCCAGGGCGGTGAAGACCCCTCGGGCGGCCAGGGCGGAGAAGACCCCTCGGGCGGCCAGGGCGGAGAAGACCCCTCGGGCGGCCAGGGCGGAGAAGACCCCTCGGGCGGCCAGGGCGGAGAAGACCCCTCGGGCGGCCAGGGCGGAGAAGACCCCTCGGGCGGCCAGGGCGGAGAAGACCCCTCGGGCGGCCAGGGCGGAGAAGACCCCTCGGGCGGCCAGGGCGGAGAAGACCCCTCGGGCGGCCAGGGCGGAGACGACCCCTCGGGCGACCAAGGCAGAGACGACCACCCGGGCGGCCAGGGCACAGAAACAGACACCGGCTCAGGAACTGGAACAGACACCACTGGCTCGGGCCCTGGAACTGGCACCACCGGCTCGGGCACTGGAACTGGCACCACCGGCTCGGGCACTGGAACCACCGGCTCGGGCACTGGAACTGGCACCAACGGCTCGGGCACTGGAACTGGCACCACCGGCTCGGGCACTGGAACTGGCACCACCGGCTCGGGCACTGGAACTGGCACCACCGGCTCAGGTTCAGGAACAGACACAGACACAGACACCGACACTGGCTCAGGTTCAGGAACAGACACAGACACAGACACAGACACTGGCTCAGGTTCAGGAACAGACACAGACACAGACACAGACACTGGCTCAGGTTCAGGAACAGACACAGACACAGACACAGACACTGGCTCCGGCTCAGGAACAGACACTGGCTCCGGCTCAGGAACAGACACTGGCTCCGGCTCAGGAACAGACACTGGCTCCGGCTCAGGAACAGACACTGGCTCCGGCTCAGGAACAGACACTGGCTCCGGCTCAGGAACAGACACTGGCTCCGGCTCAGGAACAGACACTGGCTCCGGCTCAGGAACAGACACTGGCTCCGGCTCAGGAACAGACACTGGCTCCGGCTCAGGAACAGAAACAGACATCACCGGCTCAGGAACAGACACCACCGGCCCAGGAACAGACACCACCGGCTCAGGAACAGACACCACCGGCCCAGGAACAGACACCACCGGCTCAAGTGTGTGTGTAGCCCACACACACCACATGGCTGTGGCCATAATGGCCAGTGTCGCGGTCACTGAGGGCTCAGGAATAGATGTCACCGGCTCTGGCTCAGGAACAGGAACAGACACCGGCTCCAGCTCAGGAACAGAGACTGGCTCCGGCCCAGGGACTGGAACAGAACCCACCGACCCAGAAACATACACTGCCGGCTCAGGGACTGGAACAGACACCACCGACTCAGACACAGGCTGTACGGCCATCTTGTCCATGGACACCGGCTCGGTAAACGTGACGGGAACACTTTCGGCGGCGGCCATCTTGTCCGAAGACACCGGCTCAGCAGACGTGACGTGAACAGTCTCTGGCTGGGCAGACGTGACGTGAACAGTCTCTGGCTGGGCAGACGTGACGTGAACAGTCTCTGGCTGGGCAGACGGGACTTGAATAGGCTCGGCGGCGGCCATCTTGTCCGAAGACACAGACTCGGCAGGTGTGGGCGGGGGCGGTAGGACGAGCAGCTCGGGGACAACGGCGGCCTGCTCGGTGACGACCTCCGGGACGATGACGGACTGCTTGGGGACAGCCTCCAGGTCATTGGAGAGGCCCGAGGCTTTCCTCCCCCTCCGCCGTCTTCGATGGTGAGATGCTTGTTCAGGTCTGGACAGAATTAATGACTGATGGAGCTCTGGACTGGGCAGCGGTGATGCATTCTCTGGGCTGGGCAGCGGCGATGCATTCTCTCGGCTGGGCAGCGGCGATGCATTCTCTCGGCTGGGCAGCGGCGATGCATTCTCTCGGCTGGGCAGCGGCGATGCATTCTCTCGGCTGGGCAGCGGCGATGCATTCTCTCGGCTGGGCAGCGGCGATGCATTCTCTCGGCTGGGCAGCGGTGAAGCATTCTCACGGCCGGCAGACTTGCGTCTCCTATCCCCTCTCTGTCCACGACGGCGAGATGGGGGCTCCGACCCGTCCCTCAGCAACCCGAATTCGAAGAGGGGGCACGGTGGAGGGTAGTGTTGGTTTCCCTCTCGACCCACCATTCCTCTGCGAGCTCCCCGGGTCCCACGGAAAATGACCAGACGGGTACCCTCGAAACACTCTCTCCTCTCCCGCTCAGTGGAAGGAGGAGGGATACGAAACCCCAAATTGCTAGATCCATACATCGGTGGTATCGTTCTGTCACGATCCGCTCAAGAAGACAGCGAGGAGGATCCAAGTGCAATTGAGGTGAGGTTTATTAAAAGGGTAATCCAAAGAATGGTCAAAACAGGCAGGGTTCAAACTCCAGTGAAGCAATCCAAAACAGTAAACAATAAAACAGGCTCAGGGAACACGGGAAACCAAACGCGGTGTGACAACAACAACGATACCACACAGAACATGGGACAAACAGGGCTTTAAATACATGAACAGACGAGATGACAACGAGAGACAGCTGGGTAAACAGATTACAAACACCTGGGTGCAATAACAGACTGGAATTGTGGGAAAGGTAGTTCCTAGTGCAAGACACCGTGGGGGTAAGGAGGACATCTAGTGGGTACCCGGGGAAACACAACCAGACACTGTGACAGATTGGGTGGGGCAAGTGTTTTACTCATCCTTTACCAGTAAAAGCAGGGGTGTGGCTATTCTCATTCACAGACATCTTCCTCTCTCAACTGTAAGTGTTCAGGCTGATACTGCAGGACGATATGTGCTGCTCAATGGGGAGTTGAGTGGAGAAACTATTACTTTAATGAATGTATATATACCCCCCATTCAATCTAACGATTTTATTGCACAAACCTTTTGTAAATTTGCAGAATTACAATGCGAGCACAGCATTATTGCTGGTGATTTTAATTGTGTTCTTTCACCTGATTTAGATAAATCTGTCTCGTCAAAGGTCAAGCGATCTAGCAGGGCTTGCGCCCTGGATGAGACGTGTCAAGAAATCGGTTTAATAGATAAATGGCGGGCTTTACACCCTGGGCAGAGGGAATATACTTTCTTTTCTGGAGTACACAAATCCAGCAGTAGAATAGATTATATTTTTTCACCTAAAGCTTCCCTTCATAATATATTGGATTGTGAGATAGGTAATATTGTAATATCTGATCATGCGGCCGTATTCCTTAATTTATCTCTCTCTAATGTTAAACAGCATCGGGGTGCGTGGAGGTTTCCTTCTTGGCTTACACATGACCCAAACTTTGAATGTTATCTTAAGGAACAAACTAAACTATTTTTCTCAGACAATAAAACCCCTGGGGTATCTCCCAATCTGATATGGGATACTGCAAAGGCATATATCAGGGGGCTAATAATTTCATATGTATCAAACCTGAAAAAGAAGAGATTAGTAGATCAAAGAAAGCTTGAGGTTAAGCTCCATGATCTTCAAATTAGATACAATACATCCCCTTCAGATGATTTGCTGGCAGAAATCAAAACTGTACAAACTTCTCTTGAAGCTATTTTTACAAAGAAGGCGGAGAAATCATTATTTTTTGTGAAGCAACGGATGTATGAATTTGCAAATAAACAAAATAAATATCGAGCCAACCTTTTACGCCGGCGCTCTCAGGCTCAAGTCATCTCCACTATCAAAGACAATGCTGGAAATTTTTGATAATGATACAATTAATAGAGCTTTTAGGGAATTCTATAGAGAACTGTACACTTCTCAGTTGGAGTCAGATCCGGGTGAATTACTAACGTAAGTTCCGGGTGAATTACTAACGTAAGTTCTTTGCTAATTTATCTGTTCCGACATTGTCTGAGGAGCAACGGCAAGTTCTTGATAGACCTATTGAAATTAGTGAAATTCTCAATTGTATAAGGGGACTGGCTAGTGGTAAAGCACCGGGGCCGGATGGCTTCACAGCTGAATTTTTTAAAATCATTGGTTAGTTCTATGCACGATATGATACAGCATTCCTATGAGTCTGGCAATCTGCCTAGTTCTTTGTTGGAAGCTAATATTTGTGTGCTCTTAAAGAAAGGCAAACCACCTGAAGAATGTGAATCCTATCGCCCTATCTCCTTACTTAATGTAGATTTTAAAATACTAGCAAAAATTTTAGCTACTCGACTCGAGCTGGTGCTTCCCACTATTATTAATATAGATCAGACGGGCTTTGTTAAGGGGAGATCGTCATCCCATAATATTAGACGGTTACTTAATATTATTAACCACTCAAATTTCTGCGCAAAGGGGTGTGTAGTGATTTCATTAGATGCCGAGAAGGCATTCGATAGGGTTGAGTGGCGATATATATTTTCGGTGTTAGATCGTTTTCACTTGGGGGATACTTTTGCTAAATGGGTCAAGATTTTATATACACTTCCAACTTCCTCTATTGTCACAAATGGTGTCCGATCATCTAAATTTGTCTTATCTCGAGGCACTAGACAGGGGTGTCCATTGTCACCATTATTATTTGTATTGGCTATTGAGCCATTAGCGATTGCCATCAGAGAAGACTCTGATATTAAAGGTATCGTTTTAGGGAAAAAGATCCATTAAATATCACTTTATGCAGACGATGTCTTAATTTATCTTGACTCACCACAGAACTCTGTTACTAAATTAATTGATTGGATCTCTGAATTTGGTGCCTTTTCTGGATATAGGATAAATTTTGCAAAATCGGAAGCTATGCCGTTAAACAAAACTCACTCTTTGGGCTTGGAAACCTACTTGCCGTTTAAGTGGTCTCCTTCTGGGCTGACATATCTAGGTATAAAGATTTCACCTAATCTGGACTGCCTTTACAAATTAAATTTTACCCTGACTATCAAATCTATTATTAATGATCTGGATAGATGGTGCAGTTTACCATTATCATTAATAGTGCGTATTCACCTTGTCAAAATTAACATAGTACCACGTATGGTATACCTCTTCCAGATGCTCCCCATTCTGCTTCCTAGCTCTAAGACAGCTACGCGGTTCAATTATATCTTTTATTTGGCGAAAAAAAAGGCCTAGACTTAGGTATAGCTTTCTCTCTCTCCCTAGTATGTCTGGAGGTTTGGCAGCTCCCTCATTTGTATTATATCAATTATCTGCTCAATTAAAATATATACTGGAATGGCATCTAGACAACCCAAACTCAACCTGGGTCAGTGCAGAAGCGGCAGGTATTGGTTCTATCCCTCTTCGCAATTTAATATACATGTCATCTACAAAGTTGTCTATTTTAATCAAAGGCAACATAATTCTTAATAATATGATTAAAGTGTGGCGGATGGCTCGCAAAACAGAGGGATATGCTACACACCTCTCGCCATACACACCTATACACAATAATCCAGATTTCCCACCTGGGTTGAGTGATGGGCTAGCACACTGGAAAAAACAAGTGATTTGTGTTATAGGTGATGTAGTGGAAAACAATAAGTTGATGACCTTTGATCAGATTGTTTTAAAGTATAATATTGATAGGAAGCACTTCTTTACATATAACCAAATACATAGACTGGGGAATGGTATGTGTAACACATTACTTAGCAGACAATGCATCCTGGGAAATTCAGTTTAAAATACTGCACAGATTACATATCACTCCGGTTCGCAGACACAAAATGAACCCCAATTTATCCAGCCTATGCAATAAATGCAAGATCGCAGAGGGAACCCTTATGCACTGCTTTTGGGGATGTTCTAAGGTTCAGCAATTCTGGGCGGGGGTTTGTCTAGAAGTGGGTAAAATCTTTTCCTGTTCTTTACAATTAGGGCCTAAGATCTGTTTACTGGGACTTACAGAGGAACTCCCTCATGGTTTTAAGGGTGTTCATCTCTTCCAAATAAAAGTATTTTGTTACAATGGATAACTGACATAACCCCATCAGTGGCTCAGTGGATAAATATTGTTAAGGGATTTATTCCTAATGAAGCCTTTGCCACTGCACTAAGAGGCAAACCCTTTAAATTCTACAGGATCTGGGGCTCCTTTCTAAAATACTTAGGTGTAGATGCGGAACATATGCTATCCTTGGGAATTCAAAATTTAGCTTGGAAGGAGTAGAGGTAATTTTGGGTTGGCTGCTACTCTATTACTAATTCATTATTATTATTTGTATTATTATTTATTTTTATTTATTTATTCATTTTGTATTTTTTTTCTTTTTTTTCTTTATGTGTGTATGTATGTGTTTTTTTTTTTTTTTTTTTTTTTGGATATGCATATGTACAGACCTCCAAGGAAAACAAATAAGGGATTCAGATGGAGGTTCCATGTTTTGCTTGAATGTTTGACTTGTGATGTGTTCCTCCCTTTGTTCTTTTTATTTATGTGTTTTGAAAATCCCTGTAATGCCTAAAACCGCAATAAAAAATAAATAAATAAATAAATAAAAATGGCTCTTGGAGTCCCAGTATCACTCAGACTGATGGGATTAGCACACGAATGATTTGTCTATGCAATTTGCAATGCAATATGTTTATTAGATCCTATACCAACTAAACTACTGAAAGAAGTGTTACCTGTAGTGGAAGAGCCTCTCCTCAATATTATTAACTCATCTTTAACTTTAGGTCATGTTTCAAGAACATTTAAACTGGCAGTTATAAAACCTCTCATTAAGAAACCACAATTAGACCCACATAATCTAGCAAATTATAGACCCATTTCAAATCTTCCTTTTATGTCTAAAATACTAGAAAAAGTTGTATCCGCCCAACTGGGCTCTTTCTTGCAAGAAAATGACATCTATGAAAAGTTTCAGTCTGGATTCAGGCTGCACCATAGCACTGAAACTGCGCTCGTTAAAATCACAAATGATTTACTATTAGCTTCTGACCAAGGCTGTATCTCAATACTAGTTTTACTTGATCTTAGTGCTGCGTTCGATACTATAGATCACACAATACTCTTAGATCGACTACAAAATTATACTGGTGTTCAAGGACAAGCATTAAGCTGGTTGAGATCATACTTATCTGACCGCTACCATTTTGTCTATTTAAATGGAGAAAAATCTATCATAACTTCAGTAAACTATGGAGTGCCGCAAGGATCTGTGTTAGGCCCTCTGTTATTCTCAATATATATGCTGCCACTTGGAAATATTATAAAGAAACATGGAATTAGTTTCCATTGTTATGCTGATGACACTCAAATCTATATTTCATCACGGCCAGATGAAAACGCTAAATTATCGTGTGTTAAAGATATAAAAGATTGGATGACGCGCAATTTTCTTTTATTAAATCCAGACAAGACAGAGGTATTAATCATCGGTTCAAAAAACCGCACACAAAACCTCTCACAATACAACTTTAACATAGTAGGATGTCCTGTTACTTTATCATCTACAGTAAAAGACCTGGGTGTTATATTAGACTGCAACCTGTCTTTTGATAATCATATTTCATATGTTACAAGAACAGCCTTTTTCCACCTTAGAAACATTGCTAAGCTACGTAACATGCTATCAGTTTCTGATGCAGAAAAGTTAGTTCATGCATTCATGACCTCGAGACTAGATTACTGTAATGCTTTATTAGCTGGTTGTCCTGCATCCTCAATAAACAAGCTACAGTTAGTCCAAAATGCCGCCGCTAGAGTTCTTACTAGATCAAGAAAATATGATCATATAACACCGATTTTAACATCACTACATTGGTTACCTATAAAGTCCCGTATTAATTACAAGGTACTGCTACTGACTTATAAAGCCCTAAACGGCTTAGCTCCAGTCTATTTAACGGATCTTCTATCGCCCTATAATCCATCGCGCTCTTTAAGATCACTAAATTCGAGGCTTTTGGTCATACCTAGGATATCTAGGTCCACCAAAGGAGGGAGAGCATTTTCACATTTAGCTCCAAAACTCTGGAATAGTCTTCCTGATACTGTTCGTTGCTCAGATTCGCTCTCCCAGTTTAAAACTAGATTAAAGACGCATCTCTTCAGCCAGGCATTCATATAATACTTTTAATCTTACAGTTAAATCCGGCCTCTAGTTCATAAACGCCAGAGGAGAACTGGCCCCCGACTGAGCCTGGGTTCTCCCAAGTTTTTTTTTTTTTCTCCATTAGGTCACCTGATGGAGTTTTTCGGTTCCTTGCCACTGTTGCCTTTGGCTTGCTCAGTTGGGGATATTTGGGGATATTTAATTTAATTTAATTAATCAATCAACAATACTATTGATCAGCATTACCAAACGTGGACGTTTTCCACTAGAAACAAACATTGATGTATTATTTTAATTTAATACTGTGAAGCTGCTTTGATACAACCTGTGTTGTAAAAGCTCTATATAAATAAACTTGACTTGACTTGACAATAGACTGTTATGCTGATTGAATTAGGATTGGCCAGACGTTCAGTCTAGGGTGTTTTTACCTAAACCTGTATACCTAATTTGCATGCTTTGTTCAACCTCAATGTAAATCACTCCCCCTAAATGTCTATAAATTTGCAAGGCAACTGTATTGAGTTAGTCTTGATGATGATGATGATGAACTACAGACTACTTGGAAGAATAAATCTCTTCTGCTTATAAGATCCATCTCAAGTCTCCTGGTTTTTGCTTCGATGAAGGAATAATAAGTTTCCAACACAGCCGAACCACAGAGTTCACAGTATAGTTTTTCTCCTTGAGAAAAATTAACATACTATGTGTATGTATATCCAAATGAATAGATATTGAATCAACATTGATTTGCAAACTTGATGCTCACTCTATGCTGAACTGTAAGATGGTGATGTAAGTTTTGTTTTGTTGTTTGTTTTTTTAACACAAGGTAAATAAAGTAATACAGATATCAATATGAAAAACTACAAAGGACTACAAAACATGGCACATAACAGGAAATAACATTAGTCCACACAAAACAAGGGGAACACAAGACAGGAATCATGACAGATACCATCCATGACGCATCCCCCCCCACCCCCCCCACACACACCCACACCCACACACCCACACACACCCACACACACCCACACACCCACACACACAAACTCCACCCTCTTACAAACCTTACCAGGAAGTGACTAGTCATTATTTTTGCCTTTCATTTTTACTGAAAGCTGAAACGAGTCAGTGTTGTGAAGAACAGAGTTTATATATATAATATAAACACATTATATTATAGCATTTTTGTTTATTTCTGAATTAACCCAGATTAGATTTCAATTGTAATAGTTATTTACTCTTTAAACCAAAGTTCAGAAAGTGAAAGTAAATTGTAGATCATTGGATCTTTACGAGGAAATGGATTCAACATCTGTGGAAGAGCTTTCTTGTCCTGTTTGCTGTGAAATCTTCAAGACTCCTGTTATTCTGTCCTGTAGTCACAGTTTTTGTAAAGAGTGTCTACAACAGTTCTGGAAAATTAAGAAAACTCAGGAGTGTCCTGTCTGCAGGAGAAGATCCTCAAAAGATGATCCTCCAGTTATTCTTGCGTTAAAAAACTTGTGTGATTCATTGATAAAGGAGGGAAATGAGAAACGTTCATCAGGATCTGAGGAGATCTGCAGTTTACACAGTGAGAAACTCAAACTCTTCTGTCTGGAGGACAAACAGCCTGTGTGTTTAGTGTGCAGAGACTCAGAGAAACACGCCAATCACACATTCAGACCCATCAGTGAAGTGCTTTCATCTTACAAGGTAAGACAAATATCTTTCATCTCATATGCTGAATACAGTGCTAAACATAGAGTATTATTTGTGTATACAATAGACCAGTATTTATTTTTGCTCAGACTAAATCTTTATATCTCTCTGATATAAAATTCTGCTCTAATCTTCGACCGCTCTGATGTTCAATTTTTTTTGAATGTAACAGCATTGGCACAAAACATCTTTTGAAAAAATAGAAATGTTCTGTATTTGCATAACCACAAATTTACAACTGCATGGATATAATAATTAAGAATTGGCCATGATGATTTCTTGATGTTTCTTGATGTCCTGCAAAATGCACAAATGCTTCCATGAGAATGACCCATTCATCAAATGAATAATTTAACAATAAAAACATCCAAACATACAATTTTTAAACCTCTTAAAGCTGCGTAAGTTTCACAGATTTTCATCTTAACCTGTAGGAGGAATTTAATACAGCACTGACGTCCTTACAAAACAAGCTCAAACATGGAGAAGAAATGAAGAAAAAGTGTGATGAAACAATTGAACACATCAAGGTGAGGATATAAAGAGTTAAATACTCAACATTCACACACAGAGTTTATTATTGACATTAGTGGAGTGTTCATACAGCGCTGACTGAAGTGAATGTAATTTGATTTCAGTCTCAAGCTGAGCGCACAGAGCGTCAGATTAAAGAAGAGTTTGAGAAGCTTCATCAGTTTCTCAGAGACGAAGAAGAAGCTACAATCACTGCACTGAGAGAGGAAGAGGAGCAGAAGAAGCAGAGGATGAAGGAGAAGCTGGAGGAGATGAACACACACATCTCAGCTCTTTCACACACAATCAGAGACATGGAGAAGATGATGAAAGACAATGACGTCTCATTTATAAAGGTGACAAATCAATCTGGCTTCATTCTCTGTGCATAAAACAACTTGTATAGAGAGAGTCATTGACACTGAGAGTGTTTGATAAGATATTAAAATGTTTTCAAACTCTATATTTTCCAGAACTATAAAGTCACGATGGAAAGGTGAGTGAGCTGCTCGTATCTCTTCTCTCAGTGGATCTGAACTCAAATTCACTGCAGTTCTGACTCCTGAATGTTCCTCAGAGTCCAGATCTCACAGCCGGATCCACGGATGAGTTCTGGAGCTTTGATTCATGTGTCGCGTTATCTGGGTAACCTGCCGTTCAGAGTCTGGAAGAAGATGCTGGAAACTGTCCAACACAGTGAGTGTTGATAGAAATATATTTAATAATTTTCTAAGTGAATCTTACTAGATCATACAGCAAACTCATAATGAAAAGTCTATTCCTCATGGTCTATGTTTATGTATTAGGATACTATAGTGTTTATTGAATACTGATATTAAACCTGAAGCCTCAATCCATTCTGACAGTAACTGAGAGACCATTGTTATGATAGCATGATTTATGATTTCTTTCAACAAAGTCTTTGTGTTTTACATTTCTAATACATCATATTTCATCCTGTAATCTGATGTTATTCTCTCTGCAGCTCCGTTGACTCTGGATCCAAACACAGCACATCCTCATCTCACACTCTCTGCTGATCTGACCAGTGTGTCAAACAGTGATGTATATAAAACACTTCCTGATAATCCAGAGAGGTTTGACAGGTATCCATGTGTCCTGGGATCTGAGGGCTTTAATTCAGGAACACACTTCTGGGATGTGGAGGTTGAAGACAATACATACTGGGGTCTTGGAATAACCACAGCATCAAACCAAAGGAAGGGAGAGGATTTCTCTAAGTCTAATGTCTGGTATGTGTACAAGAACAGCGAATTCACCTCAGAATCCCCAGAGCAACGCGTTTCTGACTGTGCTAGTAGCAGGGTTCGTACAAGGTGCTTAAAGTGCTTGAAGTACTCGAATTGGACTTTTTGACATTTAAGTCCTGAAAAACCCTTGAAAACGGCCATATTTATGAAAAGGTACTTGAAAAGTGGTTTAATTATTGAAAGACAATATGTGAAATTAGTGTTTAATTTTATCGATAAAACAATCTTTTTACACAAAATATTGATATAGAGCTGTTTTTGCATGACTATGAGCGTAATAATCCTCATATAATCCTCATATCCCAGGTCAATCATATATTCATGAGAAAAAAAAATCATTTTGAATAAGGAAATGGATATCTTTGTCATAATATCCTTTTGATGATTAAAGTTACCGCAGTCATTGCATCTGTTGCACTTTATTTTTACCATTTTGTTTTATTGGTTTATTTTTATTTATCTGTTTACCTTTTTTTAGAATTTGAAGCTGATAAAGATATTGTTTAATAAGTGAGACCTCTTATTGTATTCCTTTAAAACAAAAAAGTAGTGCTTGAAAAGTCCTTGAAAGTCCTGGAATTTCATTTTACAGTATCTGTACAAACCCTGTAGTAGTTATTAGGGTCCATGTAAACTCAGCTACTGCTAGCGTGAAACACTCCTTTACTCTGGGTTAAAAGCAGGGTTTAGAAGTAGAACGATGATAACCTGTTGTGAAAAACCCTGTTGTGTATAATTGAAGCGCAGACCGGTAACTTTTCACATTATTGAGATCAGATTGTAATTTTTCCTCCTCCTGAGCTGTTGATTAATCATTATATCCCCAACTCTTTTCTGCAGCTCGTCTAAGCGCGCTCAGGATAGAGACAAGGATTCTGCACCCTCTTCTTCCATCACGCAGCCGACAGCTAAACCTGAGCACCCACGCAAGCGCACGTTGAGCCAGTCCTCCACCTCGGTTACCAGCAGCAAAGACAGCAGCAAAAGCGGCTCCAAACACCGCAAGGTGCGTTTGCCTTTTTACACACGCAGACACTGGCATGATGAACGTGAGAAAACCTCAGGCTGTTCCAGAGGCTTATCGCTTCACACACATGGTTTACCATCTCCACCTTTTACGTTACACACCCTGTATTGTGTACAGTACATACAATTATGCAGTGATTTACCCAGGGATTGCATTTGCAGAATATAAAAAGCCTTGAAGCTTTGAAATGAGGCTTCGAAGCCTCAAAGAAAAATTTCATATTTTTCATTCATTCATGGTTTTATATTCTGCAAATGCAATTCCTGTGTAAATGCATTAATGCCACCTTTGTTTTGCATATATAAAGCTTCAGATTCAGCTTCTGTCCTGTCACTTGACTTTCAGTTTTCCCATAGCTAACAATCAAAATAAATAATAAAGATTCTGAAGTGTGCATCTGATATACTTTACTATCCCATGAGGCCACGGGAGAGGGTTTATGAATGGCAGTGAAGTGACACAGCTGATAGGTCACATGACTATATTTCCATCCACCTATTTTATGCAATTTTGGGTTATCGCATTAAAATCATTGCTGGGTGGAAACGGCAAGAAGGCCATCAATTCTAAAAATGTGCATAATCTATTGCACTCAATTGAGGCAAAACCTGAAAAGAAGACGTACATAAAATACGATTAAAACACATTTAAATCCCTTGATGCGCAACAAAAAGCTCACGTGACTGACTCAACAGAGGATGTTCTCTTCAAACGCAAGAGAACATAACTGTGTTTATGGCGTTTCACCTGTGTGCTTTGAGACGCAACTTATTTATGATGTACCAATGCAGCAACTTTCATTTTTATTACAGATATTTTGCGCCAAATTTCTCTTAAACACATGGGATGGAAAAGGTGCTTTATTCGCTAATGTTTTATGCAATAGGCTATTCCATTTTTGTGAAAAGTTAAATTTGTAACTTTGAATAGTCAGGATAGTTTTGGATAGTTAATTTGTAACCCTAACATGACTAGTGAAAACATGGCAAATGTAATGCATCCGGATTACATTCTATATAGTATGAATGTATTTTTTTTTTATGGTCACAAAGGAATTACGTATTCAAAAGAAGTACCGGCACATCGTCTAACTTTCTCTGTAAGATTCTGTGTTGCTGTGCCGTGAAAGAGAAAACTGACTGAGTCAGAACACAAGACTCACTAAACATGGTTCATGTTCTTGTATAGAGTTCTCTTACGAGAGGTTCTCTCGTATTGCGTAAGTAGCTTACGCTTCGGGAAAGTTCTCTTTCTTCGAGATCTGAAGCCAAAAAATTATCCTTAATTTTGCATTTATTGTCAACGCAGTGCAGCAGCAGGCAGACCAAAGCAAGCTGTATAAGCGTGCTCATTGGCTGCCAGGCGGCAACTGCTTAAGCCAACCAGTGAGCCCGGCGTGACGTCACACCCCTTCGCGCCCTCCACACCCTTCTAACCGTCAAGAAGGGTGTGGCCAGTGTGTATATATTGCGGGCTCACAGGCTGAACTCTGATTTTCTTGTCTTCAGCGAAGCTCTTCGCATCGCTGGATCTTGAGAAGCCTCCGCCGTCGAAACCAGCGACCAGCAAGCTTAGGACAGCGCCTGAGGAAGCCGGCCACCTTCGCCGCCTTCAGCCATCCGTGCCTGCTACGCTATCCGGCGACATATCCTTTTTCTTTGCTTATTCTGCTGTGTGTGTGTTCGCCCTGCGACACGCACTTTCTCTTCTAAAAGAGCGCGAGGCATTTTTATCAAAATGCCTCGTTTCTCCTGCGGTTCATGCTGCGCCCTGCTCAGCAACGGAGACCGCCATCTCATCTGCGCTCTCTGCCTGGGCCGCGATCACGCCGCCGCCGCACTCTCCTTGGGCGGCTGCCCCTTAGTGCGAAGAACTCTCAATGTCGACCCTGCGGGCTCGACTTGAGGTTTTTGACCAGGCTGTCACTCCGCATGTCCCTGTCGGGCCGCGCAAGAAAAAGCGCCGCTCGCAGCGACCACCGGAGACCGATGCGGCGCTTAGAAGCTCGCCGGAACCTCTCCCTCGAGCTTCTCTCTCGCCCTCTCCGCCCCCCCTCCCGGCCGCTCAACCGCCGGCTCTCGCCCGCGCTGCCGCCGTTTCAGGGGACGAGGCGGATGAGTCTGACGGACGCGCCGCTGACAGCTGCTCCATCCTGGCGTCTGACAGCGAGGACTGGTACACCGCCTCCTCTACAGTCCAGGATTCTGGCCGTTCTCGAGCAGGCGAGGACGCGGAGCTTTTGCGCCTCCTTACCCGGGCTGTTGACCAGTTAGGCCTCGAGTGGTCTCCTCCTAAGGAGCCAGCACCAAACAGGCTCGACGGCTGTTTTCTTCATCGCCGCCGCCGATCACCAGCTTCCAGAACCACGCCTTTCCTGCCTGAGCTCCACAGCGAGCTTTCTAAGTCGTGGAATGCACCGGTTTCCGCGAGGGTCTCTTCACACGCCTCATCGACGCTCTCACAGGTTGACGGCGCCGCTGAGAAGGGGTATAATGCCATTCCCCCTGTGGAAGAGGCGGTAGCAGTGCACCTTTGCCCGCCTTCTCGTTGGCGCTCAAAGGCTGCCCTCCCGTCTAAGCCCTGCAGGACCACATCAGCCCTTGTCGGCCGCGCTTTCTCCGCCGCCGGTCAAGCTGCTTCTGTCCTTCACTCTATGGCCGTGCTGCAGATTCTCCAGGCCAATCTCCTCCGTGATTTGGACGAGAAAGGTCTGGAATCTGCCTCTATTATGGATCTAAGAAGCGCGACGGACCTGTCCCTTCGCGCTACGAAATCTGCTGCCCAGGCCATCGGACGGTGCATGGCTTCTCTGACTGTTACAGAGAGGCATCTCTGGTTGACGCTCACCGACATGAGAGAGTCTGAGCGCGCGGTGTTTCTCAACGCCCCTCTCTCTCCCACCGGCCTGTTCGCCCCAGCGGTTAGCGGGATCGTTGACCGTTTTTCGGAGGTGCAGAAGACTACACAGGCTATGTATCTCTTCCTGCCTCGACGCTCTAGCTCTGCTGCACGCCGTCCTCGCGACCAGCCTGCGCAAAGTTCCACCCAGCGTCCAGCTCGACCTCCGTCCTCGCAGCGACGACAGGGCGGCCGCCCTAGATCCCGCTCTTCCAGCCGAAACAGACCGCTTCCTCCCCGGGGACCCCGGCAGAGGATTACGGTGAAACCTGAGCCCACTAAGACCTCCTAGCCCGAGGAAAGAAGCGACGGCTGTGTCCCACTGCGGCCGGACCACCGTTAAAGCTTCATGTCCTGTCAGTCCCCGTTGCCACGGTTACTGCGGACAATCATTTCGCAGCCAACGAGCCGGTAATTTCACCCTCTCGTCTGCATACAACCGCCGTTCTCACGGCGACCCAGAGAAATCTCAAAAAGAGCATTATGTCTGGTTGCACGGCTCGCGCCGCATGTGTTTCAAATGCAGTGAATGTGCCCACGTTTCTGTGTTCACCCCTGCACACAAGCACTATAAATCCCATGTCTCTCACAGAGCCCACTTTCATGAAGCGAGTAGAATCCGCTCGAGTGTTGAAAGTAGGTCACGTGTCCACCTCACGGTGCCCCCGTCTACTCACTGCCCGCTCACTTATCTCTCTCGATCTAAAAGACGCATACTTTCAGATCCAGATAATACCCCGTCACAGGCCATTCTTGAGATTCGCCTTCGACGGTCAGGTATATCAATACACCGTCCTACCATTCGGCCTGTCTCTAGCACCCCGTACATTCACGAAGTGCATGGACACGGCTCTCGCTCCCCTGAGAGGTCGGGGAATGCGGATTTTGAATTATTTGGACGATTGGCTGATTCTAGCACAGTCAGAGGCCGAGCTCATCGCTCACAGAACAGTGCTCCTCAGCCACCTGGAAAGCCTGGGGCTTACGGTCAACTGGACCAAGAGCTCATTAGTGCCCAGTCGTTCAACCTCCTTTCTGGGTTTGGAACTGGACTCTGTGGCAATGATGGCCCGTCTGTCGACACAGCGCGCGCGTTGCATTCGACGCCTGGCCGCTTCCTTCCGGTCGGGCAGCACCGCTCCTCTAAAGACATTTCAGAGGATGCTGGGTTGCATGGCCTCAGCTGCAGCAGTGCTTCAGCTGGGTCTATTGCGTATGCGCCCGCTTCAACGATGGTTGAACGCCCGAATGCCTCACAGAGCCTGGGCTTCCGGCGGCATTCGAATCAGAGTGACTCAGAGCTGCGTTTCAGCACTGAAGCCCTGGTTAGCGGCCGACTGGTACCAGCGGGGAGTGACAATGGGAGCCGTCTCGCGCGGCAAAGTTATCTCGATGGACGCTTCCATCTCAGGTTGGGGCGCTCTTTTCGAGGGCAAGCCGGCATTTGGCCTGTGGTCGGACCAGGAGAAATGCCTCCACATAAATTGTTTGGAGATGATAGCGGTCGAGAACGCGCTCAAGCGCTTCCTCCCATTCATACGGGATCACCATGTGTTAGTCCGCTCGGACAACATGTCAGTGGTATCTTATGTGAACCGACAGGGCGGTGTCAGATCCAAGAGCCTGTGCAAACTGACAGAACGCCTTCTCGTGTGGGCTCACCGCTCGTTGCACTCGCTGAGAGCCGCGCACGTGCCGGGCCACTTGAATGTGGGACCAGACAGACTGTCCAGGGACATCATTCCCCCGGGAGATTGGTCCCTGCATCCTCAGACAGTCCAGCTCCTCTGGCGCCTATTCGGCAGGGCGGAGGTCGACCTCTTTGCGTCGAAAGACAATGCTCACTGCCCGATATTTTTCTCGAAAAGAGAGGACGCGCTGTCCCAGACCTGGCCCAGCCTCCCGCTGTACGCTTTTCCCCCGATCTCCCTGTTACCTCAGGTTTTAACAAGGATCAGGGAAACACAGCACCCAGTGCTCCTTGTAGCCCCGCGCTGGGAGAACCAGATTTGGTACCCAGAGCTGGTGAGGCTGTCGCACTCACCCCCATGGCCGATCCCGGTGAGAAAGGATCTCCTCTCTCAAGCCGGTGGGTCAATCTGGCATCCCCATCCGGAGTGATGGTCTCTGCATGCATGGGTAATCAATGGATACCCGTTGACCTGCCAGAAGGGGTCGTGAACACGATCACGCAGTCTAGAGCTCCCTCCACGAGACGGCTCTATGCGTCTAAGTGGTCTGTGTTCTCTAAATGGTGCGCTACTAAGAGCTTTGATCCATGCACATGTGGGGTTCCGCAAGTGCTCTCCTTCCTACAGGAGCTGTTGGAAAAGGGCAGGTCCCCTTCCACGCTCAAAGTGTATGTGGCGGCTATTGCAGCGTTCGCTGAGACGACGTGCAGCCGGGCAATCAGAAGGAATGAGCTTATTATCCGTTTCCTCAGAGGAGCCAGGCAGATGAATCCCCCGCGGCCCCCCTCGGTTCCTATTTGGAATCTGTCCTTGGTCCTGGAGGCCCTGAAGGCTTTTCCTTTTGAACCGCTTGGATCTGTGGATCCTAAGTACCTTTCGTTCAAAACCGTTTTTCTGATAGCTCTGTCTTCAGTAAAACGCGTGGGGGACCTGCACGCGCTATCTATTAGCCCTGCATGTCTTGAGTTCGGACCAAATGACTCTAAAGTCATTCTCAGACCGAGACACGGGTATATTCCCAAAGCGATTGGTACCCCCTTTAGGGCACAAATCATCTCCCTCTCGGCTCTGCCAATATACCCGATAACGGGGACAGTGATAACCTCCTATGCCCTGTTAGGGCGCTGAGAGTTTATATCACGCGTTCCGCCGCTTTCAGGCGGACCGAGCAGCTCTTTGTTTCTTTTGGCGGACGCACCAAGGGTCTCGCCGCCTCGAAACAGAGCCTGTCCAGGTGGATAGTGGACGCGATTGCAGCAGCTTACGCTTCCAAACACCTGCAGTGTCCTTTGGGGGTCAGAGCCCACTCCACTAGAGGCATGGCCTCTTCGTGGGCCTGGTCCAGCGGAATTTCTATTCACGATATTTGTCTGGCGGCGGGCTGGGCCTCCCCATCTACATTCGTGAGGTTTTATAACCTGGAAGTTCCCGCCCTGCAGGCTAAACTGTTATCAGTATAAGTGCAGACTATGTCCACATACTGGTTAATTTTTTGGTTGGCACCAGGGGAAGGATTCTTTTCCACAAATAGACCAGTGTTTCTGCTCTATTCCCTTTCCCTATACGTGTTTATGCACTGTGTGGGCCCGCGCTGCCGGCCACACCATTTACACTGATGTATACAGACCGGCTATGCCGCTCTGTCATTTATGTGAAGTGAAGTGCTTGGTACAGGTGTTGGCCCCACCGGCCACCTGTTTCAACGCTATGTTTTTCCCCGGTCTCCCTGGGATTCATCTCCCTGGGATGCTCGGCGCGCACGGCGTTGACAATGGGTTCCCGAAGCGTAAGCTACTTACGCAATACGAGAGAACCTCTCGTAAGAGAACGTACTTGGTTACCTAATGTAACCTCGGTTCTCTCTAGAAGAGGGAACGAGTATTGCGTAACCTGCCGTGACGCGCCATGAGCTTTTGAGTTCAGCCTGTGAGCCCGCAATATATACACACTGGCCTCACCCTTCTTGACGGTTAGAAGGGTGTGGAGGGCGCGAAGCGCCCTCATTGGGTGTGACGTCACGCCGGGCTCACTGGTAGGCTTAAGCAGTTGCCGCCTGGCAACCAATGAGCACGCTTATACAGCTTGCTTTGGTCTGCCTGCTGCTGCACTGCGTTGACAATAAATGCAAAATTAAGGATAATTTTTTGGCTTCAGATCTCGAAGAAAGAGAACTTTCCCGAAGCGTAAGCTACTTACGCAATACTCGTTCCCTCTTCTAGAGAGAACCGAGGTTACATTAGGTAACCGAGTACGTTTATTTCAGTGAATTTCATTTTTTCATTCACGGATTTTCATTTTCTAATTTCTCAATGTCAACCAGGAGAAAAGCTCTAAAACGGAACATCCTGTCACAGTGCTTCACATCTCTGATGGCTCCAAATCCAGATCCAAACTCCTGGTTGAGGACAGGTATGAAGTCTTGATCATTTGTCTGACTAATTAATTCCTTTAGATTCTTTTATACTGTGATTTTAAAGCTACCATGTTTATCTGAGTTTTTGTTATATTTTTTATTGTAAGTTTAGTTTTATTACTGTAAGAAACAACTATATATATATATATATATATATATATATATATATATATATATATATATATATATATATATATATATATGAAGAGTTCAGATGCAAAAGCCTCTAAGTGCCATCTGAAATTTTCTTCTGAAATTATCATTTTTATCAAGCTTGTATATTTAAGTTCAGTAATTTCACTTAAATGGCAATGAAAATGACCTATTAATTGTCATTTAAGTGAAATTACTGAACTTAAATATACAAGCTTGATAAAAATGATCACTCTAGAGGAAAATTTCAGATGGCACTTAGAGGCTTTTGCATCTGAACTCTTCATATATATATATATATATATATATATCGATTCATATAGTGGGACGTTTAAGCATCATTAATGTTCTCTTGTGATTTGTTGGGATTTTTGTGGGTGCAATAACAGCCAATCCTCCATCTGAATTGCAGGATTCATTCTGCTGAACATTACCTTCAAGAGGCGAAGGAACTGAAACACAACGCGGATGCTCTGGTGAGGGTTAGTTTTACTGGCCTACGGTTCTCACATCTGTGTTAGTTAATCTGCTTGATATTTCTGTGACCCCGGACCTTTTGTGTTAGTCCTCCATTGAGAGCGACACAACAGGTGCTCTCTTCACACGGAGCCAGTGTTTAAAACTCGGGGTCAGTGATGTTTGTGGGGTCAATGAGTCAATGGCAAGATTGTTTGAAGTTTTTGCGCCCCATAATATCACATTATGTTATAGTGTCCGTTTAGAATCTGTTTTCCTCCTCACACGCATTGTGTTTTCCACAGATGGACAGGTTTGAGAAGGCTGTGTATTACCTGGACGCTGTGGTGTCGTTCATCGAGTGTGGAAACGCCCTGGAGAAAAGCGCCCAGGAGGCCAAATCCCCCTTTCCTATGTATGCCGAAACCATAGAGCTCATCAAGTAAGAATAGAGGATTTGAGATACTTTAATATCTCTACATATAATGCTTGAGTTTGCTCACAAATGTGCATGTTTGCTTGTTTGGTAGGTACACGATGAAGCTCAAGAGCTTCATGGCACCGGATGCGACATCTGCAGACAAAAGGCTAGCAGTGCTGTGGTACGTAGTGGAGACACAATGATTCTGCATGTTTCGGGTCAACAGTTTTTGGTTCATAGTTGAGAAAATCATTGTTTTCATTGTTGACTCTCTTGAATCATCTTTTGGATTGTGTTTTAAATCAATTGAAGTGCATGGTCATGAGAACTGAATCAATGTTTGGTAATACTTTATTTTAATACGTTTACGCATGGATCATGTCAAGATTTTTTTATAGCGCTTTTTATAATACAGATTGTTTCAAAGTTTGTTTCTAGAAGAAAATAGCATTATAGTCCAGCTTAAGTAAGTTCAGCGATGTTTCATTTTTGTTGTAAGAAAGTTATTAATTTAGTTAATTTATATATATATATATATATATATATATATATATATATATATATATATATATATATATATATATAGCCGCTCTGGAGAAAACAGTGATGTCATCGTCCAGCTCAGTTCAGTTCTCATATAATGTTGTCAATGCAAGCAGATCAATAATATTGTTGAATATTAATAAATCATAAATCAGATGTATGTACAATAACATTACGATGTCCAGCAATCGATTTAAATAGTACATTGAGTTTAATTTGTCGTTTAATGAGGTCTAATATATGTTGTTAGTGGCGAGAATTGTCACGTGAATAAATACCTAGATCCGACTTTTTTTAAGCGTATATTTAAATGGTCCAGTGGCAGAACTTTTTCCAAGCGTGTCAGAGGTTCTGGGTTCTAATCCACACTCGTATAAGTTTTTTTTTTCTCATCAAAACCGATTATGTTTATCAGTGGTTGTATATCAGGCAGGGACACGTTTGTGTGCATTTTGTTTTGTAATTTCACCGGAACAAATAGAGAGTCTCCACAACGGATTGAACCGAGTGAAGACTGTGCGCGAGCCACAAGGGAACGAGGGTTGCCTGAAGGAGGGAACGGAGATGTAGTCGACGTTGACTGAATGGGATCACGCTAGATCTTTGAGTACTATTGAACGAGCCAATACAATTGCCGTGCGTGATTCGCATCACACACTCCGCCTCCGCTGCATGGGTATAAATACGGAAGTGGATGCACGCACTAGTTACTTTTCGCTGAGGAGCCGAGAGTAACTCGGAGTCAGCGGTGGTCCAGCTATAGTGGCTAAGGGACTACGTCTCTGTTCCCTCCCTCAGGGAACGAGGGTTGCATATGCAACTGAGACGTTCTCTTTCAGTCGTTCACGTTCGACATAGTCGACGTCGACTGAATGGGATCTACTATGGAAAGCGCAACTAGAGCTGCCACCTTCCAGTGCCTGGACGAAAGCCTCCTGACCCCCCGCAATTTTGAGGCGGAGAAGGGCAAGGCTTAGGCCAGGGAAGTCAACTGCTGTTCCACAGGACCACTGGGACAGCGTACCCTATCAATGGAAGGAAGGGATGCTGTGGAAACCGCATCCTGCCCGAAGGGAGGTGACGTGGAGAATACACATATGGACTGAGCGGATGACTGGCAGTACAACATATGGAATGTCACTGGGATGACTCCAGCCTATAACAGAATGGAGGATCAACTGAACAGTGACAGCAGAGCAGACTCTGCCAAGGGAAGACACAGGCTCGCTGCAGGGAGCCGTACCATGGAAGAATACACATATGTGATCGCCATAGGGATCACAACATATGGTCCCAGCCTAACAGAGGTTCCACCAGTGCATACAAGTGATAGGCCTGGCTTCGGACGTTTCGCCATGTCCATTGCCGAAGGGTATGGAGGAACTCGACAGGGTTCAGCTAATAAGGGGAACTCAGTGGAGCAAGAATTGCACACGTATCCAGTCCATAGGAGGGGAATGGCACAGCAAGCTGACACTTTGAACCGTGCTTACAGTGAAACTGGCTTCATGTGAAGGGAGCCCACGGGAAGCAACAGTTCGACACTTAGGCTAGTTCTCTAGCGAACGTGTATAGGTGTCGCCCAGCCCCCAACTCTATTTAACATCTGTTCAGCAAGGCACTCTGTGTCAACGCCTAGGAGGGAGCAATACCCTTGCTTAGGAGGAGCACCTGAAATAAGTCCCAAGAGGGTAAAGAGGGGACACAAGGAGGTTATTTATTTTCTCGTGGCTCCCCTCAGGAACCTGACGATCAAGTCGTACTTCCCACGGATTTGTATCTACTGCATCATGATGTGCATCAATACAGAGGCCACAACATTTTGAGGTGGAGGAGACAGCCCTCACTCCACCCATTAGCAGGAAGGAAGCACTGAAGTGATCGAACACCTTCGGGATCTCCTCACAGAGAGAAGACTCAATTCAACAAATAGGTTCCACTTCTAAGGGGGAGCGAGCCTCTTTTTTGAGAGGTGCTCTCACAGAAGTGATGGTCTCTACGGCATAAACAATGATTGCAGTAGTAACCAGAACCTCCGCATCCCGTTCTTTTTAGAACCAGTCCTGGAACTCTCCAAGGTCTAGACACAAGTGCCATCATGCCCCATCCCTGAGAATGTACTCAGAGGAATGAGTCAGGAAGGCTGTAGAGAGGAGAGGTTGGTTGGGCCAATAAGGGGCAACTATCAGGACCTGCTCCATCTCTTCCTGATTTTAGCACCATAGTGCAAGAAGGCTCACTGGGGAACGCATTTCTGCGGGGGCCCGATGGCCAGCTGTGGCCAGAGTTTTTTCTGTGTCGAGGGATATCCACTCAGACAGGAGAAGAAACAACTGGTGGAGGGACGAGTCCGGAGGGGCAACAGACGTAGCTGTGCGGCCACGAAGTGGTCCCGAACAGCAGGCCAGCTCCACTCTATCTGGACCAGAGGTTGTCGTGAGGCTTGTCAGGGGCATGATTGGGCAGGCCAGTAGTAATAAGTGGAACCTTAGAACCTTAGAAGCTTCTGACTCCAAGGAGGAGGTGGCGGGCGAGTTGCAACATGCGAGGGGAGCGTAGCCCGACGGTCGCAATGTTGTCTTTTCAGACCAGTGCATGCTCGCTGTGCAACGGTGTCTCAAAGCAAGGAAACTATAAGCAACTCGAGGCAGTAGATGCCAATGCAGTCGGAGGGTGCCCAGACCTCTGTTACTGCATGCCCTTTATACGTGGCCCCTCAGCCGGTATTAGTGGGCACTCATTCTAGGCCAGTGCTGAAGCGGTCTTCATATGGAGGAAGCCATATGGCTGCGTCTGCCATATGCCCCAGGAGCCTCTGAAAAAGTTTCAGTAGGACCCTTTCTCACTTCTTGAATAGCACTGAGCTGACACACCTCTATCTGAGAGATGCGCTGGACCGAGACCATCTCCATACTAGAAAAGAGATCCTCAACCCTTGGGCGAGTTTACTCTTTCCCAGTTGACCTGAAGACCCAACTGGCTATGGAGCACTCGAAGGGTAGGACCATGTACTGATACTTTGTACCTTCGAACGCAATAACACAAGAGGCCTGTGGAGAAGAAGGATAGAGATCTGAAGTACATGTCTTTCAGGTCGAACGCTGCAGACCAAGCTTGGGGACGGGGCATTTTTGAAAATGAATCTCTGTGTTAAGCAAGTGAACGGAGACTTTCGAAAAAGGGCCCGTTTCAGTTGACACAGATCCAAGATGGTCATAACCCACCACACATTTAGCGTACAATAAAGTATGAGCTCATGGAAGCCAGACTTCATATCGGCTGGAGGGAGTGGCTGGCTCGAGTCCTTTGCGAGTACGACTGCGACGTACACACACAGAATAGGAGCACTCCTCAACACCTTTGTGTGATGAATCTCACTAATTTTCAGGAGCATCTCTGCTCAACATCTAGGTATAATGAATCTCACTGAGCCTGGGCGGAAGCCGAGCAAAATGAATCGTAAGCCGAGTCTGAAGGTACCGTTTGGGGCCAGGCTGGAGCGGTTGGAAGCATTTTAGGCTTCCATAAAACTGGGCGAGGGAACCACAGACGTACCCGAGGTGGGGCAGCAAGGTGGAGGACAGGTACCTGGCTCGAAAGGCCTGAAGGAGGCCCGAAGACCGGGTCTGAGTGTGCAGTGCAACACTTACCTGTCTCCACGAGATGGCCTGGGATGCGTGAGAAGGCCAGGTCTTCGAACCGCACCCAGCTGTAGTGCTGGCGAACAAGAGGGGGCTGAGGGGTGCAAGGCTTTACAGGGTTGCACACCGCCAGACTTGCCCTCATGGGACCCAGGAAAAGAGGAATTTGCTGGAACAGACACACACACAAAGACTCCACCCGGCCCTCATCCGTCTCATCGGTGACCAACTCCAAAAGCACCCTCCTCCATCACTGAGCGGCCCGCTCAGGAATGCTTTCGCTGTCGCTTGCCACCTGGCTTGGCAGCGCCTAGAGCAGGCTGGGCGTCCCACCTGCGGCCGGCTCTATGCTGAGGCCTGGCTGGAGCGGCAGCAGGGGAACACCTTCGGCGAAGAGCAGGTGGAGGAACTGCCACCGGCGGCGGGGTAGAGGCAGCAGCGGGCCTCCGGGGCAGGATGTGCCATATGGCCTCCGTCTGCGCTTGGGCGACAGAAAACTGCTGGCCGCAGTTCTCCGCCGCATCGTCGACCAGCCCAAACTGGGAAATTGGGGTGACCAGGAACTGAACCTTGTCCGCATCCACCATAAAAACCAGGCTGAGCCAACAATGGTGCTCTTGGACCACTAACGTGGACATCGCCAGACTGATCATGCACTCGTGCCCCAAAGGGCGAGGTCAGATGCGGTGCGGAGCTCACCTATGAGCGCACGGTCTGGGTTACCCTTGTGCATGTCCATGAGTGCCCTGGCCTGATAGACCTGTTGTGGGGGAGACGAGGGGCCCCGTCCAAAAAGCAGCGGCTGCCGGCCACAGGTGCACCTGTGGTGCGCCAGACCGCTCTATTGGAGGGACAGCCTTCACCGCTCCTCCGTCAAGGGTAGTGAGGGGGGAAAGCTTATTCAGGCAGTTTCTGGCAGAGAACGGTGCCGTCTACGACCTGGTAACCTCTCCCCGCACTTCGGTAAAGAAATGCACTGGGGCGCCGAGCTGAGAACCAGCGCGGCCCGTTCCGACATACCAATCATCCAACCGAGACTGTTCGGGACACGGTGGAGGATTCCACTCGAGCCCGACAGCCTAGGCGGCCCAATTCAGCATAGCTGATGTTTCTGGATCTGGCTCGGGCAACGTTACACTCCCAGAGGGAGATAACACAGCCAAGTCATCATTTCCAGAGGTCAGCTCACCCTCCGATGCTGCAATCGGCATCCTGTCCTCTGGAGAGGCCCCGAATGAAATGGCTGGTAGGTCCATTACAGAGGGACCAGCGCACTCAACGGGGGGCTCCACCGGCTGTGATGTGATAGAGGAGTGAGGGGCCCACAGGGATTGGTTACCAGATGGGGAAGCCTCACTATGATCCTCTGATCACCCATCCCACACGGTGCCATAGCGTGGCGTGGTAATGGGGACTCCACCTTCACGCATACACCAGAGAGCTGTGTAAGGACATCAGGGATAAAATTGTAGACCTGCACAAGGCTGGGATGGGCTACAGGACAATAGGCAAGCAGCTTGGTGAGAAGGCAACAACTGTTGGCACAATTATTAGAAAATGGAAGAAGTTCAAGATGACGGTCAATCTCCCTTGGTCTGGGGCACCATGCAAGATCTCACCTCGTGGGGCATCAATGATCATGAGGAAGGTGAGGGATCAGCTCAGAACTGCACGGCAGGACCTGGTCAATGGCCTGAAGAGAGCTGGGACCACAGTCTCAAAGAAAACCATTAGTAACACACTACGCCGTCATGGATTAAAATCCTGCAGCGCATGCAAGGTCCCCCTGCTCAAGCCAGCGCATGTCCAGGCCCATCTGAAGTTTGCCAATGACCATCTGAATGATCCAGAGGAGGAATGGAAGAAGGTCATGTGGTCTGATGAGACAAAAATAGAGCTTTTTGGTCTAAACTCCACTCGCCGTGTTTAGAGGAAGAAGAAGGATGAGTACAACCCCAAGAACACCATCCTAACCGTGAAGCATGGAGGTGGAAACTTCATTCTTTGGGGATGCTTTTCTGCAAAGGGCACAGGACGACTGCACTGTATTGAGGGGAGGATGGATGGGGCCATGTATCGCGAGATCTTGGCCAACAACCTCCTTCCCTCAGTAAGAGCATTGAAGATGGGTCGTGGCTGGGTCTTCCAGCATGACAACGACCCGAAACACACAGCCAGGGCAACTAAGGTGTGGCTCCGTAAGAAGCATCTCAAGGTCCTGGAGTGGCCTAGCCAGTCTCCAGACCTGAACCCAATTGAAAATCTTTGGAGGGAGCTGAAAGTCCGTATTGCCCAGCGACAGCCCAGAAACCTGAAGGATCTGGAGAAGGTCTGTATGGAGGAGTGGGCCAAAATCCCTGCTGCAGTGTTTGCAAACCTGGTCAAGAACTACAGGAAACGTATGATCTCTGTAATTGCAAACAGATGTTTCTGTACCAAATATTAAGTTCTGCTTTTCTGATGTATCAAATACTTATGTCATGCAATAAAATGCTAGCCTAGAAATCTAGACGCACCCTAGCGGCAGCAAAATTTATTTTGCTTCCAGGGTAGTCTAGCAACTCTCCATTGACTTTCGGAGCTGTAAAAACCTAAATTGGGTCAGGCCAATCACATCGTGTATAGAGTAGGTGGGGCGGGCTTAACATAATGACGACAGAGTTTGTGACGGTTCCCTGCTACTTGAAAACAAAGAATGGCTGCGGCTGGCAAACAGTCTTTCGAATCGGCTTTGGCCGTGACTCTGGAGGACTTGGAGTTAAGTTTTTCTTTGAGAAAAGAGCAAAGAACGGCACTTAAGTCATTCTTAAAAAAGGAAGATGTGTTCATAGTTTTGCCGGCCAGATTCAAAAGTTGAATCTATCAACTGACGATAGCTCCGCTGTTGGGAAAATGCTCTGGTTGGTTGAAGCGCTGTCCTATTGCGTGCAGAATGAATTTGAAAGACAGCCGTTTATCCCGCCCCTTGGATTGAGCTGTGTCTATGGTGAGTTGCCAGACCTAACATCTTGATGTAGGTCTGGCTTGCCAAGCTAATAAAATGCAAATTAATTACTTAAAAATCATACAATGTGATTTTCTGGATTTTTGTTTTAGATTCCGTCACTCACAGTTGAAGAGTACCTATGATAAAAATTACAGACTTCTACATGCTTTGTAAGTGGGAAAACCTGCAAAATCGTCAGTGTATCAAATACTTGTTCTCCCCACTGTATGTATATATATATATATACACATATACATATACTTTTTACAAACACGTGATAATACCATTGTGACCATCCATTTGGGGGGACAGGGAACGATCGCATCCAGAAACGCACGGGTGGAATGGCATCTTGAAAAAGACGCAAACGCACCCATGTTTCTCTTTCAGGAAATGGGACCCATCACCAGTGCCGGAGCACACAGGGGAATGACAGCGCCAACACTGAACAGTGAGCTGAAACAGTGAAGCACTCATTTTTCCACCCTCTAACCAGCTGTCAACAAACACAGAAATTTGATGCTGTTAAAACAGCAGTTGAGAGCTCAAAGCTCGCGATCACCGCTGCACTCGCGCTGTAGAACCACCAGCGACTGGGAGAGTCTTCCTAGAAGAACACCTACACATTCGCTCGTTGCATACAACAATACTCTTCAGAGACGATCGGCTCCGAAGCAAAAAGCAACTTGTGCGTGTATCCACTTCCGTATTTATACCCGTGCCGAGGGGCGGAGTGTGTGATGTGAATCACGCACGCCAATTGCATTGGCTCGTTCAATAGTATTCGAAGATGACAGGCTCCCTAGCGTGATCCCATTCAGTCGACATCGACTACGTCAAACGTGAACGATTGAAAGGGAACACAGTAGCTGCGCCACTGATCGCAGCGGGAACAAGCACTTTGATCACTTGATTTCAAAAACAACACATTTCAGCACTAGATCGCCTCTTATGAACGCCTTGAACGAAATGAATGCTCTGCTAGTTAACTGGAGATGTTTTATTTATTTGTATTGATACATTCGTGTCGCGAGATGTTTCAAAAGTGGTGGGGACAATATCGACCTTAGCAAAAAGTGGTGGGGACATGTCCCACCCGCAAATTACGACTATGGTTTTTTGCAAGTGAGATGAGTAAATGCATATTCACATTTAGGGCCCTATTTTAACGATCTGAAACGCAAGTGTCAAAGCGCAAAGCGCAAGTAACTTTGTGGGCGGGTCTTGGCGCTGTTGCTATTTTCCCGGCGGGATAAATGACTCTTGCGCCAGGCGCAAATCTAAAATGGGTTGGTCTGAAGTAGCTTCATTATTCATAGGTGTGGTTTGGGCGTAACGTGAAATAAACCAATCAGAGCGTCATCTCACATTCCCTTTAAGAGCAGGCGCGCTTTTTCTAAAGCGGATTCCTATTGTAACGGCGGATTTGCCAGGCGCGCGCCAGGAGCGGTTCACATCCGAGGAGAGCAACGCTCTCGTCAGGGACGTTGGGGATGGAGAAACCCACCCAAATTAACTTCGGTTAAAAGGGCGTATGATAATTTGGGTAAATGTGTAAGCTAGATGTATGCTTTTATAATAAATTGTCTATCTATCTATCTATCTATCTATCTATCTATCTATCTATCTATCTATCTATCGTAATAATGTATGATTTGCAAAAATGAAAACTGCTGCTTCTGTGTAGATAAGAGAATCAAAGTGTATGCGCATTGTGCTCACGCTACATTGATTATGGCCCAGCATGTGCCCTTAAAATAGCATATGAATAACATGCGCAACGCGCCACTGACTTTAAACTATTTTTTCCTGGTTAGTGGCGCAATTGTTTTCTAAACCTGCAAAATAGCATGAAGGAACGTTTGCGCCGGAACACGCCTCCTTTTTTGCGCTGAACCGCCCAGGGAGCGCAAGTTCATTCCCAAGTTTAGCGACGTGCTTCTGTGGAGGGAAAAGCGCGCTTTGCGCGGGTGCAAAATAGGAATGATACATGCGTCGGTGTACAAAGTCAATTGCGCTGGGTGCAAGATAGGGCCCTTAGTCTAGATCTACAGTAATCATCATGTTCACACACACAAACTCAACACCTCTGCACTTACGCTTTCTCTCAACATTAGGACAGGAGAGCTGTCAGTCAATACATGGGGAAACGAAGTAACTTGTGTTACTAATTTGAAAAAGTAGCTCAGATATTTTGTCGTACATTACAAGTAATGAGTTACGTAATCAGATTACTTTTTTCAAGTATCTAGTAAAGTAACGCATTACTATTTAATGTGTAACCCCCAACACTGCTAGTGTACTTTAACAATCATTATTAAACTTAATGGCTCTGAAAACAATCAATACAATTTTTCACAATAAAGAAAATGTTCTATTTCCAGCAGAATGGTGTTAAATGTATTATTAGTGATTGAAATCAACCATCTTTATTTGACTATCTTCATCAGTAAGGTCAATGGTGTTAAAGCTGTTACTGTGTACTCAGTATTTGGTAAAGCTGTGGCTAATGTAACCGATGGATATGTGTGTGTCTCTGCAGTCTGAGGTGCCAAGCGCTCCTGTATTTGAGGCTTTTCAAGCTACGGAAAGAAAGTGCACTGAAATACTCTAAAACGCTCATTGAACACTTGAAGGTAACATGATTTTATGTTCTTTCTTATGTGTTTATTCCATGAAAAACAATAAAACAGTAATATTGAAAATACAGTTTAAAATAAGTTTGCTTTTTTAATATATTTTAAACTGTCATGTATTCCTGTGATCAAAGCTGATTTTTTAGCATCATTACTCCAGTCTTCAGTGTCACATTTTCCTTCAGAAATTATTTTTAATATCCTGACAAATTTATGATTATTATCAATGTTGAAAACAGTTGTGCTGCTTCATATTTTTGTGGAAACTGTGCTAAATTTTTTTTGAATGAATAGAAAGCATTTATTTGAAATAGAAATCATAATGAATGTCTTTACTGTCACTTACTGATCAATCTAATGTGTCCTTGCTGAATAAAAGCATTCATTTCTTTCATAAAACAATCTTACTGACCCCAAAGTTTTTGACTGTTGTGTAGGTTTGAAATTTCCAGTATGACACAATTACAAAAACACAGGAAAGATGTAATTTATGTTGGAGATGTGAAATTTCATGTTAATGTTTCTTTAAACAGAAGAACGTAACGTATACAAAAGTATTCATTACTCTATTACTCTGTTTTTTCCAGAATTCGTATACCCAAGCTCCGTCTCCTGGAGTAGCAAAGTAAGTTCCTTATATTGTTTTATATATTGTAAATGGAGAAACATTGGAGAAACACCCTGACAACTGCATGTTTAAAACCATTCTAGTTACAAAAATGCACCAATAGGTCACATCTCTCCGTTTTTTTATATACTGGATCACACAGACAGTCAAACCTAAAATTATTAAGACACCAGATATCATTTTTTATATTTTATTTACTAGTGGGTGCAGTAAACTATGACATATTATACCCAAAGATTCTTCATACAGTGACTACCAATAAAATGTATAAAACAAATTGGGGCCAAAAATTATTCAGACACTTTGACCTTACCATGTTTTGCTGAAGTGTTTTTTCTTTAATTGCTAATGTGACTTTTTTACACCACAGACTGAACAAAATTAAGCACTGCTTGGTAATTGGTTGACCTAAATTGGTATTATCTACTTGTGTAGTTAAATTTAACAGCTGACAGATATTCAACATAATTCATCTGTGAGACAGTCTAACAGAAGGATGGACAAAACCAGTGAAATATCAACGAGTTCTTGTCATATTTTATTACCATTTTCTAAACTATAGCGAATAAACTGTGATAATGTGAGAGATGTTGAAGGTGTCTGAATAAATTTGGTTTTGACTATTAATGAAGTTTATGAAATGATATGGTAGTTGACATGGTTTGACATGGTACACTTCATCTCAAACTATACTCTACAACTCGTATTAATTGAATGACTACATGGATTGCTTTTACAATTTTACACTGAAGGAGCATTTAAATAATCCAGTGATGGCAAAAAGATGGTTAAAAATTCGAAACATTTTCCAGTAAAATATGTAAACATCCTTTAAAAAATTTTTTTTTAATTGTAAATGTTTTTTTGTTGTTGTTGTTTGTTTGTTTAGCATTAATATACTTTTGAGCATAAACCAGTTTTATTCTCAAAACAAGACAAAATAATGTCAACGGGTTGATAAAAATCAAAGCAAAGTTCATAATCTTTAATCAAAATGACATTTCTTCTCTTCCCCGATGATGTGTTTTTACAACCTGTCACTACTTATGGTCACTACGCTGGATTGAAACGACAAGATATGCATCAATTCTAAAAATGTGCATCATAACTTTTTTTCATCCGATAAGAATACATGCACACAGGGTTTGAAATTAACACCCACCAAATGCAGGTAAAAATTAACTGTGGAGAGTAACGCTGTCAAATCACTAGCCAATTTGGCGTGTTACTTATTATGTTTACTCACTTTGCTAGAAGTTTGTGTAAGCCAAATCTGCTTATATCTGGCTTACTTGAACACACACGTCACTATGCAACAAATAATGGCGCACTTGTTCATTTGCATTGAAGCAATAGCAAAGATTAAAAAGCATTTGGTTAACAGAAAATACATTGTTATTTCCCAACATCCTACATGTTGTTTGTACTGTATTGATCTGTCCACCTAAAACACATTTTTAGTGAAAAGGATGAGGATGAAAGAGGAAGGGAGGAGATGCTGGATGACAGGATTTTGTTTGAATAAGAAATTAATGTATGAAATCCAAATTTTTATATTTAACATTTTATATATATATATGATGTAGTTAATCTGGTTTATTTCTTCTTCTTTTTTTGGCTAGTAGGAGTTCTGAGTGGCCAGTAACTTAAAAATGTAGTTGCCAAATTGGCCGGTGAATGAAAAAGTTAATTTCAAACTCTGTGTGCGCATATATTCAGATGGAAACACATTTACTAAATAATGTGAAAACTCTAAACTCTCTGTGTGTGTGTGGTGGTGTGTGTCCTCCAGTAACATGAGTGTGTGTGTGTGTGTGTGTGTGTCCTCCAGTAAGAGCGCAGGCATGCCTTCTCCGGTCTCCCACGGGCTCTCTTCGGGCAGCGCGGGCAGCTTCTCCTCCAGCTCCTCCATCACCATCCCTCAACGCATACACCAGATGGCCGCCAGCTACGTGCAGGTCACCTCAAACTTCCTCTACGCTACCGAGGTGTGGGACCAGGCCGAGGAGTTTGCCAAAGAGCAGAGAGGTACTGATGCCCTTCTCCAAACACCTGCCTCAAACTCAAGCCCTCCTTTCTGTTCCTGTAACATGGCATATGCTCTCTCAAGAGCCTGATATTCCTGTGTCAACTGCTTGAACCACAATTCTGACTCTTCAGCTGCCAGACCCTAATAAAGAGAGCATGAGAAATAATGCACAATGAGTATGCGAAATAACCCAGACAGCAACATAGTGTCGGCCCAGATCTGTGTGGATTCAACGTGTACCAGATGTGGGCCGGATCTGGGCCGACACTATGTTGCTGTTTTGGAAATGCACAATAATAATACAAAGCACACCGTAGAGAAGAAGTCAAGATAAACGCATGAACCCTTAGTGAGAAATGAGTGAGTTAAAGGTGCAGTGTGTAATTTTTAGCAGCATCTAGTGGTGAGGTTACGAATTGCACCCAACAGAAGTTATGATGTCCAACAGGAAGTGATGTCGTCGTCTGAGACAGCAGAGAGTAGCCAGTTAAGCAATGAGGTTTCTTTACAAAGATAAAGTAAGAAATTAGGTTTACTTAATTATTCAGTAAAACGATATGTTATTACGAATAGTATTGTTACTTGTACATCATTGTGTCAGTGTTTTATTCTCTGACTTTAGCTAGCTTCTTAACATGAAGAACAACATAGTGATGAAACGCGTTTGTCCATTTAGGGCCACTGTAGAAAAATGTCGATGTAAGGAGACCTGCGGTGTGTGTAGATAGAAATGGCTCATTCTAAGGTAATAAAAACATAATTGTTCATTATGTAAGGTCTTTATACAGCACTGAAAACATAGTTATGTACTGTATATGATATTGCATTTCTGTCAACAGATCCTCCTAAATATTACACAATGCACCTTTAACTCTGCACAGCTTTTCTGCAGTCGTTCTGTTTCTAGCTTTTGAAATAGTACATTTAGTACTTTTTCTAGTACTAGGATGTATAAGTACATCCTACTTTACCCCCATACATGCAGTACACTCACTAAAAGCAATATAGCAAATACTATATAGCAAATCTCATTTTTATCATTGCAAAAATGTTAACTGTTTTACTGCACAGCTATCTATATAAAGCTGGAAATGTATATTATATCCAGGGGTGCACATAACAGGTGTGCAGGTGTGTTCTCATTAATTATCAGAGATGCAACGGATTGCAGTTGATCCGTGATCCGTTCGAACCAGCTGCCCCACGGTTCGGCACACATGTGATTCACAGATTAACTGCTAAATTTAACCATCATAGAGTGAAAATGTATCATTTGGACATGTTTTGTCATGGCAATTTACACATTCAAACGATTCTCTCTCAAACGAAAGACAGAGGCGTGTTTCAGATAGAGCTCGAACACCAAATTGATTCCTCTTTTGCGTTTCCTTGTGCTTAAACGGACACATACACACAAAATGATGTCAAAATAGCCGTCTAAATACCAGATGTGCACACGGACGTGTGTGCTTTTGAGTGTACTGCATGTATGGGGGTAAAGTAGGATGTACTATACATCCTAGTACTAGAAAAAGTACTAAATGTACTATTTCAAAAGCTAGAAACAGAACGACTGCAGAAAAGCTGTGCAGAGTTAAAGGTGCATTGTGTAATATTTAGGAGGATCTGTTGACAGAAATGCAATATCATATACAGTACATAACTATGTTTTCAGTGGTGTAAAGACCTTACATAATGAACCGTTATGTTTTTATTACCTTAGAATGAGCCATTTCATTACCGTTCCTAGGCCGGACATCCTTTTTTTACACTACTGTACATGTTTTATATTCATGTAAAGTGATTGATATATATATATACACATATATACACTGTAGTCAACATTTGAAGTGGATCAAAACCTTTCATCAAAGTTGTTTTAAATTGACACATACACAGAAAATCATGTCAAAATACCCATCTAAATACCGGTTTCGGCAAGTATTCTCTCGGTTATGTCATAAGTGAACAGTTGGGAAAGAAACCGGATGCATTCGCTCTTAAAGTGACAACAGCCTAATATTCCTGCTGCTGCCTGTGTCATTAATGTTAATCAAATGTAAAAAAATATTGTTGAACACGTGACAAAATAATGTTGGAGAGAAAATAAGAGGTGAGCAGTCAGGAGGAAAGTGATAACTACATCTTGTAGGATAAGTGTGAAGTGTGAGTCCAAGCAGCACCTCAAGGACCTCCTGCGAGAACCAGACCAGAAAGTTATGTGCACCCCTGACTATATCCAAATTAATTCACATGCAGAAGTGGGTAAAAGCAATGTCCGGATGGAATATTTGTTTTTAATGGCCCTACAAGACTGATATACAGTATGTTCATTTTTAATTTTATCATTATCAACCTGATAAGAAAATTTAGCCAATATATTGAAGACGATAAATAATGTATTATTTCCTTCAGCTGAGACACTTCAGATTTGCACTGTTCACCATGATGGTTTTGAATTGCTTGAAATATGATTGTAATTACTTCAAAAAAGGAAACTACAGTTCAGTGCAACATGTGCAGCGCAAGCCTGTTTTATTGGCTACATAAAATTGTAACGAGAAGATCACATAATTGTTTGTTCTTAATCTCTTGTGTTTGGTATTCTGCACAGAGTTCTTCTGTGACCTGGACAAGGCGATGGGCGCGCTGATCTTCAACACCAGTAGCATGACTGAACTGGTATGCTTCACACGGCAAGGCCTGCACTGGCTCCGGCTTGACGCTAAGCTCGTCCAGTAGACCGTCCCAAACACTCACACACTCGATCTGCCTCAGACATCTGTGACACTGTGTTTGTTTCTTCACCAGCTTGCCAAAAACGAAAATAGTACACACTCCACCACAGACCCTATAATAGAGGAGGTTGCATGTTCATCTGCAGAGCCTTCACACACTGCATCGTCCTGCTCATATCATTGGCTCGTTTCCGGACGAAGAAAAAAAAGGCTCTTTTTTTACTGACTTTGACTAATGTTTTTTTTTTTTTTTTTTTTTTGCTGTTGTTTTGCTAGCTGTAAGCAAACATGAATAATAATTGGATGTTTAGCTTTTTTTGAAATACAGGAAACTAAGAGACAAGTTCTTGAACTACACATCTGAAAAGGTTAAGGTGCGAGGTGTGGCACGTAAACGAGAAGCAGAAAGAACATGTAAAAGAGTGGCATCTCAACTGATTCTTGCATACCAGACCAAAAGACTGTTCGGCATTATATCAAGGCATTATTACTAATGTGTTGTGTTTTGTTTCTGTTCGGCCTGGCTCATGCACACATCAGAGTAAGTCAGTTCTAGCCCGTTGGGTCACTACTGCAAATACCCAGGCCCAGATTTTCTTTTTTATACGAAAAATGTAATGCTTGCATCTCACCGTTGTGGGTTTTCTGGTATTAAACGCAGGAGTATTTTATTACCGTTGGTGACGCGCCTGTGCCTTAAATACATTTTATTTAGATATTAACAACTTGGATTTCACTCTTGGATTTTCAGGCATGGATACAGGGTTGCAATACGAGATGAGAGACGTATTTCTATTGTGTATGAAAATATTAAATAAAACGATTGATTAAAATGATTAAAATGATTAAAATGTTTTACCTGTTTTGCATTACTTTGAAATAGTGCTGTCAAATCGATTAATCATTAATTTACAAATCATAAGTTTGTAAGTGTGTGTGTGTGTGTGTGTGTGTGTTTATGTATACATATATAGCCTACAGACTCACATTAGTGTACTTTATATATATACACACACACAGTGCTGTAAAATCGATTAATCGTGATTAATCGCATCTAACATAAGTTTGTAAATATGTGTATATATGTATGTGTGTAGGCCTATATATACACACATTAGTGCTGTCAAATTGATTAATAGTGATTAATTGCATCTAACATAAAAGTTTGTGTCTAATGCGATTAATCGATTTGACAGCACTACTTGTAAAAGTGTTTTTGAGTATTAATTTTAGTGTTTTATTATAAACACTATGAATTTCATGCATAAGGTGGGCTAGATATTGAAAGAAATGCAGCAACAAGAGTCTGGCATGGGAACTTCTTCCGAGGCTGAGCTTTTTATTTTAAACTTTACCTCTGGCACCACCTATTGGTTACTTTAAAGATCGAGCTTCGTACAGCAGTAACAAAATTCTTATGGAATTATAAACAGCCTAGAATTCATCTCAAATCTATGCACATGCAGGCTAAAACCTCATGGAGGCTTATCGTTACCAGATTTTTGCTCCTATTATTTACCATACCAAATGAGACCACTTAGGACTTGGATTGATGTTGACTCCCCTTTGCCATGGCGGGCCTTAGAAACTAATATTATTTACCCATTGCGTCTACAGGATTTACCTTTTACTGGAATACCTAAGAAAGTTCTGGAAAAGTTTGGTCCAATTATATGCCATTCTATCAAAACCTGGAGAGTGGCAGAAAAGATCATGGGAGCTTTAGATTCCTACTGTGACTCTAACCCCATTTGGTATAATAGTAATCTCTGTACGGGTAACAAACCCTTTGTTTCCAAATGCTGGGTTAAATGTGGGGTTTATACCCTGAAAGATCTGTACAGTGATTATGGACTTAAGTCCTTTCAGATTCTAAAGGATGAATTCTCTCTTCCAGGATTTTCCTTCTTTTTGAATCTAAGATTGAGATCTGCGCTGAAGGCCTATGGAGTACCCTGGTCGACTAAAATATCTTCTCATCCTATGATAGACTGGATAGATTCCAGTATGGCTTCTAGGGGTATTGTTAGCATAATTTATAATACTCGAACATTCCAACTGAGGACTTCTGGGAGAGACATTTATCACACAAGACAACTCGGCAGTTTCCCCCTATTGCAGCGACTTTTTCTTGTGCATGTTCTGCAGACAGGGTGACCATCCTCGATTAAGTTTCCCTCAGGACTTTTGTTAAAGCCAAAATATGACCACACCTCAGAATTGGTTCTTTTAAAAGGCTGAAAAATCTCCCGAGCATGCCCAGCGCCGGCGGGCAATTGATGTCAAATAGACATCAAATTGACGTCAAACACAGTCATCAAAGAATTGGTCAAAAATGCAAATCAAATCGATGTCAAAACTTGACATTAAATTGGCGTCAAGTTTTTACATTCATTTGATTTGCATTTTTTTTTAAACATTTTTTAACACATTGATATCCTATTCTAGACCACAAGAATAATGACAAAACAGTATTAAACGCAAGACGTGTTTTATTAAATCCACTGGTTTATATCAGAATTTTATATATAAATTTTAATCTGATATAAATCTTAATTGATGAAAATAATTGCATTACATTGTGTCATCACAACAACATTTTACATTTTACATATTACAGGTTTTTACATCAAAGCTCTCAAGACCTTTAAAAACAAAGAGCAAGTTAAATTAAAATTAAACCAGTTTTGTAATTTGTTTCGTAGATAAACAAATTAATGAACAGAAACATAGATAAACAATAGGTGCATTCTACATATTCAGAGTCTGAACAGACCTCAATGGCCGATTTCCCCTTTTGCCGTCCCATACACCCATATCTATCAGGAGCAGACCGGAGATAGCTGCCCATGTATTTCTTTATTTCGGCCTCTGACGCAGAAAGTTTCGACTGCTGTACAGCACCTTAATGAATATAAAGCCTCAATTAGCACTCATTTTAAGACATTAAAATACAGCATACATTTTTCAGCAACCATCACGTGTACATGTACTGTAAATCCACAAAGTAATTAACTTTTTAAATAAGCATGGATAACCATCTAGTGGCTCAGTGATCCTCCTCACCATTCTTTTCAAGTGAGCTGCAACAGCAGGAAAACAGAAAAACTGAATCCAATTTTTCAATGTCCAACTTTTCGTTATTGGGATGAAAAATTAAACTGATGATAAGTGCTACCCATCTTAACTAAAGGTGGCATAGGTATAACATAATTCACACATTTAAAACCTGTGCTTTTAATATTGTCTGAAAATTTGTAGAAAAACAACTGCATATTTTGAGTTTATGCATGAGAGCGCCCTCTGGCTTTTGGATGTGGTAGCATCCATGTGTGGACCGTAATTTATTGAGAAACTGAGCATAATAATTGCACAATTAATTGTTACACCCCTACAGTATTGCCACTGTGCATCTGTGATGGCTAAAAGTTTGCCGCACAATGGGTAACACTGGATAGATACATTCTGTACAAAGCTGAAAGTTATCCTGATGGTGAAGAGGAAAGGTAATGAGACCAAAACTGACAAGATCCACACCCCTTGAATAATTCATTTGCATAACAAATTTACTGTGAACGTGATTAGTAGATTTTCATATTTGCCTTGGAGCAAGCATTTGATGGGCTGACTATGTCCAAGCTTGGCAATGGGCCAAAAGTACTACAGACATCTGACAAACATTCTACATGGTCATGTTAAGTACAACTTTACACCTACATTATTGTAGTAACCAAAGATATGTTTAAGTCTTTCTCTGTGTGATGCAGAGTCGGAGACGTTCGGATTCATTTGCAGTATGTTTATTAAGAATAGTCAAACAGGCAGTAATCAGAAAACAGCGTAGATAATGACGAAGGAGATCCAAGATCATAAACGATACCAAGCAGAGGTCAGGGCAGGCAGCAGTATCCAGAATCATAAACAATAACAGGCAAAGGTCAGGGCAGGCAGCAGACAAAGAAACAGGAGTCAGTAAACAGTCACAGGTCAGAACACGGGGAATCAATAACAGAGAATGAACGCTTGGTAATGTTAGCCGGGGCAGAACAAACATCGCAATGTGTGAGAGTCAGAAGGCAGTTTATATAGAGGGGAGAAGTGGGAACACCTGTGCCGGTGATTAGACCTAGGTACGGGGCTTATGGGAAATGAAGTTCAATACTCCGGTGAAGGTGTTCTTTGATGAGCGGAGAGAGCCACAGAGGTGCGATCTATGACAGTCTGAGTGACTCTTTCAATCACAAAAAAAGTGTAACTGACCCAGCATCATGCTTGTCCAAAGAGCTTCATGAGGCAAGAAGTAGGCAGCCAGAGTGGAGATGAATGTCTCACTGTAGGACACATTTGGATCCCCTTTTTTATCGAGGGGTGCAGTGCCTACGACCTCCATGAAATGTCTGTGAAAAGACGTCTGACTGAAGGTGTCCTAAAATATGAAATTTTACATGATGTTTACATGAGTGATTTTAATCAGGTTAGTAGAAGACATAATTTGAAGACATTTTTCATGTTTACTGTGTACCTCAAGGTCATCAGTAGCAATGCTGCTGTCATCAACAGCTGATTCCCCAGTGGTGGTCAACAAAGTCTGGATGTTGTTGAAGTGCTTCTCAACATGTTCAGAGCTGCATGGGCTTGAGAAGATGACAGTGCAACTAAGGAGCATTTCATCAAACTCTACAATGGTACTTGCTGTGGTCAAAAGCCTGAAAACATGCATGGCCAACGGTAGTTCTTGGATGCACTGAGAGAGAAATAAAAATAATAACATTGTCATAAATCATCATGAATAATTTGTTGCCATTCATCTTTTTTATGAAAAAATATAAAGGTTTTACTTACTGCGTTTTACACAGGGATTTAGCATTTTTCATTATTTGGCTTAGACAGCGGTGGACAATAGGAAGACTGAAGTCTTCAGTGGTGCCTTTCCCTGTCAATATTTGATAATAACTTTGGAGCAAGGCATTGAGGTTAGTTTGGCTGAAGATGAGTGAGGACCATGGATCCATCACATATTATCATGAGTGAACTGATGTTTGTGTCCATATTGCTTGGCATGATCTGTCTGGAAAGCACTGAGAAAATACACTATAGATGAGGTGGTGTGGTCACAGGTTGGTGGAAAAGGAGAGGAACCCTTGTATGGGTTTCTGACACACGCTCGTATACGTAAAAAGGACCTGTGCTGTGTTTACTTTTCTTCACAATGCTTCCTGTTGAATCAAGATATACTATGTCGTCTTTACATCTTTGGTGGAATATGTCAATGCTTTTGTTTGACCAAAGCATCACACCCTTAGGATGAAGGATCACTTTCTGGATAACCTCATCCAGCTCTTCTCTTTTTTCTTCTACCATCATCTGGAGACTGAGTGTTTCATTTTTACTTCCTGTCCTTCATTCTTTGTCTCCAGGAAATGGATTTCAGAACACCTGGCGATGGAGCCTCATCTCGACAGCCAGACTCTACCACAGATTCTTTAAGGTTTTCCATTTTCTTAAGATAGAGTGCACTCGGTAGTGTTGTTTGCAATTGCTGATTTATTTCCTTTTGGTCACCAGCTCTTACGGGTCGCCTTTGCAGCTCTGTTTTATTGTGAACTACCATGTCACCTCTGAACGACACCTGTGCTTTAAGTGTGTTCTCACTGTGCACAACAACATCAACTTCTACTGGGCAGTCAGTGAACAAGCAATAGCCAGAGCATTTAAAAGCAGGTGTGTTCCTGGTTGATCCCTGTATTTTAACCCTGTGGCCTGTAAAAGCAAAACTGCAATGTGGATGGATTGTGTGAATGCCTGAAGAGATAATGTTAGTCCACTGCAATCCCTTGAAGTGATCCTTTTTTGTTTTTGTTTTCTTAGTTTTTTCCAGGCAGTTTGAGGAATATAAAAGAAGGTGGTGCAGGAACACTCTCTGTAAAGGATTAATCTTCTTTAGCAAGACGGACATCATCGTCAGTGTCACTCCAACTGTCACTGTCTTCCACCTTGGGATCTTTGTTGAGGACCTACAAGAGAATAAACAGTAACTAGATTAAAAAGTTCGTCGAGACAAACTTTAAGTTGGCTTGAGAAAGCCGGACCAGAAAGTTTAAAGTAGTTTGAAGTTTAAATTAGTTTAAAGTTTAAATTAGTTTGAAGTTTAAAGTAGTTTGAAGTTTAAATTAGTTTGAAGTTTAAAGTAGTTTAAAGTTTAAATTAGTTTGAAGTTTAAATTAGTTTAAAGGTTAAAATAGTTTAAAGTTTAAAGTAGTTTAAAGTTTGAATTACCGGTAGTTTTAAGTAAAAAATTTGCTATGGTGTTTCTAGTGGGTTGCTAAAGTGTCCTGGGTGGTTGCTAGGGTATTTTGGGTGGTTGCTAGGTGTTCTGGGTGGTTGCTAGGCAGTTGCTAGGGTGTTCTTGGTGGTTGCTATGGTATTGCTAGGCGGTTGCTAGGGTTTTCTGGGCGGTTGCTAGGGTGTTGCTATGCGGTTTCTAGGGTGTTACTAGGTGGTTGCTATGGTATTCTGGATGGTTGCTATGGTGTACTAGGCGGTTGCTAGGTGGTTGCTAAGGTATTTTTGGTGGTTGCTAGGGTGTTCTGGGTGGTTGCTAGGCGGTTGCTATGGTGTTCTGGGTGGTTGCTATGCTGTTGCTAGGCGGTTGCTAGGGTATCCTGGTTGGTTGCTAGGGTGTTGCTATCCTATTGAATTAAGACCTTCTCCCTCGTATGTTCTTTTTCATATTCCTTTTGAAATGTAGTCATCTCTTGTGTAACTTCCTCCTTTGCGCCTTCAATCTCTGGTACATCTTCCTCTCCATCTTCCTCTTTTAGCGCTGTCTTAATTCTTAAACTTAATTCAAACAGAAACAAGATTATTTTTCTTACCCCATTGGCAGATAATTTAACTTTTTTTAAGCATCAATTCGCTTAATTTTTATTTATTTCCCCAGAAAACAAGACTTAATATCTTATGTCATTTTACTCATCTAGTAAATGCATCTTGATTTAAGAACTGTTAGATATTTGGACTGGAAACAAGACAAAAATACTAAGTAAGAGAAGCATTTTTGCAGTGTTGAATCAAAATCTATTCGCAAGCTCGATTCTCACTCCAAGCTGAACTCAAAAGTTGGCAGCCTTGGAAGATGGTGATGTAAGTTTTCCTATTGGCATTAAAAAACAACAACATCTGAATTCGGAAGACCATACTAGTATACTACTCATACTGCATTTACCATATTTCTGCAGCAGAAATAGGAAGAGTATTCTAGTATGATGTTCTGAATTCAGCAACTGATACCATCTGTGACCCCCCTTTACCCCCCCAATCCCCCAACCCCCACCCCCACCTCCACCCTCTTACAAAACCAGCCAGGAAGTGAGTCATTATTTCTGCCTTTCATTTTTACTGAAAGCTAAAACGAGTCAGTGTTGTGAAGAACAGAGGAGGACACATTATATTATAGCATTTTTGTTTATTTCTGAAATAACCCAGATTAGATTTTGATTGTAATAGTTGTTTACTCTTTAAACCAAAGTTCAGAAAGTGAAAGTAAATTGTAAGATTATTTGGATCTTTTACTAGAAGAGGAAATGGATTCAAAATCTGTGGAAGAGCTTTCTTGTCCTGTTTGCTGTGAAATCTTCAAGACTCCTGTTCTTCTGTCCTGTAGTCACAGTTTTTGTAAAGAGTGTCTACAACAGTTCTGGAAAACTAAGAAAACTCAGGAGTGTCCTGTCTGCAGGAGATCATCTAAAGGTAATCCTCCAATTAATCTTGCGTTAAAAAACTTGTGTGATTCATTGATAAAGAAGGGAAATGAGAAACGTTCATCAGGATCTGAGGAGATCTGCAGTTTACACAGAGAGAAACTCAAACTCTTCTGTCAGGAGGACAAACAGCCTGTGTGTTTAGTGTGTATAGACTCAGAGAAACACACCAATCACACATTCAGACCCATCAGTGAAGTGCTTTCATCTTACAAGGTAAGACAAATGTCTCTGATTTCATGCTGAATACAGTGTTGAACATATTATTTGTGTACACAATAGACCAGTATTTATTTTTGTTTAAATCTCTGTCACAAATCAAGCCTCTGTGGCTCCCTCTGATCACCGCCAGAGGGCAACATCGCCTGAGTACTTATCCATTTCACAGACTTAATTTTCCATGATCCTGTACCTGGTGCTGATTATACTCACTCCTGATCCATACACTGTAAAGAGGTTGCTGTAAATTTTACAGTAATTTACTGCAGCTGGATGCCAGTAATTTACTGTAAAATGTTTACAGTATTATTACTGTATTTTCACTTACAATATACTGTACCATTTACTTTACTTGCATTTATAGTATTATTACCGTATTTTCATTTACAGTATTAGTATTGAGTTTATTTATTTTTTTAATTTTTATCATTTAATTTTTTTTTTTAAATGTATGTTTACCCCACCCCCAAAAAAATCACAATAACTCACGAACATTTGTCCTTATAATATTCTTTTTAATCGTTGAACATTTTGTTTTAGAAGTACAAATTACAAATCTTGACCTTTAGGAAGCCACTAGCTGAAGAAAAAAGGCAACATCTCCCAAGTCAATAGAATTAATCTCCTGGTGACCATTTGTATCACAAGTTAACTACTGTAAATTGATTTACAGTAGGGAAGAATTACAGTAGTGACCATATATTTTCCCATAATCCTTTGCTGTTTACAGTAACATACTGTATACATATTTTACAGTATCTTACTGTACATATTACAGTAAAATACTGTTCAAATTACAGAAACCTGTTACAGTGTATCCCATGGACTATTTAACCAGCACTCTCACAAGGTCTCATTGCGAAGTTTTGTTTTGCTGTGACTTACATCTCTGAGCGTTTTTCTCTGTTTTTGATTTCCCAGTGTATGACCCTGGACTGTGTACCTTCTTAAGATTCTCTGCTGCCTGCCTACTTACAGTACTTGTGCTCTGTCTTCCTGGATTAAGTCTGTACTGTTTGCCCCCCTGACCCACTGCCTGGTTTGTGATTACGTCTCTGCTCTGCCTTGTATATACCTGTCGCCGTTGACTGAACTGTTTGTTGTACGAGTATCTCTTTTAATAAAGCTGCAAATGCATCCTAACTCTGCTGACTCAGCGTTACACTCTGATTTTCTACTGATATAAAATTCTACACAAAACTTTGATCCTCTGATGTTCAAATCTTCTTGAATGTAACAGCATTGTTACAAACATAAAAAACATAAAAAACATCCAAACATACAATGTTTAAACCTCTTATAGCTGCATAAGTTTCACAGATTTTCATCTTAACCTGTAGGAGGAATTTAATACAGCATTGACGTCCTTACAAAACAAGCTCAAACATGGAGAAGAAATGAAGAAAAATTGTGATAAAACAATCAAACTCATCAAGGTGAGGATATAAAGAGTTAAATACTCAACATTCACACACAGAGTGTATTATTGACATTAGTGGAGTGTGTGTTCATACAGCGCTGACTGAAGTGAATGTGATTTGATTTCAGTCTCAAGCTGAGCACACAGAGCGTCAGATTAAAGAAGAGTTTGAGAAGATTCATCAGTTTCTCAGAGACGAAGAAGAAGCTACAATCACTGCACTGAGAGAGGAAGAGGAGCAGAAGAAGCAGAGGATGAAGGAGATGCTGGAGGAGATGAACACACACATCTCAGCTCTTTCACACACAATCAGAGACATGGAGAAAATGATGAAAGACAATGACGTCTCGTTTCTAAAGGTGACAAATCAATCTGGCTTCATTCTCTGTACATAAAACAACTTGTATAGAGAGACTCATTGACACTGAGAGTGTTTGATAAGATATTAAAATGTTTTCAAACTCTATATTTTCCAGAACTATAAAGTCACGATGGAAAGGTGAGTGAGCTGCTCGTATCTCTTCTCTCAGTGGATCTGAACTCAAATTCACTGCAGTTCTGACTCCTGAATGTTCCTCAGAGTCCAGATCTCACAGCCGGATCCACGGATGAGTTCTGGAGCTTTGATTCATGTGTCGCGTTATCTGGGTAACCTGCCGTTCAGAGTCTGGAAGAAGATGCTGGAAACTGTCCAACACAGTGAGTCTCAGCCGATTTGACACCAGTGCAGAAGATAGTTCAGATATAAACATACACAACATTAACATTTGATAGAAATATATTTAAAAATTTCCAAGTGAATCTGAACTGTATTTCAGAAAATCATCAGATCATACAGCAAACTCACAATGAAAAGTCTATTCCTCATGATCTATGTTTATGTATTTAGGATACTATAGTGTTGATTGAATACTGATATTAAACATGAAGCCTCAATCCATTCTGACAGTAACTGAGAGACAAGTCTCATGCATTGGCTGTGAGACACACGCAATTCAATCAGTTCACACACTCACACGCCACACAGTGTATTTCTCACGCTGAAAAAGGCAATGCCAACCAAGTTGTCCTGCAAGCTTTATATATAACGTTGTATACGAGGCGCAGGCACACAAAATGAAGTTTCCTGCCGCCAGCACGTACAGTATCTCGGCCAGATTGCGTTCGTTAGGCAACATAGATGCGCGAACACACGGAAGTTGACGGAACATTCTCGGCCACTTTACGTTCGTTACTAGGTAACAATAGGTTACTGTTTGTAACCGCGGTTCTCTGAAACATCGAGTGGAGAGATCCACCTATGGGAAGGGCATCCGCACCTGACCTCTGCAGAAGCATCCAATTGCACCAAGTCTGGCCTGACAGACAGAAGCGCGTGTCCAATGCCCGGTAAGGGACCTGCCCCTTACCAAGTGTATAAACACTAGCACGCGCTATCTTACCTCAGTGAGCATATTCACTTCTCGTGCAGCAAGCGGGGCAAGCTTGGTGGATCTCTCCACTCAATGTTTCAGAGAACCGGGGTTACGAACAGTAACCTATTGTTCTCTTTCATCATCTCGTGTTCGAGATCCACCTATGGGAGATATGGACAGCTGCCCGATTGCCAAATTCCACTACAATGAGGCCCTGAAAGCCAGAGGACCGTCACCTGGAAAGGCGGTGCATGACACGTCACACGAAACCCACCACGCACAGTGAGGAAGACACATAGCAGCAAAGAATGACATGTGGTAACATGCATTCATGAATAAACCTGACCACACTCATAATGGTGAGTTAATGGTGCCCGGTGCAGGTTAGAAACACGCTTAGTGACTTTAAAAAGGCTGGACTAAGCAGCCCAGGCTAACTTAGGGGTAGAGGGCCTAGGAGCACAAAGCTACAAAGAGCCAACACCCAGGACAGAATGAGCTACCGGAGTTCTGGTGACATCGAGCCGGTAGTATTTGACAAACGTATGGGGAGAGACCCAGCTTGCAGCGGCACATATGTCCTGCAAAGAGACTCCCTTAAACAGAGCCCAAGAGGCAGCCATACCTCTAGTGGAATGAGCTCTGATGCCATCAGGCGGCTGCACTCCCTTAGATTCAAATGCCAAAGATATAGCTTCCACAAGCCAATGAGAAAGGCGTTGCTTGGAAATGGGGTTCCCTGAGTACGGGGGGCCCCAAGAAATGAAAAGCTTTTTGTCACTTTTCCTAAACGAGCTGGTCCTGTCTAAGTACACCCACAGGGCACGAACAGGACACAAAGCATTCAGCTTCTGATCCTCTGTGGAGGAGAAATGACAGGAAGCATTTTGGCATAATGGCTGGGTTGGGCCTGAGAAAAACCTTATCTCCACTGAGAAAGAATTAAGTGCACGAGGGATGAGAAAGTGCATGGAGATCACTGACACGCTTGGCAGATGCCAAGGCCAGGAGAAGAGCTGTCTTGAAAGACAAATTCTTCAGGGAAACACTTCCCAGGGGCTCAAACGGCTGTTGAGACATTGCCTCCAGCACCATGGAGAGGTCCCACTCAGGAACTACTTTCCTGGGAACTGGAAGAGTGCGGCGTTCACCCTTCATAAATCTACGAATAAGTGGGTGTTGCCCCACCGTAGCGTTGTCGAACCCCACATGACATGCAGCGATAGCCGCTAAATAGACCTTAATAGTGGAAAAGGATCTTCCCTTATCCACAAGGTCCTGTAAAAAGCATAAAATATCAGTGATTGAGCACTGATATGATATTAACTGTCGCCCTTCACACCATTCTTCGAACACACGCCACTTACAGTCGTACAGGGACCATGTCGAAGAGGCTCTGGCACAATGAATGGTGGCCACAACACGTGGGGGGAGCCCCAATGTGTTTAAGTTGGCCCTCTCACGGGCCAGGCCCAGAGGCAGTGGCGGAGCCAGAGGGCTAGTTGGGGTGGCAATTGCCACCCCAGACAAAGTCCTTGCCACCCCTGTTGCCACCCCGCTGAAAACATTACACTGTTTGATTTTTACGAACATTTCCCAAATCTCCCAGCGGACGTGAATGCATTTCATAGCCATTCCATAGCTTAATGTGAGGGACAGAAGTCTATTTACATCATTAAATTAAAGTTTACGGAAACTCGTTTTCCCTCCTCTGCGGCTGTCAATCATTCTCCATTCGGAGATCGCGCCCTCATTCTCAGAAGGCCCAAAGGCAGGACATGTAAAGCAGCAGCCATAAGACCCTGTAGCCTGAGACATGCGCGATAATGTACTCTCGCTCCTTCTCTGAATTGTGAGAGGCAATTCATTAAGGAGAGAACGCGCTCTTGTGAGAGACGCGCGCACATTGTAACCGAATTCAGCTCCAGACCCAGAAAAATAACTCTCTGCACGGGAGTGAAATTGCTTTTGCTCACGTTCACTTTGAAGCCGAGCGCTGTGATGTGAGCGATTACACGAGCAGTGTTTTGCATGACGATCTCTCTCGAATCGGCTATAATCAGCCAATCGTCTATGTAAGTCAGGATTTTGAGCCCCGCTAATCTCAGCGGGGCTAACCCTGCCTCCGCACACAGACAAACACTCTTGGGCTGAGCACTAGACCAAATGGAAGCACTGTGAACTCGTAACATATGCACTGTAAAAAAGAATACATTGATTTTATTGATATCTAATTAATAAAAATGAGGCAACAGATTACAAGCAATATTATTAATTAAATTTAACAAATTAGAATTGAGTAATAATTAATCAAATGAATTCCTTAAAAGTTAACCATTTAAAATGAGTAAAATTTACAAAATATTTTTTATTGCCAACATTGAAGACACCTGGTGTTAACAAGCAGAATCGCTGAAGGAGAAAACCATAATTAAAGTCACCATTGTGGAGATCAGTGTGTGTTTTAGTTGGGCTCTTGACCTTAAATTATTAACTTTAAGTTTTGTTTGGCTGCTGTACATGAGTTATAACAGCCAGATGAACAAAGAGAAAAGGTGATGTAATGGTGTTGGTTGTGTTTAACATAATCACTATTTCACAATCATTTGACCTGAATCACTGAACTCATATAGAATCCAATTTATGAGTTAGGTTTACTTTATTAATTACTTTATTAATTATAGCAGCACTGTCCTTGTACAGCATAATATTTTTAACTTTTACAATGTAAGGCAAATAATTTCTAAAAAGTTACTCTTACATAAAAAGGAGACACACAGACATCAATAATCAGCCTGTGAATCTCAACAATGGTGACATTTATAAAGCATGTTGCAGTGCATTCTGGGTTCCACCAATCAAAACTCATTCATGGCTCCCATCATGCATTGCTGCATGAATAAATAATGAGCTTATGTTCAGAGGCGATCTGTTCGTCACCATTGCTGAGATTCATACGCAAAATCTTGATGTGTGTTTGTGCCAAAAAAAAACAAAACAAAAAACATACATATTTATTTATTTTTTATTATTGATTTTGATCATTTGGATTTCATTGAAAAGGCTAAAAATATTATACTGCTGTAATTAATAAAGTTAACTTAACTCATAAACTGGACTCTATATGAGGTTCAGTGATTCAGGTCTAATGATTGTGAAATAATGATTATGTTAAATCACAACCAACACCATCAGATCACCTTTTCTCTTTGTTCATCTGGCTGTTATAACTCATGTACAGCAGCCAAACAAAACTTAAAGTTAATAATTTAAGGTCAAGAGCCCAACTAAAACACACACTGATCTCCACAATGGTGACTTTAATTATGGTTTTCTCCTTCAGTGATTCTGCTTGTTAACATCAGGTGTCTTCAATGTTGGCAATAAAATATATTTTGTACATTTTACTCATTTTAAATGGTTAACTTTTAAGGAATTAATTTGATTAATTATTACTCAATTCTAATTTGTTAAATTTAATTAATAATATTGCTTGTAATCTGTTGCCTCATTTTTATTAATTAGATATTAATAAAATCAATGTATTCTTTTTTACAGTGTGCATTGGAAAGCGAAACGAAGAAACTTCCTGTGTGGAAGATAAATGCTTATGTGGAAAAAAGCATCTTTCAGATCGATCGATGTGAACCAATCGTTCTGTTTTACTGCACGAGAGAGAATGTTGTGGGTTAACATTCTGAAATTGTATTTTCCTTAAATGTTTGTTCAACACTCTGAGATCCAGAATAGGACGAAGTGAACCGTCCTTCTTTGGAATCAGGAAATAACAGGAGTAAAAACCCTGATGACACTGATGCGGAGGCACCACTTGCACCGCCCCCTTCTCGAGAAGAGAAGAGATCTCGTTTTTCAGAATGTGAGCGGAGCTCTCTTCTGTGTGAGAAAAGATAACTCTGCTGAAACGTGGAGGTTTTCTGGCAAACTGAAGTCTGTAGCCCTTCATTATGGTGCGAATCCCCCATTCTGGAGCTGCCACAGACTGCCAGGCTGTCACGTGTGCCGTGAGAGAAGCCACACTCAACGGAGAGTTGCCTAGGGCTGGCAATACAACCGGATCGTTCATTTGTGATACAATGGCGCCATCTAGTGGACAACTTAAGGGCGACATGTAGGATTTCTGACAAACAACAGCACTCGGAAGAGCTTTCACTCTCAGTGTTTGATTTTTTTTTTTTTTTTTAAACACACACAGGGGTTTGAACCTTTATTGAATGTGTGAGAGGTGGTTTGTGCAAACTGTGAAATGACTGTGGTTGAGCACTTTTCAACAGTGGTAGGGCACTTTTTGACAATGAAATTCCCCCCAGTCCTGAAACTGGAAGCTGGGAGGGGAAATTTTTTATGGACCACACCTGAACTTGTGACATGTCCATGTTGAACTGAGGTTGGGCACCCGAACGAGGGAAAAGGGGCGCTTGAGTTAAGAACTTCCTCTTCTTGGGTGAAGAGGGGGAAAAACTCAAACTTGTGTCCAATGGGTTGGTCACCCGAAAACCTGGACCAAGAAGCCCCTGGAGCTGAACATCAAGTAGGCCTCTTCCTCTTCCCATCAGACGGGGTAGAGTTAGTGCTCTTTTTGGCTGTGGCTGCAGCGAAAGACATCTTACCCCAGGGCTTAGGAGGATGGTTGGGCTGCTGGCTTGGCTGCTGGCTGGGTGGCCTGCTGCGAGCCTTGGGTCTGGCTGTGTTGTGGTACGGCCGTCTGAGGGGGGCTGATGTGGAATGGCCTTTCTAGGCAGGCATAGTTTAAACGCCTCATCCTCCTTTTTCTTATCGTCGCACCGCTGCTGCATAAGGGCAACAGCAGGGCCGAAAAGAGCCTGGCCTGGTTCCACTGGGGCTCCTGCTATGCGTCTCTTCTCGCTGTCGGGCAGACCAGAGAGATTGAGCCAGAGGGCGCGTTCCCCCACAACAGACAGGGCCATAGAATGTCCGCCAGCCTGAACAGCTTGGCGGGTGTTGCGAAGGACCAGGTCGTTAACAGTAATGATCTCCTTCCACAGCGTCGGTGATGACACGCCTTTCTCCAAATGTGAGCTCATGTCCTCCAAAAGCTCAGCCTGGTAGGCCGAGAGGAGGGAGGAAACATTTAGAGCCCACACCGCGAGAGCTGAGGCCTTGAGGCCTGGAAAACAGATGCTGAGAAGCGGCCCATCTTATTAGGGAGGACTGGCTTAGGAGGGGCCAGTACCCTCCCTGCGAGGGGTTAAGGTGTCTGGCAATCGAGGGCTCGATGGTGGGAGGGTCGCCCATACCACACGGTGCCATATCCTTAACCTCTAGACCCGGCAGACCGTGCTTGACATCTAGCGGGTCTCTCCAATAGTGACGCATGTGCTTAGCGCACGCGGGGAGAACAAGCATGAGCTGCTTCCTAGGACCGGGAGGAGGGCCTAGGAGTTTGCCATCATACACATCCCTCTCTTGGTCGGCGGCATTCTGGAGGGCCGGCCATTCAATGCCGAGACGAGCGGCTGCTCGCTCACACACCTCGAGAAGGACCGCGTGCGGCAGTGTAGCCGAGCCGCTAACCGGGGGAGCTTGGGCGGACGGGATGGTTTCCTCGTCGTCCGAGCCATCAAGTATAGCGGGGTCCGGGAAGGATTTCCTTCAGTAATACCGGGAAGGATTTCCTCGAGTAAGCCCTCGTTAGACTGGTCAGCCCAAGTCCCTTACCGGGCATTGGACACGCGCTTCTGTCTGTCAGGCCAGACTTGGTGCAATTGGATGCTTCTGCAGAGGTCAGGTGCGGATGCCCTTCCCATAGGTGGATCTCAAACACGAGATGATGAAAGAGAACCAACAACATTGCGCAAACACATGTCGTGATGGAGAAGGTAAGTTGGAAGAAAGCTTGTTTAACATTTTTAGGCTAGAGCATTTAATATATAGCCCATCGTAAACATTATTATTGATGCAGTCAAAAACTCTACAACTACTTTGCAACCAGGCCAGAAGCTTTGGCTCAGTTTGGCTAGCTTATGTTATCTGAAACTAAGTAACTTAATACTCTAATATGTCATTTGTTCACAATGTCCCACCACACAATAAATCATTATACCATTTCGACTAGACACATTCAAAATGCAAAAAGATTTGTTTTTCCAAACTGTTTGGAGCAATTTATATTTTTGTAATTTTTGTATATTTGTAATTTTGAAATATAACAATAAAGAGTATATTTTGATGTGATGAATTGCTCTGTCATTTATCAGATTTACCAATTTATCAATAATTTCAATTTGTGCTGGTTAATTATGAACAATGGGTAAAATTGGGGGGTGGGGCTCCATTAGGGCTCCTCCCCTAACCGCATGTGATCTCACTCCAAGCTTTTGATAAAACTTGAGAACCCTGTGATAGCATGATATATGATTTATGAAGTCTTTATATGGTTTACATTTACATTTCTAATAACATATTTCATCCTCTAATCTGATGTTATTCTCTCTGCAGCTCCGTTGACTCTGGATCCAAACACAGCACATCGTTGTCTAACACTCTCTGCTGATCTGACCAGTGTGTCGTACAGTGTTGGAGATAAAACACTTCCTGATAATCCAGAGAGGTTTGATGAGTTTGCATGTGTCCTGGGATCTGAGGGCTTAAACTCAGGAACACACTGCTGGGATGTGGAGGTTGGCGACAGTACACTCTGGATTCTTGGAATAACAACAGCATCAAACCAAAGGAAGGGAGATTTCTTTAAGTCTAATGTCTGGCGTGTGCGATACATGAACAGCAAATACAGTTCACAAACCCCAGAGCAAAGCTACACTGTCTTTACTGTTAAACAGAAGCTTCAGCGTGTGAGAGTTCAGCTGGACTATGACAGAGGAACAGTGTCATTCTCTGATCCTGTAACTAACACACATTTACTCACATTCACATCCACCTTCAACGACACAGTCTTTCCATTCTTATATAATCGCTGCACAACTTCTCCTCTGAGGATCTTACCAGTTAAACTCTTTATTACAGCAGAAAATCACAGTTAAATCTGATTATGCTTCTAGACTAATTCAGTTTTGCAAATTATGCTGTAATAACAACACTGTAATAAAAGGGTCTCATTGATCAATCACACTTAAATGTAAAATTTTGAGCCAACTTAACCCTTGTGTGTCCTAAAGGACATTTTTGCTCATTATATATGCCCTTGTATCCGAGCTGGACCAATCACATCGGGTTATCTGATATAGGCGGGCCAGAGGCGAGATAAACAGAAGATGACAGCGCTGCGACGTCGAAGTCATTAGTAAACATTGCAAGATGGCTGTGGATGAACACCAGTTGTTTGAAACGGCTTTGGCCGGTACAATGATCGAGTTAGACTTGGCTTTTTATCTAAAAGAGGATCAGAAGACGGCGCTTGAATCGTTCCTTTGCAAGAAGGACCGGATACAGTAAGAGTGTAATCTACCAGTTAGCTCCATAGATATCATATAATAAAGGCTAGATGTCTCATCCGCGCTGCTGGCCAATGGAGGTCGACGTCCGCACGCGGCGGCCATCTTGCCACAGGGTGCTCGCTCACTCGTAACATGGTGCATGTACTTTTAAATAACCATAACTTGCTCAATTTTCTACCGATTTTCAAACGGTTTGGTTTGTTATAAACGTCAGAGATGTAGTTATGACACTGCATACATATGAATAATTATAACAATGGACGTCCATATGAAAGAATTATAGCCACGTTAATAACGTTTGTAAGAAACCAAACCGTTTGTAAATCCGTCAAGATTTCAGCAAGATAAGAGGATTTGTGTGCGTGCTGATCACTCACCTTAATTCACAGCTTCCCTGTGGTAAGATGGCCGCCGGTGATGCCGGAAGTGACTCCGCCTTAAGACATCTAGCCTTATATGATATCTATGGTTAGCTCCGCTGGTAGCTAAGCGTATGGGGTTTATTGTTGTGATTGGTCATAGTGTTATCCAATTGCGTGCAGTGAGATTTTCAAATGCATGCTTGCCAATTTTCATTGGTCGATGCCAGACCCGGTGGATGTTGCACTCAAAAATGAATGTGAGCTTACAGTCGATTGTAGAGTTTAAGGAGAATAAATGATTGGATTAAATATTACAAAAATTAAAATAAAATAAAACGTGTACATGGATGAATCGTTTACAATAAGATCTGTTTTTTCAAATTAAATTTAATTTCATTCCATTTATATATATATATATATATATATATATATATATATATATATATATATATATATATATATATATATATATATATATATATATTGTTGGGTGAAATATGCAATTGATTCTGTTATAATTAATGCCTCATGTAAACAGGCTCATATTAACTATAATTGTAACTTTGTGTAATGGAAAGTGTTTTACATTAACCCTGTATTATTATATAAGAAAACACCGCAAAGAGGTTTTTATAAGAAAACCTTTATATAAGAAAACGACCATTTTTATTGAGAAAAATGTTTATAAAGAAAAACACTGCAATTATTGTTGTAAAATCATTTATTGAGAAAATGGTTTATAAAGAAAGACATACCACACTGAATGTTGTAAGCATTTATTAAGCATATGGCAGAGTAGAGAGAAATTGAAAATGTATTAGAAAGAGCTTTGCCAAAGAAAGAAGAAAAAATGCAATTATTACCGTCTATGTGTTGCGGACGAGATACAGAAGATACAGCGATGAAGAAAAGGTCCAGAAGAAGTAGGACAAAGAGGCAAAGGCTTTATATGGACAAGTTTTAGGGAGTTTCCAAAGAGGGAATTTCTGAACATGTCAAAAAGTTTGATGGACTTTAAAAAGGACTGTAAAAGAATGTCCAGGCAGACGTTGATTCACCAAGGACGGCCTCTCCGGAGTTAGATGCCTTGCCATTGCTCCTCATGAAGATGAAAGCTTGTAAATTATTTGGTTTTGATTTACTTTTATTTTTATTTTATATATTAGTACCTTTTATGTAAACTAGTTAACCTGTATTTAATTAAAAAATATAAATAATTGAAATTAAGAAGCTCGCCTGCCATAAGTCTCTGTTTTACAAAAAGATTGAGCTGAACTGACCACGGAGAAGTCTTCTGTGATCTAAATATTGTAAGTATGGAAATTCAAATGCTTATTTTTTAGGACAGATTTGACTTACTTTAACTAACCTGAGAATAATTAAAATAAGGTTAAAGGTGTTTAAAAATACGCACCTTAAAACAATATATATATATGCACTTGTCACAATAATCCTGTGTAAAATTAATTTTACTGAAATAAAAGTTCAAAGATTTTCTCTACTCTTCCTCTTCCCTGAGTCAAAGGAAAATTGATAAGGAACTTGATATAAGGACATCATGTAAGTATTAACAGTGTTGTTGTCAACTCTTCACTATAAAGTAGATTCTGTTGACTATAAAGTAGCACTCTGTTGACGAAGGCTGTCCCAATGTGAAGGCTCCTCCAAATGCGTCCTTCGTTTCCAGTGAAATAAAGGATACAACAGATACAACAGCTCATTCGCAGCCTGGCCTACCCCAGAATACATTTTTTTGAGAGAAATTGCTGGATTACACTTTTAACCAGCCTTTGAATTTGAATTGGGGCACAGCCTGTGTGTGTGTGTGTGTGTGTGTGTGTGTGTGTGTGTTACCAACTCCCTCTGCTGGACAGGCTCATGTAGTGTAAGGGAGGATGCTGTTACACAGTATTTCCCAACCCTGCAGCCCAGGTGAGAAAAACCTATACCAAAATATGTTTAAAATACATTTATTTCACTCTAAGTATACTACAAACCCATTAACATATTTACTGACATATTGTTTGAGACTTACTGGTATAAATATTATAAATAAACTTTATTTGGAGTACTTCTTTATTGCACAATGCACATTTTTTTATTTTAAGCCCAAAATGTTTTAATATCACAATTAGTAAGGATAGTATGAGTTCTGTATAATATCTGTCTTTAAATACAAGATATTTAAAGTGTGCCTAGAGTTTACTTGCACCAGTTCCATTTAAGCACAATCAAATATACTTAACTTGACCTGCAATTAATGATTAAAGTGGAAAAAAAATGTGAACACACTTTCTATTTAATTATCAATACAATAACTTTTACAACTGAATGGCACCAACAGAAACTACTGCAGGATATTTCTGTCCCCAAACACAATAGTGAATTATTTTACTGAAAGATTAGTCAAATTCATTAAAACGAGTAACATGCTTGAAAGTGAATTATTAAAAGAAGCTGCTCAAAATTAAGCATAGTGTCAGTTCTGGCGCGTCACTTTAGCACATTAGAGCACGTTAGAGTCCTATACTCAGCTGATCCACGTCTACCTATAGGAATACGACGCCTATCACTGTATTCATATATAAGTTCCTTCAGTATTATCAGCAGATATCGCATTCCTCAGGAGCTCATTACCCTCCTCCCTCCCCCCTCCCCCCTCCCCAGTTCCTCCTGTCCAGTCAGGATTTGGCATTCAGATTCCCCCTTGAATCAGAATAAATTCTCGAATTATGTTGTACTTTAAAATCTTGAATTAATGATATCAGCAATACATTCATGTTGGTTTTGTTCTGTTTACCCTAAGGGGGGTTATTGCTGCTCTTATCCATGCTAGACTGCATGGATACGCAGGGAGTTCTTGCCCAGAACAGAACCATACAGCCAATCCAAACTGTATGCTAATTGTCAATCGTATTTGACGATAGTGGTCCTGACAGAATTATTCATTTGTGAATCGGAGACTGTGTTTGTTTTTGCATGCAGCTTGCGAGGACAGGTCATGTGCATTATTTTATCATCAAATTCAGATTACAAAATTACATTCACAAATCAGGTAAATATTTCCATGATATTACCATAAATCTGTAGCATAAGGTAAAGTAGAGTGTGAGTAACGCAGCTAACACTGGCACAACTGTGAAAGAAATGTTAATCAGAATAAACTATATTAACAAATATGTTTTAACTGTCACCACCCCAAATGAGAATTATTTGTAACTCTGGGGGTCCCGCTCCATGTGGAATAAAACATTATTATTATTTGTAGTTTTTCTAGAAGACTAATATGTCTGGAGTCCTCATCTCATGTGGGTATAGACTAGTTTAATTGTATTTGTCAGAAATACGGTTAATTTTTTTTGTGGAAATCTTTTTATTTTGGAAAACATCACACAATAAGCAAACAAAGTACAGGCAGGATGGTCAAAAAACGTAAGGAAATTATGTTATTTTGTGTATAACTAAGGTTTGTTCCATGACATTTATAAATATAAATGAAACAATTCCATGTGTATACTAACTGTTTTGACAGCTATAATTGTTGTAAAGTGTTCATATATTATTGCTATTGAGTGGTCATTAAGACTAGTACAAGGTTCTCTCTTAAAAGCAAGTGCTCAGAGTTGGATGTTGACCTCACTGTGTGTACCATCACCATCAATAGTGCTTTCATTGCCATCCGAGAGGAATCCGCTTCCAGAGTGATGTGTCCTACACTCCATTGCTGTAAGTCTCTGCTTCAGCCGCTGTTGAGTAGCTGTGTATTCAGCCAGTAACCGAGCAAACCGAGTCTGTAGTATTTCAAGAGAAGCTTCCAACCTCTCCACTTTCTCCTCAACCCGTTCTTCTCCCATTCCACCGGCCTCCAACTCCTCCAGCAGACCCTCTTTCAGGAGAATCTGTCTTCCCCTCTCTTCCAGAACTTTCTTAGCATCCGGATACTCCATTACAGCCTCCATCAGGTCATCCTTTGACAAACAAAAGAGGTCAGAGTAGCCAATGCTACGGATGTTAGCTGTGCGACGGTTGCCCATTTTGCTCCCTTTGATGTTGAGGATGCTAATCTCGCCAAAGCAGCTGCCGCCCGTCAAGTGTGCATACTGGGTCACCCCATCATCAGCCACAACAGCAAGGCGACCTTCTTTAATGATGTACATCTCTTTTCCTATGTCTCCCTTTCGGCAGATGTAGTCTCCAGGGCTGAAGACCTGTGGCCGCAGCTTGAGCACCAGTTCCACTAAAAGCCCTGCCTCACAGTCCTGGAAGATACGGACCTTCTTCAATGTTTCTAAGTGCACATTGATAGCAATCTCAGCCCGCAGTTTGTTTGGCAGATTCTTTAGGACATCCTGCTCATCAATTGCTTTCTTGTTGGTCCACAAGTAGTCGAACCATTTGATGACTCTAGCTTCTAGCTCTTTGCTGACCTTTCTGAACTGCATGTAGTGTTTGATGGCGTCGATGTGAGCTTGGAACTCGGTCCGTGTGGCATTCATGTTTGATATCATGGCTCCTACATTACCAACTATGGTGGCGAAAATGAGAACGCCAACAAGGAAATCAAAAACAACAAAAAGATACTCCTCATCCCGCACCGGAGCTGGCATTTCCCCAATGGTCGTCAAAGTGAGGGTTGACCAATAGAGGCAGTAGACATATCCTCGCGTGAGAGTCCCAAACTCAGGGTCAGAAATGTTTGGGTAGACCCACTGGTCGGATCCAAAGCCCAGAGACTTGGAAATGGCAAAGTAGATGCAGGCATTCCAGTGAATGATGACTAGAATATAGAGCACCAAGATGCAAATGCGGAAAATGTTGGGGTAATTTGTGCGGGTCTCTGTGCGGTCGAAGAACTCGAACAGGCGTGAGAAGCGCATCAGTCGATTGAAACGCAGCTCTGGTACGTGAATGCCAATGACGATGTAGGCTAGATCCGTGGGCAGTATGGATAGGAGGTCTAGCTTGAACTGCAAAGTATGAAAGTAGCTTTCTCTTAACTTGGTAAGGTCCTTCACCAGAAGACCCTGCTCAAGGAAACCTATAGTGAAGATATACATTGTCAATTCTTAATGATTGCTCATATACACTTAATTTTAGCACCAAAGCACCTATCTAATTAATAGTGTGAAGTGTTACAACAACTCTTTGAAAAACATGATAGATGCTGAAAGATTCTGACCTGTTCTCAGTCTCGCACAGGTGTCCAGTATATAAATGACATCAGAGAGATAATCCAAAACCAACCACAGAATGAAGTTCCTGGTTTGAAGCTCATCAAAGCAGGCTCTGTGTTTGGGATATGAATAATGAAACACCATCAGCTTGAGTCAGGACTAACCCTTTCACATATGGCACAACAACACTTATTTACATGAATCATCATCAAAATGAGAGCCTAGATCACACACTCTTGCTCATGAGGTCTAATTATACCGCTTGGATTTAATGGATGAACAGCTGCTACAAATAATTTCCTCACAGGCCATATACATGCAGTGTTCAGCATGCAAAATTAGTAGGTTTATTATTTCTTCCGCTTACAGTATTCAGATTAATTTACTGTATAATTTGCTGTCAAGTTTTTCATTGGATTCACTGGATTTATTTTAGGACCTTAGCTAAGAAATGCTATTGATGATCAATATATCAGCTTTAAACTCCAAATAAAATGATTAGTGTGTAGGTAAATTAACATTTCTTTTGTCTTACCTAGCCACCACAAAGCACCAGTTGTACAATACAGCTGTGGCAATAACAAACAGCCAGCGGTAGTACAGGTCATCAGCAGGTGCCAGTATGAAAACATCAGACTTTTTCCTGATAACCAAATGCATTTCATAATTTTATGTGGTTGCATGTTTGTTAAAAAGGGAAATGGATATTTCATACAGCTATGTATGAATGGTGATAATGGTGTGACAGGACAAACTCACTTGGTTTTGGCGCTGTTGTTCCCATCATGAGCATCAGATCTACTAATGCTTATCCGACTGGGAGCAACTTGAAGTTCAGGTCCTCGGAAGCGCTCTAAAAAAGAATCTGGCCTTTCCTCCTCTTCCTGAAGACTCTTATGGGCCCAGTCTCTAAGAGTGACTACCATACTCACCAACCTTGGAAACAAAGGGAAATAATAAATCAATGTGGAAATACCCATTGTGAGAAATTGACCAGAATTTAATTTCAAGAGTTCACCTTCCATCCAAGTCTAAATTGAAATAAACTAAATAGCCTTCTAGATGTTCGCTAACTTATTTTATGGAGAACTTAATGGAGATCCCAAATGATCTCAACAAGAATGCCCTGTCCTTTGGTTCTGGGGAGTCCTGGGAGAAATTGCCTGATTAATTTGGTTCAAACATTCTACTTTACCAGGGTTCCTATATGCTGTAGTTTCTCATTACAGAAGGATGTGAAGCTTTTATCTTAGGAAAATTACAGTCTCATTCATAATTATGAATTATAATCCTGTGACGCTGAACAAATATTTATTTGAAAACTGGAATCTGGAAATATTCAGCTTTGTTTTTCGGAGCCTGTAGAAAGTTATTTTGTATGAGTAGAAACAAATCCACAACCCATTCATCTCCCTCCATTCTGCCGGATCTCTCAGCACATTTCAGCTGTCTCTCTTTAAACAATGCACAGTTAAGTGCAGGGAGTACCCCTGGGGGCTTCAACTAAAAGAGGCAGTTTCCCCTCTAAAAAAGCACCACAGCGAATCTCATCTTTTAAAAGATGCCTTTCTGTCTGTGTCCTTCTGGATGTGGCCGATTTCTCTCTCCTTCAGATGGCCATGATCGCTGTCTTGAATGTCCTCATTGTAAGAACATGGCCATGAGTACGGTACGTATATATAAATCGCCAGGGCGGTATCCAATTTTGTCGCATGTCACAACTCGCCTACCATCTCCTGTGGAGTCAGCAGCATCTGAAGTCACTGCAAGTCACTCATATCCCAGGCGACCTCAATCTCGCAGTGGAGACTTCCTCCCCAGGTGGTTCAGCCGATTTGTAGTAAATACTTCGAGGCACAAATAGATCTGTTCACTACCTGGGAATCCTCCCACTGTCCTCTGTGGTATTAACTGACAGAGGCCCCCTTCAGCATGAAAGCACTGGCACACAACTGGCCCAGGGGTCACAAGTATGCATTTCCCCCAGTGAGCCTCATTGCACAGACACTGTCCAAAATCAGGGAGAAGGAGAACAAGTCCTATTAGTTGCACAATCTGGCACCTGCGTCTAGAACTCTGGAATCTCCATGTCTGGTCCCTGGATGGGACATGGAGGAATTCAGGGGACTATCACCAGTGGTGATAGATACAATCATTCAGGCATTTTATTCACTCACCAAAGCCATGGTGTACCATGTCCCTTGGGGGTATTGCAGCCTCCTTGGGTTTAGCAAATGGTGTTTTGTGGCAGACATCTGCAGAGCTGCGGGTTGGGCTACACCCAACACCTTTGTGAGATTCTATAATCTCCAGGTAAAGTGCCCGGTCACTGTGGCCGATAGTCTCTCCTTTATCAGGTAGAGCCCACCACAAGGGCTTTTCCTTTATCTAGCACTTCCCAGCAGGTAAGTCCATAGGATGTCTCTCCACATGTTAATCTCCCCTTTGGGCAGGATGTGGTCTCCGTACTGTTCCTTTCTCTGCAGAGAAGGAGAACACATCCCCATTGTAAACAATCAGGTGTGCTCAGCTGTAAAGAAAAGGAAAAAATTCAAGGATACGGCTGAAGCGACCTATTCCCATGGTGAGGGCAAGTCCCTTGAATAGGGAGGCTTTTGTTATTTACTCTGGGCGTTAGGAGGGTTATGACGTTGCTGTAGTGCACTTGCTACTTGGCACAAGATAGCATACATGCACCTGCACCTCCAAACTTCTAACACATTTAATAGAGTTGTGGTTGTGGCGTTTAGTATAGGGACCCCCAGTGCCAGTCTCGACACAACATGGAAGTGACTGACAGATAGGAAACATTTCGGTTACTCAGTACCCTAATGGAGGAACAAGACTTTGTGTCCCTCCTGCCAACTCGAAACTGCCTGCTGGAATGACTGGGACACTATCTCAGCTTCTCATCTTAAACCTGAATGAGTAGAGCCTCTTTTACCCGTATGTCTGTGAAAGGGGCTGGCATGCAAATTCCACTCACCAATTCTCATTGGCCTTTACTGAAATGTCAGACGTGTTTGAGCCTCCCAAGTGTGACCCCTAGTGTCAGTCTCGACACAACTTCTTGTTCTCTCCATCAGGGAATGGAGGTTACAATGGTAACTGAGATGTTTTAAACAACGGCAAACAGGAGTGTCTGCTAGCAAAAAGAGAGCGCGACAAAGCTTGTAATAAAACCAAAATCAACATTGGCTTAGCTTTTCGGAGATGGCGAGAACTGAGGGTTCCCTTTCAGTCGTTCACGTTCGACATAGTCAACGTTTGACTGAACGTTCATCTTCGAGTACTATTGAACAAGCCAATGCAATTCGCGTGCATGATTCGCATCACACACTCTGCCCCCGCGGCGCGGGTATAAATACGGAAGTGGATGCACGCACTAGTTACTTCTTGCTTCGGAGCCGATTGTTTTTGATGTCTCTGAAGAGTATTGTTGTATACAATGAGCGAGTGTGTCGGTGTTCTTCTAGGAAGGCTCTCCCAGTTGCTGGTGGTTCTACAGCGCGAGTGCAGTGGTGATCGCAAGCTTTGAGCTCTCAACTGCTGTTTTAACAGCATCAAATTTCTGTTTGTTGATGGCTGGTTAGAGGGCGGAAAAATTAGTGCTTCACTGTTTCAGTTCACTGTTCAGTGTTGTCACAGGGTCACAGGGTCATTCCCCTGTGTGCTTCGGCACTGGAGATGGGTCCCATTTCCTGAAAGAGCAACACGGGTGCATTCGCGTCTTTTTCAAGATGCCATTCCACCCGTGCGTTTCTGGATGTGATTGTTCCTTGTCCCCCCAAATGGACGGTCACAATAGTTGTATCACGTGTTTGTAGAAATATATATATATTTGAACATTTCATTCGGGGCCCCTCCAGAGGACAGGATGCCAATTGCAGAATCAGAGGGTGAGCTGACCTCTGGAAATTATGACTTGGCTGCGTTATCTTCAGCTATGCTGAATCTGGCCACCGAGGCTGTCGGGCTCGAGTGGAATCCTCCACCGTGTCCCGAACAGTCTCGGTTGGATGATTGGTATCTCGGGACGGGCCGTGCAGGTTCTCAGCTTGCCGCCCCAGTGCCTTTCTTTTCCCGAAGTGCATGGAGAGCTTACCCGGTCGTAGACGGCACCTTTCTCTGCCAGAAACTGCCCGAATAAACTTTTCTCCCCTCACTACCCTTGACGGAGGAGCAGTGAAGGGTTGCGAGGCTGTCCCTCCAATAGAGCGGTCTGGCGCGACACAGGTGTACCTGCGTCCAGCGGCCTCTGCTTTTTGGATGGGGCCCCTCGTCTCCCCCCTAAAGCCTGTGAGTTCTCACCCGTTCTGACGGGCAGAGCTTACAAGGCCTGTGGGCAAGCCGTATCCTCTTGCGTGCTACAGGTCTATCAGGCCAGGGCACTCATGGACATGCACGAGGGTAGCCCAGACCGTGTGCTCATAGGTGAGCTCTGCACCACATCCGACCTCGTCCTCTGGGGCACGAGTGTCATGGCGTGCGTGATCGGTCTGGCGATGTCCACGTTAGTAGTCCAGGAGCGCCATCGTTCGCTCAGCCTGGTAGTTATGGCGGATGCGGACAAGGTTCAGTTCCTGGTCTTCCCAATTTCCCAGGTTGGCCTGGTCGGCGATGCAGCAGATAACTGCGCCCAAGCGCAGACGGAGGCCATCTGGCACATCCTGCCCCGGCAGCCCACTGCTGCCTCTACCCCGCCGCCGGTGGCAGTTCCTCTGCCTGCTCATCGCCAAGGGTGTTCCCCTGCCGCCGCTCCCGCTGGGCCTCCGCAGCAGCCTCCAGCCAGGCCTCAGCTTAGAGCCGGCCGCTGTAGGGATGCCCAGCCCGCTCTAGGCGCTACCAAGCCAGGTGGCAAGCGACAGCGAAACCATTCCTGAGCGGCCCGCTCAGGGATGGAGGAGGGTGCTTTTGGAGTTGGTCACCGATCCACTCCCTCCCCCTGGATGAGGGCCAGGTGGAGTCTTTGTTTGTGTGTGTGTCTGTTCCACTGCTGGTTCCCAAAAAAGGCAAAGCAAGCGATACCCACACTTCAAAGAAAGAGCAAATTCCTCTGTTCCTGGGTCCCAAGAGGGCAAGTCTGGCGGTGTGTGACCCTATAAAGCCTTGCACCCCTCAGCCCCCTCTTGTTCGCCAGCACGGCAGCTGGGTGCGGTTCGAGGACCCGGTCATCCGCCTTCTCACGCATCCCTGGCCGTCTTGTGGAGACAGGCAAGTGTTGCACTGCACACTCAGACGCTGCCTTTGGGCCTCTCGAGCCGGGTCGACTACGTCTCCGTTCCCTCCTTCAGGGAACAAGGGTTGCATACGCAACTGAGACGATTTGAAATGTTGTAAAAGCGATGTGGAGATGATGGTGTTTTATTACTCAATAGGTGAGTAAAGTTTTTTATTGAACAGATAAATTGCCATATGTAGCTCTCTAACAGAGTTAATTGTAAATCATTATATATTGTGAAGATCATTTCATTATGGTTGTTGTAGCACTGTGTTGGAATTTATTTTCATTACTATGACTATTAATGGGTAAAGCTACAGTAATGTCTTCAGCTAGTCAGCTTGAGATCCTTATCATCTAAACTGCTTATATCTCTTAAGCCTAGTAGTGAATGTTTTATGAGCAGTAGGATAATCTCTCTCTTTAGTTATGAGAAATAACCATATTTATCCACACAGTCACACAGAGCCAAAGCACAACCAAAACAATGTTCTTCCACAAAATGCATGACGTTTTGTCTTTTAACCGCTAGAGGGCCATATTGTACCTTTAACCAATTTCAAATTCAAATTCCCAAGCAGGCCATACTTGAATAAACCCAAATGAACTGAAGAAACTGTCTGTGACACTCACCTGGACAGCGCCCCTCTGCCACGGAAGGAGTTCTGTGAGTTCAGTCCACGTGGTTCGAGGGTGGCCACTCGCTGTAATTCTGATGAAGTGTCATCACATATGGATTGACCACTGCATTAGCAAAAGAGTCAAACTGGGATTTATACAGACTGATAGACCGTAACAGTTGATTGTTGAGTTCTAAAATATCTCACCGGCTGATAGTGCTATCGGCACGCTCTGACTCATCTTCAACAGAAGTCTTCACAGACAGTCTGTGGGCTGATAAATCCATGCTCTCCACCAACACTTGTCCGGTCATTCTGTAAAAGAGTTTTGTAGAACTGAATCTACAACTAATCAAACAATTTAATAAACAGTTTAATACAGTTTAAGACTCAGACTCAGTTTAAAGAGTCTCATTCATAGCAGCATCTGTGTATTTGCACATTGATAACACAAAATATAATTTGTACAAATGATACTATAGAAATACTGCAATGCAAAAATGCTATATTGAACAAATTGTCATATTACTGAAGAAAACAAGTTAGAAATATCTCAAATAATTTTGTGGCGTGCACATACTTCTCAGCTGGTGTTAGATTGTATGAGTTTGTTCCGTCTGTATGATTACTTATGCTTGCAGTTTAACATTATTCATACCATAACACTAATGAAGTCTGTAAAGGTTATACTATTATATGATTTTAAAAGAGACATTAAATGGAATGTTAATTTTGTTAATTTCAGCAATATATTTAATAATATCAGGCAACTTGACAAATAGCTTGTCAATATTATTGGGATATACACAAGTTAAATTAACGTTTAATGATCTATAAGCATTTCAAAGGTTTCTTGATGACAGGACATGATTGTGTTAATTGTAAATTTTACTTACTAAATGAAGACATTAAAGTGACATTCCTTTTGTAACACAAGATCAGCACAGGCCTGGCTGTGTTTAATGCTATAGCAGTAAAGTATGGTGTTCACTGTTCAAAGGTCAAGATGGACAACTATGCAGGACTCTCCTCTGAAAATCATGGCAGTTAAATGGATTGGGTTCATTCACATAAGTTACTGATTTATTGGAAATTAATTACTTTTGATAGATTTTGGTCTGTATGTGTAAGACTTATGCTTTGCCCTTAAAAAAAAAACAAGCTCACTATTATAATATATTCAGCTGTGTTATGTTGTTTTTCTTACTGATAGTTTTGTCTGTAATGTTGAGTAATATGATGACATTTCCAGTTTGGACATTTTTACACTGACTATATATCAACCACCCTATTGTTAACAAACAACCCCGAAAACATTATTAATTTTAACAAGGTTGAAATGTTATCCTATTCAGTGTATCCTATTCCACAAAAGGTTCTTTATAGTGGAAAAATAATTCTTTATAGTGTCCTGAATAAGATATTTTACATATAAGATGTTAGCATATAATTCACAAAACAAAATAATAGTTGAATTTATTAAAATGCCCCTTGAATCTTAATACTGTGTGTCATTACTGTAGGACGTATCACCTAGCCTAGATGATCCACGACTGTTTTTTTTTTTGTGGTTTTTTTGATGGTTGATAATGAATCCCTTGTTTGTCCCGAGCAGTTAAACTGAGCACCGTTCTTCAGGAAAAATCCTCCAGGTCCCACAAATGATTTGGTTTTCCAGCATCTTTCGCATATTTGAACCCTTTCCAGCAGTGACTGTATGCTTTTAAGATTCATCTTTTTATTATTTTGTTAACATAATGAACATTTTGCAGATTTTGCAACATATATGTACACTTTTGACCACAATTTAGAAACTGAATCGAAAATGGTTAAAACTGTTGAGCTGTTTGCAGCTTTTAAAAACACTGTGATCATGAGATGACTAAGTGACATTAGAATAAATATAAATTATGACTGCATTTGAAGCCATTGCTGTGAATAGCACTAAACACCAACAGCTTTTTTAGGAACTCATCAAGATCTGACAAGGTAATATTTCCACATCTTATTCAAACAAATTAATTATTACTATTACTAAGAATATGGCCATGTAATAGCATATAGCAGTACATTGACAATTAGGAACAAAAGTGTTGTGTTTATTCACTCACCTTCTTGTATTTTGGGATGTTTCAGGTTTTTGAAGAGATGCTTTGTATTAATTATCCATAACTTTGAAGAACGTGCATCTGAAGCGTTGAAACATCCTTCCTCTCCTGAGTTCTGAAGAGTCTTCCTCTGACTTCAGCACAGTGATGTTTTATCTGTCTGGTTCATGGATCTGCTGCGTTTGTTCCAGAGAAATCTGAAGTGAAGGGCTGTGTTGTGATTGAAATGAGGCTGAGAGGGCAGTTGAGTGTCTGGAGGCAGGGAGGGGGACGTGGGACACATTACCATACAGCTCTCCAGACATCACACACCTCTCCACCGCCTCCTCACATCCCACTCCATCTCTCCCAGCGGAGCAACATCAATCTCAATGTCTTTTTCTCCGTCCTCTGTTTCTCTAAGCTCTGATCTGTTTGTATGCCCAGCGCAGTTGTGAGATTCAAAGGTGGTCCTGTGGTTTTGTGAGAGGAGAGAGGCTGATTGTTATTCCAGCAGATGCTTGTGCGTTTGAAGTGCACTGATTGCAGCGTTGTGTTTTTGATGCTCAGCCTTTGCTCCGGCGAGCACTTGAATACACACACAAGCACTGTTTGCTGCTGTATTCCTTAACCATGTCATCAGTGGTTTTACTGCTGCTGTCTGATTGATTCCCTACACTAGAGTAACGATGACAGAAATATATTTCTTTTTCTGTACACATGTATATAATAGTTGGTCTAAAGGCTCATCTTAAAGTCCCCCCGTAGTCAATTTTGTCCCTTAAAACACATCTTTTTTTGCCTTAAAATATTTTTATGCCTTAAAATATCTTGAATGTAATTCGACACCCTTGCCTCATTTAGTATATGCGATTCTATGAATATGCAAATGAGCCCCGCCTCCACTCACTCACAGCGGCTCAGAGATCCACTCGTTGGCGATCACACGTTGATCTGATTGGTTACAAGGTAGTTTGTGACGTCAGAAACACCAGCGATTTCAAAGCGTGTTTTCTGTCTTTGGTTCACTGCAGTTTTAAGGAGGAAATACTCAGCAATGCTGTCGACTGATGAATTTACACATGGTTTGTCTTAAAGCATATTAAAAACACCACATAGACATATAAACAACATTAAAAGCTTGATTTTCACCACAGGGGGACTTTAAGGAAATTAGCCAAAAGACACCTGGGCAAGATATAGTAATAGAGGAAGACAGCCTATACACTACCAGTCAAAAGGAATATTTAAGATTTTTTTTTTATGTTTGGAAAGAAGTCTCTTATGCACACCATTGCTGCATTTATACAGCAAAAACAGTAATATTGTGAAATATTATTACAAATTAAAATAACTTTTTTCTATTTAAATACATTTTAAAATGGATTTTTTTACAATGATTCAAAGCAGAATTTTCAGCACTATTACTTCAGTCACATGATTCTTCAGAAATAATTTTCTAATTTTCTAATTTTATTAAATAAATATCTATTTTACGATCTTGATCTTGTTACATGCTCTAAGCGCTGTACATGCTAAGGAATAATTATTTTTCGGTGGCCATGAAAGATACGCTTTTCTTTAGAATAAATGAATAATCAAAAGAGTTCGTTGGACGAACTGATTAATTGACTGTAATATTAATTTAGCTACATCAAGTTAATCCAATTAACTGACCCAAATACACTGTCATGCCAACTAAAGCCATCCCTGATCTCTCTGGACTCTCTCTCTCTCTGTTCCAGCTGTCCAGCCCCACAGCCCCCTTGTGGTCTCCATCTCTGCCGGCTCCACCATGGTGGTCTCCAGCTCTGCCCTCCCAGCCAACACGTGTATGTGGGACCCACATGGGTTATTTTTTAGATAAATTGGTGGGCATATTATCTGGGGCCTCACACAAATGGGGCCCAGTTGGATTTAACAAATAGGTTTGACATGGGCAAACACAATCAGTCCCATATATGTCAGGGTTCTGTCACTTCTGTTTAGTTTATTCTCAGTTTTGTGAAAGAGCCCTGACACTCCTGCATTGTCTTGTCTGTGTGTGAGCGCACGGTTTTTAGCGTGCTCGAGCCGTGCGATCTTCTGTCCATGTGTATTGTCTTGTGAGCGGGGCAAGGTGTTCGGATCAGAGGAAAAACTCTGTTTATAAAAATACCCTTGTACGTGTGGACTAGGCCTTAATCTGATTGCGATTCAGGCATCAACCAAGACAGGAGGAGCTCCTTTTTACATTTGATATGCTAATTTATGTTCATGGTGGCCTCACCTTGTACGTATTAAAATCTTAATAGTAGCAATTGATAATACTCAGAGTTAATTTGATTATCTTTTTAGAGATGTATAGAACACAGGATTTTACAAAAACAGTTTTTCCAAATAATTTCAAAGCTTAAATACAGAGCCACAAATTTTAATGTTAATGTTTTATTAACAACATTTAGTTTTTCATTTGGCTTTAGAGAGAACGAGAGAGAGTGAAGTTGTTCATGATGATAAGAAGGAATCCAACACGTAATCCAACAGTGCACGTATGCTATTTTTTTGAGACCATCTTATCATACGACAACCTTTTTCCACATTCTTATAGCATTGCTTATTGTTACGGTAGGCCTATGTGTTCTTTTCAAAATCTTTAAGACTAGTTCACATACTGTATCTAAACTCTGGTTCATATGTATGGTTAAAATATGAAGAATTATTGCTTTAAGTGTCCATGGAAATAATAATAACATAAATGAGTTGAACAAATCTTATTTTTATACTCATTTATACACTGGAGAAAGGCAAATATCAAGTGAATACTTTTTTTTCTCTGTGGAAAAAATTCTGGTCTGAAGGGACCAAAGGCCTCTTTAACCCGAGTAAGTCTATAGGAAACTGTTTATGCCTTTCAACAATGAGGCTTTTGACCCCAAATAACATCCTTTCACTTATTCAACTGTTATTGATTTCATTATCAAGGAAACTGAACATAAACTTCCTAAGTCTTTTGTCTCAAAATATTAGCGAAAATTTTAGGGCGTATCATTATATTTATGCATCATATTAATTAAATTTGAGATAATTTGTCATTCTACAAAATTAACTTATGAATCAGGAAAAACACAGCGATAAAATCAAAAGGCCCTTTTACCTCAGGAGACCTTTGGCCCTGTTGGATTCCTATGAAGGGAAAGTATGTTTTACAAAAGTAAAAGTCTTAACTTTTGGCTGTCCTATCAAGTAATGAGTAACTTAGCAATGAAAGCGTAACAGTTCTGGAAGTAAAAACTCCATTCATTTTCTCCACAGGGACATTTATTTTAACGATAACTTGTAAACCATTACAGCCCCAAGGTGAGCTACGCAGTTGTTAATCTGTTGAAGCCTTTAGCCTGCATTATTTCAACTTATTAGTAAAATAATCAGGTTTAAAAGCAGAATTTGTGGTAAAAACTCAGATCAGAGAGTCGCCACAATCGAAACACGCCAAAATAGATCTTTAGCCCCTTCAAATCAAAGTTTGTAATGTTATGCTTCTCCTCGTAGCTGTTTGGTTTGGTTCATGGCCTACAACGCTTCACTCAAAAAAATGAACTAGGAAGGTTGTACACTTTACATAATATATTTATATTTAGTTTACTTATAATAATTGTGTTTGTTGACTTGAAATGTTTTTTTCTATTAAGGTCCACGTAATTATGTCTCAACTTAACAGTACAAAATCCTAACGTGTTGTCTAAACACAAACCATTTATGTTAAGTAAAAAATTATTACATCCAGAGGGTGGCAGTATAGTGCGACGCCAACTGCCATTTTGCCCTAACTTAATTTGATTGTGTTCAATCTGCTTAATATGTAAAATTGAAGTTTACTTAATCCGTTTGTGTTGGATTACATGAATGATTTGTGTTGCATTAACTGAAACTGGGCAGTGCTTGTTAGTTCCCAGCATGCTTTGCATATGGTTGAATTAAGAGAGAATAAATGTTAAAATTAAGTGTTATTTTATGTTTTTTTGAGAAAATGAGAAAAGGGGAAGACTTGATAGTGTGTAATTGTGTTTAATGTTCAATTACGTTGGAATTATTAGAACCATTTAAAATACAGTGGGTTACCATTGTGGAGAAGTGTGGAGCATTTTGTTTGGCTGTGGACTGATTTGGTTACTTTTAACTGCTTTGGTTGAAGGAGCATGTAAATCTTAGCATTTAAGATGCTAATATGTGCAACTGCTAGCAAATAGCTAGCTATAGTCTATTCATTTAATTATGTGTCACTAAAATAAATAAAATATGAATGGGTGAATGAAAATAACAAACACATAAGTAGAATGCAAATTAAGTAAATTAGTTGGGCTGACACTATTAAATTAAGCTGTGTCCAACCATAGTAAATAAGTTGAATCAACCTTAATAAATTAAGTTGACCCAACGTAAGTACATTAAATTGGAATAACAGAATTGCATAATGCTGAAATAAAGCAAGTTAATCATGTGGAAATCATTTCCATGATTTTTTTTATGTTCATTCAAAGAGTTATTTTTTTGAGTGTTTAATGAAGACTTTTGAAAAATCCCTATGGGAGAAATGAATGGAAAAATTAGGAGGGCTGTTACATTCTACTGTGAAGAATTGTAAAATGTTTTGATATTCTAAAATGACAAACAAATAAAGCGATTTTCAGTGTGACGCGTCACTGTTTGACCCCTCTGTGTTCACATCAACCTAGAGCACAAAACTGTTTAAAACTGAAAAAAGAAAAGGAAAGAATACAGAAGAGTAATGCTATGCACAGTTGCATTTTCTGCTTTATTTTAATGATGTTTTTCAGTTACAGACATTTGGTGTCAGCTGCTTCGGTCCACAGATAACATGCTGTCGTATGACCAGACACTTCCAGTTTCATTCCCGGAAACAGTCCCTCACCATCAACCGACGGTAACAGGTTTGACACTGACCACACGTGATGACCTTCCTCTGCGTCAGCGTTTATTTGTCATCTTTGCATTTAACGTACAGCATGGATTGGTTAATGCTTAAAGCTCTTAAAGACATTTTTCTGAGGAGTGTATTGTTTTAAATAAAAAACATAGATAGATCATGCATAGTTCATTCTGTTTGGATGTCTCTTGAATGTAAAAAGCCTTTTTGAGTATACATATACATAAGACAAATAGTACACAACTATGGAATGCGTTAAAGTGTCTCACTGGAAAGTTTCTGGCAAATTCCGTAACGTGTGTAAAACATAAGGAAAATAAGCGGTCCAATTCAATGGTTCAAACACAATCATGTTCTGCATAGAGGCAATACTGCATCTAGTAAGGCCAGTCGTGACTCTAAATGTCCAAAGCTGTCCAATTGAGACCTACAGCTAGCACTCGTACATTCTTCCTTTATCGATTATGTAAATAGAGTATTGCAAAGCAGAGTCCGACATGGTTTAGATCCAATGCTTTAGTCATCTTGCATTTCATTGACAATAAAATTTGGTTTTAATTTGTCCCTTTCGCAGATGGAATCGTAATTGTTTTGGTCTAAAAGAACCGACCCTCCCTTTCCATAAACTTCAAGCCCATTTCAACTTTGATGTCCTGCCAAACTTAAGCATGATTCTTTAACATCTGTTGCCATTTTTTATTGTGGTTGTAATAAATTTACTGAACCAGAAGCCTTTCAACCAGCAAAATGGCTTTTGGGTAGGACATCAGCGCTTGATTGTCCGCAGGGTCCCGCGTTACGCCCTCTTCATCCCTCGGCCCATTAGACACGCGAACACGGTCATGACCATCTTGGGTTTGACCTCCACTAGATCATCAGGCAGAGCGTAGACACGAGCCCCGATCTTCCTGGCCATGGACACGGCAAACCTGCAAGACACACAGAACCTCATTATCCTGGGAAACATTACACAGACCTAAAGACTTCTTCATGGGTGTGTTATAATATCCACGATTAATAGTTCTCACAGCATTTATATACTTTTCTTCATACATTTACACCCGTATTTGAGAACCTTTTCATATATTAATCGCTGTGTTATTGCTAATGTGGGAACAGCTTGAAACTAAACTCAAGAACCTTCCCCGACTTCCAGTGTTGTCTATGAAAGCCTGTAGACTGATTTTTAAGTGAAGGACTCGGGACGGTTTTGCTGGTAAAATGAAAAGCATGTGATGTTTACTCGCTCCTGAGAGCCTCTCTTCCGTTCAGTGACACATGAAACGAATGCTTATACAATGTTCAGGATAATGCCGAAAGAGCCAATCTGTACTGTAATGTCAATGTGTCATACAAAGAAAAGGGATTCATTTAACTATAGTCTCCCATAGTCAGATCTATATAGTCTCAAATATACTTTATAATCAAACTATCGTAACAGTGTAATTTTAATGACCTCATCTGTCATCATGATTCGGTGAATCTCAGAGAGCAAACACATCTACATCACAATAATCAGATGCTTTCTGAACTGCTGTTTTCTCAACGCTGTCATTTCTATTGTTTATTTTGTTATTGAGAGAAAAGTGCACAGCACATATTTACATATTCATCTAAGGCCTCGTTTACACTGCAGGTCTTGATGCCCAATTCTGATTTGTTGCCTATATCCGATTTTTTTGACCGTCCGTTTACACGTTCTTTCAATTGTGACCCATATCCGATTAATGTGTTTACACTTGCCATACTATCTGAAACATCACACATGTTTAAAGGGTTAAATTATCTTGCGCAGTTGGACAAATGCAAAATATGATTGATGCTAGCTCTGCAATATATGCGAAGTTCGCCAAACATCACCATGATTATGAGGCGGAGGAGGACGAAAAGTGCTTTCTTTAAATGCAAATGTTTTTTGAGTATTTCATTTGTGAAGGTAAAGCATGTACTCACTATACTCCTAATTACAAGAAGAAGAAAAAATTGCTCTTAAACTGGGTGTGTGACAGGCTGTGGAATGGGGTTTGGTCGAGGAAAATATTTTTTTTTTGCTTTAACTCCTATCGGCTGATAACGATCAGTGCCAGATCAATCGCACCCTTCCAGCATTCTTGCCTTTTTGGCCTGCCTTTCTTTTTCAGCTGTCATGAGCAGCTGAAATGAATGTCTTATGATTGTGTTGCTGTGCTATTCTAAACAATTTGCTAAATTATGACCTCCTTTGTTTGCATATAATAATATATTCTTTGCACACACAATCTTAGACATAAACGATTATCTTTTTTTATTTATTTATGATGTTATAGTGCTATTCAAATGTCATTTAGTTCAACTATTTCATTTCAACCAAATTTCAAAATAAAATGTTTTATTTATTTATTATTATTATTTTGCATTAAAGACTAAATCTGGTCTATCTGATAAAAATGAAATAAAATAAGGTTAGGTGAAGTGTCCTGTTAATTTAATCAGCAGTAATCATTGCAGCCTGTGCATATCTCAGGACTGGTGGGAGCGTATTGTGGCGAGCTTTAACGAGGAGCAGTGGGTCCGAAATTTTAGGATGAGCAAGCCAACCTTTGATATGTTGTGTAACGTTTGTCCACATTCCTCTCCTACGACGACACAACGTTTCGTCGGCCCATCCGTCCCTTCGCAGAAGCACGTCCGGGTTTCTCTTGTAATTAAACTGCAAAGACGTTGCCTAATGCCTCAGAAAATCCGATCTGCCTGTTGACATGACAGTCGCATTGGCACATATCCGATTTATATCTGATTTATTTCCACATATGACTGAGGCCTGAAACCGATCTCGAAATATCCGAATGCATGCGTTTTTTTCCTGTTTACACTGTCATAGAACACATCCGATCTGTGTCAAATATGAGCAAAAAAACGGAATTGGGTCACATTTCACTGACAGTGTAAACGAGGCCTAAATGTCGCTTTCAGCATCGTGGGCCGCGTTGGGATGTTTGCTAACAGTATATCGCTGCTCACGTATTTCTAATTCCTTTCTACTTCTAAGCAAAGAACAGAAAAAAACGGCAAGAAAAACAAACTGGCCCAGCTTTGGCCACGAAACATAACAAACAGTGTTCCAGCCAATAACTGACAAGAATGATGAAGGGGGGAGTGGGGAGTGGAGGAGAGAGAAGCATGAAGAGGGAAGTTAGCTAGACGAGAGATGTCCTAGACAACGACTAACGTTAAAATTGTATATTCTTGAGAATTTTGATATGGCCGACACACGGAAAGGGGGGGAGGGGGAGGGGACGGGATGAGGAGGAGGGAGGGTCGAGCTAGCCTCCGTTTTGTTTGACAATACTTTGAACGTCAACAAGAAGTGACGTCACCCAACATCACTTAGAGCACCTTTAATGCTTGATGCACGTTATCTAATGAACACTCTTTTGAAATCTTACTTTGCATTGTCCAGTTTGTCTGCGTCGCTAAGACTTCCTCTCTTCACGAGGTCGTAGTTGACGCAGCCGGGCTGGATGGCGTCAATCAGGTCCAGGACCGCCAGACTGGAGCTGATCTCTTTATCCTGTAGTTCAGAACACAACACTTACTTCTGACATTCAGCACACACGTGTAGGAACATGAATACTGGCTGCTGCATGAAGCATACAGCACATGTTAGTCTGATAAATGAAGGGTTGCGCACCTTGAAACTCGATATTTTGGTTGATTTTCCTGCCTGTGACAAAGTCTTGTTAACCCAGTTGACGATGATTTCATCGTTGACCTTCTGGCCGTCGCCCAGGTTCTCTAGTACATTCAGAGTGTATCTGGAAGAGAACGCAGCAAACACTCATCAACATGACATTTCCTCCAAACTACTTAAGCTTTATACACATATACACATGCTCTAATAAGCAAATAAAATTAAATATATACAATCTTTGCTCATAGACTTTTAGACGTTTATTGTAAAATTAAATTATTAAATATTAATGCTGGTGTGTTTGTTTTTAAATCAAATATGAATTTAACAGTATAAAAGTTTTACAATAAGGTTAAATCTGTTAACATTAGTTAATGCATTAGGCATCAAGACCTTATAGTTAATATAAATATTTCGCATTTATTGATCAAGGTTATTGTCCATTTATTAATATGCTATAGTTCAGTCTCATATAAACTACTGATCAAAAGTTTTTTTTCATTATATTTTTGAAAGAAGACTTCTGCTCACCAAGGCTACATTTATTTGATCAAAAATACAGCAAACAGTAATACTGTGAAATATTATAATTTAAAATAACTTTCTATGTGAATATATTTTAAAATGTAATTTATTTCTGTGATGAAAGCTGAATGTTCAGCATCATTACTCCAGTCTTCAGTGTCACATGATCCTTGAGAAATCAGTCTAATATGATGATTTACTGCTCAAGAAATATTTATCATTACTATGAATGTTGAAAACAGTTGTGTCATTGAAACCATGATACTTTTTTAGGATTCTTTGATGAATAGAAAGTTCAAAAGAATATAGAATATTTCGTAACACCATTTTTGATCCATTTAATACTTGCTTGCTGATGTTTACAACATTTATTATTCATTACATATGGATATCCACTATGCAAGATTTACTATAATGTACATGCTTTACTACAGTGTACTTTCTATTTGTTTAGTAATAACACTGTGAATGTTTTATGTACATTTTTCAGCTTATAGGACACATCTGCCAAGGTTTTACCTCCTCATGAGCTGCCAGACCAGGGCGAGAGTGAGAGTCGGGTTCCCATCATTCAGGTCCTGTCCCCCGATGCCCACCAGGGAGAAATTGGCTTTGGTCTTCCCCAGTTCCACAGCGTAGTTACAGTTCTCCAGCTGAACACACACACACACACACACACAGATGTAAAGATTGAAACAGCACTTTATCCAATCAGAAAACGGTCACTCATTGAGCAGGATTGGATTGGCTGACTTCCTCAGAGGGAGGGGTTTCGGAGAAAAGGTAATGCGTTAGGAATTAATACCTTCTTCATGTTGGCTCCTAGTTTGGGATATGGAGGCTTGTTGACTTTGTTGTTCCAGTCGACAGGAACCTTGATCTTCTCATAGAGTTGCAGGATGACCAGAGCATCCTGAAGGTCACTGAGAAGATATTAAAAAGATCAAAACTGACTCAAGTGTAACATTATATTAACAATACAAATGAGACGTCACTCATGTGATTGAGTTGATCACTGATCCCATAAAGTCTTGAGAATCAAGTGAAATACACATTCAATACATGAGAAAAATCTCATTTCATTTCACTTTCATCCTGATTTGTGATTTACCCGTATAAGTGATTGACGTGAGGGTTGACGCCCAAAGAATTCATCCAGTTTCTGAAAGTCCTCTCCTCTCTGGTCTCTCCTACAGAAACCAAGCAAAAGCAGGAGTTAATCACGGCTCACTAACACAAGAATTACAAACTGCATTTTACAAACTGCACTTTATAATAAGGTTACTCCATAATCCATAATACCATAATCCAATATATAACATTAGTTAATGCATAACATTAGTTAAAAAAATACAACTGATTTTTGTTAGGTCAGGTCCATTAACTAATATTAACAGATATAACTTTTTTATTTTAATCGTGTTCATAAATTAAATGAACATTATCTGAGATTAATAAATGCTTTAGAAGTGTTTTTCATTGGTAGTTCTTGTTAATTATTGTGTTAACAAATTTAATTTTATTGTAAAGTGTTACCAATATTTCTTGATGACCATAAGTGTATGCATGAAGTTAATAATAATAATAATAATATGCAAATGCCACTAATAATCTGTATATAAATAACCATACATTCAAATTATATGGACCACATTAGTTACGCATGATGATTTTTGTAATCCTATGGATTAGATTAAGCAAGGATTAAGTCTTAGTTTAATTATGGCATTTAAGTAGCTTTTATAAATGCGCCATATAAAAAACATTACTGGTGCATCTTGAGACAAATCAATGAAACTGACATATTTTAAGATCTGTGCAAATTGCTTTCAGTTAAAACAGCTCAAACATGCATTTTAGTCTGGGACTATCTTAAGCCTTGTCTGTGAGACCGGGGGTTAATCTATAATTGAGGATTAGGTCTGACAGCAGATGTTTTCCACCACAAGAGGGCACAGTCTTCATCGAAAGGGCGTAAACTGTTCCAGCCTCAGGAAATGAGCCAAACAGTCCCTCCCTTTGAGTCTCGGGCCGACACGCTTCACCAGTTTCCACAAAAAAAATCCTGAATGTCTCATTTGTGATGCCATCGAGTGTATTTTTAGAAGCAAGTGTTTGGAGGCAGTGTCAGCCATTTTCATGAGTCATTACGTGGCGCGTGTATTATTTATAATGCTAGAATGGTAATAGGATACAGGAAAGAGCAACAATCAGGAGCAGACGACCCACCCTCCAGAAGGCCCCAGTTGATGTCTTGATTCTCGGGTTTGGTCAGCGCTGGGTACTTGTTGAAGAGATTGGCAACGAAGGCCAAGTTGAGTTTGGGGTTGCCAGACACGACGTCAGTAGACGTGACGAACTGTCTACAGCCCAGCCTGTCTGCCTGCTGCAGCATACACTCGGCTCTCTTCAGGTCATCCTTCTCCTGCGGGACACACAACAGTTAAAACAGTTTCCCTCTCTGCTTCGGTGGCACGGATTCGCTTAAGCCTCAGATGCAAAATATTCTCCTTTTCTGTTTCATGGGTCATGTAGAAAATAAGACACAACTCAAATCAAACATCAACAGAATTAAAGGGTTAGCTCTCTTTGGCCGAAACTCGACTCGCGAACGGCCTTTACCAGAAGCCAGTGATTATAGTTTATTAAGTTATAAATATGGATGTTATTCTTACTTTTTTTTTCTTTATCAACCCCCTGGAGCCGTATGGATTACTTTAATGATGGACGGATGTGCTTTTTTGGGCTTCAAAATCTATGGTACCATATACTCCCATTATAAAGCTTGGAAGACCCGGGATATTTTTTAATATAACTCTGATTATATTAATCTGAGAGAAGAAAGTCATGTACACCTAGGATGGCTTGAGGGAGAGTAAATCATGGGACAGTTTTAATTTTTAGGGGAACTAACCCTTTAAGGACAATCGCACAGGTGAAGTGCTTGAACATTACTTGAGAGCCAGATTCATTTGGTGGTACAATACCTACACTAACTTCAGAAATAGTTGAATGTGTAAAAGTGCAGAAATCTGATGCAATGTACATTAAGGCTTTGTCCCAAACCCTAGTCAGTCGCCTACCTAGTTAATGGGCTCCCTTACAACTCAAGCAATGAATAAAAGACAAGCAAGCAATAAGCAGCTATGATGTCTTATATACGCAAAAAAAAAAAGTGTGTGTGTGTGTTTAATTGCATTTTTATCCTTGCTTTAATTTATTTTATTTTTTAATAATTTTGAATGGATAGGTCCTTGAACTAGCGTTCAAAAGTTTGGGGTCAGTATATTTATTTCTTCAAAAAAACAAAAAACAATTTGAATCTGCATGGATGCATTACATTGATTCAAAGTGACACTAAATACATTTATAGTGTTACAAAATATTAGTATTTGAAATAAATGCTGTGGTTTTGAACTTTCTAATCATCAAAGAATCCTGAAAATATTTGAATCAGCACATTATTCATTATTGATAATAATTATAATAATAACAACAATTATTATTTGGTCGCCAATAATAATTGATAAATTATCACAAATAATAACTAAGCAGTAATGATGCTGAAAATTCAGCTTTGATCACAGGAATAAATTTGAGTTTACTACATTTTCACATGGAAAACTGTAATAATATTTCACAATATTACTGTTTTTACTGTATTTTTGATCAAATAAATGCAGCCTTGGTGAGTATAAAATACTTCTTTCAAAAACAAATCTCACTGGCTCCAAAATGTTGAACGGTAGTGTATATATATTTCAACACTGAATACGGTCAAAAGCATGAAAGATATCTTTTTTTTTCTTCTTTTTTTTTAGCTATCTTGCCCAGTCTTTCTTAGAAGAACTGCATATGTCGCAAGAACAGACCTTGATGCAGTTCACTGGGGCTTGGAAAAGAGTGTCAGACACTGAGTCTCAGATAATGAATAATGCCTCCTTTCAAAGGCCGCAGAAAGCTGAAACACTGGCTGATGTTGACGGTGAAGCGACCCTGAGCGTGTCTCAGCCACAGCCGACTCATTCAGCACACAGTCAATAACAGCGCGTGGGGTTAAACACACGGGCTGTTTACACTCTGCTGGGAAACGGCCAACATTGTTGCTGTCCCAAACCAAAGCAGTGAATGACTCGCCCCATGGCATGCTGGGGGAGGATCTGGCGTCTGCGGTGGCTGCTCGTGTTGTGACCGCCACGACAGGCTAGAACACAATGTGCAATAAACACTGGCTTTTTGATGATTCTTCTACCGGAAGTCACTATCGCAAAAAACACTGTGAAAACACATCCTGCTCAGAATTTGCAGTTCTTCATTTTGGCAATGATTATAAGAATCAATCCCAGGTTTGGATAAACTTTCACCCTCCTGTGCTGAGTTTAGACCCCCAGAGAAACCAGTGTTTGATCTGCTGATGCTTGATAACTGCACTTCATAAACCAGGAAGATCCCGGTCAGAGCTGAGAGGAACTGCTTCTGTCCTCCTGACTTACAATGAGCTGCTCCAGTGAATGAAGCTTTCATATATCTATATAAGACACACTCTTCTACTGAGAAAAGCACACTACCAGATGCATCAGATGCATTCAATAACTACTTCAGTCTTCCATTTGTATACTGGTTTATAAAACTTTAAAAGTGTATAATGTGAACTCACGCTGAAGCCTGACATGTCGATGTCAATGTGTTTTTCGCCCTCCTTCTGTCCTTTAGGTGAGATCTGGTTGAGCAGGTGGAAATAAGCCCTGGAGTCCTGCAGATTCAAGAGTGAGAACAGAAAAAATCTTTTAGTGAAACGTGTAGCGTAATAATGCTGCCTTCAAGTCACGTCAGCAAGATTTTATTTATGAGCTGAGAGCATATGAATGTCCTAATGGTCTCATTACTAGAGACAGACTCTCGGACTCAACACCATTATCCCCCTGCGCTCAACAGAAAACAATCGGAAGTTGCGTTAAAAGTTTGCGTTAAAAGCCGACATAAAATCATTGATTATCAGACACTTAAAAATAATCAGTATCAGTCATGAAAAACGATCTGTACAGAGTACTGGAGGGGTTCTGAGCTGAGCCTGACATATGAAAAAATATTCTGAAAAATATATATTTTTAAATAGACAGTTTATTAAAACTTTAAGCAAGATCTAAAAAAAATTATCTACAAACAAAGTTGCATATGTGTTTTTTGTCGAGCTTTTCAAGCTTTTATGGTTCATAAAGTCATATATAGAGAGAATATGAAGCTTATACTCGTGTGCTAAAACTGAGCAAAAATTTGGTGATATTTATATGGACAAAAATGTAATAAGATGATGTTTTAATTGTAATGTAAATCAATGAGCTCTTAATAACAGTATAATAGCAGATAGTCGTCACTCTAATATCTCCAATAATATGTCTTGTAGGATATTTAAATGCTTAGCTTTATGATCAAAGCTCTGTAGTTTTAAAACATAATGCAATGCAATGCAATACCTTTCTCAAAAGCCTGATGATCATATTTGATACTCAAGAGTTTAAATATATATATATGTCTGGATAATAAAGTAAACCTAAGGTGCTTCGGTCAAGTAAGTGTCCATCTTGAAATATTACTATCAATTTAAAAGTTATTCTTATGTTTAGCGCAGATTTCACTGCATAAAGACACGTGAAGCACAAGCTGAAAGTGGACGTTTGAGAAGTAAATCATGTACAACAGGTTTTTCCACAACGGTTTGATCATGTTGATAATTTAGAGGCTGTATCAAATATCATAAAGTCAGCTTTATAGGGTAAAAGAATCATGGCCGCAGCTGGTATTAATCATACAGAGAATATTGATGGTACAACTTAGTTTCTATACATTTTTGTGTACAGTTGTTGAAGAATAATTATAAAGCCTGTCAAAAATACTATGAGGCAACAGACTAGTGCAACTGCAATACTACAATGCTCCAACGCATCCATTTTATTCTGTCCAGAAATCACAAAATCTGACCAAAAGGACTTGAAGGCATCAAAAGATAATTATACTGTGAATTATATTTACATGAGACACAATCCAGAGAAATGTGTGAAAATATGAGAGACAGACAATCATGCGTGAATTCCTGAGAACATGACCGTGAATGAATGTAAACAAAACAACGAAATAGGCATAACTGATCTCAGTACATTTAGGAAAGTACCTTTACACACTTTGAAAAATCTGTTAACTGCAGCACAGAGGAAGATAGAGAGAGATATTAGTTAAATCATTCACTGTTTTTCATCTTTATCTACATAACCAAATTACTTTTTCATGAAAATACATGACATGTACACATGACACATCTTTGATTAGACACTAAATGATCCCTCACATGTTTTACACATTTTTTTCATGGGTTTGCCATCCAGAGCATTTGAAAGTCAAAGTAACTGCATGACGGCGAAATGCCTTTATGGAACAGAAAATGGAGCTAGCTGTTATGTAAATTCTAATTTGGATAAATTTGGCAACATGATTTTTTATTTCATCAGTAAAGCTAAAGTAAAGCTGTATATTGGGCATCTACCCATAAGTTCTTCAGGAGATTTAAAATATGCAAAACATCTACGCAAAACTTTCCAATTCACCCACACATGGTTTCATGTTATTCAAATAATTATTGTAGGTACATGTAATTTAATGTTAGTGTAAAGTACAATATTTATAATGTAAAGTCAACTGCATTTAATAAAAAGCTATAATTACATGTTCACATTTCTGAGTGTTTCTTAGTGGTATGGTTTCTTAAAGAGCCATAATGCTAGGGTGTTAATATGCAGATATTATGAAGTCAAAAGAGCCCGTTCCCAAGTCCCTATAATATCTATATATAGCTTGGAATTTGCATAGAAGAGTAATGCCATGCCTATATTCTATATAAGCCACAATTCAGGCATCATTCATAACCACTCTGTTGCACATTAGTTCTCTGGTCCTAGCAAAATAAACGCCACTAATGACATAACTTTACCTGTGACCGTTTAACCTCTGTTACACTGACTTGCTATTTCAATAAGGAGGAAATTTGATATCAGTTTTATGTAATCTCGATAGAGAATAAAGGCCCTGATATTATAGTGGTCATGCATTAAAACTATGCATTTAAACCTTTAACAAATGATCTTAGAGCAGCTTACATATTTTACAACTTAATTAATATAAAAAATAGACAGGACTACAACCACAATTCTCATGCTCAATATCCTCATGAAAACAGCATGGACTCTATCTGATACTTCATCAGCACACAGACACACAAGCAGAGTACAGTAAATGGACACATTAAGGCTGACCTTAATATCATGGCTGAAGTTGTTGATCTTGCTCCAGCCAGCATTCTCCAGGTGGAAGTTGGCCCAGCGGAGCAACAGTTCCTCTGGAGACAGTTTCATCAGATCCTCAAGTGTCTCTCCATCCCTCAACAATGCTGCAAGAGCTGGAAAAATAAACACAGTGACATTAAATCACACCGTTTTAACCTAGATTTTGCAACAGAGAATAATGTGAACCCGCTGATTTTAATGGCCATTACCTTTGCCACACTGAGACATAGGCATCCTCTAACCACTGATAATTTCAGGCAGATAGGTCCAGTTGTGCTTTCAGAAAGCCAATTCACTTATTTTCAAACTGACCAGGCTCTTTCCACGACCTCATATTACACCACAACTCATTTTCTGTGTCAAATACAAGATTTCTCTAGTTCAGGGATGGGCAATCCTGTCCTGGAGGTTCACTGTCCTGCAGCGTTTAATTCAACACATCTTCCTGTAGTTTTCAAGCAATCCTGAAGATGTAGATTCGATTTTTCAGGAATGGAGCTAAACTCTGCAGGATAGTGGCCCTCCAGGACCGGATTTGCTCATCCCTGCTGTAGTGTATCCTGTAGGTGCCCATACTTTTCCCACAACATTCAAGTAGTTAAGCATTCAACTTTAAAAACCCTACACTATCAGAAAATTACAGACCAATCTATATTAACTTGTTCATGATGGAAACACTTGTTTTCAACCAGGTCTCTTCCTTATTTTTACAGGACACATTTCTATGCAACAGTAAGACTTTAAAAGCAGCCCCCAGATCATGTGTCCTCATTATGCTGGACTATACTGCAGATTTTGACACATTAAATGACCAAATCCTTTTATCTACCCTCTTCTTAATGTGCATTACAGGAACTACATTCCACTGGTGTGAGTATTACCTTACAGGTAGATCCTTCAGGGCGTCTCGGAGGGGAGAGATGTCTAAGTCATATTAACTAACCACGGGAGTACCTCAGGGTTCGGTGCTGGGTCCGTTTCCTTTCTTGATTTAAACAATGTTGCTGGTACCTACCGTACATTCACATTGATTTTCCTGATACACTAAGGACACACGGCTCTAATAAGTACTTGCACAGATCACAGCCTGCCTGGCAAACTCTGATGTGGATGTGGATGAGGGAACCCCCCCAACAATTCACCACAAAATCACTGTTTAGCAATGTCCTTCGATGATAACACCGTCTTTACACCGGATTACTGCTATGCTCTTCTAGCTGGCCTTTCTGTTTATGTACACAAACATCTGGAAGCGATCCAGTAGGTCTGTTGTCTGTAACTCAATGAGAACCTTCTCACTTAGGCTGCTAGTTGTTGCCCGTAGTTCAAACCATTGATGCTAGCATAGAGAATCTTCACTGGATCTATAAATGTCAAGCCAAGGCAATTATTGTATTTGTTTATCATCTCAAGTCTGCTTTGTGACTAATCATTCCTGCTAGTGTGTCTGATGTAATAAATTAACTTGTTTATTTATCCTTTCAGCATGATTCTCATTCATTAAGAAGGTTCATCTTAGTAGGCTAGACAACTCTCTCTATAGATCTGTACAGAGCCTTTGAGACAGACCTAAACTCCCTTAAGTTCAATTTAATGAAGAAAACAAACTGTCAGATCTAAGAGCTCAGGTCCACCATAACAGTTAAATCAGTCAGTCGGGTTAACATTTAACTAGAAAAGAGACGCTATATCTGTTTGTCAGGATTCCTGGATGTTGTCATCAGCTGTGGCAATGCCAGCACTGTTTGGACTAGACGTGTGATCGTATTTGTGCAACAGAGACACGTACCCTCGTTTCTGCTCAGCTCAATGTCAGCAAACAGGCCGATCTTAATGATCTGCCACAAAAGGCCCAAAACCAGATGCGGTTTGCCTTCCCGAAGGTCCAGAGCTCCGATGTTGACCACGTGACAGCCAATGGCAGAGGCCGAGTTAAGAGCCAGGTTAAGATTCTCCTGCAATACAAAAGCAATGATCTCTGTTAGACCCAAATCTCTCTCTCTAACACATATGCGATTTAAGAAATTTAGAAAAAAAAGTCACTGAAAGTGATTCAGAGACATATTTTAAAGAATAATCTTCAAACAGAGACGGCTGCAAAAATAAATCAAAACCAAACCTGTATTGTGAATGGTGTTAGTTTCTTCTTGTTAATGGTCCTCTCATCAATGGTATCAGGTACTGACAGGTTGATCATTTTACTAAAAGGAATCAATGACATATGCAATGAGGAGGTTTCTTAAATAATATAAAATAATTAAAACTCACAGGCATGTTGAGGAGTGTGTCCGACTTACCACAGCACAATACCGTCACCTACAGCCTTGAAGAGAGAATCTGTATTGGGGTTCATGGGCAGCACATGTTTACAGTCAGGGTCCTGTTCCAGCGCTGTGTTGATCCAGTTCACGAAAGCAAACCTCTCCTCCTCTGGACAAAGACACAGAAAACAAGATCACATACCACTAACCACTAAAAACATAAAGGTTGCACTTTGTTTTACAGTACGTGCATTTACAGTGTACTTACCTAAGAAAGTACTGGGTAATATAAGGTAACTACATGGGTTAAGGCTAGGTTTAGGGGTAGGTTCAGGGTCAGTACCTAGTTATTACCCAGTTATTGCAATTATTATAATAAGTAAATAGTATGTATGAGGAACAGGACTGTAAAAAATAAAGTGCTACCAACCTAAAAATACCAAAAAGTACATGGTACTATATTATAATGTTATGGGATTTAGAACCTGGAATTACCACTGCATTAGAGTAGCTTGTAGATCTCAAGGTATGAATATGGCAGTCCATACAAAAAACATATTATTATCATCTGATGCCATTATAATTTGCAATTATAGCAAAAGGAAACAGTGGTTTGTCTGATCCGGTGAAATCCGAGGCGTTTTTACCTGAGAAGGAGTGCTGTGTGCCCGCACTGGACAGCTCGGATGTGCCGCCAATAGCCAAGATTCCCTCTTTCCTGTTGATGGCCTTCCGGAAGCTCTTTGCAATGTCACTGCTCTTCAGCTCCTGAAAGATCTGTGCAGACAGACACATGGGACCATAAAATTAATTATAAAATAGATGCATGATACATGATACAGAAACTGCTGCAACATCCGTTCACCATATTACTGAGACTTTTCATCCACACATAAAAAATAATCTATGGATTACTAATTTAAAAATACACTAATGCACAAGAGGTCCGTGAAACTAAACAGATGCACATATTTAATGGCGTGTGGCATGTGTGGGTGATTAAAGCATGATTGTCAGTGCCAAGGCTGCCAGCAGCTGCTCATAACCTCCTCACAGCAGTGCAAACAAACACAGGGCCGTTCAACGGGATGATGCCCCATTTGCAGGAAGCGGCAACAGTCTCAATAAAATAACCTGTATATCAACATTTACTGACTGCAAAAGAGTCTCTGTGATATTCCGGACTGCAGAATTATTCAGCAAGGTCACATTAAATTGATCAAAAATAACAGAGGGACTTTTACATTGTTACAAAAAAAAACTGCTATTTCAAATAAATGCTGTTCTTATGAACTTTCTATTGATCAAAGAATCCTGAAAACAAATGATCACATAACTATATATTATAATAATAAGACTCATTATTAATAAATGAGCACCAATAATAATTGAGCATCAAATCATCATATTAGAATGATTTCTGAAGGATCATGTGACACTGAAGACTGGAGTAATGATGCTGAAAATTCAGCTTTGCATCACGGGAATAAATTACACCTTACAATATATTCAAATAGAAAACAGTTACTTTAAATTTTAATAATATTTCACAATATGTCTGGTTCAACTCTATTACTGATCAATGCAGCCTTGGTGAGTATAAGAAACATTAAAAATCTTAGTTATTCCAAACTTTTCACCATTAGTTTATGGGATTTTTGGCCTATTTTACAACTCTCCTCAACCAGCCTGCACAGTTTAAGGCATCATGTCAGTAGCACATGGGATGAGATCCACACACAGTTATTATTTCATCATTCTTTTAGTACCACTAATTACTAAAAATGATGAAATGGTGAACAGGCCATCTGGATTCAGCACTGAAACGCTAATCTCAAAGTACAGTGTATTATCTGGTGTCCATATATGGTGAAAGCTACTGCTGAATATGCAAATCAGGCATTTTAAGCTTTAAATGGCATGTTTTAAAAAATTGTTGGGTTTCAAATTCCGTTCCAACTAAACAGCATCACATAGCGCTCTTAAACCATCTAATTCATTAATCACACAGAAACCTTTTAACTGTAATCATTTAACTTCACTCTAAACGATGCACCTACCGTTCATCCATTAAAATCATGCTTGCACAGTACAATTTTAGAACAGCATATGTGATCATGTTTTCGCACGACAATAACATTTGATTTGCAAATGAAGTTTATGGACTGAACAAAGCATTGAATCACGCAACTACTTTTTTCTTTTTTCAAAGCACTACAATGAAAAGTGATGTATATGTGTAGCAAGTTTTAAGCGTAGTTAGGATGTGTATGTAGATGTTTCGAATTATTTTGGGATATTACGTAACAGAACAGTTCGTAGACACTTACAGACAGGAATTCTTCAAAGCTGATCTTGTTGTCCTTGTCTTTGTCACCATCTTCCATCAGTTTCTGGATGATCTCTCGGACTTTGTACCCTGGCAGGGGCAGATTGGCCTCTCTGAACAGCTCGTGGAGCTCATGGTCACAAATAAAGCCATTGCCATTCAAATCTATGGAGAGAAATGAAAATGATTGGTTTGGTGCAACATCTTGCCTCTTCCCAACAAGCACAAAACATTAGGGTTGCAATTAGTTAACGTTGCAATTCAACAGCGTAAAAATATTAAGAAACCACAACAACATTGAAAAAAAAAAAGTGAGGACATGCAATTGAAATAGTTTGATTAGGCAAAATTATCAACAGCAAACTGCAACTTTAAGAAAAAAACTGTATTTTCCTGCATATACATGTCAAATAAAATGTTTTGGAAATGTGTACACTTATACATCTTACATCTGTACACTTAAATTAAACTCCTAAAATGTAAGGAAAATATTTATATTTATAGAATTTATGCTTAAGACTAAAACATAGGCCACACTAAACATTTTCACTGAGCTTCAAGCAAAGCATTCTGGTATTGTCTTATCCACAAAAGAGACACGCAACATGACAGATACTGGCCAGAACGAGGTCTAGAATATATATTTTTTAATCATAATATAAATATTTAAATAGAATATAGCCATTTTTATTCTAGTATTATGATCATGTATCTAAATATGTGAATTATAACCATGTATCTGAGTATGTGAGTGTGTAGAGGCCTGTAAGAGACTAGAATGTGTTTGCATATGTTGGAGTCTCTCGCTCTGCCATTAGATATATGATATAAATGGTAAGCTGTGCGTCCCATTAAAGAACATTTGTAGGATGAGCAGGGACCTCTAATGTAAATAGGTCGGGTCCTTTCGTTCCACTTTTTAAAAACAGTCTGGATTCACAACCAAAAATGGAAGAATTGATAAACAATATTGGTGCAGAGTTTGAAAATGTATAAGATTAATTGACCCCACCTTGGGGGAGAGCTATAGGAACTTAGACTTTATTACAAAGAAATAAAGCCATCTTCTAGCATCAAAACTCCAAGACTTCAAGAGTGATTTTTCACAGAGGTGAAAGAAGCCACTGCAATTGCTGGCTACAGTAGATAGGCAGCGCACTGGGTTTGAAACAGAGCTGTTGTGTTATGTGTGTCTCAAAACTAAAACAGAATAAACAACATTAGAAAATAAGCATTAAGAATTGTCAGCCACTGGGGTTTTTCTAGTATGTGCATTACAATACCAGGACACGGGCAACAATTTAGGCTCCAATGTTCTGCCCAGTCTGCGGGAGAAATCTGATAAATGGAGAAATGCAGTCTGAACCACATTCTTGTCAAGGACCATTAGAAAAAATCCAAATTCCACAAACTTCAGAACCCAGACTTATAGACCGAAGTCTAAGATCCCCAATCGCAGTATACTCTTTAAAGGGGTCGTGAATTGAAAAACCTAATTTTCCTTGATCTTTCGACATATAAGAGGTCATTGTACTATAAAAACACCCTGTAAGTTTCAGAACTCAAAACTTCCTCGTTAGTCCAAAAACAGCTTTTACTGAATCCAAGAGCAGAAAATGACTCATTTCGGACAATGACTCACTCATTTTGTCACATTATGGTGTAAATACTGGTGTAATGTACGATGAAAGACCGCATCAGCAGAAGAAGATCAACGCCTACTTCTACATCATCACATCTTTGGCCCCGCCCACTGGCGCGTTAGTGAGATGAAAGACAGAGGATCACTGGACCAAAACATTACCTTACAAAGGATCCTAATGCTGTGAATGTGGTTATTTATTTTCAACTATGTGAATGTCTCAGTAGAGCATTCTTTGTTTGTTTGTTACATTTCACTGTGGATTCTTTGGTACATCAGTCGCATTTCGGCACAGGCTTTAAAAACAGACATTTACTGTAAGAAATGGACCCGACAGTAATGCCACAACATGCAAGTAACTTAATCAAGCCCTGGTCATTTCTAGGCTTGACTACTGCAATGCTCTTCTGGCTGGACTTCCATCATGTGCAACTAAACCTCTACAAATGATTCAGAATGCTGCAGCTCTTCCGTGAGCACTTAACCTCATCATTTTTTTTTTTTTTTTAATTCTTTCCTTTTCCTTTAATTCCCCCATATCGTGCTTATGCTACTCTGAACAACGCCTGAACTTCGTATTTTGAGCACTTATTGCGTTGTTATTGCCTCTTCACGATGACTCGCTTAATTTAGTCCTAAATCGTAAGTCGCTTTGGACAGAAGCGTCTGCTAAATGACTAAATGTAAAAATGTAAATGTAAATGTTAATTCTAATGCCAATCATTTCTGATATGTAATGATTCATGTACAGTCAGACGTTATTTGTCTTTAAATTGTTTATTGCTGTTTATGCGTCAGTAAATCAAGCGACTAAATGTTCAACTTCGCATTGTTTCTCTTAGCAGCATGAAAATAATCTGTTATTTACATTGTGATTAAATTATAATTAAATAATAACATACAGAATGCAATCAAAGAAGTCTCCCTTTAGCTGTCAATCAAACAGTGCGTGTTTATCAGTGTCTGAGTTCTGGACTCTCGCCAAACCTCCTGTTATAATCAATGATGCTGACTACAACAGCACCCTACGCATCCTTCAACCGAGTGATGGCTTTCTTGATTTCCTCTCTGGTTGGCTTGTTACAGTTGATGGGTAAGTCTGAGATGGCTGGGTCGATGATTGTTGGAGCTGGTCTATTCAAGAGACTGCACAACAGATCTCTTATTTACATCGTGTTTACGCTGTTAGTTATGATGAAGACATTCATGAGAGTGCAGAAATTGAGTTGCAATGACAATATCACTGCATTTATGCGTTCAACAAACATGTCTGTCATCGGCTACAATGCTCATCGCTGCAACCTTTAATGCTATAGGAGTAGATCTTAATATAATGCTGTAATCAACACTTTTCAAAATGAGCTAATCTCGACAGCTGTAGCCTAATAGAAAAAGCGTAGTAAAAGTTTGAAAGAGTTTCACATGTAATGCTCATTTCATATGCAAAGCTGTTAGCCAATCACAGCAGTGGGCGTTTACATTCTCACAGCAGACACGCCCCTTCAAACAGAGTGTTAAAGTCAGAGGCTAAAATCAGGGCAGAAAATGGCCTTTTATTTCGAAATTATGACATTTTTATGTAAAAATCATACTAAGCATAATAAGTGCAACAAAAAAATAATAATAATAAAAAAATTCCAATTCATGACCTCTTTAATGGCTTGCTTTTTGTAAATCTACAGGCATACCATATTAATAAAAGTATATATATAGTTAAATATTTTAGTTAAAAGAACCAACCACATTTTTTAAGCCTGAAAAAAAAGCAATTTTTGCATGATATTTTGCAAGCCAAAGAAGCAAAATTTTTAACATGTTATTTAAGTGTCATAAGTATCTTATTATCTCAGTACAGTAAAACAGTGGCAATATTTTTCCATAGTTGAATTCTAATAATATCTAATAATCTAATCATTTCTAAAAATCTCAACTGTACTTGCTTGACACGTGAGAACAATCATTGTTCTTGTGCGTACATTTGAGCTTCCGTTGACCATATTTCTTGTGCTCTATGTATGCATGTTGATCAATGTTTATATGTGAATAAAAGCCTAAATTATACCTGTTATTAATCAAATAAAGTGATCATGAATTAAGCCGCTTGATTCTAACGGGTTTACGATCTCTTTATGAATGTTTTGAAGATTCAAAGTTTTGGGTGAATGAACAAAAATATCTCAGAGATCATTTAAAATATCTTAATTTGTGTTTTGAAGATGAACAAAAGTCTTAAGATGGTGACTAAACGATGACAGAATTTGTGGGTGAACTAACCAAAACGACCCCAAAGAACTAGCGCTGATGAAAACCGACGGTGTTGTCGACTGTGTTGTCGTGTAAATGAGACAACTGTCTATTTCTGCAGATATATTCGTCTATATTCGTCATTCAAAAAGGGAAACCGACGCTGCAGACACACAAACCATAAACAAAGCAGTGTGCTTACCGTTTTGAATATCAATCCTGCTAAACACTTTCTTTATTCCACTCTGCTCATGTTAATATTGAAATATTCGCCAAGAACACTCAGGTAAGATGACCTGACCTTCAATCTGTACCGTTTTGACTTCTTTGCTCGCTGTTTTACTATTATTCTCACGCACTGACTCGTTCACTAAGCTGAACAGCCAATCAGAGTTCCCTCTTTCACCGACCTTGATTCAACTTGTGTCCCGGGCTTAAAAGAGACTTATTTCGAAGCTGACACTCTCAGTGTGCAAAATATGGCAAATATTCAGTGCACAGTTAGCCTAATGCTAGCAAATAAACTAAAATAAATACTTGTTAATAGATCCAAGTCTTATTCAAATATTTATACAAAATATTTAGTTTGAATAGGACTTGGAACACACACACACATACACACTTGGTTGGTTTTGGAGACAAAAGTCCATGAGGACAGTTTAAAAGCCAGGCAACAGGTTATGCCAAAAACTTCATGAACTCAAATGAAAAACCCAGATGTTTTTCTGAGCAATAACAATCCAGACTTTAAAGAAACACGCTGCACATGAAGTCAGGGGGAGAGATAACAACATTACAAAACAATTAGGCCATCACACACACACACACAAAAAAAAGATCTAGAGTTTCCTTATCAATGGCATTTAAAACTAGAAGCCAAATGAGACATTTGAAAGTAGATCCTAAATTAGGCTTTGCACAGCGAAGTAGGCTAGCTGTTTTCATCCATGCAGAGAAAACAAAGACAAATCAGTAGAAATAAAAAGATACGTAAAGGAAAAAGGACACCTTTGCGGTCGGGCGGCATGCCAAGTTGTGATTAGAGTAGACAAAACTGGTTGGACAGGAAGAACACTCACCGACTTTCCCGAAGGCCTCCCGCAACTCCTCCAGCTCATCTTTAGATATCTTTCCTGCCATCTCCCCGAAGAACAACCTGAAGCTCTCTCAGTCGAATAAAGTGTGTCCTTCTATGGAGAGAAGACAAAAACTTTATTGTGTGGACTTCCAAATTGTGGTAAATGCACAATGGCGCCTGTCTTCCGCAAGAGAAACCTGGAAGTGGAATTGTACAGTAAGATGATAAGACATGCAAATGACATGCAAACGTCTATCAAGTATGAAACAAGAGCAGACTATATTTGGGCAAAACATATGTTCGAGAGGGCGTGTCAAGACAGGTCCTTTTGAATGTAATCTGACTGTAAGGCAAGCAGTGCAGTCACATGGTTCTTTGCAAAGAAAATGACTGAAACACTACTTCATTTATTTAAATGACTAGGCTAGTTTTTGTGTTTAGTCAACTGCAGAGTCAACTGGAAAAAACGAGCAAACAGTCACATATCCAGTTATTGCACATTGAAAATGGTAGAAAACAAAAAAAGATCAACTAAAGGAAAGAGTCTAATCCACAGCCAAAAGTCAAAGTCTGGACGTGTTTCTTTGGAAGATCAATGTGTTATTTTATCTCTGAGTTATGACAGATGTGTTCAGATCTGAACACCAGATGCAGTCTATACTGAACTGTGCTACAGTCGGCCTGTTTTAGTTTAATTGTGAAAGAGGACCTAACTACCTTCTTAAAAATAAAGGCTCCGAAGTCAAGTCATACAAGAACCAATTGAGTTCCCCAAAGAACATTTCAGTGAACAGTTCATAAAAGAGCCCTTTGAAGATCATTTTATTAATCTAAAAATAACCCTTTTCCACTATAAATAACCTTTTGTGTAATGCAAAGGTTCCATTGATGTTAAAGGTTCTTTCATGGAACCATCAATGCCAATAAAGAACCTTTACATATACGAGTATAGTATAAACCTTATCATCCAAACACACAATAAGCAGTAATACACTAAACACTAAAATTAATTTACTCACCCTTGTTTTGTTCCAAACCTGTATGAGTTTCTCTCTTCTGTTGAACACAAAAGATATTTTAAAGAATGTGGGTAATCAGACAGTTGACGACACCCAATGACTTCCATAGTGTTCAACAGAAGAAAGAAACTCATACAGGTTTGGAACAGAACAAGGGTTAATAAATGATGACAGAATTTCCATTTTTTTCTATTTTCATCCCTTTAAAGGTTCTTTATTGAACCATCAATGCCATTAAAGAACGTAAGTGTGACATAAACCTTATCATCCAAACACACAATAAGCAGTAAAACACTAAACACAATACACTAAAACCATGGTAAATATTTGTCCAGGATATAACAATAATTAATATCATCCATTTGAATGCAGTATTATGGCATTGGCCCAATGTGTCAGTGAGCAGCAATGAACACACACTATGTTGACGTACCGTTTGAATCGAGGCCACAACAAAATAAAACCTGTTGAGCAGAGTCCACCCACAGCAGCTGAACCAATAACAGATGCAGCGTTCCAGCCTCCGTTGCACACACTGACCTGAGATCTGCTCTTACGGGCAGCGATCACAGCACTTCAAGCAACCAAAGACACATCTTCCTATTAGCCACTACCTTACAAGAACTCATGATGATTCAGGACACACCCGCAGCGCATGTCAACATCTCCAATCCCATAGTCGTCAATCCAGCTCGTCCTTTTTTTCACCAGTTAGTTATGTCATTAGCGGTGTCAGCTGTCCAACCACACCCCAGTGGGACAGCATAAAGTTAGAGACTGCTAAAAATGCTCTAAAAGGAGTCAATGGCATGCCAATGTTACATAATGGTTAAACTGTTTATTGTTTGAATAACTCTTAAAGACAGCGCTAGACTACGATTATTTGCCTCAAGGTCTACATTTGATGTCATCTTTCAGCTATTCGGAAGGCCAACACAGAAACTTTGCTGGAATTTTTAAGAAAAACACAAAACACAAACGGGCCAAATCTCCACCCTTGTGGCATCCCTTTCACGGACACAGTACTGTGTGCTACATACCTTTATTGAATCATCAGCTGGAATCGATTCTTCCACAATTCATGCTTTGATAACCTTCATCACAATCCAAGCATAGATCAAGTCTAATTTGACTAAGGTTTGTTTACTTCCCAAATGAGTGAGGACTCGGAGTAGTTTGACCTCATGGGATTGAGTCATGCACAAATCTAAGCAACCAGAGAATCCTGTCTAGTCACTAGATTTTCAGAGTCTCTAAGGACTGCCAACACTGCACGAGTGACTGAACAAAGTCAAAACCATTATGCAGTGTTAAGTTACAAAGCAAAAGCAAAGGAAAAACAGCCACAGAATTGCTTTCTTGGGGTTTTGATTGAAAAACACAAAGCGGAGCATGTGCTCCACCACACAAAATGGATTTACCAGTCTGACGAGATGCAAAAAAGAAAAGCTTAGTTAACACAACCGGTTACCCAAAAACTGCTTATTTCACTCCAAAACTGCAAACAGAGAAATGTGCAAAACTCTAAAATGTGAACTCAAACAACAGACGTCTTTCACAGATGTTGTGCTGTTGGCAGAGCAGCTGGGAAGAGAGACAGACAAAACAGACAGAGACTGCTTTTCCCCAGTGTATAACGTTAATGAGAGAGTGTGGGATGAACGGGAGAGGAGAAGCAGCAAAAAAGAGAAAAAGAGAGCCAAACCTTTGGGATGCGTGCAGAGAGTGGGTCTGTAGGCAGCGGCGGTCGCAGCAGAAGAGGCAGTGCTCGCTCCACACCCTTCAAGGCTAATCTGAAACACCAGCATTCCTGCCTGCCTCACAAAGACCTAGGCAGCAAGTCATAACACTTCCTGACAGGCTATGGGAGTCGCGGTCGGCGTGTCCGCCGGGGAGGGAGGAGGGATAGGCAGGCGCAGGCGAGAAGGAGAGGGGGAGGGGAAAGCGTGCATGCTTTGCTTTTTTCTTTACTACCAACGTCTCCATCCCAGATGTACAGAGTAATGCAATAAAGTCACGAGAGAGAAAAGGGGCAGGGAAAAGTTCAATGCATCTCTCAAATCCGCATACCGTCACTCACCTTAAAACATCCTGTTGCTTTAAAAAGTCGCTACCAGAGAGGAAAAAATAACAGTGTGGACAGACATATGCTGAATCACTCCACTGAATCACTTGGAAACACATGTGATATCTTTGCATGTTCAAGCAGAAAGACTGTTCAAATAAACAGATTGTGCTTTTATGTTAGTTAAAAAATCACATGTAGTCAGCGCAAAAACTGCTGCCATTTGGCTGCGAAAATAAATAAAACATTTTGTAATATCCTCCCACAGTCTATCAGTGGTAAACTAATTTCAAGGACGGCTGAGCGGGTAACTTAACAAAGACTCATTCATTTGCCAAGGAAACAGCCCACATGATAAATAACAGAACATTCACAGACACAGACCTTAAATGAGGGCATGATGACCTCAAAACACACTCTTACTGTTTCAGTTCAGCATTAAATTCATCAAATTTGGCTTGTGCATCATAATCTTATTTCTCATAGCCTAAAGCACAAGTTGCATGTGGGTTATAAATGGGTCTGGGGTTTAGCGAACTGCTATGCATTTGCCAGGGCCCCCATGTTTAGATAGCCCACCTCCACATATTTTGCCCCTCTGATATGTCCCAAGACCTCCTTTTTTGCCCATTTCATGAAAACATGAGTCTCTATGAAAAGTAAGAGCACACCTCTCATGATCTGGGACAAGTTGCACGACAGCAGAAACATACGCTCATTAGCATATAACCACTCACATTTACATACCAATGCCTTTTCAGCAGAAACTTGGCCGCACCCTGATGAGAAAGTGTGAACTATGTTGTATTTCACAATACAAGGTTAGCTAATCATACCAGATCTCATTTACATAGAGATACCACCTAGGCTCATTGGAAAAACATGCCTTTACATTTTTACAAAACTCCAAAAGCTTATCTATACATACAATTCAGTGCAGTTTCCAGCTGAAATGAACAGTAGAGACAGTAAAACACCAACATCTTCTATTCATTTTCACAGGAGCTATGATCACAGGAGCAGATCATTGATAAATAAAGACTTTTTTAAATGCGATTCATTATAAAACACTATGTTATGGTCTTTTACCACACGCATGATTGGTGAACTAATATATTTTGATGTTAGCATCACATAACCAGTTCCATATGCATCTTCTCCCCATAGTAAACTTGCTTGTTAGCTCACTTAATACAATATTACACACAGGTACGAGTCCTGTGAAACATGAGTCAGAGCTCAGACACTTGTAGAGGAAAGCTAAAATGGCATTGTTGATTCATTGTCTTGGCTTTTGTTAACACTATCGGTTAGGTTTAGGGTCGGGTTTAGTTTTGGTGCTACGTTATTTTCAAACGAGATCATTAACCTTGCAGTGCCACTCACTGAACACTTCATTTCTGAACTGCCATGATACGTACAACCAACATAAAACATTGCCAGATTCACATATTAAACTGATTAAACTGATCATGCTGGGCATTTCACTCTGAAAGTGTCACAAAACGTGGAGGAAGCAATGTTATATCATTTTGCAGAAAATGAAATGTCGTCACATGCATGTTTTCTAACGAGCCTCTATTCTATGTAGATGTGTGTGTAATATTAAGGATTGTTAAAATATTTTTTCATATCCCAGCTTATGAGACAAGCAAATCATCAGTTGATTTCCGAGAAGCAAAAACATTGTGGCACAAAACATCAAGATCAGACACAACAACTGCTCAACCAATGGCATGATCTGGGGGCGGGACTATTCGTTCGTCCAACCATAACCAATGGATGACGTGTTTATAAAACCCTTTTGAAAACAATCATGACTAACATTATTCACAAATAAAAGGTTTTACAGGAGCCCTGCTCACATTGCATGTTCTAGACACAAGTGAAAGGTTCCTTTCATTATGAATGTGTAAATGTGTTGCCAGACCACAGAGGAATTCCTGATTTCGGCATTCCTGAAGCTCAGGTTACAACACAACACAACACCTGTTAAACAAGTCGGATCTTGAAGATCAGGAACATTCAGTTTCAAGAGGAAAAATCCCCGTAACAGCTGGAGAACACAGTTGTGTTGGATCCTCAAATTCCACCACTGCAAAACAACAACTAAGATTTTAAAGCTCTCTCATCTCTGTTCTTCTCAACAGTTGCTGAAACTTGCTGGCATTTTGTTGCCAGAAGAAACAATGGTAAAGCAGCAGAACAAAGGTCTACTTCAGTGCAAACTAGAGCTGTACGATACTGAAGAAAAATGCCATATGCGATAATAATGCGATATAAGATATGCGATACAATAATGCTTAAAGTGTGTAAAATAAACTCAAATTATCTATTCGTTTAAAATGATGTAATCTACATACATGTTTCACATTCTTTTTGTGACGTGAAAACATCTCTACAACTCCTGAAAGTGAACATCAGTGTTTTACTGTAGCGTAAGAAGTGTTATTTTAACATCAGTGGGGTTTAGGGGTTCAGGTTATCCTACATTAGGGTTATTTAACAACAGAAACTGAATAATCAAATGTAAAAATAAAACACTGCTAAGTTTTCACTGTATTATTTAAATATATCCTGATTCATATTAAAGATACAAAAGTTATTTAGCCAAGAGCAGTGAGTGATGTTATTGCAAGCCGTTGCGATATGCATATCGCGATACATTTGCGATATTTCAATATATTGTGCAGCCCTAGTGCAAACCGTGAAGACAGGTGTTCACTTACAGGTCCTTTAGCAACACGAGAGAGAGAGAGAGAGAGAGAGAGAGAGAGAGAGAGAGAGAGAGAGAGAGAGAGGAGAGAGAGAGAGAGAGAGAGAGAGAGAGAGAGAGAGAGAGATGATTTTATATGAACCAAGAAATAACATCTTGGAAAATCTTATTAATTTACTATAATGCAAAAAAAAAATATAATAATATTTTTTTTTTTTAAATCTTTTCTAAAAGTAAAGTGATATCAGTTTTGTAGCAGGCTGTGATTTAAATTCAAAACATTGTAACATTCCTATAACTGGATTGTTTTATTTGTATTTTATTACTTTTATATTGTATATTGTTACTTTGATAAATAAATTAATCATTCTGTGATTTACAAATTACTAGTAAAAAACATGCATTACAGTAAAAACAAAATAATTTGTGAGGGAAATGTTCGTAACTATCATCAAATCGTCAAAACTCTCACAATTCTTTAAGCAAAATATATGTTGAAACGGGACATTCTCTCAAAAAAAAGTGGAGGAACTTGAATGGCACAGTAAACCTGACACTTCACGCAAACATGTTCACTCCTAACGGCTCTACGTAACTCGAGCTTTCAACCATTCAAAGTGGTCAAATTTACCAACAGAGTGATGTGAAATGTAGCCTACCGTTTCAAAACAACATCATGAAGACATATCAAAGCAATCTGCAGTATATTTAGAGCAATGCAAATGGGATTCAGAGTCACACAACAAATTAGCCTAGAGGAAGGAATAGCTGATTGTTGATATGACCCCTTCCTAGCATTCAATCGAGCAAGAACTTAAACACTGAAGAAAAGAAAGGAACATGAAGTCCAGCCAAGAAAAGAGCAACAATATTCACAACATTCAGATTCACAAGGCCGGACATTAGAGGTGAACGCAGGTTTGTGTAGTCAGAGCATGTTTAGTCTACAGCCTCCACCGGGTTATCACAGATCATAAAGCATGAATAAACCAGTGAAGTACTACAAAACCACATTATAAAAGACAGACTACCGGTCTGAAAATGCTGACGTCAAGTCGTCCCAAACATACAACTCTCTTTCTTATAAAAGGAGATGTTTAGCAGAATGTTCACGTTGCTCTTTTCCATACAATCAATGGCGATCACATCAAGTTCCAAAAACAACAAAAAGCCTCTTAAAAGTAGTGAAATCTAACTGTAAGTTTGTTCTGTTACATGTAGTTCTCACTGGATCCGTCAGGTTTCACATTAAAGTCCCCCTGCAGTCAATCATTTTATCCCTTAAAACTAATTTCTGTCAGGACCACTATTGTCAAATACGATTGATAGTTAGCATACAGTTTGGATTGGCGGTATGGTTCTGTTCTGGGCAAGAACTCCCTGCACTCTAGCATGGATAAGAGCAGCAATAACCCCCCTCAGGGTAAACAGAACCAACATGAATGTATTGCAGATATCATTAATTCAAGATTTTAAAGTACAACATAATTGAGAATTTATTCTGATTCAAGGGGAATCAGAATGCCAAATCCTGACTGGACAGGAGGAGCTGGGGAGGGAGGAGGGTAATGACCTCCTGAGAAACGCGACAGCTGCTGATAATACTGAAGGAGCTTATATATGAATACAGTGATAGGCGTCGTATTCCTATAGGTAGACGTGGATCAGCTGAGAGTCAGCTGACGCGAGCTTGACTAACGAGACCTGCCAGAACTGACGCTACGCTTGATCTGTGAGAATCAAAATTATGTTTAAATTTTTTTTCCTGTGAAAATTTCCTCATGCCTTAAAATAGCTTGAATGTACGCAGATCTTAAATATGCAAATGAGCTCCGCCTCACCTGATCCACTCGCTGAACTGGTTTAATTCAGCCATGTTTGACCCAGAAACTGATCCAGAAAAGAAGAGGAAGAGTGAATCATACAGGCTCGTCTACAAGTCCTTGTCTCAGAATGGTAAAGCGTTTTATGTATCGCTCTCTACAACGTCAGAAACATAACGGTAATTGATATGATTAGCCTTTAGCTTAACTACGTTATCAAACAGCTAATAATGTGTTGCTAATGTTTATGAATGGCAGTGAAGCGCGCTGGAAGGTCACATGATAATGACAACATGGAGAATGCAGAACCAGATTACATTCATACCCATTACCTTTTTAGCGCATACAAAATACTTATTCAAAAACAGTAGCTACTCAAGAGAGTATGCGATTTCAGACGCAGCCAATGTCCTTAGAACATGTAAAAACGCATTTTATGCTTCTTTCCAAGTGGAAAAAGGTCTTATTCACTGTAAGAAAAAAATCATTGTTGGAAAACAGAAAAGGCACCCGTAATTTTCTGCCAAGTTTACAGACATTTTCTTTTAACCCTAAAACACAACATAGTGCAACGTGTGATTCAAAACACACACGTAAAAAATCAATACGGAAAATTCCTTCATATTAACACAGTGCATCGGTGCCCGTTTTTACAGGCTTTTCTTTGAGTGCTGTTGCATATCAAGACTCAAAGTTTGGTGGCTTTTATGAGGGGAAAATGTGGCAGAACTGGGGTGGAACCATCTGGACTTCCCGAACAGTCAAAACACTAAGAGCCCAACAGATTTTTTTTTCATTATCATTCAAGACCGTTAGTTATACGCCCACTAGAGGAGACGGAGAGACACAACAGGCCTGAGGAATATTACTTAGGGAATCAGAATAGAAGCCAACTTTGAGAGACTGTGGTGTCAATAGAAACCATCTGTGGAGTCTTCAATACAGCGCTGAATACTTCCTCTCACTGTCTATCCTTCCTGAGAGGCATGGCATTTCATTAAAAATAATCAAGATTCATTCAGCACAATAGTCATATGCTTGGAGGTCATGAGCAAACAGCCTCCCACAGACATTGCTGAGGCATTTTTGTCCTGACATCACTTTAACCAATGGCGTCCAAACCACACGGTTCTCCAGGAACGGCTCTGACCGAGAACATGCTCCAGTGAACCGGCGGCAAGTAACACTTACAGCTGAAGAATGAAGGGTTTGAGAACGCGAGACGGCTCCCGGAGGAAGAATATAACCACAGCATGACAGAAACCAGGATGAACAGTGTTTCGAGGAGGACAAAGCCAGACATATCTAAAGGAATAGCTCACTGAAAAAAATCACTTGAAAATTCTGTCATTTTATAGCCTACTCTTTATTTATTTCTTCTTCTGAACACAAAGGAAGATGTTTTAAAGAATGTCGGTAACCAGAGAATTGTTGGACCCCATTGACTTCCATAGTAGGAAAAAAAATACTATGGAAGTCAATGGGGTCCAACTACTGTCTGGTTACCGACATTCTTTAAAACATCTTCCTTTGTGTTCAGCAGAAGAAAGAAACTCATACAGGTTTGAAACAGCTTGAGGGTGAGTAAATGATGACAGATTTTTTTATTTTTAAGTGACCTCTTCCTTTAACACTGGCTCTGTAATGATCAGGAATGCAGACAGATTCACCTTCCTGCTTCCTGAGCCAATCACAGCTTTGGGAAAGCAATGCAAGATATCTGAGTTCTCAGTCTTTGTTATGGCCTTTTCAAAGGTTGTCTGACGAGCAAAAAAAATAAATAATTCAAAACCACACATTCCTATCTAGCCCAGCAATGCAGGCAGGGAAGTTGCCTCACGTCTAGGGCTTTGCACCACAACAACTCACACTACCGGCTGCTGAGACATGCTATACAGTTCGCATCCAGTGTATCACACAGATTACTTCAGCAAAGTCTGGAAGTGTGCTCCATTACACAGTAAATGTCCATCGAAGGAAACATCACAGTGTCGTCCCCCAAATGAGATTCCAATCCGAAGGGAGAGCACATGTTCAGTCTAAAGGGCACTGCGAATGGGGAATAAGGGAACGTCGATACATCACTTCACAGGAAGTGGAGAGAGAAAATTACCCACCAGCCATTGCAAGAAGACTGACTAAAATATATGCATAAAAATGATTTGACGCTCCAGCGTTTTTAATACATTTAAGTTATAGCCTAAATACATAAGAATACATAAATAAGTCAGTAAATTGTGCGAGATGCGACAATAGCGTGGTGCAGGGATGATTATTAAAGCGCAACTATCATGATTACAGTCAAATAAGATACAATACACATCTAAGGGGCCGTTTACACAACACCGTTTTCAACTAAACCCTTTTTATCCGTTCGTTTACACGACAATGGCATTTTGGTGGCCTGAAATGAAGCTTCTGAAAATGGGTTTCAAAGTGCAAGTTACCGTTATCGTCTCTGTGTAAACTACAAAAACATGAACAACCTCAACAGACATCGCGTGCTCAGGGAGTAAGGAGCAGTGAACACTGCATAGGGACCCTGTAAATCTGTAAAAAAGGCTGTCTTACTGTCTCTTACTTGGAATGCAGAATGCAAAGTTTAAGACGCCTGAAAGGTCAAAAACATCTGTAAAAGTATGCAGTACCTTATCTATATACTAGAAATATACATGGCATACTGTATCCCATAATGCAATGTGTTCAACTTTACTTTCATTTTGACAGTGATAAATGATCTGGAAGTAATCTAAACCACAATTTCAACACCTAATTATTACTCAGTTGGACTTCCAGTCTTGTAGTATTGCAGTATTGCCAGTATTGCAGTATTGCCAGAAGAGTTCAGATGCAAAAGCCTCTAAGTGCCATCTGGAATTTTCTTCTAGAATGATCATTTTTTATCAAGCTTGTATATTTAAGTTCAATAATTTCACTTAAATGTCAATGAAGATTACCTATTAATTGTCATTTAAGTGAAATTACTGAACTTTAATATACAAGCTTTATAAAAATGATCATTCTAGAAGAAAATTTCAGATGACACTTGAGGCTTTTGCATCTGAACTCTTCATATAATAAATTATGTATCCATGCACATCATTATTTATTTATTTTATTAATGAGTCCTATTCTTTAAATCAGGGTTCACCAATCTCGGTCCTGGAGGGTCGCTGTCCTGCAGAGTTTAGCTCCAACCCCAATTAAACACACCTGAACCAGCTAATCAAGGTCTCACTAGGCAGACTAGAAACTTTCAAACAGGTGTGTTGGAGCTGGTTGGAGCTAAACTCTGCAGGACAGCGGCCCTCCAGGACCGAGATTGGTGAACCCTGCTTTAAATCAAGATAACTTCCCCTCCCTCTTGCAACAACATCTCTTCTCTTATCTTTTCTGATGGTGTCACTCACATGAGATCCACCAATAGCAAACCACTGCCATCCAATCATTTCCCCATGGGCAAAATCAAGCCCCGCCCTACATCTGTTCTTGTTTGAGAAGCCGTTCCACTACATCACAATAGAAAAGAAAAGAGTGTCACAACTTCCATTTCAATGCTGACTTATAAGAAAGTTTTAAATAAAGTGCATACTGTACAGCACACTGTACATAGGCTATACTGCTTCCTGATATATGAACAGCATGCAAAGACATACACTTTTCAAGTGCTCTCCCAATTTAAAATGCAGTAGTTTAATGAAATAGCCTCAGTCCTGGAGCACATATAAGGACTGCAGTTGACATCAGTGGTTCATCTCAACAGGCGGGTCTGGTCAAGCACACTGCAGTTTTACATGCATTATTATAGGCTACTAAATACTAACTTACACTCCAAGTATGAGTAGCATGCTATTCAAAACATTAAACACGTTGGCAAGGGTTCAAGATTTATTAAGACTGTTAGCCTAATTATTTATGAAGCACAAAACAGACTCAAGTCTTTAGCTGTGTTCAGATCTTTATCGGATGTAAAATATTGCCAAGTAAAATATGGCAAAGGGCGTTTCATGTGAAACGGGTTAATTGAGAAACACGTCACCTATTTCATCCATTCGTCATCAAATCACAGCTATCATAACATATATCATAACAACAACCATACATGCTTCCGGCTGCACATAAGTTACACACTCTCACATCACATCATTAACCGTCTTAACACTGAGGGGGAAAAAAAACCCGTTTCATAGCAGCATATCGAAATGAAAATGTACTTCCTAATGCAGTGATGACATAAAATATATTCAACTTCCAATAAGGCTCGCGAGACTGTTTGTAACTCCATATAAATCGTATGTATAAATGAAGATTAAAACATAATGCCTCCGTGTTTGTAGGAAGAAAAATAACACATCTGAAAAACAAAAGTGCTCTACATAGTTTAATAAGTTCAATAACTTACTGCGTCCGCCCGTGTGTTTGTTGCCCTGCTGGCGTTTCACGCGAACACACACTCTCTCACACACACACTCACTCACAGCAGCACTGAACTCACTGGGCCGTGCCTCACACACAGCGTCTATGCTACAGTACACTACACACACTAGAGTCTGTGCTGACTACATAGACAGCCTTCTGTGGCAGCACAGCCTCACACACCGACAGCAGCCTAACTACACACACTTGAACTCGCACACACATGAACTGTCTACCAAACATGACAAGTTGACGCGATTGGGATTTTGTCAGGCTTTTTTTTATTTTTATTTTATAACAATAATAATAATAATAATAATAAAATAGACTAATATTCCAACTAAACATGAATCTAAAATTAAAACAGAAAATATAAAAATAAAATCGAATTGAAATATATTATCCAAAAATAGTAAAACTCACAGGACAGTTTAATATAGTGGGTTATATCAATGATAACACTGCCACGACGTCCAGCTCACTAGTCACTACCCGTGTTGCAGTAGGCCTATGGTACAGTGATGTATCAGATGGTATTACCTACTATGATATATATGCCATGGTATTGATTACTGTACTTGTGTGCCATTGTTTTTAGATGACACTCAACAGTAGAATATACTGTATGGTGTATGTCCAAAAACAATATGGTATTACAGTTATACAAGTAATTTTTGTTAGTGTAGGAATTGAATTCAGTTATTCACTTTTCATTAATTCATTCATAGCTGTATTTTGATATTATTATGATCATAAAAATAAAAATAAAATGATTGATACTGTTTCGTCTGGGTCATGCTGCTGACAAGTGTCTTTGGATCTTATTAGGCTATTTTTTTTTTATAAAATAACATTTCAACTACACATAAATCTAAAAGGAAAACAGAAAATATAACAATAAAATCGAATTCAATCTATTAACAAAAATATGTTAGTATATCAATAATAGCCTACACTGACTGACGTCCAGCTCATGTACATGTACTATGGTACAGCGATGTATCAGAGATGGTATTACCATGATACTATGATATATATACCATGATATTGATTACAATATCCATGTGCCATTGTTTTTAGATTACACTAAACAGTGCTTCAAATGAATATGGAACTGGATGTCCAAAACAATATGGTATCACATGCAGTGTTGGTTGTAATTAAGGCCTAAAATCTAATTACTGTAATTTAATTACATTTCCCTTGAAGAAGTAAAGTAAGGGATTCCTCTTAATGTAATTCAATTACAGTTATTTCTGATGTATTTGCATTAAAGGATGTATAAAAATTCTATATAAAACAATAGTGGATTTAACATCAACATGTAACCTTCTCCCTTTACACATTTTGGTCAGTTCAAGAATAATTTATGCAATTTTATATTGTTTATTTGAAAGTATCAAAAGTTTCGAGTCGATTATTGTATTGTTCAACTGGTTGAGGTCGATGTGGGATTTATAATTAGTAATAAGTAATCCAATAGTTTTTAGAGAGAGTAATTAGTACATTAATCTAATACGCTGTTGAAGATGTAATTAGTAGCTAGTAATTCATGAATTTTTTAGAGTAACTTACCCATTACTTTCTGTTAATGTAGGAATGGATTTCAGTGGAATTCTTTTTCATTCATTCATTCATTCATTCATTCATTGCTGTATTTTGATATTATTATGATCATCATAAAAAATGAAACGACTGATATTTTTTCTTATGAGTCACGCTGCCGACTGGAGTGTTTTTCTTTTCCCTCCATATAGTGTTTTTCAGGTCACAGCGGTTTTCTGGATCATAATTACGGACTCGTATTCCAGAATAGGAGGAAATACCAAGGTGAGGAGCAGAAGTTATTATTAACAGCATAACTGTCTTGCTGCGAGTGAAGCTGCTGTATTCCCTCCAGGTGTTCATGTCCTGATGGTGTAGTGAACGCTCAGGCTCAAAGCTGCTGGAAATGCAACATTAAAAAGTACCAATCAGGGATTTATTCATAATTTAATATCAGATGGGTTACACTCAAATACGCTTTTAATGGTAGACATTCTACAAACTACAAGTAACTTTGCAACTACATGCCAACTAACTCATTATATTAGTAGACTGTGAGTTTAGGGTTCGGGTTAGTAGAAAAAGTTGACGTAGTTGCAACTTGCAAGTAAGTTACTTTAGGCTAATGTCTAAAGTGGGCCGTTGAAATAAAGTGTTAATATAACAGATGTTAGTCTCTCCTGCTCCCATGGCTCTACGGCACGAGCGGTTTCTGGACAATGGTCATGTTCCAGGTCAATTGTTTAAAGTGGTCTATTTTAGAGGACATATTGCTTCATATTTCATCATATATTTCACGTCTTTCATCATCATGCAGGGTGTTTCCTTGTGGAAATGCATGAATGGCATCATAAAGCAGAGGGAAAAACAACATAATCAGACAAGCTGGGTGAGAAAACATTGAGCTGTTGAGCACATTAATGGCATATAAAAAGTTTAAGGGTTATAATAACAAAGTCTTTTGTTTGGACTCAACAATAAATACATACCTAGACAGTGCAGTCGTGTAATGCAATATTGAGCAGCTGGCTGGAGAAGCACTGTGTGTGTGTGTGTGTGTGTGTGTGTGTGTGTGTGTGTGTGTGTGTGTGTGTGTGTGTGTGTGTGTGTGTGTGTGTGTGTGTGTGTGTGTGTGTGTGTGTGTGTGTGTGTGTGTGTGTGTGTGTGTGTGTGTGTGTGTGTGTGAGACTAACACTGCGCTGGGAACAACTTCTGCATGATACTCAAACCTCATCAGCTCTTATAAAGAAAGTGGGAGAGTTTTTTCCTTGTGTGAACAGTTGTCAATACTGTATTTTGGTGGTCACTGGCGAGGAGAGAGCGGCTAGTGAAATGATCTGCGCCCTGAACGGGGTGGAGAGTACTTTAGGGACGTAACCGTGCCTCGGCTTAAGGACGACCTTAGAGTCGTTCGGCCCGAATTCTAGGCAGGAAGCTTGTGGATAGCGCTTGCAGGTCACCTACTCTTTTGACTGAGGCGAGTGCCAGCAGAAAAACGGTCTTTAATGATAGCGCCTTCAAGTCTACTGACTGAAGCGGCTCAAAAGGGGGATTTTTCATGGCCTCTAAAACCTTAGATAGGTCCCAGATAGGCACAGATGGGGGGTGCGGAGGGTTCAGTCTTCTGGCGCCCCTGAGAAAACGTACAATGAGTTCGTTTCTTCCTAGCGGTTTGCCTGCTATAGAAGCTTGAAACGCTGTTATGGCTGCCACATAGACTTTGAGCGTGGAGGGGGTGCGGCCCGCATCCAGCAGCTCTTGTAGAAAAATGAGCACGCTTGGCACTTCACAAGTCTCAGGGTCTACGTTTTGCGTAGCGCACCAGCCAGCAAACACCGCCCATTTCTGAGCATACAGGCGCCTCGTCGAGGGCGCTCTGGCTTCTGAAATGGTTTTTAGCACTCCCTGCGGGAGGTTCCCGGGTACCCGTTGAGGGGCCACGCATGAAGGGCCCATAAGTCTGGGCGGGGGTGCGAAATCGTTCCCCTCGCTTGTGTGAGGAGGTCTTTCCTCAGGGGGATCGGCCAAGGGGCTGTTCCCAGCATTTGTACGAGCTCTGGGTACCAACACTGGGTTTTCCAGAGGGGGGCTATTAATAGCACTGCACACTTGCATTCCCTGATTCTCTCGATGACTTGTGGTAGCATCGTGACAGGGGGAAACACGTACAGAGGGCGGCTCGGCCAGTCGTGGGTGAGCGAATCCTTGTTTTTTGTAAAAAATATTCGGCAGTGAGCGTTGCCTTCTGAGGCGAAGAGGTCGACCTCCGCTCTGCCGAAAGCATCCCATAATAGCTGAACCGATAGCGGGTGAAGGGACCACCACGTTGTGTCTGGACAACATATCCGCACCCTGATTCAGAACGCCTGGTACGTGCGTCGCCCTCAGCGAACGCAGGTTGTGCTGGGACAATGCAGGTTGTATGACCTGAAACCTCCCTGACGATTTATGTATGATACCACCGCTCTGTTGACCGTTCGGACTAGAACGTGGTGGTTTATTAAAAATGGGAGAAAGGCCCTCAATGCCAGGGCTACCGCCTTCATCTCTAGACAGTTTATATGTAGGCGCTTCTCTGGGTCAGACCACAGACCAGAAGCGGGTCTGCCCTCGTAAAGGGCTCCCCAGACTGAGCTGGAGGCATCTGTCGAGATTGTTTTTCTCCTTGAAATCGCACCCAGTCTCACACCAGACCGATACCAATCGGTCGCTTTCCAGGGGCTCAAGGCTTTGATGCAGCCGTGAGTCATCCTGATTCATAAGTGGCCAGATCGCCACGCGTGAGTTGGAACCAATGGTCTTAACCATAGTTGAAGCGGACGAATTCGTAGCAGTCCTAGCTGGAGTACTGGTAGTCTGTCCTTTGAACGCGAATCTCAGGAAGCGTCTGTGGTGGGGCGCTATTTGTATGTGAAAATAGGCGTCCATCAGATCTACTGAGAAGAACCAGTCCCCCGGGTGAATATGCGTGAGGATTTGTTTGGTTGTCAGCATCCTGAACGGGCGCGTCACAAGCGCTTTGTTCATACGTCTGAGATCTAGGATGGGTCTGAGACCGCCATCCTTTTTGGGTACAATGAAGTAACGGCTGTAAAAGCCTGACTCGCTCTGTGATATAGGGACTGTTTCAACAGCCCCTTTTTCCACTAGCTTTGACACTTCGGTGCGGAGAACATGGGCCACGCCCTGTTCGACCGTTGTCTCGGCCTTGGCAAGAAAACGCGGAGGTCTGCGAGCAAACTGCAGCGAGTATCCTCGTTTTATTATGTTCAGCACCCAGAGTGATATGCCTGGGATATCCTCCCAGGCTTTGGCCTTCATGGCTAAGGGTTGAATAAGTACAGGGCTCGGGTCGTTGTGAGATAAGGGCCCGGCTAGCCGACTGTTTAATGTTTCCCTGCCCGTGCGAACGGCGCTCATGCACAGAGGCGTGCGCTTGAGCGAGCGCAAGTCCCTTATAGCATTTACAGTGTGGGCATTCACACATAGTGGAGCGTTGATAGCAGTGGGTCCATGGTCTATGTTCATTAATTTTTCTACCCTGGCAGGTGGAAAAACTGGCACCGTGCCGGAAGTGCTTATGTGTAGGGGTGCACAAGTTGTACTGGGCGCTTGAACTACATGAACAGCCTGAGCTGGCGAGAGCTTCGAGGTTGTGTGTCTGGGACTACATACACAGTGCTTGTGTGTGAAGGTGCGGGCCGTGTGACGGGCGCACATCCTACATTTGACAAATTCGTAGTCTGAGGTGGCGCTCTAAGTCGGTGGCACTGCGTAAATGCGTCTGCGTCAGGACCAGACTCGTCCAGGGAGCGGAGAAGTTTGGCCTGGAAGACTTGCAGTACAGCCATTGTGTGAAGCGCCGACGCTGCTTGCCTGGCGGCAGCGTAAGCGCGACCAGCGAGGGCGGAAAGTAGTGCGGCAAGGCTTCGAGGGATGAGAAGCTTTAGTCTTCCATCCCGCGGCGGTAGAAGGACACAGGTGGGCGGCCACCGCCTCTTCGAGGGGGGGGGGGGGGGATCACCCCGTAGCCTTTCTCTTTGGTGCCGTCCACATCAGCTCTTTGTGGACTTCAGGGAAGAAGGGAGCGGGTCTCTGTTGGGTGGTCTGCCGGCGCCCCTGCAGGAACCACTCGTCGAGCCTGCTGCGCGACGGTTGCTCGGGTGGAGACCAGTCGAACTCGAGGTCTGCCACGGCCTTAGTCAGCACTCGAATGAGTTCGGAGTCCACGCTAGCTCTCACACTGTCCTGAGTGGATGGCTGTGGGCCAGAAATGGAACCCGCCCAGTCTTCACAGTCTGAACCCTCAAGCGAAAGGCTGTTCTTGTCATCCTCCTCCTCGTCTGAAGCCCCGAACGACACGAGGTCCGCCGCTTGAAGAGAGGGGCATTGCTCAGCCTGAGTAAACAGGACTGGCGAGGGGGAATGCTGGAGAGAGACCAAGGCATGCGGGGACTGAGCCGGCGAGATCTCGCTCATCTCGGCTGGCTCAGGCTCCCTCTGTGAGCGGCGCTTCTTGCGCGGCTCGAGCAGAGTAGCGGCTTTAAGCGGGTCTTCGTCGGCGAAGCTGGCGAGCCACGCTCGCAGAGTGGCTAAATCCATGAGGTCACATTCTGGGCAGCCGCCCTTGGCAAGTACGGCTTCGGCGTGGTCACGGCCCAGGCAGGAAGCGCACAGAATGTGGCGGTCTCCACCGACGAGTGGGCCTCTACACGAGGCGCAGGTAGTCCGAGGCATTTGAAACAACGCCTGAAATGAGCTCTTTTAGAGTGTGGATCGCAACGGCGAACACATGAAGCAGTGAAAAAAGGATATGCACACCGGATGGCGCAGCGACACGGCTTGCTGAAGGTGGCGAGAAGCCGGCGTCCTCAGAAGCTCTATCCCGCTGAGTTGCGTTTCGACGGCGGCGAAGCTTCGTATTCCGGAGGTCAGCGAAGTGGAGAAGTCGCTGAAGGAGTTTGATCTGAAGTACGAAGTCGAGTCTTGCCAATATATAGCCTCTGACCACACCCATATTGGCTGGCTGTGACGTGCCAGGGCACCAAGCGCCCTGATTGGTTCGGTTTGGTCAGAGCTGCCTCGCCATAGGTTGTGCTCGCAGTGCAGCTGAAATGCGTTTTAAAAGTTTACTTCAGTATTCTCGAGAAAAGGAGTTTTCCCATAGCGTATGCTTACGCAATACGAGAGACCTCTCGAAAGGGAACGTTAGGTTAACTTCACCTAAATTAGCCGAAGTAAACTTATTAAACAGAGAAGCATAATAACTTTGGTATGTTCTGTCTCCTCTTTCACAACTTAACTAGTTTGGCAGATGTACAACGTAAATGAGTAAAACTAAGTTAAAGGGATAACACCTTAAACAGAAAATTATGTATGTCATCATTTACTCGCCCACAAGGTGTTCTAAACCTGCATGAAGTTCTTTCTTCTGAACATAAAATAAGATATTTTGAAGAATGTTGTTAATGAAATAGTTGCTGGTAAAATATCTTCTTTTGTTTGAGAGTTAGGGAAAATATTGCCAACACCGGTCTGAAAAAAAAAAATATATATTTTTCCCTGCTTGTGCTTGCAGGTTCATTCTGAGAATCAACCCTGATGGCACCAAACACCAAAGGCACAGATCAGATGGAAATCTGGAAAGGTCCAAAGAAAAGCATCAGCCTGAAACCCTCAGTGTTTCTCATCAGAGAGCTTGTCAACTTTGACTGGCAAAATTACTGAAAAGTAATAACACAAACTGACTTTGACTGTATTTAATTATTTTAAGGCCTGTTTTGCTTTACAGTGTGAGTATGTATTTGCCATGCAACAGATACAAATGGTCCCCAGGAGATTAATTCTTTGGACTTTGGTGATGTTGCCTTTTTTTTCTTCAGCTAGTGGCTCAAGATTCAAGATTTGTAATTTGTACTTCTAAAACAAAATGTTCAACGATTAAAAAGAATATTATAAGGACAAATGTTCATGAGTTATTGTGTTTTTGGGGGGGGGGTGGGGTAAACATACATTTAAAAAAAAAAATTAAATGATGAAAATTTAAAAAAAAATTAAATAAACTCAATACTAATACTGTAAATGAAAATACGGTAATAATACTGTAAATGCAAGTACAGTAAATAGTACAGTATACTGTAAGTGAAAATACAGTAATAATACTGTAAACATTTTAAAGTAAATTACTGGCATCCAGCTGCCATTAAGTTACTGTAAAATTTACAGAAACCTCTTTACAGTGTATCTGTGCAGTTACCAGTGTTTACATTGCACCAACATTGTCAGTGAAATCATCCACAATGTACACTTTGATCAATGTGTTTTGTCAGCTGTGGACGATTCATGTCATGAGTGACAGAGAATAGCAGATGTACAGACGTCAGGAGGAAGAGAGTAAACGCTAAATAAACCTTCCTTTACATGACAGAGACTTTACAATGCACTCACATATAGAACAGTCCATCAGTAATAGTCCAAAAATTATCGAAAAATTATCGTGATTCAGTGAAAAAACATAAATTGACATTCCCAGAATTCCCTGCGTGACACTTCAAATTTGATGTATTTTCGTTTCTTCTTAGTTTCATCTAATCAGTTGCGTACATTAGAGATTTATCTTACATCTAATGTTGTTAAATTAATGTTTATTGCTTTTTAAAATTTGATTCATCATGTTACTCTCATCAACACTGTGTTTGGTGGTTATAAGTCAGACAGATATAAGTATTTCAATAGGTTGGTAAATTAACATTATATCAGTTAATAATGTTTTTTTTACTGTAAATTTAACTTAAATCTGTAAAACCTAAAATATGACTACCGTATTTTTACGGTAAATTTAACAGATTTTTTTTTTTTTTTACAGTAGGTTACAAAATAGATCAAATAAAATATAATTTAAAAAACATGTATTTATGTAATATTTGGAGAATTGCCTTTTTTCAACCCTATTACAACAATTTTGGACATACGTGCAGTATTTGTAATGTGTTATCACACATCTGATGCGTGTTATTTTCTAGACACAAACATAAAAAAAAAGAAAAAAAAAAAGAGGAAAAGCCAATAATTGAACAGTATCTAAAAGCTGGAGGTTTTAAGCTGTTAAAAATTGTGGTTTTAAGATGACGTAATATCTCATAAAACTATAAAAAAGGTTCAATCAGAGCACAGTGATATAAACAGCTTTGGGACACAGTTGTAAAAATCACACTGAAGATGATGAAGAAACTCCTTTTCCTGAAGCACAACATAAACTTTCAAAACATGTGTTTTAAGTGTAAATGATCAACAGAGAGCTTTGTTGGCACGACCTGCACAGTTTTCCTGCTGAATCTGTGTGTGTGTGCACATGACAGACAGTACATGACTGCGCAGTGACAGGGCTTTTATAGTTTACGCTCTGTGCTCAATCACAATGAACTTGAATACTAATCTGTGAGGTTAAAGCCCTCAAAATGAGGGTATGTACACAACGGAAAAAGTACTGGCAGCTTTTTTGTGAATTTGCAGTGTGTTAGAAAGTACAAAAATACAGGACATTTTCTGTGTTTTAGTGGTTACATACAATAAAAAAGGACAATTTCTGTTATTTAATGGTATACAAACTGTAAATGTTAAATAAATCCAAAAAATAACAAGATATTCTGGCAGCTCATTACCCAGACATTTTCTGAACTTTTCTGTTAATTTAATTATATTAATATTTATTATAATGCATATGATAATAAGTTTATACACGCTCCTCCCATTTTTAAGGATTTACTGGACAAAGCAGAATGGTTTAAATATGTCTGTCACATTAGCTATATATTCGATGTCTTCTTCATCCAGAAAAAGGGTTCTTGACATGCGTAGCTGTTTGTTTAATAATTACAATAGTTATGATTTCTCATTTTTGGTGGTCTATAGTAGCAAACAGTGAAATGACAACGTATTACCTGATTATAAAATGCAAAGTATTTGTGTCATGATTTCCTCTGTGTTTTGTGTTCAAGGACTCTTATTTTGATATTTCTGGTTTTCATTTCCAGTGTTTAGCTCCTGTTTGCCTTTGTATCCATAGTTACCCTTGCTAGTCTGCATAATAACCCATTAACCATACCTGTTCCTTGTTAAGGCCCGTTCACACCAAGGACGATAACTATAACGATAATAATGATATATCATTCTAAATATAAAGGAATAGCAGAAACCACAGCACAACTATAATAACGGCACAGAGACACAATATCATTTGAATCACTTTCAGAACAATTTGGTCCATCTGATGAATAATGCAACTATTGACAGCCAATCAGAATCCATCCTGCTTTATAGAGCTCAAGCATTTAAAGTGACAGAAGACAAAATTACAGCGCACTTATAATGATATTGTCCGCTGGTGTGGATGCTATAGTTATGTTTGGATTATTATCATCTGCTTTCCCTGTTTGATTTATCTTTGCTTGTGTGTTTGTTTGATGAAAACTGCTGCGATTAGACTCTCTCCTCTTCCCTGCTCACCGTGACAGTAAGTTTGTGTACTTTGTGCTGATGTTTATTGTCATGTATAGCGTTCTGCAGCAGTCCTGGGTCAAGGGTGAAGATCTCACACACAATCGAGCTAGAATGACATCAGGTGACAAAACTCATGACACTGCTGACTTTTATAGCTACCCACTCCAGTTGTTTGTTGGTATTTGTGTGAAGAGCATATCTGTATTGTGTCAACAAGTTAGGAGTAAATTACGCTGTGAATAAAGTTCTATAGAATAAAACCTCTTTTATTTCTAGGGGCTGTGAAATATATGCTTGACCATGTAATGCACAATTATGTAATACTTAAGGAGTGAACCATCAAGGCTAATGGTCCTGTGCGTAAACATGATGAGCAGATTTGAGCATGAACGTTCATTAAACTCATTCTCTCGTCACACTCGGTTGCAGCGGTGAATGATACGTGTTGCATCTGACTGCAGGCTTTCAAAGGGTTAGATCTTCCAAAAATGAAAAATCACATTACATAATCGCGTTACAAGGTCACACGCGACAGGCGGAAGAACCGACCTGGTGTTTACAAAGCGGAAAATAGCGAAAACAACAATGTCGGACGATTTTGAAGTTGGAGGAGAAAATGAGATGTTTTTCCTACATTTTTGAACCGGAACACGCGTGACCTTTCAGCGTGATTATGTAATGCGTAAGCAATTGTAGTTTATATAAATGTTGTTGTTTTTTTGTTTTTTTGAAAATGTCCGCTGGTTTGTCTAGATAAGACTCTTATTCCTCGTCTGGGATCGTGTCGAGACTTTGAAGCTGCACTGAAACTCACATTTGGACCTTCGAACCGTTGGACCCCATTGAAGTCTCTATATGGAGAAACAATCCGGGAATGTTTTCCTCAAAAACCATAATTGCTTTTCGACTGAAAAAAGAAAGACATGAACATCTTGGATGACGTGGGAGTGAGTAAATTATCATTTTAATTCTGAAGTGAACTATTCCCTTCAGAAGCAGAACTGGAGACCTCTGATCTAAAGCCATTCTTCTGCAACCCTTTAATGGTCTTTAATTAGCCTATGTTATTTTCGGAGAATTTTTAGCACATATTGATATATGTAATCACCTGGAGACCTGTTATGAATTATTCAGAATTTCATTTTGCAGCGATCTCTAGCAATTTCTCATGCACTGATATTTATGAATTTAGAAGTTATTTTCATATCTTCCTACGAACACTAACATTCCTTCACGAAGAAACACTAAATCCAATACCAATTACTGAACGTTCAACTGTCATCTCAGCCCTTGCTGGAGGCTTCTCAGCTGAGAGATGAACACCCTTCTTCGAGGTGAGGCTTGACTGACTTCTTGTAAACCTGACAGGCCTGATCAGGGTGTAGTTCCTCATTCAGTCAGATCTCATTTACTCTGACACTGCACATGAAGCTGAATGAATCCAATCTAACGAGAACTGGATCAAAAGGAGCTGGTTTGGTTTTGTGGTCTTTCGCAGACTTATAAACTGTGGCGAGCCGTATGTCTTTTGACCCACCCAGTTAGGCCGTGGATCATAAAAAGAAAAATCTCTGTTGGCCACAAAGCTAAAAGCGTACTGAGGCACATGGCAGGGTTTAACAACAATAATGTGCACAGAGAGACCGTCTGTAGACACAAAACAGAGACAGGGAGATGAGGGTGTGACACTGCAAGTCATTCAAACTAAACTGGACTTGTTTTTATCTATAAATCATGTGTCTTTTATAGCCAGAGTCCCGAGTGCATCTTCCCTCATTTGACAGGTGTCCGGAAGAAGGTGTTTCACAACAAGACCTGATTTTCAGGATATCAGATACTTTTACTTACTCTGGACGTGCCGCAGTGTTGCGTTAGTTTGTTTCCCGCTGTATTTCACTTTTAAAATTTGGTGCATTGCAAAATCTGTAAAAGTTTTTAACACTTTGCGCCAAGTTTTTGACATGAGGGGTCCAAATATTTAACAAAAAAAAACTATATCAATATGAATTAGGGATGCACGATATATCGGCCACCATATCGGTATTGGCCGATATATGTTCATTTTTAATGTTATCGTTATTGGTCCGATAAGAAAATTTTGCCGATATATTAAAGCCGATAAATACTGTATTATTTCCTTGAGCTGAGACACTTCAGATGCGCACTGTTCATCATGATGGTTTTGAATTGCTTGAAATATGATTGAAATCGCTTCAAAAAGGAAAATCCAGTAAAGTTCAACAAGTTCAGGATATCAGATACTCAAGTACTCTGGACGTGCCTCAGTGTTGCGTTATGTTGGCCGCTTTATTTCAGTTGTGCGGTCTGTGTGGGTTAATCGGTGTACCGTGGGATTGATGAATTTTCCTGCTAACGGTCAGACTCCAGTTTTGCACACAAACCTGCTAGAAGCTTTGGCACAAATGTTTTCCTTCCTCACAGAATGTGCTGGTATGTTTCCCTGCCTTCCGGACAAGCACCAATCAAGTCACTTCACTCAAGGAAAGCCTGGAAGACATTACGTCATACAGGAAAAGCTCTCCGAAAATGTTACCTTAAAAAGAGCTTTTCTGCACATCTCAACACTGCAGGCAAGACTTTAAACACCACCCAATCCCAGCGGACTTGTTTCTGGACAGCCTCAGGCATTTGGACACGCTCACCTGGAAGATATTTTCTTAATCAGTCTTTTAAGGAACAGTGGCTGCATTTGAAAGCTTAGGAAAACGACTTGTTGCTGCCCTGCTATCAGGCAATGACTGAGCATTGCAGGGTCTGTAAGTTTTTAACACTTTACGTCAAGTTTTTGACATGAGGGGTCCAAATATTTAACCAAAAAAAATAAAATAAAAATAAATAAATATATATATATATATTAATTAGGGATGCACGATATATCAGCCACCATATCGGTATCGGCCGATATATGTTCATTTTTAATGTTTTCGTTATCAGTCCAAGAAGAATATTTTGCTGATATATTAAAGCTGATAAATAATGTATTATTTCCTTGAGCTGAGACACTTCAGATGTGCACTGTTCACCATGATGGTTTTGTATTTCTTGATTGAAATATGATTGAAATCACTTCAAAAAAGGAAAATACAGTTAATGCAGCGCAAGTCTGTCATATCGGCTACATAAAATTATGAGAACATTATAATTGTGTTTGGGTCGTGGCTTTTAATGGTGAGATTTTTGTTTTTGTAATCAGGCTCTCAAAATTATATAAAAATTTGAATTTAGATTTATCGGCCAATTTATGGGTTACCGGCTCTCAAATATAAAGAATTATCGGTATCGGCCAAAACTTTCATATCGGTGCATCCCTAATATTAATCACTGTTATGAATATTGGGGGAATGTCTATAGTGGATTATTATAGATTATTACTGCACTAAAGCAAAACATTCTTTGCTGCAAAATGACAAAATAGTCTTAGCTGCAATACCTTTGAAAGCTACGGAAGCCCTGAGAGGCCATGCTTGTATCTTTTTCCTATTTTTTTATAACTTAATTTTCTGGTTATCTCCACATAAAAAAGTATTTTTTTGTAATCTTGACTTAATTTTCATGTGATCTTAACATAACAAAAAGCATTCTCTTTTATTTTCCCAAAATGTAGGCTAATTTTATTGCGAGAAAATCGCCATCATAGATTTAATAATTGCCCATTGTATGCTGTGACTACACATTCAAGGTCTCTATGTGCTTGAGTGAGTCTCTGATCAATGCAGGAAGCTTTTCTGGCACCAGTACAATAATACCAACATGCGGTTGTGTCCAGTACACAGAAGATTTTAGTCAAGATCACAAGAAATTTAAGTTGTGGACACGAGACAACACGAAAGAGAATGCATGGACTCTAGGGCTTCCGTGGAAAGCATATGCTATTATTATATACTATGTGGTTATTTGTTTTGCGTGCTACACACATTTATCCCGGGAAGCGTCCCTGTGAGGAACAATGCGTGCCTTCAGCTCGGGAAACACTACCGAGAGCACTCAAGCCTCTCCTTATATGGAGCTAAAGACAACGTCTGCCGTGATTGGCTCCCGGACATCTGAACCAGAACATGTGGATTTGCTGCGGCACATTACACACACACACACACGCGCGCACCTGTTAAGACATGTTCATCAAAGAGGACAACACAGTAAGAAAGGATTTCTTCAGTTGTGTAATCCACAAAGTCCAGAAAAGGAGAAAACAGTGAAAGATTGGGGATGTCTATGAATGTAAGCACAACAACAATATAAATATATGAAAGATCCTGAACAGTTTCACTAACTGTTTGATTTAACTAGTATATATATATATAGTCAAACCAACATTTATTCAGACACTTTCAACATTATCAGTTTATTATGGTGATAAAGTATGAGAATAACTCAAGTTATCAGATCAGTTGATATTTCACTGGTTTTGTCCATCCTTCTGTTAGACTGTCTCACAGATGAATTATGTTGAATATCTGTCAGCTGTTAAATTTAACTACACAAGTATAATGGGTATTATATGTCATAGTTTACTTTATTTTGCTATCCCCTTTCATAAATGAACTATAGTGTCTTGCACCCACTAGTAAAAAAATATCAAAATATACATATATTGTCGATTTCTGCATCCTATTTACATTATTCTCAAGAATGATGGTTGGTGAAAATAGGAAGGGGGAAACATCAGAAAGGCCTTTTTCTCTTCATGACTCATGGTTTCTGAAGTGTTATTCAGTATGGAGATGTTCAGAGACAGCACTGCTCTCTACTGGCCAGACATCAGCCGTGCAAACATCATTCGAAGAAAACCATTACACTGAAGGCAGTTTCGCAGCTCAGAGCCTGGGACTCACCACAGCTGAGACGACCAGCACACGTGCTAGGAAATAAGTGTGAAACACTACATAGTAGCATCCATTGAAAATAGTAATCTGAAGTATTCATGCATATTTCATTCCATGAGTGGAATTGACTTCTCTGATCTTAGGAGTAAATCCAGTTATTTTGCGTATTTATTAAACAGATTTTGTGTATACACAATACCCTCCTGGGACCCAGGAATAGACTTTTGTCCACTGTAGTGGACATTATATTTTAGTGAATTTCTCTGACACCGTACATGTCACATGACACATGACCTGGGTGTCCTGTGAAGAGCACATTCAGGGCTTTCCAGAGATACCAAATGTTTGCAGGTTTCACCATGAAAACAACTTATCCTTGGTCTTTAAAAATGTCTGACATTAATTTAGTGATCAAATGTAGCACTCTTATGGAAATATGATATTATATTGTAATTATAATTTAAATCGGACTACTTTTCAAATTGGATTTCATAAACCAACATCTCAGGAAAACGTTATGGGTTTTCAAATCAAAAAATGGCTTTCTGTTACAGGACAGGGCGTTGATTTCATACATAGGACTTACATCATGTTTATCAGGCATTTTGGGAGACACAGCAAGTGAATATGGAAATAAGTTATACATCAATATTCCTATGAAATATTAGATATTATTATTAAAATGTTGCTAATTATTACTCCAATTATTACACTTCTTTTTTCATTAAATGTTGCTCCAAGAACACATTAATGTGCACATTAGATACGGAGTATCGATTGCATTGAATGGGAATATTAATTTATGGCCATTTTACCCACATATTGCATAAAGTAAAATGAGGTATCAATTCATTCTATTATATCTTTCATAACATAGTTGAGAATCATCTTTATACAAATTTTAGTTAAAATAAATCCTGAAACCCCAACATTAGTGATCAAAAAAAAAAAAAAAAAAAAAAATCCCATTGTTTTTGCCTATACATATAATTTCATGTCATTTTATTTTTGCATCCTGGTGTCCACTACAGAGGACATAGCATTACATATGAATAAAATATCATTTTTCAAAAATGTTTTTACTATTTGTTTCTCATGCTCTAAACGATGTGATGACATGAAAAAAAAACTAAATTCAAAAAATAAAAAAAAATAATTCTGGGTCTCAGGAGGATACACAAGTGCAAGAAGAATCATTACTTTTTCAAAGTTTTTTATTTACATATAATTACTTTTCAAACACACCCCTCATCTGCTATTGGTTGGCTCAACAGGAAGCCCCACCCACAAACTACCAACATTGGTCAAATCAGCTCAAGACAGTCATGCTTCGGAAATCTTTTTACATATTTATCTTTAACTTCAGCAGTCTGATCAAACCATAGGATCAAACGATGCATCGTCATTCGGATTATTTATCACAGGAAATGGAAGGTCAAGTTGAGCAGATTGCATTGTGGGATATAGTTCAACACAGAGGGCTCTGTTGTATACTGAACTTCTTTCGGGAGCTGTACCATGTGCACAACATTCATAATACAGAAATAGTAGTAGGCTATAATAATATGAATACTGAAGTAGTAGGTACTGTAGAAGAGTACAATGTTTCAAACTTAGCCAAAAAACAATTAGTTGGCGCTAGGAATGTTCAACGATTAATCGCATCCAAAATAAAAGCATAATATATGTGCGTAAACTGTGTATCATTATTTTGTATATATAAATTCACACACATGCATGTATTTTAAGAAATATTTGCATGTTTATACTGTATATATATATTTATATAATATATAAATATTTTATGCATAAAAAAACCCCAAATATATACATGCATGTGTTTATATATATACAAACTAATGATAGACAGTTTACGCACATATATTATGTGAACAAACTTTTATTTTGGATGCGATTAATCGTTGCACAGCCCTACTTGGCGCATCCAATATTACTGTATTATTTCACTTTGAAGAGACCAACTCAAAGCAGAATGAGAAAGTTGTCAGCATAGATGTACACCTGGAAGAGAAACCAATCAAAAGAAATACAATGCAACGAGCAATCAAGGCACTTTTAATGGCAGAAATCATCACCTGAGGCAAGACAAGAGCAAACACTCTCCGCATTAAGACACGTTCATTCCCCCTGAGGTTTCCTCATCTCACACTCAACTACCCCAGAAGCCCCGGAACCGCTTGGGTTCGACTTTGGACACTTGATATGCACATTTATGAGGTAGAATTGAAAACACCTTGCTTGCCTTTGTGCGTCTTCCAAATCTACGCATTTTGACCCAACCAAATTCAATATAAAACTGTACATTTGATTAGCAATAAAACCTCATTCGCGAGCGAGTTTAACCTCTGTGTTCACACACGTAACCCACACCACGTTACCCTAGACCAGACCAATCAGGGAGAGACATCCAATGAAGTGAACAAACTTACATTAAAAACTTTAAAATGTAATCCTTAATATATATTAAAAAAAGCAAGAAGGCACATACAGGGTCAGCAGAACTTTACCAAATCAATCACTCATTTTAAACATTAAGGCACTTTGCGCATTAATATTTCCCAGCGCTCCTCCACCGGTCCTCATTCAGCCAAACAGGAAGCTGCACACAAACAACACAGGAGTTTATGTTAGAAAGGAAATGAAGTCCAGTACACTTCGAAATTACAATTCTTATCATAAACACTAGTGTTCAAAAGTTTGGGGTCGGTAAGATCTTTTAAACATGTTTTTGAAAGAAGTGTCTTTTGTTCACCAAGGCTGTGCTTATTGGTTCAAAAATGGAGTAAAAACAGTAATATTGAATTATTATTTAGTTTAATATTGAACAATTACAATTTAATATAACTGTTTGTAACGACTGTAATTTGTTCCTGTGATGGCAAAGCTGAATTTTCAGTTTTTGTGGAAACAGTGCTAGATTTTTTTCCAGCATTCTTTGATGAATAGAAAGTTTACAAAAGAACAACATTTATTTTAAATATATTTTTGTAACATTAGAATTGTCTTTACTCTCAATTTAAAGCGGTTCTTCACCGCTGGCAAAATGGGCATTCAATAAAACTTGCCTGCTTATCAAGTGATACTTTTTTGTTAGTTTTATTAACTTATTTTTTTTTCATTGGTGTGACCTGACTCGAGAAAACAGAGAGAAAAAGGCTGTTGTCTTCCCTTTTGTCAAATAGTTAGGAAAACATGGTTACACTTTATTTGTAGGTGTCATTGTTACAGTGTAATTATATAAGTACTGAGTAATATTGATAAACTACATGTACTTAATATATAGGGTTAGTTGCATGGAATTATGCATAATTTACTGCTATTACTATGGTAAGTACATGTAACATATGTAACAAGGACACTGTAAAATAAAGTGTTATTGAAAACTTCAACACCCATAATGCACTGGGCATGTTGCCATCCAAGGCCACTCCCACCAGTCTGCTCTGGAGTCAAGCCCTGTGTCCCAATGCACATACTATCCATCCCAAACAATACGTGAGATTACTATTTCTTCCACAGCATAGTGTGTTGAAAAGAGTATGACAGAGGTCCCTGGATGGTCTACTATTTGTGGTAGATTTTTGAAGTGCTCACTATAACGCCTAATATTGCCCATAATCCATTGCACTTGGAGGAGGATTTGGTTCAGAACTACAAACACGAATAAAAAGTGAATAAACTACAAACATGGCGGATGTGCGCGACCGGCGGTCGAATAGAGAGGTTTAGATAAAGGTTTGAGTGACTAATAATAGTCACTCAAAGAGAGAAAATATTTATTTAATGCAATCACATTATATCTCCTCTGCAACAACACTGTGAACTTTTATAAAGCTCTGTTAGCCCATTAACTTTTAAATGCATCATTATACAAACACTTGAGGAGAGTTCCTGCATGAAAGACCCACGACTGGCAGATCAACGTGCTACTCTTCTCTACAGTAGTAAAATAAATGATATGAAATGTGGAGGATTTGAACTGTGACAAGATGATTGACAGGGCAGGTAATGGTGACAGGATGCACGTTTGTCACGAACCTTGTCTACTACTCAAAAGTATGTACTTTTTTTCCACAAAGGCAAATTGGGACGCAGCAAATTACTGCCTTGCTTTAGTAGGAAATACTTCTTAGCAAACTTTTAGACAATGATCTCGACTTGTATTTTTCCCAGTGGAAGAATTGAAAGAGTAAAGGTTCAGCAGAAGCGAGTTAGATTCGGTTTCCAGTGAAGGATCCAGTGTGTTGTAGGCAGTGGCTAAAGGCTGCAAAGAGAACGCAGCGACAGACTATCGGAAAACCTCTGTGTTTGTAGTCAACATTTCAAACTGGATGAGCACAAACAAACAGAGGGAAAAACAGAAAGAAACAGCCGTTCTGTCAAATCCACCGAAGCAAAACGCTGTAGCATACCGCTGAGAAAGCTGTTATCATAGTGATCCATTTTTACCATATCTACAATAACGGTTCTGTTAATAACCCTCTGCCGATCCGACGGTCTGTGGGCGGGGATGCAAAAATGCGGAAGTACAATCTGTAGTTTTCACGATTCTGCACCATTTCTGGGTCACTAATGAAATGTAAGTGAACTAGAGACATTAGCAACATTTCCATTACCCTTCAAATTGCGCAAATTGAAAATACGCTTAATGGAAACACGTAATTCTTAAGAATTCATAAAAGACAAAATAATTACAGCAATACTGGCTTCTAAACCTCAAATAAATGCCACAATCAAGACCTCGAGGCAGATATGAGGTAGAAACACCTCATATGTGCAGCTCACATGTATAATAAGGGTCATTCCTTACCATTAATGCTTGGAAAACACACAAACATCTCCTGCGATTAATAATAATGGCTAGTGCAATGGCTGGGATATAGTACATAAACCTCCATTTTGGAATGATTTTACTGATCGCGAGAGGAAAAAAAGTTTTAGTCGCATAACATCGGTTAATGGAAACGCCGTCATTTCGCAATAGTTTTTTGTCGACATTTAGAAGAAAAAAAACCCCGCAAAAGTTTTGCGCAAATCTGTAATGGAAACGCGCCTATTGATCACATGACACTCATCAGATCGTCTCTTCCACTGAAGATCGAGATGATCGTAGGATCATCAGGTTTAGTGCATTCAGCTCAGGCCAAACAGCAGCGGAGCAAATACTAAGACACTAGCCGCTTTCCGACCGGAGTAACCTTTTCACAGTTCCTAGAACTATTGGCTAAAGTACCCGGATGTCGGCGTGTTCGCACCGCAGGAACTAGGAACGATTTTAGTTCTAGGAACTCCATTTGGAGGAACTAATTTGGGTCCTACTTCAGAGTAGGGTCTAAACCAGCACTATAGGAACTACCCGTGACGTTAGTGTACGCTGATTGACCGAACGCACGCGGAACACCAGCACCCGCCATTTTTAAAACAGCTATAATGTAAACACACAGATTATAGCCTATATATTTACTCCTTTAACTAACTATACAAACATGGAAAACAGTGATAGATGGGTCTCTAAACCTTTATGCTGAAGAGAAAATCCAACGCAACTTTGAGGGGACCAAGCCACACATGATTATGTTTATCTGCCCAGCTAGCAACACTGGACATCAACCACACGGCATAGGCTAATAACTTTTTTCATATACTGTCTACTTTCTATAACAGTTCTATCTAATAACATATTAAACAGTACTGTTAGACAGATTGCTAACTAATAAACACAGAGAATGCGAGCATCGTTTGCTCTGGCGTTCTCAGCACCGCCAAAATAAAGGTCCGTCGCGCCGTCAAAATAAAAGTCACCGTGCTTGCGTCACTCCCTTACCCCTCCTACCAGTTCCTATGGCCACTTGGCCAGTGCGAACGCAAACAGCAAAACCGAGTTTGGGGGAGAGTAGTTCTTAGAACTGTTTAGAAGTGGACAGTTCCTAGAACTAAGTTCCTGTAACTACTTGGTCGGAAAGCGGCTACTATCAGACTCATGTTCATTTCTCAATTAAACATTTCACTCAAATTATTAAATTATAATCAACAACAACCTGCATTACAGAGGCTTTTTCATTAGTGCTCCCAGACTCTCTTTGCATTGCTATTTCAATGGGATTATTGGGCTAATGATGGACTAACGGTCTCACCTGTAAGGGTATCCGTGATATTTGGCCCTGAAGACGGACAGCAGCCAGCTGAAGAACAGCACCACCAGCCCGATTCCTGCCATACACATGACTGGAGACAAACATGACACACATTAAACCGGTTCTCACTGTAGTCTATGCAGAACTGGTGGATTGACAGCATACTTTTCCTCTTCCCGACGTCCAGGTCAGAGGTCGCAGCCTCATGAAGCAGAACCATTCCTAGAGTCACCGCAGCATCTGGATCAGGGTTCAGGAACACGTTCATGATGTGTGTGAATAAAGCCACAGCCAATCAGAACAGATGATATACATCTGTGTGTAGAGCTACACTACTGGTCAAATGTTTGGGGTTGGTAAGATTTGTTATTATACTTTTATTCAGCAAGGACATATTAAATCAAGCGACAGTAAAGACAACTTTTATGCTACAAAAGATTTCTATTTCAAATAAATGCTTTTTTATACTTTTCATTCATCAAAGAATTCTGAAAAAGTATCATGTTTCCACAAAAATATGAAGCAGCACAACTGTTTTCAACATTGATAATAATCATAAATGTTTCTTGAGCATCAAATCATCATATTAGAGTGATTTCTGAAGGATCATGTGACACTGAAGACTGGAGTAATGATGCTGAAAATTCAGCTTTAATCCCAGGAATAAAAACAGATATTGTAAATTATAATGTTTCACAATATTACTGTTTTTACTTTTGATCACATGAACGCAGCCTTGGTGAGCAGAAGAGACTTCTTCCAAAAACATTAAATCTCACTGATCTTACTGACTGAATGGACGGGTATGAGCACCAATGAGATTTCACTGTGGGCGGAGCTTCACGGCACAATGCAACAAAACAAAACAAGTGACCAACAAATTGTTTGTTGCTTGCCATGTAGTAGACAGAGCCAGGTTTACTAAACAGGGCAAATTAGTGAGAGCGAGAGGAGAGTTCTGCTCATGATCTACTGACAACACACACATTAACGAAGACAGACACAGCGGATCATTTCCATAATGACCGACGCAATACACAAATTTGCATCTGGTTTAAGACATGCTTATTTTGGACTGTAAATAATGGTGCAAACACCAGTAAATTGACGAGTGCAAACTTTAGTAAATCACCTTGCATGATCATTTAAATTCTCTCCTCCCATAAATTTTGCATCTGAAAGGGAAAACTCCTACAAATGCATGTGCAATAACATCAGCTGCAAAAATAACCCCGTCCACACGTGTTCAGCGCTAACTTTACACTGCATGTCTTTAGTACATCCTGACAGTGTTTTTTAAATGCCAAAAGAGGGTTTGCGCTGGCGCGGTGTAACTGATCTGAGCGCAGTGGCTGTGAAGGATACTGAAGAGAAGGACGATGTGAGTCTCGGCCACAAACTGAGCCTGACTGCTGCCGTGGATGTAGCTCTGAAATCAAAGACAGACATATACGGTGGATTATCATGTGATATAAAAACCTGTAGATGTGAGAAGGAGATAGTTTGAGATGTTATCAGTCATAACTGTGGATGTTTACTGACAAGCACCAGAAACAAGCCTTTCTGGCTGAGGGTGGGAAATTAGCATGTTTTGCAAATACAGAACCGTTTTTTTGTGCAAAAACTTTATTAATATCAAAAGTGACCCTCAAGGAACATTAAGAAGATTTGTGGCTTTTAGTCTATGGATGTTAGCTTTATGCAAGATGACAAAATAAACTTTCATCAAATGCACACATTTAAGAGTTTAAGGGCCCTATTTTAACGATCTGAAACGCAAGTACCTTTGTGAAAGGATATCGGGCGCTGTTGCTATTATACCGGCGGGATAAATGAGTCTTGCGCCCGACGCAAATCTAAAATGGGTTGGTCTGAAGTAGCTTCATTACTCATAGGTGTGGTTTGGGCGTAACGTGAAATAAACCAATCAGAGCGTCATCTCACATTCCCTTTAAGAGCAGGCGCGCTTGTTCCATGGCGGATTGCTATTATAACGGCGGATTTGCCAGGAGCGGTTCACGTCAGGGACGTAAAACACAGAGAAGTGACATTGGGGATGGAGAAACACACCCAAATTAGCTTCGGTTAAACAGGCGTATAATAATTTGGGTAAATGTGTAAGCTAGATTTATGCCTATTTTTTCACATCTTCATGGACACAACAATGATTTCCCTCGTGTGTTAATATATTTCCTTGTAATTATGTATGGTTTGCAAAAATGAAAACTGCTGCTTCTGTGTAGATGAGAGAAGCAAAGTGTATGCGCGTTGTGCACACGCTACATTATGGGCAAGTATGCGCCCTTAAAATAGCATCTGAATATCGCGCCACTGACTTTAGACTAGGTTTCTCCTGGTCAGTGGCGGAATTGTTTTCTGAAACTGCAAAATAGCATGAGGGAACGTTTGTGCTGGAACACGCCTCCTCTTTTCGCTGAATCGCCCCCGGGAGCACAAGTTCATTCCCTAGTTTACCGACGTGCGTCTGTGGAGGGAAAAGTCCGCTGTGCGCGGGTGCAAAATAGGAATGATACATGCGGCGGTGTACAAAGTCAATTGCGCTGGGTGAAAGATAGGGCCCAAAGTCTTTCTCCTCATGGAAACTGGAGCAAAAATACTGAGGACTCAACTTTTGTCCAATCAAACGCTCTCTAGAATGATTTAAAACAGGTGATTGTCAAGCCATTTCATGGTGTCTTTCAAATATGAAAGCAAACGTGAGGTAAAGAGTGTAACCAACCACTTGGCCAGTGTTCGGGTTCTTGTGAGCATATGGAGGTCCTCGGATGTGGTTCCACATTTGACCCGATGTCATGATCAAAACAAAACACTAGAGAGAGAGAGAGAGAGAGAGAGAGAGAGAGAGAGAGAGAGAGAGAGAGAGAGAGAGAGAGAGAGAGAGAGAGAGAGAGAGAGAGAGAGAGAGAGAGAGAGAGAGAGAGAGAGAGAGAGAGAGAGAGAGAGAGAGAGAGAGAGAGAGAGAGAGAGAGAGAGAGAGAGAGAGAGAGAGGGTTGTTCATGTTAACCGGATTTTTACATTTTTTTTTTACAACAATACAACAGAAGACAAATTAAAAAAGACTATAAAAAACAAGAGAAAAAAATGCTGCCAATCACTCAATGTAATCTACAGTTTATGGATTCAAAAATAGAGAAATGAATACATAAATTATAAAGTCATGTCTTTAAAGCTACACTGTGTAGGATTTTCTCCCATCTAGCGATGAAATTGTTTATGACTACCAACTGAATATTACTTTCTAGCCCCTCCCATTCCGAGGGTGTTTTAACTCCTATGGTGGCCGTATTACTTTAAATCTGCCGGCAGTCGCGAGTAATCTCCCCCTCGCATTCGTCACGGTGCCACTGAGTGTAAAAACGCGAAAGGCGAAGCTTGAATTTCCAGGTATGTCCCTCTTTGGCTAATGTATTTTCAAGATGTACGACTCGCTCGTATGTATTCAAAATGGCAGATTATACACTTACGAGAATACTTCATTAGTTGGTAGAAGTGATTACACATTAATGAGAATGTATAATTTTGAAAGAACAAAGTGTTTTTTGCTAAGAATCAACTTAAAATATTACAGTTTAGCTTTAATGACATCTAGTATATAGCCAATTTCAATGACAATGTGTAGATAGGGTTTTCACAGACATCAAGACACACTCACTCCTCTACGCCCCCAAAAGCCTATAATAATTAATAATAATAATAATAATTATTATTATAAAGGGAACACTTTAAATTAGACTCTCGTGCTTTTTCTAGCTACGGCGGCCATTTTCTCAATCGCCATGTGTTCTAATAGTAAATTTAACCAACGATTAATATTTAATAATTGTTTAGTTTTCCAATGTTGAAGATTAGTTTTCTAAGCAAATAGTAGAGCAATAAACTACCTTCACACAGTGAGGTGTGGCGTCAATCTCTGAAAGATCTCCTGATAAGCGCTAATGATACTTTAATCTGAAGAATAATGAACAATTTCTCAGAAACTTCCGACCAAAAATTCTGAACGGCGGTACAGTGCCATGAAGACTGGAGGTACGTGTCTTGACTATTAAGATTACATTGAACTACTAGTTACAGCATGAAATGAACATGGATGAACATTACAAGGCATGTTGAAAGATACAGTATAATTTACTGAAATGAATCCCGTCTCATGTAATCAGTGTTTCAACCGGGGAGAGACGTCACTAAAACAGCTTGTAGGCTTTACTTAACGTTACATTTACCTCAAGAAAGCTCTTCATTAGTTAGCTAGGAAAAATAACTCTAGAAAGCAACATTTTGCTAAATATAGCCACAGTAGTACATACTATTTATATTTTTACTGAACCTGTGAGTGATGTCTTCAATAGCCTATTTAATGTAAGTTTGAATAAATCTGTCATGAAAACAAGTTATTACAGTTTATTGTCATTTAAATATTTATATTTCACAAATAAGCTGAAGTAGAAACAATTCTGCTATCCAAAAGTTGACATAAAAACTGCCTTATGTGCGATTTAAATGTTTGTACAACTCAGTTTTAGCTATTCAAGTGTTGGTTATCAAATGAGTTAGATTAATTAATTAATTAATTATTTTTGGTGTTTGGCCAAGTGCATCCTGAATTTTCATGTCGCTGCATCCCTGTTATGAAACATAAAGGACCCACCAGTGCAGAGAAGGCCCAGACGTTCTTGTTGAACAGGAACTCCAGGTTGTTTCGGCGTAAGTAAGCCAGACTGCCGATGAACGCCAGCAGCAAACCCAGCATGAGCGGCCCGGCGTAGCTCGGAGGCCGGATCACCCGGATCTGAAGGACACACACCAGCCTGTCAAACACTGACGTGACTCTCCTGAAGCCGTGTGTGTGTGTGTGTGAGTCTCACGTGGACGTCTGTGCGGTCCGCCACCCATCGGGCCAGTTGCTCCGCGGCGAAGCCTCGCACCTGCAGCTCGTACGTGTCCGCGCGCTTGGGCTTGCCTTTGGCCGGGAAGTTGATGAATGTCGGAGCCGAGTTCATGTTGAGCTGAAGAGGACATGAACAGAATGACGGGACTATTGCAAGAACTTTCACACTTCTTAATGCCAACATGAATCATGATTATCCCCATTTGTTTTCTTATTACTGGTCTTATTGATGTAATATCTTGCTTTCCCTCTAAAACAACATCATCACCTCGTCCTTGCGACTAATTTTAATGCTAACCAACCGGCGTACTCTAGCTATCGTCATCACATTTAGGTCTGGCTCTATTCAGGTGTGTATGTGCACATCCAAGCACTTTCCAGAATATAAAGTCCTGCCAGAGACTTTGTTTTTCACTAGGTAATATTTCACATATTGAAAATGCCCCTTCATGTTCACTTTAAAAGAGTACAGGTATGAGGTGGAGTTCAAAGGTAAAATAAATTCAGGATGGTTACCATCTGGAAAACATCTGAGCCTTCATCAAAATCCACCATTGCAAAGAATATCCGGTTAGTAAATGCATTGGAGTAACGCCAAGAGTTGGCCAGGATCTGGTACTCTTCATCCGCCTGCCTGAAAACAAAACACAAAAAAATGACTTTTCCCATACAGAAATATCAAGTTTGTTTAATGCAATTACTTTAGCGCACGGGTTTTAGGTTTTAATGTGTAGCATGTCATTTTTGTGCAGCAACCACAAATGCACAGGTTTTCGAATGCTCGACTCGTCTGCCATTGCTTGGAAAAATGACACAGTCTCAAATGACTTCATGTGCACTTGCGTTCTGGTGGACTTAAACTGGCCATCATGTGCACATCCACTTGACTTGCATTTAAGTACTGAGTAATATTAATGAACTACATGCACTTACTATAGGATTAGGGTTTGCTGAGGGTTAGTTGCATGTAATTAAGCACAATTTATAGTTATTACTATAGTAACTACATGTAACGTGTAAGGAGGACACTGTAAAATAAAGTGTTACGAAAATACCTGCATATCATTACATCTGTAATTAATTTCTGTAAGTTATGCAATGCATCATCAACACAATCAGTGCATTGTATTTAACTTTTTTTTTATTTTATCTAAGTGCATAGTAGTTATACTATAATATAATGAATATTGTCAGTTGCCAGCTCTTGAGGTAAGTCGCTGAGCAACAGAAGTGCACTACACTGCAGAGTTGCTTTAGTATCATTTATAATATTAGAGTTTATAAAAAGTTTGAATTAGCTTTTATTTTTATATTTGTCAGTTTCCATTTAAGTTTAAGTTTCAGTAATTGTGTATGTGCTTCTATCGTTCCATTTTGCTTTTTTTTTTTTTTCATTTATAGTGAAATACAAAGTTGTCATTTTAGTACTTCAACTCAAACTTATTTCAGTTTGTTGACGTTTTAAACTTTTGTTTAAAGGGATAGTTCACCTAAAAATGAAAATTTGCTGTTAATTTACCCAAGATGTAAGTGACTTTTATTCTTCAGATGAACAGTAAAGTTTAGCTGAAACTGTGGTCTTTGCTGATCCATATTATGCAAGTCAACGGTGATCGTCAGTTTGAGATGAAAACATCATGGCTCAGAACCGTTGTCCAAGGCTGAGAATTACAGGTAATAATGTTCAGTTTCTTGAACAGACAATCAGTGAATCGTCAGGAGTCACGGGTATTCATTTTTAAGGATGCACGACATTTCGGCCACCATATCAGTATCGGCCGATAAATGTTCATTTCTAATGTTAAAGGGATAGTTCGCCCAAAAATGATATTTAAGCCATGATTTACTCACCCTCAAGCCGTTCGAGATGCATATGTCAATCTTTTTTCAGACGAACACATTTTCAGTTATTTTAGAAAATGTCTTAGATCTTTCAGTGGTTATAATGTGAAGCAATGGGGTCCAGCAGATTCAAGTCGCAAAATGTGCGCGCATCCTTCACAAAAATAATCCATCCGGCTCCAGGGGGATAAACGAAGGCCTTCTGAGGGTAATCCGTGCAGTTTTGTCGTAAAAATATATATATTTAAAACTTTATAAACGAAAATAACTGGCTTCCGGTGGCGGTCGGTGCGCGTTCACAGAGATGGCTGCTGGCATATGACGTAGGACGTAACGCAGGAAGCGTCGTGACGTAGAACGAACGTGACAGCGCAGCCAGAGAGCAGAGCAAAACAAAACTCAACGTTCGTTCTACGTCACGACGCTTTCCATCTCTGTGAACGCGCACCGACCGCCACCGGAAGCCAGTTATTTTCGTTTATAAAGTTTTAAATATGTATATTTTTATGACAAAACTGCACGGATTACCCTCAGAAGGCCTTCGTTTATCCCCCTGGAGCCGGATGGATTATTTTTGTGAAGGATGCATGCCCATTTTGCGACTTGAATCTGCTGGACCCCATTGCTTCACATTATAACCACTGAAAGGTCTAAGACATTTTCTAAAATAACTGAAAATGTGTTCGTCTGAAAAAAGATTGAAATATGCATCTCGAACGGCTTGAGGGTGAGTAAATCATGGCTTAAATATCATTTTTGGGCGAACTATCCCTTTAACGGCCCAATAAAAAATGAGGCTGATATATTAAAGCCGATAAATATTGGATTATATATGTTATAAATACTGTTCTCCATGATGGTTTTGAATTGCTTGAAATAATAAAGGACAATACAGTTCAGTGCACGTCTGTCATATCGGCCACATAAAGTGATGAGAACATCATTATAATTGTGTGCTTGGGTCATGGCTTTTAATGGTGAGATTTATGTTTTTGTAATCAGTTTCTCAAAAATTATATTAAAACTTGGATTTAGATTTATCAGCTTATATATATCGGTTATCAGCTTTCAAATATGAAGAATTATCGGTAAGCGCCTACGTCAAGCGTGACCTTTCCAAAGTGATTAAAGCGTGGCGCAGAGCTGGTTAAAAAGTATATATATATTTTTTTTTTTTTAAAATGTCCGCTGGTTTGTCTAGATAAGACTCTTATTCCTCGTCTGGGATCATGTTGAGACTTTGAAGCTGCACTGAAACTCAAATTTATACCTTCAACCCGTTGGACCCCATTGAAGTCTCTATACGGAGAAAAATCCTGGAACGTTTTCCTCAAAAACCTTTTGGAATTCTGAACCAGAAGGAAATTTTAATTCTGAAGTGAACTAATCCTTTAAGTTTACGTTCTTTGTCTAATATCTAGCACACACACACTTACTTGCAGACGGCACACTGTCTCTGAGTCTGCAGCGCCGTGAACATGATGATGACGGAGTAGTTGCGTGGAGGAGCTCGGATCAGCCTCCTGAACTTCTCTCCGTTCAGCCGGATCACGGCACGCTTACTGGTCCACTCCATCAACTGACTGACCTTCTCTGACAGCAGGGTCTGCAGGGGCGCACACGCACGCACACACACACACACACACCCCAGCCATTAACTCACAGCACACTCAGCACAGGTTCAGTCCTCACCGAGTAACTCATGTTCTTTGTCTTTGTTACACACGTATGAAGACTTCAGATGCAAAAGCCTCTAAGTCCGTTTAAAGTGTTTGTTTAATATTAACATTTTCATCAGGCTCCTATGTATCGGTTTCTACCCAAGTACCAGCATTTCTGAATGGGCTGAGGCTGGGATTTAGTGAGTTTGAAGTGAAAGTATTTGATGAACGTATACTATGTGCGGAGAGCATTCACAAAAATATTATTATCTCACTTTTGACAGAGGTGGCTTTTGCATATATACCAGGATTATATATATATATATATATGTATATATATATATATATATATATATATATATATATATATATATCAGCCACTCATTCGTTCACAGGAGGACACTTTCATTGTCTTACATGAACAGTCAGCTCAGCTCAGTTCAGAGGCTGCAGTCACATCAGGAAGCTTAGCTTAGTTTGCATACGGGCCAAGTGTGTCAGCTCATAATACATTGAATTAAACCGAGAGCAAAAATTCATTCGAGGTGATTTACCGATGGATCACAGTCAGTGTTCTCACAAAAGTAAACATTAATGTGCCATTTAATGTGCTTTTGAGACAGAGAGAATCTGTCAGAGCCTTTGAGAAACATGTCAGCTCAGTGCATATATGAGGGGTTAAAAAACACTTATTAACAAGCCACTCGAATCCACTGACCTCCTTCTTCTTCTGCCCATCTGATGGCGTGCCGTGTAAACTAACAGCGAGGAAAACAACTATCAAAAGTTTATAAAACATTTCTGAAGCTGCCACTGCGGCCACGACCGTTCTGCAGGAAGCAACTCCTGTCCGCTTCCTATTGGCTGAGCTCAGCGGAAGAGGAAGCGTTTCAAAATAAAAGTCGCAAGCGACAAAACTAAAGCTCGAAAATGCGGCAGAATTTTCAAAATAAAAGCCTCTAGCTGCCGGTAACTCTTTCATAATAATAAAAAAAGAAGAAAGCTGATCGTTCGTATGCATGTAGAACGGGGTAAAGGTGATTTAGTATAGTAAAAGTAAGATTATAAAGTCAAAGTCAACAAAGGAATACTGACATGATTGCTGACAAAGAACCTGTAGTCCAGAAATATACAACAAAGAAAATAAATAATTATGTTGAAGCAAATAAAGAAGTGTTTCCCACTGTCCCTATGAATCTACATCTGATCAAGTTTTTCCAGTCCTAGATACAATTATTATGTAGGCCTATGCTCTCTAAATGATCACTCGTAGTTTTGTTGGAAGAATGCAGACTTCTTATGGTGTATATATTTTTTGCAAGTTAAGTAAAGTTAAATGATCAATTTTATACTTTCTGTTGGTAACAAAGTGTGTAAAAATGCAGTCTTTTAGCTATTTCCTCATCGAAGATCATACACCAACATGTTTCTAATGTTTTATTATACTGAATAATTTACATACAGTTAAAGCTTGCATATACAACTGTCTGTACAATCAAAAGACAAAATTATAAAAAGCAACAAAGCCGTTCAGATGAAAGAAGAAAGCAGAAGCTATGCTCCGGGATTTCTCTAAAACATTTATTATCTCATCATTTCTCAACAAGTTTATTCTTAACATTGCTATTGTTGGCTTCTATGAAAATGTAGATATTAAAAATGAAATGAAAATAAATTGAAAATAAACACTCCGACATCCCGAGATGCATTGACGCGCGCGCGAGTGTGTGTGTGTGTGCTAAACATCCGGCTGTGTGTGAGTGTGTTTGGAGGAAGATGGCGGCGCTTATCCTCCCGTCTGACTGGATAAAAAACTGGGACAAATCGGGCAAAAATGAGTTGTGAGTAGGAGTTTAGTAATCAGAGGGAAAGTCTGTATGGGAATAAAGTTATATACGTTTTTTTGGCCGTTATTACCGCGGGTTATTGTCGAAAGCATAAATCATATTCTCTTCATTGTCAATATCCACTGCTAGTGCGCGTTAAAAACTAATTACTTAAAGTTCAATAAAATGGCCTATAAACCTTACTATACTGTTAACCAAATAAAGAATATAAAGTCTGTAGTTTCTTCAAATGTATATGTAAGACACTTTATTGGTTATTTTCATGACTAACGCCAGTGAGCTAATAGTTAGCTGGGTTAGCATTAGCATGTGTCTTCTTATCAGTGTGTGTTACAGTATGTAACGCGTGTTACATGTTTCATGCAGGCAAACGTGGATCTTATACACCCTAAGCAAGCCTGAAGTTAATATTATGGGGTGTTATGAGGTTGCCTAACCCTGATGAAAGGGTTAGATGTAAGTTAGCTGTGCTAAAGAGTTCAATCCTGGTAGATATTGGTTGTCTCGAAATCTAGTGATCTGCCCTGTATTTATGAACAACACAGTCTCAAAAACACACTGAGTCAGCGGTCTAATGTTAGTTGTTGACACCTACTTAGACTGCAGTGTGGTCTTCATAGTGCAGTGTTCGTGTGAACTGCTAATGCAGACAGCATTTCTGATCATGCTGGATAACATGTGTTTAGTCTGTTTGGCATCTGGTCCAAACCCAGTAAACCCAGCCTTTGTGTTCAGCATTGCCAAATCTGGTGAGGCTTCATGTGCAATGCTGTCTTTTTAGGGGGATTTGAGCACTGCCTGATTCATATTGGCATGATACACCTGTGTCTTACAGGTAGTTTCACCTGTGGGACCGATACAGATTAACGGCACATGTTTGCAGTTATTCAGATGATACTGAACTTCAACTTGTAGATGATAGTCATGTTTATCGTACAGAGATGACTGGGGTGCTGGATAACAGACTGTAGTTGTGACATAAAAAAGCTTTAAAGCATATAGTGAGACGGTCAATAGTAAACTCTACTTAATGTTGATCTGTTAGGATTTAGTTTAATCCTGTGTAAATGGGGTCGTCTTTGTTGCTCATCGTATGTTATTAATAACTGAAGTTCACTTCATTTATGCTTTTTTTTCTGTTTCTAGTTTACAGTTTTTCCAGGACCTTGCAGGAAAACCCAGTGGTCAGGGTAAGTTTAATTTAATTTAATTCTTATTCTCACTGGTGCAGTGTTTTTTTTTTATATATATATATATATATATATATATATATATATTTATTATTTGCACAAATAATTCACAATCTGCAAATTATGCGTTTAATGTAAATCAAACTTTGAAAGTGCATTAAAATGTAAACAATACAACATCCTTGAACAATGAAAGCAAAATAAATGACATTAAATGTTAGAACTAAGCCAAGTTTATTCATATTTACCTCTAAGATAAGTGGATCTGCTCTGTGCTTTGAGAGGGCTGATGGGAAATCTCTCGTCTCATATTTTTATGTCTTCTCCTGATATCCCAAAGCAATCCACACTGGTTTCTAAGAGGTTGGAAGAATGAATTTTAATCTTCCACATGAGCTAGAGATTTACATTTGTATATATTTCAAAGTATATTTTTAACGTGGACCCTAGCGTACCATACATGCATAATTGTACATATCCTTTCTAAGTACTCAGTTTGATATGTTCACGTACACAGATGCAGATCACACAACTTGCACTCTGTCGACAGAATATGTGTGTATTCTCCACAGGTCGTGAATCAGGTTATGGTCTACACACAGATTTGGGCAATGGGTATTAGGGGTGTGAATCGTCACTGGTCTCGCGATTCGATTATCATGTCTTCGATTCGAGATCATGATGCGTTGCATCCTCACTCACTTTTCAATATTACTGCACATGCCTAAAGTTTCGTCAATTAATTCAATCAGTCAGATATATGAACTCCCTTTTTATTTGATCTGCTCCAAGAACGTACACTTCCTGAATGTAGCAAACATCAAACACAACTTAAGTCTGAACACAGCAGACAATAAGGCCATGTAGAACAAACACTAGTAAATGCTAAAAGCGCACGAAACTGTCAAATGTACTTAAGTTACAATAACGCTCACACACACTTGCACACACACACACACACACACACAATCGTACGCACACATACACACACACTGGAGTCGTGCACCCCTACTGAGAATGACAGTATAAGGACCCCAATGCTCACGACAAACAAGGCACTCGTGAACTATTAAACTGTATATTTATAAAACGGTTAGTTCCAGTCCTTGATTTTGATTGGTCAATAGCTGATTCATTCACGGTAAAACACATCTATGACCGCGTCACCCAACGGCTCTATGCAACCACTCTTAGCAACGTAAACATGTTTGTTCTCATTGATATTGTTCATTAAAACTAGAGTAGAGTATTGTGAGAGATCGAGTAAGCGAGAGTACCTGCATTTACAGTAGATATAGCATTTCCCTTCAGCTCAGTCATATATTCATAATAAAAAGACGTTTGAATGTCCGCTGCGATATCTTGTCCTTTTAACAGTTAAGGGGTTTTCCGTGCCCTGACACGCTAGTCATCTGTCAGTTGCGTCTTGCTTCTCCGTGATCACACGTTTGAGTCCTTTCAATATAGAAGTCTTCTCTACTGACTGACTCGCTCATAAAGACGGTCTTTGTTCCAGCGGAAGGAAGGCTTTTAGTGATTTTACTTCATGAAAGAGCTATATGTATGTATGTAAACTTTAACAGAATTTTATTTACAGCTCGTTTAAATCATCATTTTTGGGGTCTGTGAAAAACGCACTGTTTTAGTGCTTCTCCTTTAATGCTAATGAGCTGCTGGTTCACGGCACAGGGGGCGGAGCCTAAGCAGCCGCGATCAGAGCCAGAAGAGGGAAGATGATAATAATAAAACAGACAGTCACAGTAATGGTGTTCATTTCGACCGTAAAAATGCCTACAGAGTCAGAGAATATATGCTGTACGGAGTTGGAACAGGTATAGTGTAGTTTAATTACGATTATAACCTATTTGGCATTGCTTGTACACTATTAATGCAAGCCTGCTGTAGGACTCCGTCTGACGATCTGAATTGTCTGAATGATGACAAAATATACTGATGAGTTTAATAAAGTTTACTGTATGTCACACAAAAGATGAAGCATCAGTTTTTCTTCAGAAAATCACTGTTAGAGCTGAGTAAACAGTATAAGAAGTGCATAAGTAACTTACATAAATTTCTGTAGAGTTGAGGGAGCATTTTCTTTGAAAACAAAATGAATCCACCTCGTCTTCAGTGGCTGGCAGATTTCAAGAGTAAATAGAGAGAGCTATGTGAATGAATACATCCAGCTACAACACCTTCAACGCTTCTCGTGAGTGCATTGCTGCAGCAATGGCTGATGTGTAAACTCGCAGTGAACTCGATCAGGGCGGGTCTAAGTTATAACGGCAGTGTCAGTCAACACTCGTGGGCGGGGCCTGTGGCTTTAGTGATGTCACTAAAGCCACATTCTGAAAACGGGTCGTTTGGAGAGACTGCTTATGATTTATGGGGATTAAAAAAAAAGGAGTGAGTGGATTTTTATCACTGTAGGGTGGTTGTGTACACACACTGCCAACACACATTTATGTCCAAACACCATACAAAAGTGAATTTTGCATAATAGGTCCCCTTTAACTCTTTTGAAGTTTTTACAAAAAGTTAACCCAAAAATAGTTTTAGAGTTTTTAGCAAAAATAAATTGTAAACACCTGATATAGTTTTACCATACATTTTTCTTGCCATGAAAACAGAAGCTGGCAAAGCATTAAAAACAAACTAACATCTGCTGTCGGTTCACACTGTACATTCCTAAACCCCGGCTAACAAAGTTCTCCATTTATGTTGGCGATAGTGCTGCATTCACTCACAAAAATACATGTTTTATATATTTACGGTAGTAAATTTACAAAATATCTTCATGGAACATGATCTTTACTTAATATCCTAATGATTTTTGGCATAAAAGAAAAATCTGTAATTGTGACCCATACAATGCCAATGATGGCTTTTGCCACAAATATACCCGTGTTACTCGTGACTGGTTTAGTGATCCAGGGTCACACATTATAAATTGCCGACTGCTATCAAGTTTTCCCTGATATAAAGGTAAGGCTGAAACGGCGTCCTCTTCACTCCAATTCACACGTTTTTCCATCAGAATTATTATTCGAAAAAATCAATGAGAAAGCACATGAAATCCAAACAGCAGTCGTTGAGGAAAGACAGTGTCCATCACTGCATTCACGACTGCAGGTAAACTCAGCTGGACCCCGCGTGAGCCGAGAGGATACCTTATCTGATGGCAGGATGATCTGGAGACTTATACTTCCTTTAAGTTTCGTTGAGGGTTTAAGAACAGAAAAAGTGCTGTTAGGAACTTCATTAGCACACCGTTCTCTCTCTGAAGCGTCTGTCAGCGTTCTCACTCGATCATGTGGATATTATTGTTTTTCTCTACATGAACAGAACATGTGAAACAATATAAACACGATAACCATACGCTGACTCGAGTGTTTGTGTACGTTCTGTATGATAATTGGCCCAGTTTGCTTTTTATTATTCTGTATATTTTTTTTGTTTTTAAAGAAAACCTTGAGATATAACGTAAGCTTGTTCTGTATATTGCTTAATCGTAAACTTGTTCAGAAATGGTGACAACTTGATGAATAAAAAGATAACGTCGTTCTCGTTAAACTTCTTTTAAATAAACGAATATTTGAATGTTTGTTTTTATGAGCCCAAATATTCGAATACAATATTTATACTGTATTATACCGTACATCAAACACTGAAAAGACTGTTTATACAACGCGCAGTGTTTTATGGGCTTAGGATTGTTGCATTATTCCAAATAAATAGATTTAGATTCACAAACAAATGTAAAGAGATTTACAAAAATGTATCAAATTCACAAGTAAATAGATTAAGATCCACAAATAATTAAGTTTAACAGTTTTTTTTTGTGCTAATAATAATTATTTTTTAATAACTCTGCCTGGCATTTATTTGTGAACCGCTTTCTGTGCATTTGTAAAGCCCCTCACGCATTTGTGGATTTTGAAACACTTCTAGCGTCGACATGTAGACAAATCCACAAATAAGTGGACTCCACCCACCGTTTACTCAAGCCAATCAGATAACGGCCACATTGAGCTGACCAATCGTAGCAACGATAACCCTGGGGTTAAGAACAGTGTGAAAAGACCTAGTGTGACCAGTAATGTGTAATTCACTAATAAGTGCATAATAAATGGGTGATGCGTGAGTGAGGATTTGGGGAAAAAAGGTGGTTCCATAGTCCAGTGGAATAACTTATGGGATATTGTTAAATTCATGGAATACAAAGCCGACATATTAGCTTAATCCCAATTTACAGGTTCATGTATATCATTCGTCACAAATCCAAGTGTTTTCTTATTTATCATATTCAATTTGAATTACACAAAGCTGTAATGTGTCTCTAGAGCAGACAGAAGGGGAAATAATCAAAATGTCACATCATGTCTGTAGAACAGGTAGAGCATTGCTTTGTCTATTCATTTAAAGCGATAGTCTTCTCAGTGTTTGATCCATTATCTGAGGTGATTGACACTCGCTCCTCCTCACAAAAGCACCAGTAAGCTGAAGCCTCCCTCTCGCCCTGAGGCGGATGTTCTCCAGTGTGGTCATGAGGGGAGGAGAGGAGCATCATTAATACATCTCCACACCGGTAACTGAACCATACCATACTCTCTCGAATTCCCGTTCACGTACCGTGTTGAGGGAGCTGCGAAACCGAGCGCTCATTTTACTCGATCAGATCCCAGCTTTGCTTGAGCTCTTTACGGCACTGCCTCGGGTGCTGCAACAGGTCTGATGTGTTACTGTGCTTTGCTGCAACAATCATTTGACAGGTCTTGCAAATTACCTGGCTCTCAGTCTGTGATGCATCATCTCTCCTGTATCCAAAATATTCACAAACCATGGATGTTTTTTTTTTGTTTTGTTTTTTTTGGCACCAAGTCTTTATACCGCCCTGGATTAATTTCCCTGTTTCTGTTGATTACAGTAACGGTAATTCTGTTCACACACACTAGATTTAGGCGCGTTCTGATTGGACACTGTTTAGTAGGGGTGGAACGGTACACAGAAGTCACGGTTCGGTTCATACCTCGGTTCAGACATCACGGTTCGGTACGAGTTCGGTACAATGGAAAATGCAGAAGGCTTGTGCATGTCTCAGGCTGTCCCACCAAAGGAAAATAAATTACTTAAGCCTTGTATTTTTTAAATAAGTTTTATTAATAAAGTAAAGGCATAGAACCAGTTTATTTGTAGTGCACTGACAATAGTTTAATATAATTAGTTTATTAATTAAATTAATAAAAAGACAAAGACCTTGAGATATGTTTGGTAATTGTACCTGAATGAATTGAAAATTAATTTGCTACATTTCAGATCAATATATTTGTTTTCCTTAAATTTAATTAACAGTAACTGAAACACTTTGCAGTTTGAATGATGTCCTGTATAAACAAAATGGAGTATGTTTTCCACTGTTCGATCGCGCCCGCGCCTCTCACACACACACACACACACACACACACACACACACACACAAATATAAGTGTAAACTTTGCGACTTTTTGATCTCTCTCTCTCTCTCTCTCTCTCTCTCTCTCTCTCTCTCTCTCCCTCTCTCTCTCTCACACTCACACTCACACTACAGCCCGCATATCTAACAGTAGTTCCGTATTACATTAATTAATTTGCACGCGAGTTTTGTTTATTTTTAAAGTTTAAAACGCAAGTTTTGTTGTGGTCTTTATTCAGAGTGTAATTACTGCAGATCACTGTTTTTGATAGTATATATAAAATTGTACGGAAGCCTAGTCAGGTAAGGTCAGGTTTGCTGATGTGCGTTTTATTTAGGCTATTTATTTATTTTTTGGAGATGGAGTTCACTGCTGATATTCTGGGGATACAACATAGCCAATAGGCTAGACTAGTAGGGACTTTAGCCTTTAAATATCTTTAAATAGGCAAGAGCTTTCTAGCCTCGCGGCTCGCGTCAGCAGCGCCTTGCATCGCCTATAGACCTTAAAACAATGAGCGGATGGCGGGCGGGGGCAGCTTTGAAAATGTCGAAAAACGTTGGTGTGGATGGATGGGGGACGGATGATGAGTTTTGTGATGCGGTTGCGGATGAAATAATAGCCCATCCGCGCATCTCTAGCATGATGGTTTTAATATTGCAGCTGTGAATGGTTTCCTGGTATCTGGCGTGTGCTGGAGATGCTGCAGTTCACTGTGACAGACACGGCTTAGCTTGACGGCTACTCGTAACAACGTTTAACGTCTTTATCGTGACACTTTCATCCCATCCCAATTCACACATTTGGGGAGGCGTTTCCCACAGTGGCAGCAAGTGTGAAGAGCTGTAATGACAAGATACAGCTGGGACATTTCCAACTAGTGACGTAACTCCATAAGAACTGGAAAGTATCACTGGTGAATGTTAATGAATATGGGGCAAAACTTATTTATTGTAGAGCTGCAACTAACGATTATTTTGATAAGCGATTAGTTGGCCGATTATTTCTTTGATTTTAATCAAAGAATAAAAAAGAAGAGAATTGGGCCTTTTAATCAGATTAAAATCTGATTAAAAGGCCCAATTCTCTTCTTTTTTATTGACAAATGTACTATTCCATGTCCTGGCCAAACCTGTCCTTCAAACAAACTTGCCAAATGAATGCTATGAAAACATAGTGAATATATCTATGTCCATGCTGTGCACAAAAGAGCAATGAAGCAAAAGGACGGTTTAAATCCCTACATTAAAAATTAAGATAATAATAAAGATATTAAATAAAAACACAAACTCAGTGTTCACAGATATTCTGCAGGAACACACACATTCACTCTGGACACCGTAACCTGTTACTGTCGTTTCTTTATCCGGTAAATATTAGAAACATCTTACATTTATATTCAATTACACGCAGTTATCCTGTTATAGTTACCACTCTCATACTGTCAGGACGAGCATTCATGCAAAATTGAAATACTCGCGTGAATTTGTAACACAGATAAGGATTTAACCGAAAAAAGGTATATTTAGCACCGAGGAAACATTAAACACACGGATCTATCAAAGCGCCTGACAGGCGTCATGAATGCTCGTCCTGACAGTATTTGTAATTCAAGTATTTTATGAGAGTGGTAACTATAACGGGATAACAGTGTAATGGAATATTAATGTAAGATGTTTCTAACATTTACAGGATAAAGAAACGACAGTAACAGGTTACGGTGTCCAGAGTGAATGTGTGTGTTCCTGCAGAACATTCCTCTTATCTGTGAACTTTTTTCTGTCAGCTCCCCGAAACTCTCTCACTCCTGTCCCGGGCCGTTCTTGACAGGACGGTGGTGAGAAACTGTTTAATGTTGTGCAGGTGTTATCAGCAGTATGCCTGTAGGAACTGAACGCTGTTATTGAGTGTGTGTGTGTGTGTTTTGTCTTGTAGATCTGCAGTCCGGCCTGTATGAGCTCTGCTGGCATGTTATCCAGGGCAATCTGAAGGTGGATGTGGCTGCCGGTCTCCTGGCTGATGTTACGGTGAGTGCTGATCCCGGCTCAACGTTCAATCTCCTTGACACCTGCATATACATCCATATGCATCGAAGAACAAAGTGTCATTTTGAACAAAATCAGGCTGAAACGAAGTTCGTTTGGAGTTTGTTTTGGGAGTTTAGTGAGGATGGAGACTTTAAACTTACAAAATGACAAATGTATCATTAATAAAGTCCAGGGTTTCCGAGGGGGAGTTTAGGAGAAGAAGAATGCCAATGAATAAAGACTGAATTTCACTCAGATGTTTGGGTTGCTTTGATGTGACATTGGGCCTTATGAAAGCCGCAAAAAAAAAATCCCCCAAATTCCGTTTTTTTTATACTCCATTTTAATGGTTAAATTATGTTAGTAATCAGAAAGTAATCGGTTAGTAATCTAATTTATCGAAATCATGAAGCTTATACATTTTAGCAACAATTTATTAAAATGATGAAAAGGACATATTTAGGGCCCTATGAAATGCGTTCTATTTTTTTTTTCTTAAAGGGTTAGTTCACCCAAAAATGAAAATTATGTCATTAATGACTCACCCTCGTGTCACTCCAAACCCGTAAGACCTCGGTTTCTCTTCTGAAGACATCTTAAGATATTTTAGATTTATTCCGAGAGCTTTCTGTCCCTCCATTGTAAGTCAATGGACGTGTCACTGTTCACGTCCATAAAGGTAATAAAGACATCATCAAAGTAGTCCATGTGACATCAGTGGGTTATGTAGAATGTTTTGAAGCATCGAAAATACATTTTGGTCCAAAATTAACAAAAACTACGACTTTATTCAACATTGTATTCTCTTCCGGTCTGTTTTCCATTAATAAAAACATTCATTCACACAGAGACACAGAACATGTAGGATTCATATTTAAATAGTGGTTTAATGTTCACACACACTAGTCTACATTTTGACATGATTTAAGTGTACTGACCTACTTTTTATTTATTCATCAAAAATGTGATCGTTTTCTGCATTGCGGAAATCATAGGGCCCTAGTGACGTGTACTGGGCTCTTGTGAGTGCCTCATCCCCCAAAACCAGCTACCTCAAGAAAATATTACTTTGTTTAATGTAAGATCATAGTCATATGGGTTTGGAACAACATCTGGGTGAAATAAGTGACAAAAATGAAGCATGTTGCACTCAAATTACAAGCATTCTTTGTAGACTGATCACAAGGACAGATGACACCATGTGAAGTCCAGCTCGGCGCCTCAGAAACTCTGTCCTACTGAGATGTGAAGTTTGTGTCGCTTTCACTCATCTCTCTGATCTATGTGGACTTGTATTGCTTCTCTGCTGATGCTGTGACTCCTCATCCAGCGAGCTGAACCTCTCCTAAACACAGTGATCGATCACACACTTCACATCTCTACTTGTGTTGCGTCGAGTGTGTTGTCCAGTGAACCGGGAATCTCCAGCGTGAAATTGAAATGCTCTAAACGTGTGTGGGATGTGCCAGTGACGGCAGTCATGTTTGTGTTTCAGGAGCTGCGGGACGACATGGCCTCTATTTTAGCTGATGTTTTCTGTATATTAGGTAAGTCTGCGCCTGCTAATGTTGACTAACCAGTGTGTGCCAACAGTTCATCCGAGTGTCATCTCATTTGTCCCGGTGAAGAAGAGCCAGGATGTGTTTGCATTGAGCGACGGTTGTGTTCCTCGCACGAGTGAACACGCTTATTAAACTGCAGTGGTGTGTTCACGGAGATCGCTGTTCTGACAGATGTTTGCATAAATCAGCGGCTGAATCTGAAGGAGCTGAAGAGTCTTACTGAACTTATTCTAATGAAGCTCTCAGATTCCCTGCTGTTGGTTTGTCAGGCCCACTGTGATTGATTTAAATGTTAATTTAATGTCGTACGGAGATACAACAGTTCTTGAAACCTTCACAGAATCCCTGCAAGTTCATTACCGATAAATGCTTTGTTCCAGCATTTAATGCTAGCTTTGAATGCTAGTCGGCAGACATATTAATATTCATAAACAGGATTTTACCTGTTAAAATGACCTTTAGAATAAGAAGATCCACATCTCTCTAACCATAGATAGATTGATTTCACTGGCCTGGAAAATAAAGAAAAAAAGAGAGCATTGTTTTAGTGAGGATAAGAAGTACTGGACAAGAATACAGGTTTTTCAATACATAGTGATTCTGATCATTATAAACTGATTGAGTGCTCGTTTTCTGCATTGTTTACACTTACTTATGCTCTCTCTTCTCTACATGCGGAGTTGTATTACAATAGTAATATGTTTCTGTCTAATATATTTATTATGAAGAGTTATTAATAATTGATCATTTCCATTAGGTCTGGGAATCTTCAGTTAAGGCTTTGATAAATGATAAAGACTGTGGTGTTTAAGTAAGACTTGGATACTGTTCACATTTGAAGCCCTTAATGCTGTGGCAATTTTCCCCTGCGTATCAAAAATGGTATTGAATATCCATGTTTTCCCCCCGAGATATTGTATCAAATCATGAATATTGGAAATTTAACAGTGTGCCAGTTTTTCAGCAGATGAAACATCTTTAAAAAACAGTACTTGTTTTTTTTTCCAGTACTTGTTGTAAGCATCATTTAAAGTGTCAGTAGATGTACAAAACACATCAAGAGTTGATTTCTACATGCGATCTCTGCCTGACTTCATATAAACGCACTTGACCTGTTGATTCTGCAGATATCGAGACCGGCTGTTTGGAGGAGAAACACAAGAGAGATCATTTTACCCAGTTGGTTGGAGCCTGTTTGGTGAGTAGTTGTGTGAGTAGTTGTGTGAGTAGTTGTGTGAGTAGTTGTGTGAGTAGTTGTGTGAGTAGTTGTGTGAGTAGTTGTGTGAGTAGTTGTGTGAGTAGTTGTGTGAGTAGTTGTGTGAGTAGTTGTGTGAGTAGTTGTGTGAGTAGTTGTGTGAGTAGTTGTGTGAGTAGTTGTGTGAGTTGTTTGGGTCACTTTAATATTTCATAGGGGCCTATGAAATCCGTTTTATTTTTTCCCAAAATTTATTTTATTTTTTGACTATTTTAATGGTTAAATTAAATTGTAGTAATCAAAATGCATGTCTAATTAATTGAAATCATGAAGCTTACACATTTTAACAAGAAGTTATTAAGAGGTTAACAAATATTACATATTAAGGGCTCTATGAAATATGTTCTCTCTTTTTTCTTCTCAAATTCAGTTGTTTTAAAAAACAAAAACAAATCTGTGTTTTCTGTTGTAAGTGATCTGGATGCCATTTTAATGGTTTAATTACATTTTAATAATCCATAAGAATTTCTGATTAATTGAATTCGTAAAATACATTTTTAGGGCCCTGCATAAATAAGGCCCTTTTTAATTTTTCTGGCAATCAGCTGAAGACATAAAACATTAATTGAACTAATCTTTTAATCATATGGAATTAAACAAACGTTTTTGTAAAACAAAGTCCTGCACAAACAGAGATTCACTGTTGAAATTAAAATATGGAAGAAAAAACTGATTATGCCTCAAAAAAATAGTTTTTATAATAATAATAATTATTAATATTGTGAGTATTCCTACATTGCGACACTGTTTGTTGAGTAGGACACCATGCGATGGTCCTCATGGCCACAGTGTGGCAGTAATGCGCTTCGAGACGCATCTCTTCTTTCTCACACTGCGGTTGAGGAAATGCTTTTTTAATTTTTGGTTCCGTGCGTACGCGAGTGTGTGGCCGATCCCCTGACTCTGAAGATTAGCTGAAGTGTTGAGTGGCCCAAATTCTATCCTCTGGTGAAAAATGAAGGGCCGCTCTCCTCCCGTGAGCACACCTCCAGCACTGTGCGGGTTCATACGAGACTCTGGGCTTTTGAGCATGTTTACTGCAGCTCAACACAATGAGTTTGTGATGCGATGGCTTTATAATGGCAGTCGGGTGACTCATCGAGACCTGCTCTCCTATCTCTCGCCTGATTAGTATGCAGATACAGGTTTATTATGCAGTGTTAATAGTGTCTTATGTAAGTCTAGCTGAAGGCCGCTGAGGTCGGATGTGGGCAGCGTCACAGGGATATTATTCCAGTGTTTTGATGAGTTTAATTCTGGTGTTATCCTCATGATAGAGCTTCCACAGCTGTTTTGGTGACGAGTGTCTAATTAACGGCATTGTCTGTCTGTTGTTGTTCAGATCTGTGTTCCTGATGGTGTGCTGAAAGAGAGATTGGATCCAGAAACGCTGGAGTCTCTGGGACTGATCAAACAGGCTCAACAGTTCAACCAGAAGATTGTCAAAATCAAGACCAAACTATTGTAAGTCACATTTTCTGCTGTGAAACGCCATTGATTGCATCTTTCCCTGTGAATGTAAAACCTAAACACTAGGGGTGTAACGAGACCCTCATATCACGATACTGAACTCACGATACCATATTATTGCGATACTCCAAGACATATGATAAAAGGTTAGCAAAAAATGTAATGTTGATTAAAATGGTGAATTTGGTTTTATATTGTGTGTGTAAATGAATAGTCTTGGACTTACCCAAAGCACAGGACAATAGAGACGCCAGAATAACAATATTCATGATTCTGAAGCTGAAAATACACAATTATTTTAGACGAATATGCTTGAGCTCTTTCACTGACTAGACATATTTAAAATAATTTATGCCACTTTTTACCGGTTACATCAGACATTTGGCATTATCAGCACCCACAAATATTTAATGTAGTTCTGACACTAAAACTCAGAAAACTTGAATTTTTTCTCACACAGAAATATTAATTTTGGGTGAACTATACATGATACATATTGATGCATTTTTGTATTGTGATATATTGTGACACCCCTACTACATTATACTAGATTAGCATTTAGCTGATGTCTCCAAGTAGTGTGTCTCTTGCCTATCCCATCAGCAAGGGCATTACTCTTTAATGTGCTGCGCACCGAGATAACATTTGGGCAGTGCAGCCTCAATCCTCTCAAACTCAAGCTGATTGCTTAGATTTACAAAAAAAAAGAAAAAAAAGAAGCTTTCTAGATAGGAAGCTTGTAAGGTTTTGAGAGATATTTGGATTTGCAGGACATAGATATGAATTTGAGCCAAATGTAGGGCCTATGATTTCCACAATGTGGAAAATGGATAAAAATATAATTTTCTGTATTACGTGGAATGTCAGAATTTGGCAAGTTTTGGATGAATAAGTCAAAAGTTGGGCTGTACACCTCATCAAATCATGTTATGAACTAGTGTCTGAATACTAAACCACAAATAGTTTATAATATAAAGTCTGCACGTATGAATGAATCTCTTCTGCAGCATTTCACCATTTCCTTTGATAAAACTATCATCTATCATCAGATACACACAGAAACATGACAACCCGTCAAAATAAACGTTCAGTAATGGCCAATAGTGATGTCCAGAGGGGAATGGTCTGGGATAATTGTTTTTAATGACCCTATAAGTTTGATTTAACCATCAAAATATGAGGGTAGAACAAAACACTAAACTTGGTTAAGGTTTCAAGTTATTTATCTGACAATATAATTTAACAAAAAAGGGGTAAACTACAGCTACGGGTTTTATTTTACTATGCAAAAAAAAAGCAGACAGCAAAAAGCATACACTGACTACAACATAATTAGTTATTCATATTTTGTTGGTTCTCTCTTGATTTTGAATGTGTTCATAATTTGTTTGTACGACAGCCTGGCTAAAAATGATGTGGACACATTTTGGCATGTTTCATTGCGTTATCTTAAAGGTATAGCGGAGGATTTTCTTTTTCCGGGTGGATCATCAAGACTATTGGTCCTCCTAATTGTCAATCATTCTGGTGATATGTTTACGTAAGGCCGTCATACGCGCTCGTCCTTTCTGCGCATGCGCACTTTCAGGTGTATTATGTGTGGTGAGCTGTCTATGGGTGAGCTACGGTTTCAGCCATTCATTGAAGCTCGCCGTTCTCACCGGGTTTTTTCAAAATGTCTGAGGGTCGCAAGAGAAAAAGTGTCTACGAATTGTATGACAAGAAGAGAAAGGCCTCTGAAGAAAGAAACAAGACCAGAGTGTTTTTGGGAGAATATTTCACACGCTGGCGTGCGCTAAAAGCACAGGTTGGGCTTCCCACTGATGCCTCAGTCGCGATTTATACTCGACAGGTAAAGTTTGGCATGCTATTTGGAGAAATCCATTTAAAATCACTGCTAGTAAAAGTTAATGTAAGCTATGATTAGCGATCTTGCAACTTGTAAACCGAGCGTGCACGAGGAGAACTAGGCTCGAGCATGCTCTCTCGTGTCGTGCACACGTTTAATAGGCGTTCCCTCTCGGGAGCAGGTAGAGTGTTGCGCATGTGTGTTTTTTCAAAAAGTGGAGAGGGCGGTTCTTTTCTAAATTTCGGGAAAATCCTCCGCTATACCTTTAAATAAAACTAGAATAACTACGCAATATGCTTACAAAATCTTTAACAGATTTTTAAGAATATTTAAATAAAGGGTGAAGTGGTAAATTTCCTTAGGCTGGGCATCACTTTTGGCCAATGCTGTCTAACTATTGTACAGTAGAATATACCTCTCAAAGTCATTTGATAGAAGTCAGGGGAAAATAAAATGGAATTTTAAAGAGAAAGAAAAAAAACTCATGGAGCCTAAAAATATTTTTTTTTGTTTAACTTTTA